>NC_064856.1:92484995-93209161 GCF_024139225.1 Suncus etruscus | reverse complement strand
TACTGTCCTTGTTCCACTTTTGGCTCTGCCACCTCACAGGTGGATCACCTGGGACTTATTTTATTCCTCTTGTCCCTGGTCTCTGGGTCTGTAAAATATGGCTAAACAAAGCTTACTCTCAGAGGATTCTCATAAGGGGTCAATAAGTTAATATGGGTGAAGTGCTCAGAACAGCGTCTGGCACGTACATGTTCAATAAATATTGGCTGTTACTATCTTTACTTGGAGATGTGCAGTTGTCCTCAAAGAACCTAAATTCCAGGCAGAATGACACTGGCTACTGGTGGGAGAACTGTCCTTGTCTTAGAGGGTGAGGAGACTTGAAGGGTTGCAAGAAAACCATGAGAGAATTTATAAGAAGAAGATTGGTTTAAAAAAATTTTTTTATTAAATCACTGAGATAGTTAAAAAGTTTGTTGATATTTGAGTTTCAGTCATGCAATGTTCTACCACCAATCTCTTCACCAGTGCTCATTTCCCATTACCAATTTTCTCCTGCTTCCCTCTTGTTTTCTCCAAGAAGAAAGATTTTAAAGACAAGGTTCTCCTGTCAATAAGAATTTAGTTGTAGTGAGGTCTCCATGCCATCAGGAGCTTCGAGACCATTCTATTTTGTTGTTATTATTGTTGTGGTTTTTGCATCACACCTGGCAGTGCTCAGGGGATACTCCTGGCTCCATGCTCAGAAATTACTCCTGGCAGGTACGGGGGACCATATGGGACGCTGGGATTCGAACTGATGACCTTCTGCATGAAAGGCAAATGACTTACCTCCATGCTATCTCTTCGGCCCTCGAGAGCATTCTAAATACCCATCTAGGATGAGGGTACAGAAAGTTCTCTTAGAATTTGAAGAATTAATTTGGCAAAATAGATTGTCCATGGGTGGCAAAGGTGCATTGCTTGGGTTGCAATGTTTTGTTGGCTTATGTATCTATGTCTTATATCCCAATAAGTTGCCTAGGAGATTTTTGCTAAGTCATGTAGCTTTTTTGGCTTTTTTGGTACAATTTTGGTGGAGTTGGAAGATCTGGCAAGAGGAGGCTCTCTCAAACTGACTCTCCATAATGAATCTGGTCTTTAAAGAGCACGGAGATGTGTGTTCTGTCTTCTATGGCCTAGCCAGGCTTCCTCCAAGTGCTTTTTGTATTTGCACCATAGCAGAGATTTGACTAGGGGTCAGGGGGCTGACTTGTAAAAGACCCCTCTAAGATGATGGCCTGACAAAGCAGGATGAAGTCCTTCTTATTCTTGAAAGGCTGTTACTGGTGTTTGGGGACATCTACCTGACCCCTAGCACAGCTCCATTCTTTAAATAAGCTCAACACACCTACTCTTTACTAAGCCCTGTGACTCATACTCTATACTCCAGAATGCTAAACTGGACTTCAAGGGGTTTAACTATTTTAAACACAGAAAGGCAAATGCTTGTTTCCTTTACTCATTCTTTCCTGTCTTATTCCACACCCAATGTGTGGGGGTTCCCTCTCCACAGAGCCATTCGGATTTCTGGCTATCCACTGGATGTCTCCAACTCAACTCAATTCTGATCCCAACTATGTAAGGTTAGCACAGTCCCCACAGATGAAGGGCTTAGTCCCCTCAGGCACCAAGGTCAGCTCCAGGTTAGTTCCTTTGTTCTTTTTTTTTGTTAATAATATCTTTATTTAAACACCATGATTACAAACATGACTGTAGTTGGGTTTCAGTCACAAAAAGAACACCCCCCTTCACCAGTGTAACATTCCCACCACCAATGCCCCCCATCTCCCTACTCCCACACCCTGTGCCTGTATACAAAACAGGCATTATACTTCATTAACATTGTCTTGGTAGTTGCTAGTGTATTATTTCTCTTACTGAACTTACCCCTCTTTGAGGTGAGCTTCATATCAGGAGCCAGTTCTTCTGGCCCTCATCTCTGGGCATTATTACAATAATGTCTTTTCTTTTTCTTAAAACCCATAAAGTGAGACTATTCTCTCTCTCTCTCTCTCTCTCTCTCTCTCTCTCTCTCTCTCTCTCTCTCTCTCTCTCTCTCTCTCTCTGTGTGTGTGTGTGTGTGTGTGTCTCTGACTTATTTCACTCAGCATAATAGTTCCTTTGTTCTAGCTAACCTTACAGCCAGAACTCAAGCTCCCATAACTCCCTCCGCAGCTTTGTTGCTCAACTGGTTCAGAGAACTCAGGAAAAGTTTGCTTACTGAACAACAGGTTTATTAGAGAAGGATCCACTCAGGGACAGTCAGATGGGAGAACTGCCTAAGTATCATGGGCAGGATGGGAATTAGAGACGCCTTCCCTGTTTCTCCATCTGTTCAGCTGCCTGGAAGCTTCCAGAACCCCCAGACTATTGCTTCTCAATGGAGGCTTTATTATGTATGTATGTATGTATGTATGTATGTATGTATGTGTATTCAAACATTGGCTTGAAGTGATTAACTCAACCTCCAACTCCTTTCCAATTTCCAGAGGTTTGGTCTGGGATTGAAAATTCCAACATTTGGATCACGGGTTTGGTTCCCCTGGCAACCAACCCCCTTCAAGGGACTTTGCTAAAGTCACCTCATTAACAAACTCAGGTGTTTGAAAGGAACTTGTGTTGAATAACAATAGGTGCTCCTGATTCCTCTTACTGGTAGGTAATTTCAAATCTTCTAGAAGCTTTGTTGTTAGAAGACCAACTATAATAATGTTTTCTTGTTCTATACATTTGAATCTTTTTGGTTGTAAAATGCACATAACAAAATCAATCATTTTACAGTGTACAAATCAGGACCAAAAAGAGTCCAGTAGATTGGAACCTATGCTTTACATGCAAGATACCCAAGTTTGATCCCCAAAACTGTATGATCTCTTGAGACCAGTAGTGACCCCCAAACATAAAACCAGGCATTGACCCTGAGCACCTTTGGGTATGGCCTAAAAACCCAAAAATAAAAGTAAAAAAGAAAATGCATAATTCAGATGCATTGAGAAAATCCACATTAGGCAAACATTACCACTGTTTTCAGAACTCCAAACATCTAATGTAACCATTCAACGATAACTGCCTATTGATAACTTCCTGTTTCTAGAAATTTGCCTATCCTAGGAATCACAGCATTTATTCTTTTATGTATGGTATTTTATTTAACACAATACCTTCAGAGTTTACAAATATTAGAGCATGTGTCAAAATTTCATTTTTTTTAAATTTCATTTTTTATGGTTGAATAGCATTCTACCATATATATACATTTTGTTTATCCAAATTTCTGTGGGTAGACACAAGGAATGCTTCCACCTTTTGGCAATTGTAAATAATACTGAATTGAGTATTTGGTGTACATATTTGTGGGAGTCCTTACTTTCTATTCTGTGGCCTCTGTGCATCAAAAACTGGTACTCTAACTGAGCAGAAGAGCAGGCTGGTCCCAGCACTGGAAGCTGGCACTGGATTTACATCTCAGGCATGTCTGTGGGGACCACTGAGGCCCTCCCTGGAATTAGAATACAGCAGTTTTCTTTGGAAAAGATTGAATAAAGGTCTATTATGTTTTGCATGCAAAGAGAATCTCTCCAATCAACTGGTGTTGGTGACATTCAGCCTGCCCATGTTTCCTTTTCTGTCTATTTGACACTCCTTCACCCAAGGGGCTTAGACAGTAAACAGAAACTCCTCTTCAGTGAAACCTTCATCCCTTCTTTTCTCCAGGTGCCTTTCTCCCCTTTGCCCAGATGTTGGCTTCTATGGTACTTCATTCCAGAATTGATTGACATTTGGTGAGCAAAGTGGTCCTGGCTGGTAGGTGAGACCCACTGCAGTGTCTCTGTCCTGTAGGTAGTTAGCACCTTGAGTTCAATTCTGTCTAAGCATTTCTCCAGTCAGCCTGCAGACCCACATACATCACAGTGGGGCCCTGGGGTTCAGCACACTCAACCCCAAGTGCTTTTTAAGAATGACACAGTTTGGAGACCACATATAGTTGTGATGGATAGTGTGCTGGTTCTACCCCCAGCACCCATTTGGTCTCCAGAGCTCTGCCAGGAATGATCCCTGAGTGCAGAGCCAGGAGTAAGCCCTGAGAACAGGAAATTTGACACACATACCCCCAAACCAAACATAGAATGGACAGTTTTGTTTTAATGGAATAGGAGGAATCTGTTCTTGGGAAACCCAGTCCACTTGGACCCACTAAACTTTGCTTTGGAAAAAAGGGGGCAGGGTGTGCTCCAAAGAGTTCTCTGCCCTCTCCTTGGAGCGGGTCTCACCTCCCTTGCTCGAAGAACAGGTACCAGGTCTAACTTAAATTCTCAAGAGCTTTGCCCTTTGCTTCCTGCCTACACAACCAAAGTGTCACCATGGCACCTAAATGGAACATGGAAGGTGCCTCCGGATGGGAGTGGGCTAGTGGGGTCTCTGCAGGAAGATTAGCAAGTGAAGGAGAGCAACACGCAGGTTTCCTATCTTGCCCTACAAGATAGGGCAAGTGGGGTTTGGGTGTGGGGAGAGGTTTCGCTCAGTTTTGCCCTGGAAATCTTTCTGGTGAAGGAAGAAGGCTCAGAGACAAAAGGCAGGGTGAAGTAGGGAGCTGGGATGAAGGCGGAGGACTCAGGCAGGGTAAAGTGAGCTCCAGAGGTTTGGTCCCAAACAGCATCAAGTCTTAACATCTAATTGTGGGTTTGGGGTGAGCAACAAGGGAGTATGGGAGTCTGCTTGCCCCCCCCCCATGGGCAACAGAGGGTTAACCCCTCAGGCACTCTAGGACGTCAATAGCAGCTCTGGTTGGGGCTCCAGAGAGATCTTTCAGTCCTGCTTATTTTTTCTCATGGCTCAGCTTTTATTTATTTCTTTTTAAATTGTGTTTGGATTTCCGAATGTTGTTTTTTCTCTCTTTGTAATGTTTAAGGTATTTAGAAGTAGGAAGAAAAATTTACCGTAGGGAAACGTTAGCCTGGACTGGAGGGGGGGGGTTGTTGGGAGGGACCAGAGCTTGGGAGTTTTCTCCTCCTTGGTTTACCCCTCCTGTCCCTACAGTGTTTCTACCTCTACAATGTCCTGACCCCAAGGATATCAGTGTGGGCAGATAGCCTCTGCTTTGGGGCATCAGCCACTCTCTGTTGAGTGAGGATAGCTCTGTGAGGACAGCTGATAGTCCTAGGGTGGCTCAGCCCCATCCTGTGTACTTCATAACACCCCTCTGGGCTGGAGGGGGGGGGGATCCCAAGAGCCAGTAATATCTACTTCTTTCCTCCCAACCAGACCTGGTGGGCAAGAGCAGGGAGCAGGGCAGATGGAGTTCAAAGAGAGGAGGCTTGACGAGGTGGAAGAGAGTGGATCCAGGAAGGCATGGATTATTCCACAACTTAGAGTTTCTTAGACTTTGTCAAAAAAGGACTGGAGAGATGGGACATCAGGTAAGCCACTTGCCTTGCATGTTGGCTTGCATGGTTGGCTAACCCCAGTTTGATCCCTGGCACTTCAGGTGGTCCCATGAGCCAATAATAATCCAATAATAAACTTTGTTGGAGTAGTTCATGTGACCTGCCAGGAATTATTCCTTAGTACAGAGCCAGGAGTAAGTCCTAAGCATCACACACACCCACACCCACACCCCCACACACCCAAACAAACTAACAAGAAACAAGAAGATAGGGATGGAGGGTCAGCAGGCACTTTGGTAGTGTGGAGTGAAGTATCTTTGTATATCAAATAACTTTGTACAATTGTTGTACTTGAACACAATTGTAACCATATTACCTAATTAAATTTCTTTTTTGTTTTTTTGGGCCACACCCAGTGGCACTCAGAAATCACTCCTGACAGGCTCTAAGGATCATATGGAATGCCGGGGATTGAACCCGGGTCATCTGTATGCAAGGCAAGCACTCTACCTGCTGTGCTATTGCTCTAGTCCCCATTATTAAAATTTTTTAATTGGCTGGAGAGATAACAAGCATAACTTACTTGCATGTGATTGATCCCAGTTCAATTCTTTTATTAAGGATTTTTTTGGGGGGTCTCTGGGTCACACTCGGCAGTGGTTATTCCTGGCTTTATGCTCAGAAATCGCTCCCAGCAGGCTCAGGGGACCATATGGGATGCCAGGATTAGAACCACAGTCTTTCTTTTTCTTTTCTTTTCTTTTCTTTTTTTTTTCTTTTTTTTTCTTTTTTTTTGTGGTTTTTGGGTCACACCCGGCAGTGCTCAGGGGTTATTCCTGGCTCCAGGCTCAGAAATTGCTCCTGGCAGGCACGGGGGACCATATGGGACCCTGGGATTCAAACCGATGACCTGCATGAAAGGCAAACACCTTACCTCCATGCTATCTCTCGGGGCCCAGAACCACAGTCTTTCTGCATGCAAGACAAACGCCCTACCTCCATGTTATCTCTCCAGCCCCTCCATTCTTTTTTTAAATGTTTTTAATTTTTGGGCCACACCCAGCTGTGCTCAGGGATTACTCCTGGCTCTGCACTCAGAAATTGATCCTGGATCAGGGGACCATTTGGAATGCCGGGAATTGAAACACTTGGATCTGTTCTGGGTCGGCAGTGTGCAAGGTAATTGCCCTACCACTGTGCTCTCACTTGGTCCTTCAGTTCAATTTTCAACTTCACATATGTTCCCCTAAACACCTCCGTGACTGAGCAGCCCAAACTGAGAGCAAGGCAAGCACTTTAATTTGTACCATCCTTCTGGTCCCCTTGTGGACATCTAATATGCTCATAAAGGGTAGAACATTAGAACAAGCTCTTTGAGGAAGTGACAATTAAGCTTAGCAGGCAACAACAGAGCAGGAAAGGGAAAAAGAACATTTTAAGTAGAGAAAAGAGTGAGTTCAAAGATTCTAAGGTTGGAAGAGTCTTACCAGTACTTGTTATTTACCAGTACCAACCATCCAAGTTGAGAGTTGGCCTTTAGTTCAGTGATGAAGAATTTGATGTTTGGAGCTGAGAGCAGAATGATCTGATGACACTGAAGTTTGTGGTGGTGCCATGGGGAGCTCCTCACACTCCCATGGGTGAGTGAAAGCCAGAACAAGCACTATTGCTATGGGAACTTCTGACTACCAGCCTCCCTAACAGCCTAGCAGTACTTTTCTTATCCAGAAAATCCTGAACCTAGTTTAGAAGCAACATGGCAATCAGATTCATGTGTGCAACCATTGGATGCCTAGTTCTGTAGTAAGCACTGCAGTATGTTAATTACTGACCTAAAACTCTCAGAATTAAGAAAGCAGTGGCTTTGATATGGGGACTTGGTTCTGACCAGTTAGACAGAATTTACAGGTAAGATGAAAGTGTTTGAAGGAAAAAGGTATGTTCATAGGAAAATTGATACATGAGTGACTGGAGAGATAGTACAATGGGTAGAGACCTTGCCTCGCACAAATCCAATCCAGGTTTAATCCCCAACATCTCATATAGCATATGGTCCCCTGAGTACCACCAGGAGTTATTCCTGAATGCAGAACCAGGAGTAATTCCTGATCATCACCAGGTGTAGACCAAAAAATAAATAAATAAATAAAAAAGAGACATTTATACATGATTACATGATCACATATTGTAGACATGTGTATACAAAATTGAGTGTGCATGTATTCTGAAACCTGTGACATGTATGCACATACATACCAGTGAGAGAGAATGAGAGATTCAGAGAGAGAATAGAAAATTAAAGATATTCACAAACTTCAAAAAGAATGAAGGAGTTTGTAGCTCACGGCTAGGAATTAAAAGAAAGTACCTTACCAGGCATAGGACATGCTACCATATTTGTTTACTAAGGCAATAACAATACTGCTGAGGGGCTGGGGGAAGAGACAGAACAGGGCTTAAGGTTGCTTGCCTAGCATATAGTCAATTCCAGTTTCAACCCCAACACCACTTATGGTCCTTGAGCATCACACAGGGAGCCAGAGTACATCTTAAGCACTATAGAGTATCACTCTACAACAAAATAATAATAATAATAATAATAATAATAATAATAATAATAATAATAATAATAATAATAAAAGCAGAGGAATAAAAAGGAAAAAAAGCAGAGGGCTGGAGAGATAGCATGGAGGTAAGGCATTTGCCTTGCATGCAGAAGGATGATGGTTCGAATCCCGGCATCCCATATGGTTCTCTGAGCCTGCCAGGAGTGATTTCTGAGCATAGAGCCAGGGGTAACCCCTGAGCGCTGCCGGGTGTGACCCAAAAACAAAAACAAAAAAAAGAGACCCACCTACTGGGTGACAAACCATAAAAAAATATTGTCCTACAGTTCTGGAGGGTGGAGTTCTCCAAGAGCGAGAATTAGACAGCTTGTCCTGTAGGTGACTCAGAGAGAGAGAGGCTTCATGCCAGACTGCACTGGGTTGGCATATGGTTGCTTTATACCTGTATCCCTTCATACTGTCCCCTTTTATGTGTCTGTGTGTGTTCAAATTTTCTTCTTATATAAAGATACCCAGCATACTGAATTGTTGCCCCACCTAAGGCCCTCACATTAACTTGATCACTTTGATATACCCTGTCTCTAAAGAAGATAAAATTTTTAAAATTTTGAGGCCATACTTGGCAGTGCTTAGGGATTACTCTTGGCTTTGTGCTCAGGAATCATTCCTGATGGGGTCCATATGGGTTGCTGGGGATTAAACAAGGGTTGACCATGTATGTGCTCCTGCAAGGTAAGTGTCCAACACACTGTGATTTCACTCCTATCCCAGAATGTCATCTCTTTTTTGTTTTTTTGTTTTTGTTTTTGAGCTATATCCAGAAACACTCAGAAGTTATCTGGCACTGTACACAGGGATCATTTCTGGTGCTCAGGGTAACCATATTAGGGTGTTGGGGGGGTCAAATTCAGATTAGTCATATGCAAGGTAAGCACCCTATCTGCTGTACTATCTCTCTGGCCCCAGAAGGTCACTTTTTGAGGAGACACAGTTGAATCTATTAAAAATTTTAATAGATTTTAAAAATTAAAGTTTTTGGATTTGTTTAGTAGGAAATTCTAATAATTAAGTTTATCTTGGGTTCTGAGTTCATGTTAAAACTAAGTTATAGGGATTGTTTAGCTTGTTATTTTAACCCCCATATACACCAGTAGTATCATATGGCATTGTTCCTGTTGCAAGTCAGCCCCTGATGAGGTTGACTGATGGAGAAATGGAGGATGAAGCCTTAATCCTCCAGCTCGACCACGCGTCTGTTATCCTGTTCAGCCAGCGGTTCTGAGGTGAATGCGGCAGGACGAAAGCCAACAGGCAGTCAGGCTTCCGAAGAAAACAGCTCTTTATTTCGTGAAGAGGCCGAAGCCAAAATGTTACACCCCACTCAGGAAGGGCACACACATCAGAAGTGTTGCACTCCTGAAAAAGAATTATTTGCCAAAAAGGCCCGCTTAGAGCAGTCAAATCAGTTGACCCTTTGCGTGGATTGTTTGGCCATAATTCTAAACGTGGCTGTAACTATCTCTTTATTTTTGACCATTATTAGAAATCAGGCCTCTATATTTCTTTCTAACAAAGAAGCACAGTACAAATCCCGCCTTTAAAAGTCTCCCACTGACCAGTTTTTTGTGATCTCTGCTACCTTGGCGCCAAGATCATGTTTTTCCCAAAATTTAGCTCATGAGTAAAGCAATTTTCAGTTTTCCCCCAAAACTCTAAAACATTTCTCTCTCTTCCCACTTCCCTGAAAATTACCTGGTTTCTCCTGCTTACCCAAAACAAAGCTAACCCACAACAAAACTTCTTTTCACCTTCAGTATCGGTTCTTTAATATGCAGATTTTAGCCATGGCCTTTCATTCTGTTTCCCTGACCATCTCCCACTTTCTTTGATCTCCAAAATTACACCCCACATTCCAGAGCTCAACCCTTAAAAGTTACCCAGCTCAAAAAATAAATTTGTCTTCGTCTTTCTAGACGCAAGTCCCCATACATTCTGTGTGGTCTCATTTATTTCAGATTTCATAATTCATATTTCATATTCATCTCTTCGTGCTCCCGCTTGACTCTCAGTGGGAAAATGAACTCACTAAAGTTATGCTTAGGGACTTTTTATCTCATTAGAATAAAGGGTCCACAGCACCAAAAGGCCTCAGAATAGGCCCCAGGAAAAAAGCCCCCTGCCTTCCACAGACCCTTGTTTTTATGCCCCAGAATCCCACCTAATGGTAGGATCAGGTACCACCCAATGGTGGGAGCAGAATCAGGTACCACCCTAGGGTGGGAGCAGAATGCCAGTCACACCCTAGGATAGGGCACAATCACTGATTAGGGTAGGGTCAGTAACATAATAATCCCATTAAAATGTTTACATACACAACAATTCCCCTGTTTGTTTTTAGTAAACAGACAAAAATATACAAAAGTAAGTAACATTGTCTACAATTATTAAAGGAAAAACTAGTCAATAATAAAAGAGCAGCGGGGCCGGAGAGATAGCAAGGAGGTAAGGCGTTTGCCTTTCATGCAGGAGGTCATCGGTTCAAATCCCGGCGCCCCATATGGTCCCCCATGCCTGCCAGGAGCAATTTCTGAGCCTGGAGCCAGGAATAACCCCTGAGCACTGCCAGGTGTGACCCAAAAACCACAAAACAAACAAACAAACAAAAAAAATAAATAAAAGAGCAGCTGTTTGCATAAGCGCATCACAGAAAAATGTAAAGAAAAACTTCTAAACTAAACACAGGGTGTCTAAAACCAGAAACATGTGTCAAAGAGTCAACTACAAGCTCCTGAGATGATAGATCTATGACGTACAAGATGAAGAATTCCAAGTAAATTCTTCCTTAGAGAAGCAGATGGAGAATCTGAAATTCAATGATCAAGGATCTAGTAGACGATGGGGAGCTCCCGGGGCAATCAGAAAGCCCAATTGTAATCTGTAGACATAGATCCTTCGAAAAGACGCCAGAAAGGTTGTGTAGCAGGCAAGAAGAAGCACCTTTTCTTTATTTGTTGTTGTTGTTGTTGTTTTTTGGTATTTGGTTTTTGGGTCACCCAGCAGCACTCAGGAGTTACTCCTGGCTCTATGCTCAGAAATCGCTCCTGGCAGATACCGGGATTCAAACCAATGACCTTCTGCATGAAAGGCAAATGCCTTATCTCCATGCTATCTCTCTGGACCCATTTTCCATTCAAGTCCAGGTAGACCAGAAAGCCCATCTTTGAGGGCATTGAATTAGGGCCTTATTTCATAGGAAGAAGCATATACCCCCTGCACAGTGGGGGGCCACTGCAATAATGATCAATAGGCATCTGAACTTAATCCAAGTTCTTAGTCCAGGCAGAAGTCCATATGAGGTCTGAAATTGATGTACCAAGTACGGCCGATTATTTATAGATGGGAGCTTAAGTCACAAACCAGGACAAAAATGTTTAAGGCAAAGAACCTCCCTGTGTAAATAAACAACTTGAGGGTCCATCCAAAATGGATAGAGCCTCCTTTTAAACCTAGTATTTTTGCCTATGATGCACCCACCCAAAAAACCCAGAAATATAATTTAGAAAACTATAGACAGCAATATCTAACCCACTAACCTAAAGTCAAGAAAGCAAAACCCTAATGTAATACAACATCAATTCCTAAGATTAAAAACTAAAATAGAAAAACCTTAATAACAATAGTCAAAAGAAGTGTAGTACCAAATAAAAATTCAAAGGATTACAATTATAAGAAAAAGACAAAAGGTGAAATTTCTACAGAGTCCAATACCAATCTGTAAAGATGAGGGATCTGGAACTCCGAAAAGACCGGCAAAAGACACTTAATGGGTCTAGAAAAGTGGGTTGAAGCCTGGTACAGAAGATAACATCAAGCTGAATGAAGAAGGAAGGCCAGTACAGTCATACATGTGTTGGGGCATCCCCAAGCGTTACATCATTGCCATCATGAGTTGGTTGGGCTTCTGCATTTCCTTTGGGATCGGTGCAATCTTGGGGTAGCCATTGTAGAAATGGTCAACAATAACACTGTGTATGTGGATGGAAAACCAGAAATTTAGATAGCACAGTTTAACTGGGATCCAGAGACTGTGGGTCTATCCATGGATTTTTTATCTGGGGTTACATTGTGACACAAATTCCAGGTGGCTTCATTTCCAACAAGTTTGCAGCAAACATGGTACAAAACGCCAACAGTCATGGATTTCTTCCTCAAGCCAAGATCAGGAAGCTTGTAGTTGTGGGTGAAGGAGATGATTTGCACATGTGAAGGGAATCCTGAAAATTAAATGTTAACGACTAGGAAGAGAGAAGGAAGGATAAGGAAGATTAAAATGAGGAAGATAAAGGAAACTATAATCAAAATATGCAAAACAGACAGACACAGAAGAAGACATACACATACAGACTTCACAAAAAATATGGCCATAACACTCACTCATACCAAAAATATTTGTTGAAAAGGATCCAAAATAGAACAAAAGAAAAAAAATTCAGTTGAATCAACTAAAAGCGCTTTAAAATGTAATAGCTGGCAACTGTTTAGATGAATCATTTCAAATTCAAAAAAAATTTTTTTAATGGCAGAGCAGAGCAGATCTGAAAGAGAATTTTATGCATAATACAAACATGGAAAACTCTACTATAAGTGTATAACAGTATATATACAAAGTTATTGTATAACAGTAACTCTATGATAGTTAATCATAGGCGAGAAGTACCGTGAAGAAAGTTCATCTAAAAAGTATCATTATGTCAGGGTCTTAAAACCTAAATTGAGGGAAATAAAGCAATGATGTTAAAATAAAAAGAGTGAAAGTTGTTAAATGAGTATACCTAGAAAGAAAACAACATTAATATGATGAGATATTTTTCTTTCAGGTGAATCTTGACTAAATTAAATTGTAAGATTTCATGATTAACTTGAGACCTAGAGCAATAATGAAATTAAGACATAAATCCACCATATAAGGAAACACATTGGGGTCCATGATTTTCAATCCTATTCATTGATCATGCCTGTGGAAAGAATCATAGAGCATTAATAGCAACCGATAAGGAAATGAAATGATTATCTGGTGTTCATTGTAGATCTTTAAGAAGTATAAAACAGAATGTATGCTGCTGTGGATTTCACCAATGTATTAGGGACTTTTTTAATCTTCTTGTCATCAAAATTGATCCAGTGTTGTCTTGCAGCAATTTTACAGTATGAAGTACAGTGTCCATAGTGAACTTTACCATAATGGTTTGACAGTGATGATAAGTTGTATTTTTTTGTTTTTGTTTTTTGTTTTTGGGCCACACCCGGTGGTGCTCAGGGGTTACTCCTGGCTGTCTGCTCAGAAATAGCTCCTGGCAGGCACAGGGGACCATATGGGACACCGGGATTCGAACCAACCGAACCAACCACCTTTGGTCCTGGATCGGCTGCTTGCAAGGCAAACGCCGCTGTGCTATCTCTCCGGGCCCAATAAGTTGTATTTCTTAATCTTGCTTTTATTCTCTGAAGTGAATTCTACTAAATTGAAGTCTTCTAAAGGAAAATCCACATAAGTGTGCAATTTTTTTATTTGTTTGCTATCAAAAGCAAAATGTTTCAAGTGTATTATTAGTACTGGTGGCAGTTTTCTTTTTCTTTTTTTCTTTTGTTTGGTTTTTGGGCCACACCAGGCAAACCTCAGGGTGTCCCTGGCTGTCTGCTCAGAAATAGCTCCTGGCAGGCACGGGGGAACCATGTGGGATACCGGAATTCGAACCAACCACCTTTGGTCCTGGATGGGCTGCTTGCAAGGCAAACACCGCTATGCTATCTCTCCAAGCCCTTCAGATACATTTTCTAATAGGTAAATTAACGTTGCTAATTCAACTTTTTGTGCAGATTTATATTTGGTATCTATGGTCATATTAATGTTGTCCCCGGTTATTCCTCCTTTTCCATTTTGGGATCCATCGATGTAAAAAACCTTGGCATTGGGAATAGGGGAATCCCGAACAATTGAAGAAATAACAAACTGAGTTTTCTTTAAAAATTCCCAAGTTTAAAAAAAAAATTCCCGGGCCGGGCGGTGGCGCTAAAGGTAAGGTGCCTGCCTTGCCTGCGCTAGCCTTGGACAGACCACGGTTCGATCCCCCGGTGTCCCATATGGTCCCCCAAGCCAGGAGCAACTTCTGAGCACATAGCCAGGAGTAACCCCTGAGCGTTACTGGGTGTGGCCCAAAAACCAAAAAAAAAAAAAAAAAAAAAAAATTCCCAAGTTTTTCCTGCTGGATAATGGGAGGATATTTCTCCTGTGAAATCTGAGAGGGCCCTTTGTAGAGATTCATTAAGAGGCTATATATATATATATATATATATATATATTTGGTTTTTGGGCCACACCCGGCGGTGCTCAGGGGCTACTCCTGGCTGTCTGCTCAGAAATAGCTCCTGGCAGGCATGGGGGACCATGTGGGACACCGGGATTCGAACCAACCACCTTAGGTCCTGGATCGGCTGCTTGCAAGGCAAACGCCGCTGTGCTATCTCTCCGGGCCCAAGAGGCAATATTGACTCAATTTTCTTTTTTGGTATTGGCAAAACTATTATATCTAGGTCAAAACCTAGTAAAGATATAGATTTGAGTCTTGCCTTGATAATAATCTCTGAAATCAGTTCCAGGTAGGGGACAACTGAGCGAGGCTGTTTGTTATGTAAATACATCCATTCCAAAGGTCCTGCCTGTTGCATGAAGGCCCCCTTGGGGTTTCTATAGTAGGGAAAATTAACAGAAATACCTTTTCTCCCAGGATGAACCTTAAGTGAAACTATTTTTGTATTTTTGCTCAAGAAGATGTCCAATTCATTTTTGGCAGCTGTTGTTAAGTTTCTCGGGCTATCTAAGATAGGGTCACCCTCCAAAGTTTTAAACAGATTAGATAACTCTGCATTCGGAATTCCTAGTGCAGGGCAGAGCCAATTTATGTTACCTAAAAGTCTCTGAAAATCATTAAGCGTTCTGAGGTTTTCTTTTTTGATAGAAATTTTTTGTGGACGTATTTATGTTTGGTCCAAAATAAAACCCAAATATTGATACGGTGGCATTGTCTGTATTTTTTTCTAAAGCTATTTTCAGTCCTGATGTTTGTAAATAATCAATAACATAAGAGTATAAGTCCTGTAAATCTGTTTCATTGTTCATTGTGAGCAAAATATCATCTGTATAATGAAATATCATGGCTTGAGGAAATTTTTCATGAGTAGGGCTCAAAACCTTATCTACAAAAAAACTGACACATTGTTGGGGAATTCAGCATGCCCTGGGGGAGAATGGTCCATTGGAAACACCTGCAGGGATGGTGTTATTGAGAGAAGGAAGTGAGAATGTAAAACTTGTTTTATCATCTGGGTGAATAGGAATATGGTAGAAGCAGTCTTTCAGATCAATTATAATTAGTGGCCATTCCATTGGAATAACTACAGGTGATGGTAAACCAGTTTGCAATTTGCCCATAGGTATCACGGATAAATTTACAGCTGTAAAATCCATCAAAAGTCTCTATTTACCAGATTTCTTTTTTATAGTGAATATAGGCAAATTCCATTGGAAAAAGATGGTTCAATATGTCCTAAACTTAGCTGATCCTCCACTAATTCTGTTAGCACTTTTAATTTATCAGCTTTAAGGGGCCACTGACCTGTACAAATTGGTTAATCAGATTTCCATTTTATTTTTATTGGTGCTGGGGTATTTATGGTAGTGGTCCCTACGAAAAATTTTGAGTTTTTAAATTGAGAGAAGGTTTGGCTCTTCTGGAGCTAATGGGATGTGGAATTCTGCCTTCCACTGTTGGTTTAGGTCACAGTCCCACAGGGATGGTGAAAATGGGCCCACGTGTGGTCTGATTATCGCTTTTTTATTTTCTGGGCCATAAAATACCAACAGACAGGAGCTCAGGCCTCCTACTCCTTCTAGCGAATATGGGATTTCCTGAAGAGGCCAATTTTCTGGCCATTCTTTATCAGAAATTATGGTAACCTGAGTACCCGTATCTATCATGCCATCAAAGGGTTGCCCTTCCAAGTGAAGTTTGATCATTGGGTTTTCATCTTTAAATTTGGTAACCAGAGCCACGATTGGGTTTTGAGCAGCACTTGGATCTGTGCTTCCAAAACCTCCAATTCTAATCTTATCTGAAGTCCCAAATTTGACATAAGGCACTATTACTATCTGGGCAATTGCTTCTCCTTTTCTAAAGGTCCATGTAACTGGTACAGTAATAACTACGATGATTTCTCCCATTGAATCTGAGTCAATGACACCAGTGGTTATTGATATACCCTTTATGTTGAGGGAACTTCTGCCAAGAATCAAACCCATTGTATCTGGGGGTGGCGGGCCCACAATGCCAGTTTCTAATATGTAAGGGTATGCTCCTGGGTAAATTGTAATGTCCTCTGGGCATAATATGTCTAATTTGGCACTCCCTGATGTAGCGTGAATTAATTCCCTAATTGTGATAAATTTCCTTGGGCTGGGCTCAGAAGAATTATTGTCTGTGGATTTTGCCCCTGATTTGGAAGGGCCTGGGTGGAGGCCTTGTGGTTGTTTCCCTGCATTATGTATGTATGTGTGTCCTTGAGGAGCTGAATTTAAAAAAAGAGGGCAATTCCTTTTGATATACCCCTGTTTTCCACAATGGTAGCAGACGATTTGCCTTCTGGGGATTGTGTTGAAACCTCTCCTTAAGTTATTATCAATGAGGTTTCTAGATCTGCAGTATTTCACCCAGTGGTGACCTTTTTTTGCATTTAGGGCAAAGACCTGGTTTTCAGGAAGTGTTTTGTCCCTGTGAGTAGAAAGGCATTGTCCCCTTCGTAACTGCGAAGGTTTGTACCGAGTCTAAGTGGGGTGGGGGTTCGGTTTCCCTATAGACATTCTGACAGGCATAAAGAAAATCATTCACATCTGCCTTTTCATTTAATGAATTCAATACTAATCTACAGGCCAAATTTGCATTATGATAAGCCAAAGATTTTACTAGGAAGTTTCTCATCTCCTCATTTTCAACTTGTAACTTCAGCACATCTTTAAGCTTACCCACAAACTCTACAAATGGCTCATAAGGGCCTTGGGTAATTTTTAAAAAGTTTCCTCTACCAATGCTTTTAGAATCAATTTTTTTCCCATGAAAACAATGCAATATCCCTAATTAAATTTAAGATTTATTTAGGTAAAGCCACTTTAGTCTGATTATTTGAAATTTTATTTTCTGCCATCAATAATTCATACGATAGAGTAACCCCTGCCACTTATTTTTTCGTACCATCCGGGCTATATAATTTGGCTTTTACACCTTCTGAATAAAACATTTCCCATTCCGTTCACTGTTTAGACGACAGGCATATATTAGTGATTGTTTTAAAATCATACAAAGTCCAAGATGAGTTATTACTTCAAAGTTTTAGTAACTTCACACTATATGGTGATGTTGGGCCATACTCTTTACATGCTTTTCTAAACCGATCTAATTCTTCCATCTGAAGGGGTACATAGTTAGAAACATTTACCCCATGTAAAAGGGATAAAGCTGGATAAACAAAATTACTCTAAATAGAGCACTGAGGCCATGCGTGTGGTTTATTGTCTGAATCTTCACTGTTGTGTGATTCAATTTTGTGAATAGAATCAGGCCTCACTTCTGGAGTTAGCACCGGAGGTTGATCATTATCTGAGCCACTACTGTCATGCAATTCGCTAGAATCAGGCTTAACTTTCCGAATTTTTTTTCTTCCAGGAAAAATTCCTATATTGGTGATGGTGGGGCTGGATTTGTCAGCCTGCACCTTGGTCTGAATTTTTGTCGGAAAGATTTCCTTATTATTTATACTGGTTTTAGCCTCGCCATTTCTACACTTTCTATTTCCTAAATAGCAGCCAATACCTATGCTCACAGTAAAAACGTGAGCCAACACAGTAATTCCACAAACTATGACAGATGGAGACAATGCAATTTTCATTTGAAATATAGACCACAACCATCCAACTGCAGTGACCTTAGATCCAAACCAATTAGTTTAAAACAAAATGGAGGGGCTGGAGAGATAGCATGGAGGTAAGGCATTTGCCTTTCATGCAGAAGTTATCAGTTTGAATCCCGGCATCCCATATGGTCCCCTCTGCCTGCCAGGAGCAATTTCTGAGCATGGAGCCAGGAGTAACCCCTGAGCACTGCCGGGTGTGACCCAAAAACCACACACACACACACACACAGACACACACAGACACACACACACACACACACACACACACACATGGAATAATCTACTTGTATAATAGAGAACCAATGTGTAAGCAAAATGGTGGCAGAAATCCACATGACTAACCACAGAAATCGTTTAATGGTCAGCAGAGAAAATTTCCAATAAAGTGTTTCACTTACAGTTATTGAGGGTCCAGGTTCAGCCTGTTTGGGTGCCATAATGTTGCAAGTCAGCCCCTGATGAGGTTGACTGATGAGGTCTTCCAGCCTGTCTATTACCTTGTTTAGCCGGCGGTTCTGAGGTGAATGTGGCAGGAAGAAAGCCAATAGGCAGTCAGTCTTCCAAAGAAAACAGCTCTTTATTCTGTGAAGAGGCCGAAGCCAAAAGGCCTCAGAATAGGCCCCAGGAAAAAAGCCCCCCACCTTCCACAGACCCTTGCTTTTATGCCCCAGAATCAGGTACCACCCAATGGTGGGAGCAGAATCAGGTACCACCCTAGGGTGGGAGCAGAATGCCAGGTCACACCCTAGGGTAGGGCACAATCACCGATCAGGGTAGGGTCAGTAACATAATAACCCCATTGAAATGTTTACATACACAACAGTTTCTTTTTGCATAGCACATTAAAATAGAGAAATCTTACCTAATCTTACCTAAAGAAGTTCTTACCTAATATGTATAGGAATTCATACATTTTTTATTTTTATTTATTTTTTTGAATTCATACATTTTATATTGCAGTGGGGCCTTTCACCTTGAACATTTGTCATAGTGACTTGACTTAGGCTTCAGTTAATTGGACATTGGCCATTCACCCCTGAACCTTGGATTCTATCTTTGGAACCAGCATGATTTTCTGTACCAGCAGCAGGAATCAGACTTCTTCTGGAGAAGGTCTTAATTCTGCCCTGGCACAAGCTTGTTCTAGAGTGAGTTAATATGTCACCCTGACAACTTGGAACCATTAACAACTTGCTTTCATGGCAGATTTCCCTGCATCGCCACCTAATAGTGAGATGAAACCAGAAGACAATCAGTGACACACATGGGATCTGTGCAAAACCCAAGATCTCTAATTACAGAAACTTAACTGTGGCAACCGTGATTGAGAACTTTTACTGGGACCATGAAGAAAGACTTGACGGTTAGACAACATAGTATCCCTGGAGCCTATGGTTGGTCTTTTGGCAGGATGCTTCATAGGTGAGACCTCCCTGTTTTTTAGGCCAAAGGTTTTTTCTTTCTATTTTCCCCAAATTTTGCTTCACCTATGCAAATAATTAAACAAAAATAAACAAAAAACCTGCCACACATATTCCACATTTTTTGTTTTCTCTTCTTTTTTAAATTTTTTTTTCATTTTGAGGGGCAGTGCTATAGCACAATGGTAGGGTGTTTGGTTTGCATGTGATCAAACCAGATGAACCTGGGTTCATCAATCCTTGGCTTCCCAAGGAGTAATTTCTGAGCACAGATCCAGGAGTAACTCCCGAGTGCATATGGGTGTGGCCCAAAAACCAAAAAATTTTTTATTTTTTTATGATTTAAATAGGGCTCTTGCCTTTTTCATATAAACTTGGGACATGGATTACTTTGTTTTATCTCATATTTTTGCATGTTTCTATAAAATTGAAAAGAAAGGATGGGATCTAGGGTTCTGGTTTCATTGGTGGAGGAAATAAAGGAAAGCACTAAATATCCAAGCCAAATTAAACAGCAATGGAATCAAGAGGCCTAAACTTAAACAATCTTAAACAAATCTTTAACAAACTTAAATGATCCTGTAATACTGGAGGCCCCAGGGCAGAGGGTGCTATATAAGATGCACTCTGGGATCATTGATTGAGGGAGGTTGACACTGGTGGCGGGAATAGCTCTGATTCAGTGTATATCTGAAATTCAGCTTAAAGGACTTTGCAGATCACAATGGTTTTATTTATTTATTTATTTATTTATTTATTTTTGTTTACCTTTTTGTTTTTGGGTCACACTCAGCGGCATTCAGGGGTTACTCCTGTCTCTAAGATCCTGGCAGGCTTGGGGGACCATATGGGATGTCGGGATTCTATTTGGGGTCTGTCCTGTGTTGGCCGCATGCAAGGCAAAATGCCTTACCACTGTGTTATCACTGTGGTCTCGATCACAATGGTTTTAATAGAATAAAAATATATAATTGGGGCAAAATAAACAAAGTAAGGGAATATATAGTATCTAAGAACAATAAATTCTTGGACTTTGCATACAGAACTGAAGCTCCAATAAGGGCAGAGAGAAGAAAAGAAAAGTTTACTCTAGAACAGGGGTCTTCAAACTTTTTAAAGTGGGGGCCGGATTACGGTCCCTTAGAGAGCTGGAGGGCCGGACTATATGAGCTACTAATTCCTACTCACACTGCACATATCTTATATAAATAAAATGAAAACCATTTATAAATAAACAGATGACACACCAGTATTTCAATGGGAACTGTGGGCCTGCTTTTGGCTAATGAGATGGTCAATGTCCGCTTCCATATTTGTCACTTCCAGCCATAACAAGTGATGCAAGTGGGCATCAGTTAATCTTGATCTGAGCCCTGTCAAGACTGAACCCTGAACAAAGAGCAAAGAATAAGCCCTAGCATTATGTGGTGTGGCCCAAATCCCCCTCACTCCACTCTACTTTTGTAGGGGAGTATACATAATTCAAAAGTGGCACAAAGAAAGGGTAGTTAGTACTATTTGAGAAAATCAGAACTCCCTTTATTTGAGGATATTATCTTCTTTGAGAAAATACATGAGCTGACTCTCCCAGGGTTGCAAAAGTAGACTAGGTAGAGAAAGAGAATTCCATGCTGAGGACAGTCCTTAAAGTGAGTGAATAAAAGTTTAGTGGGGGAGGAAAATGTAGTCCAGTGTAGTCTCATGGCCAGTAAGATGGATATAAAGTTAGAGAAGCAGACCATGTAGGCGATATGGGTCTAGAATCAGGAAATATGAACTTAATCTTGAAACCTGTGACATCTATATATGACATATGTGACATGTGTATGCCTGTGTGTATGTGCATGTAAGATATCCTCTAGGGCAATGTTTCCCAACTCTATTCCAACTGTGGCCCCATTCTGACCTTTTTTATTCTTTCCTGTGACCCCTATAGTAATTGTGGGACCCCTACTCTCATTATCAGGACCTCCCATTTAAGTAGTTTTACCTGCAGCCACTTTGGAATATCTTGAATTTCACAGAGGGACCCAAATCCTCCTCTGCTGAGAAATGCATATCTAGGGGATATAAGGAAGAGAGTACTATCTGACTAGGTTTAGCTTCTGTGTGGAGGATGATTGCTGGATCAGGAAGGAGACAGATTAGTGAGAGAAAGAAAAGCAGAAATGAGAAAGAATGAGGCCAGCAGACAAAATCAGAGCAGTAGAAAAGGAGAGGAGAAACCATTACACAGAAAATTGTGGGCAGACAATTTAGTTGTCAAGCACAAAGGGACAGGGATTTGAGATGATTCCTGACTAACTAGTTTGAGTAGCCAAGCAGACAATCGTGCCATTCCTAGGAAGGGATTTCAAAGGAAGAGTGATGAGTAAGGAAAGATTGGCTCTGTATTGGACATATTGAGACTGATCTCTATGGAACTACCAGGTGGAAATATGGAAGGGTGAAGTATTGCAATAATCTGAACAGCAGGGTAGAGATCTGAGTGTGACATAGGATATTAGGACATTAGTGTGATATTAGGACTCATGAGATATTGAAGTCATGAACTTGGATGAAGTTACCTATAGTGAATCATCAGAGTGGAAAAAAAACAGGGTTCAGGGACAAACCTGGTGGAAAATGACATATCACATATGACTGGGATGAGTTTTTGTCACAGGAGACTAAGCAAGGACACCCAGAGAGGAAGGGGCCATGACCATATTATTGGAAGAATCACACAGGAGAGTGTTTTGTCTCTAGAGCTAAGAGATGGGGTAAGGAGATGGATAAACCTCATCCTTTGAATTTGACTCTACCCATGGTCATGAGTTTCTTCACAGTTTTAGGGGAGAGAACATGACAATTCTCAAAAACAGAGTGATCTAAAGGCTAGAAAGTGAAGATGAGTAATGTGGAGGATTCTCTTAGAAAGTTTGGCAGTGAAAGGAAGGAGAAAAATAGATTCTAGCCAGAGGGAACAGAGGATTTGGAGTGGGTTGTTGTTTTCACTGTGAGAAAGATTTGGTGGTCTTTCTACAATGAATGAGCAGAATAAAAAGAGGGGAATTTAAGGATACATCCACTAGAGGAGAAGGAAGACTTCTAGAGATGAAAAGGAGGGCATCCAGTGCAGAGTTGCAGGGATTTTTTTCTGCAGGAAAGCTCTAGTGGAGGTGGTGTGGGATTCAGAAGCTCAGATGGATAGGCAGAGGGTGAGACATTCTTCAAGAATAGTGACTATGTTATTTGTGTTTTTCTTTCCTGAAATGTAAGAAGTGGTTCAGCTCTGGGGAGTGAGATGGGGAGGTGGTTGCATAGTAGAGATGAAAGTTTAAGTGGGGAGAAAAATGTGAAAAAGGAGGTGCATTAGTCAGAGTTCAGTGCCAGCTAATAAAATCATTCTGACTATTTTAAGCTGAAAGCAATTGAATGTCATGAATTAGGGGCCTAGTACATCATATGCAGGGCTGGATGGCCAGACTCTACATAGGACTCTAGGAATAAATCCAGGGCATCCCACCACCCTGGCAGAGAACTGGCATCTCAATCAAGAAACTGAGAAGCCAAAAAGTCATTGTGCAATGGTTGAATCTAGGAGGACTTCCCTTAGCTGTGTGTGAAATTGGGAGCAGAAATCTGGGAATAAGCTTCAGATACCAAGCTAATGTTCCAAACTCAGTCTCACTGAGTCATTCTCATTGGTAGAACATAAGTCACAGTATACACTCTAGCTACAAAGGAATCTGGAGAATTTTGAGTTTTTTAATCCCTACAGTTACAGAAATGTGCACTTTCATTATAACTCTTAAATGCTATTAAACTATCAAAACAACAGCAGGATGGGGCCAGAGAGATAGCACAACGGAAGGGCATTTGCCTTGCATGCAGCCATTCCAAGACAGACTGTAGTTCAAATCCTGGCATCCTATATAGTTCTCATACCTGCCTGTGTGATTTTTGAGCACAGAGCCAGGAGGAACCCAAGCACTGCCAGATGTGACCCAAAAACCAAAACCAACAACAACAACAACAACAAGAGCAGCATATTCTTACTTGTCTCTTGATATTAGCCATTGATCCATCCAACCATACAGCCATTTATTTATATATCCATTCAACTATCCACCCATCTATCCAATCACCCATCCATCCATTCATTCAACTATTTGTTTGCCCATTCATCTACCATCCATCTATCCAACCAACAAATCATCAATTCATCCTTCCAACCACCCATCTGATTATCTATTCCATTCATTCATCCATAAATGTATCCATTCAACTATTTTTTATTTTTAGGTAAAATTGTATTTCTACAAGTAATAGATTGGTCAAAGTAAATGGATAACAATGGTCTGTCATCCCTGAATGATAATCCAATAATTGAGTGATATTGCCAAGATCCTCCACTTTCATTCTGAATAGAAAAACAATCTTTCTATTGCTTTAGTCTGAGCACTAACATTTACAGTGATCTTTAACATATACATTTTCATTTCATTATCACATCATTTTGTGAGTTCGGCATATATAGGGATTACAATTTTCATTTTACGATGGACATAACAGCCTCAATTGGTATAGTGGCTTATAAATTTTAGTCATATTAATTGCAAGGGACATGGATGTCTACAGTTATTTACAGCCCATTCATGGGAATGAGTTTGTGCATTACATTAAATAGTAGTAACTGCACAATGAGCAACACAGGTTATAGATCAAGTCTGTTCAACGGGACAGTGTGCTCATCTATTTATACAGGAGTGTAAGCAATTACTGCAACTTTGCTGATCTCCCTTTTTGCCCTCAGCTTTACTGAGGTATAAGTGGCTAATAAGAATTGGATATATTTGGGGCCAGAGCGATAGCACAGTGACATTTGCCTTGCAAGCAGCTGACCCAGGACCTAAGGTGATTGGTTCGAATCCCGGCATCCCATATGGTCCCCCATGTCTGCCAGGAGCTATTTCTGAGCAGATAGGCAGGAGTAACCCCTGAGCACCGCCAGGTGTGGCCCAAAAACCAAAAATAAATAAATAAATAAATAAATAAATAAATAAATAAATAAATAAATAAATAAAATAAAAGAATTGGATATATTTAAGGTGACATTTTAATATATGTTACAGTGGGAAATGATTGCCACATTAACCTAATTAACAGATCCAACACTTCACACAGTTATAATTTTCTCGTGTGTGTGTGTGTGTGTGTGTGTGTGTGTGTGTGTGAACACTTACAATCTACTGTCAGTGAATTTCAAGTACACAGCACAAATTGGAAAGGCAATCATCAGTAGAACCTTAGATCTATTTTGCAGAACTGAAATTTTGTGTTCTTGGACCAGCGTTTTCTTGTTTCTTCTTCTCATTGACATTGGTTATTACCATTCTATTTCATACTACTTCGAGTGGGATTGGCTTCCTCCTGTAGGAGGGAAGTATCCTGCACTATCTGCTTCTTTTCTGGGTCTGGTCTATTTCAGTTAACCTACTGTTCTCCAAGTTCATTTACCTTATAACAAGTGGCAGATTAAGAAATTACAGGGAGGAGACCTGGAGAGATAGCACAGCGGCGTTTGCCTTGCAAGCAGCCAATCCAGGACCAAAGGTGGTTGGTTTGAATCCCGGTGTCCCATATGGTCCCCCGTGTCTGCCAGGAGCTATTTCTGAGCAGACATCAAGGAGTAACCCCTGAGCACCACCGGGTGTGACCCAGAAACCCCCCCAAAAAAAGTAGTTAAGAAATTACAGGGAGGGGCTGGAGAGATAGCATGGAAGTAGGACGTTTGCCTTTCATGCAGAAGGTCATTGGTTCGAATTCCGGCATCCCATATGGTTCCCCGAGCCTGCCAGGAGTGATTTCTGAGCATAGAGCCAGGAGTAGCCCCGAGTGCTGCTGGGTGTGACCCTCCCCCCCCAAAAAAAAGAGATTACAGGGAAGTCTGGAGAGATAGTACAGTGGGTAAGGCACTTGCGTTGCATGCGGTCAACCTGGGTTCAATTCCGTTATCCTATATGATCCACCAAGCACTGCCAGGAGTAACTGCTAAAAGGAGAGCAAGGAGTGATCCCTGAGCATTGTTGGGTATGGTCAAACAATAACAGGTTTTTTTAATTTTTTTTTTGTTGTTTTGGGGTCACACCAGACAGTGCTTAGGGGTTACTCCTGGTCCTATGCTCAGAAATCACTCCTGGCAGGCTCAGGGGACCATATGGGATGCTAGGATTTGAACCACCATCCTTCTGCATGCAAGGCAAACACCCTACCTCCATGCTATCTCTCCAGTCCCACAATTACATTTTTTTAAAAAATTTTGGTGTGTGTGTGTGTGTGTTTGTGGGGTTGGGAAATTGGGTATTGGGCCTTATTTGGCCTAAAAATCCCTGTATCAGGACTTATGACTAGCTCTGTGCTCTCTTGTGACACTCTCACATTGTTAAGGGAACCAAATGCATTACCTGAGATAAAATTGGAATTGGCCACATAACAAAACAAGCACCTTACCCACTGTACACTCTCCAGCCCCATGTTCTTTGGTATGATTTTGGCAGTGCTCAGGTACTACTCCTGGCTCTATGCTTAGTGACTGAAGTAGACTTCAGTCTTGGGGGGAGCATGGGGTACTGGGGACTAAGCCTGGGACTCCTGCATATAAAGTATGCATTCATATAAAGTATGCTGAGTTATCTTTTCAATACCTAGATTTTTTTAAAAAAATTGAATCATAAATCAACATTAAATTATTTCCACATCTTTACTATTGTACCATCTTTCTCCATCCATCTATTCATCCATTGTAGACATCAAAAGCTATATAGATAAGTTCAATAAGTAGACCAATTCTAGAACAGCAACCGTCACTAAAATCACAATCAGATTGCTCTTACATAATCTACTATTCTTCAAATACAAGGAGGTAAATTAAATGAGGGTATGCTAGGAATTACCAGTTAATTTTTTTTTGTAATTTCTGGTAAATTTCTGGTTTTCTGAATCTCAGATGAAAACAAATATCTTTCATTTGCATTGTCTGTCAATTTTCTTGGCTTAAATAGTTTCTCCAGGGTCAACTTCAACATAAGGTGATGCCACTGAAGATGACGTTGCAAAGCACTGTTAAAACTCTCATAGCAGGTTTCATGAATAAATGATCTAAATGTTCATGAGCCTGTACAAGCCAATTTCAGCATATCAGAAGGTTAGAAGCCTTGAGTTGAAGTGGTAGTTTTAATATCTATGACTCTGTATAAGGTAGCATTTGTCCTGAGTATTTTGTGATGGACAGACTTCTCCGGTTTTCACTTGGTCCTTTCTATTATGACGACTTTTACCTTAATCCCACATTGAGGTGAGAGAGTTTGTGTATTGCTGAGCATATATATTCCAACCATCTATTTAAGAGCTGGAGAAATTACCACAGGATAAGTATTAATCCATTTGGCCCAAATTCCAATTTTTCCATGACTCTAATTCTCACTCAACCCATGACCAGAAATTAGCATTAGCTTAGAGTCAGTAATAAGCCCTGAAAAGTCTACTATTACTCATTTCCTAGTGCACACTAACTCTACTAAATGATTGATTCCCTTGAGGGGAAACTGGAAGACTTGCAATATAAATGTGCAATGTCGTTTTGTCCAATTCAGGATTCTATGATCCTGAATTAAGTCTGAGATTTTAGTGAAAGCTTCACATACTCTGATGTCCCAAGTCTTTGTCAGTTCTCTCCATCTCTGAGGGAAAAAAATTTTTTTAAAATATCTACAGATCAAGTATGACTTTAATTTGATGCTTCATCTATCTTGGCTCTGGGAACACATGATCCATTACCCACCTCCAGAACCCCATGATTTGTCTATTTATTTGGCCTGTCCAGCTGCTCAGCTGCCTACTATGAACATTTTGTTTATGGTGAATGAGTGGTATTACACAGCCAATATTTGGAGCTCATTATGCCTATTTCAGTGGTACTTTGTTCCATCATCCTTTCCAGGATGGAGAGTACTGTCGCTGGGGCTCTGTGGAAGGGCTTCAGAGATGCCCTCACTGATGAGTTTCTGTCTTGGTGAAGGGAGAATCCTCAGGTCCCTCTGAATAAAGCCTGAATAAGTCAATATTATGAATTAGATCTGCTTCCATGTACCCACCTAAGTCTTTGGATTTTTCCTACATTATAGTAGGCATTTAAGGACATCTCAGTTCATTTGACTATCACTGACCCAGAGTTCAGTTGACCATCTGAATAGCTTTTTCTCCATCTTTTCTCTCCCCTGTTCCCCCATCTCCTCCCCCTCTTCCATCTCCATCTCCAACTTCTCATCTCTTCTACTTCCTCTACTCTCCTCCTCCTCCTTCTCCATCTGCTGCTCCTCTATCTCTTCTCCTTCTCGTCCTTCTTTTTCTTCTAATCTCTTCTCCTTCCTCCTCCTTATCCTCTTTTCCCTTTCTTCCTCCTCCATCTCCTTTTCTTTCTTTTTCTTTTCTTTTTTTTTGGGGGGGGGGGCGGGCCACACCTGGCGGTGCTCAGGGCTTACTCCTGGCTGTCTGCTCAGAAATAGCTCCTGGCAGGCACAGGGAACCATATGGGACACTGGGATTTGAACCAACCACCTTTGGTCCTGGATCGGCTGCTTGCAAGGCAAACACCGCTGTGCTATCTCTCCGGTCCCATCTCCTTCTTTTCTATCTCTTCTCCTCCTCCTCTTCATCTTCTCATCTCTTCTCCTTCCTCCGCCTTATCCTCTTTCCCCTTCTCTTCCTCTTCCTCCTCCTCTTTCTCCTTCTCATCAGTGTCTCAAGCAGGCCAACCTGCTTCAGAGTTCCTGGGAAGTACAGCAGCTGAAATTCCTTCCCCCTGCTCTAGTATGGTTCAAACCCAATCCCAGAAATATCCTCCAGGTTGTCTTGATTGAAGAAGCCCAGTGAAGCTCAACTGAGGAGAAATATTTCAGAACCTCCTGCATCTCAACTGTGTTTCAGGTTAATTTTTTTACCCTATTGCATCCGGTCATTGTCTTGCTGGTTAAAATGTGTTTTATCTGAATGGATCTTATTGTTTTGTTCTAAGCCCCACTGCAAACAGAAAATTTTGTATCTAAATTTAGTGGTTTACTATATTAGTTTGCACGATTCTGGGGAAATGTGTGTTAGAGTTTAGAAAGTTCTCAGCTATTCTAGTGAATGATTTCCAATTGCTATGAATAAAAGGTGATGGCTTGGGGGAAAGGAGGAAGTGAGGAAGGAAGCATGGAGAGCAGCTAAAAGGGAGACAGAGAGCTCCTGAGAGAAAAGAAAGAGGTAGAGAGCCAGAAGGAGAAGCTGCAGAGAGGAAGCTGCTTGAAATAAGTTGAGCAGAGAAACCATGTGAGGAAATGCATATGGCAGATAGGACCATAGAATAAATCAAGCTGTCTACGATGAAACTTTGACTGTGATTATTTCTCTGCCGTTTACCTGCAATCTTCAGATCCATTTGCTTAAGGGCCTAGAGGTGCCGTGCCAAGGAAGGTCTTACCCAGACACGTAGACATTAGACAGTAGATTATAAATTAAGTCAACACTTAATATATAAATTCTGCACATTTGGTCATTTTAACATCAATTAGAAACTTTATTACTAGTCCATTAAGAACATAGAAGTTGTATTTGACTCTGGAAGTGGGGGACAAATGAGGCTATGGTGGGAACTGGCCCTCATTCATTTTGGGCAATTTTTATGCAAGGCAGGCTATTTTTATTTGTGAAAGGTATTGAAATCACAACATTTCGGTATATATATATATATATATATATATATATATATATATATATATATATATATATATATACTCCTGGCTCTATGCTCAGAAATCACTTCTGGCAGGCTCAGGGGACCATAGAATGCTGGGATTCGAACTACCGTCCTTTTGCATACAAGGCAAACGCCCTACCTTCATGCTATCTCTCCGGCCCTGGGTCCTTATATTTAACTGAGTTTCCCATATTATAACCATCCTACTTTGTAGGACTTTTCTAATAATTTAATAACCATTGCCTAACTTTCACTTAAGATATAAAGTGAGGTGGGGCAAAGTGGGGCACCGTGGGGAGGGCATCTGCTTTGCATGCCACCAACCCAGGTTTGATCCCCAGCATCCAATATGGTCCCCCAAGTCTGCTAGGAGTAATTCCTGAGCACAGAGAACCACTTGAGCACTGCCAAATGTGGCCTAAAAACAAACAATGGAGAAAGAAAGAAAGAAAAAAGAAATAAGAAACAGTTAGTACAGCAGGGAGAATGCTTGCCTTGTCTGGGATCAATCCCAAGGACCACATATGGCCCCCAATACCCCCAGAGTGATTCCTGAGCACAGAGCTGGAAACAACCCCTGAGTGCCTCTGGGTATGCCCCCAGAAAATCAAACAAATGAAATAAGATGAGGCTGTGTGTTTAATCTATCTTGTAAACCAGTCACCTCCAGGCCAAGTGACTATTGTGAATTTTGGCTCTATCAGTTTACTAGTTATGAGTGATATTATTTTAGGGGAATCATCAGATGCTCTCTTAGGACATTTATAGGAAGTTTCTGATTTTCTGAATTTAAAATTCTTGGAATTATATATCTTAAGTTCCACTTAGGTGGGAGCAGAGAAACAGTACAGTGGATAAGGCATTTATTTTCCTCGCATGTGGCCCAATCCTTGGCACTGCATATGGTCTCTTGAGAATCTCCAGAAATGATCACTGAGTACAAATCCAGGACTAAGCCTAGAGCACAACCAGGTGTAGGGGTTCCTAAACCAAGGAATAAATAAATCAGTCAAATTCTTGTAGGCGATTTGGAGCACCTGTCATCTTAGTTATCCTTATATTTCTAATGATTGGCACACTACCTTCAATATACCTTCAATACCTACAAATATTTATTTGTAACACAAAGATCTTCATTGTTCGTTCGCTAAAAAACATTTCTTTAAAATTTTACTTTATTCCATGCGACTCTAGGTGGTAAACTTGGGCAGATATTACTTATGAAGAGTGAGGATAAATTTGGTGAGAAATTGACATGATTTAGGAAAGAAATTTTAAAATAGAGATGATTGCAGGCAAAGAAAACAGTCTTGTGGAAGGATAAAGACAAAGATGATGATGGCAGGGGCCAGAGATAATATAGGAATTAAGGCACTTACCTTGACAGTGGCTGACCCCAGTTAATATCTCAGCACCACCTGGTTTCCCAGCATTACTGAAAATGAATCTGGGCACAGAATTGGGAGTTGCACTGTTGGGTGTTTTCCCAAAGAAAATAAACCTTAAATAAGCATAAATGATGATGATGATGGCAGGTAAAACTTTCTCAGAGTTCAAGCACATATGACCTTAGTGAATGGCCTGGAGAGCTGAAGAAAAATAGCATGACATTCAAGAGCAAATTCCAGTGGAGAAATAGACCATGGAGAGAAAGAATGAATTACCTTATGGAAGAGAGGTACAAGGAATCTGAATTTTTAGGGGCAGCACTTCTGAGGGCTGACAAGGTCCTGCCTTGATGGAGCTTTGTCTCTGTTGGTGGAAGGGTGGCATGGAGGAATCATTCATTTATGCAGAGATGGTGCAAGTTGTTAAGTGCTGGGCCTGGTTGTGGTGTCTGTACAGATTGAAAACAGGCAAGGTGTGCAGATTGGCTCTATGAGGGAGCCAGATGTGTCCTTCAAGAGAAAAATTTGGCTTGGAGGGAGGTTTTTAGGGTGGTGGTGATATAAGTAAAAAAAAAAAAAGCTGGTTTCATCAGGAAATCATGATAGCAGAAGAGTCTGGAAGAAAGGCCTCCAATCTCACTAGCGTCCTGCACTGGTTTTGTGGGCAACCTGAGTTCCTGAGCCTCAGAGCCATTGATCTCACCAGGGGATTCAGTGAAGAAATCAGAAGGGGGGAACATTCAATGTTCAGAAGATGTTAGATCAATATTATTTGTCAAAGGAAGGACATGCAGGAAGAATGGAGGATGGAGAGGTGGTGGAGTTGATGGGAATGGAACTACTCTTCCTTACTCTTCCCTTTCCCCAGTCTTTTCCTCCCCCCCCATTCGATCTCTTTTCTCACACACAGAGATTTTTAAAAAATCATTCATATTCCATACAGTTCACCCATTGAAGTCATACATTTCAACAATTTTTAGTGTAGTCACATAGTTGTGCCACTACCACAATCAATAACAGAACACTTCCATCACCTCAAAGCATAGCCCCAAGACCCATGATTGCTAGTTCTAGGAAACCACCAATTCAACCCAATCCAATCCAATCTTTCTCACTCCCCAGTATTGACCTAAGAATAGTACTCCAATTTGGGCCACAGAGATAGCACAAGGGGTAGAGCGCCTGCCTTGCATGTAGTAGTGACTGGATGTCCTGGGTCATATTTTTATTTTGCAACCCCCCCAAAAAACAACAAAAATAGTACTCAATGCATGAAAAGCATACTGTCTCCTTAAATTAAAATAAAAAGTGTATTTGTTCTTTAGGCCACACCTGGTGGTACTCAGGATTCTGTGCTCAGGGATCATTCCTGGTGGTGCTAGTGGGGGGGGGTCATATGAAGTGCTGGAGGGTGGAACCTAGTTGGCCTTGTACAAGGCCAGCATCTTAACCTTTGTACTAACTCTTTGGTTCTAAATGTTTTTTCCAAATTCTAACTGGAACAGAATTTCAGTGGGTTTTGGGGGGGTGTGGGGGAGGCACATACCAACAATGCTTAGGGGTCACTTACTCCTGGATCTGCACTCAAGAATTGATCCTAGAGGTTGGCTACATGCAAGGCAAGCTCTTTACCTGCTGCACTATCTTTGCAACCCCAGTAGTTAGAGTAGTAGCAACTATGCGTGTGCATGGATATGTGTGTGTGCGTTGCATGTTTGTGTCAGGGGTAGGGGTAGTATTTAGAAGGATGGGATCATCTTTTCTCTAAATATAGTGTTAGTTCTTGTGTTTTCCTTTTAGAATATTCTTAGAAGGGAGAAGTCAAAAGCCAACCAGCTGGGGCCCGTGAGGTGGCACTAGAGGTAAGGTGTCTGCCTTGCAAGTGCTAGCCAAGGAGGGACTGCGGTTTGATCCCCCGGCGTCCCATATGGTCCCCCCAAGCCAGGGGCGATTTCTGAGCGCTTAGCCAAAAGTAATCCCTGAGCATCAAATGGGTGTGGCCCAAAAAACCAAAAAAAAAAAAAAAAAAAAGCCAACCAGCTGCAGAAGTAGAGAGAAGGCCAGTGAGTCACCCCATGACTGAAGCCCCACTTAGCATCGCACCCAGGAAGGGCTGAGGAAATTTTTCCTTGGGATTTCCCACTCAGTACAGACCAGCTAGCAGGAGGAATGGAGTAGCTTGGGAGGGATAGTACCAACTGTGCTCATCTGGAGGCAGCAGGGGGGAGTGCAGAAAGCAGCCCCAGGCTCTGCCCAGGACTGTTCAAAGAGAACCCATGAAACTTCACCTGTGCAGCCCCTCCAGCACCATGGGGGGCCAGGGCTCCTCAGCTGGCCATGGGTATCTGTCTCCCAAGATGACCTGGCCCTGCTGATCCCAGTTGGTCTTCATCCACTGAGGTCAGCCACGCCCCTTCTTCTTTTTCAGAAACTGCCTTTAGGGAATGCTCAGTGCTCGAGTGCCTGTTGGCAAGCTTGTAGTCACAAGTTCAGTCTCTGACACTCTGCCTAGCATGATTCTAGGGGTAATCTTTGGGGGGATATCCAGTAGTCACCCCTAGAAAGTACATGTGTGATTGCATCTGTGTGTGTGTGTGTGTGTGTGAGAGAGAGAGAGGAGAGAGAGAGAGAGAGAGAGAGACAGAGACAGAGAGAGAGACAGAGACAGAGACAGAGAGAGAGAGAGATCTCCTTCCAAAAAAAGGAGGAGGGGAAGATGAGGAAATTTAAAACAAAGACAGAAGGACTCAGGCCAGTGCTCACATTTGAAAAAAAAACTCTGATACTACATATTAATTATTGAGTCCTGGATGGTTGTGGATGGTGATGGATGAATGGCGAGGCCTTTCTCTGCCAGCCCGGGCTAAGCGCCTGCAACCCCCTCTAGCCAGTGGGCCTGCATGTTCATGGTGGTGTCGAGGAAATGATCCATAGGCAGTAGGGTTTCAGGAGACATTAAGCTTTATTAATAATAGGCCACATATATGGTTTCTATATGTTTTAACCAGCCTCTATAAGCCACCTGAACTTAAACCTGTTTCTAATAACTCTCCATTCTGCCAGCTCTTCCAGCGCTTCTTTCTGAATCTCCCTCAATCCCCTTTATACCCCTGAGACAACCCCTTTGTTACCTTCCAAAGACCCCTCCCAGAAATGAGCCAGTCTTATCATCAGGTAAGATTACACAGGAAGATGGGGTATGGGATGATACCTTTTGACATTAGAAAGTGGGGCCTTGGGCCTGGAGAGATAGCACAGTGGTGTTTGCCTTGCAAGCAGCTGATCCAGGACCTAAGGTGGTTGGTTCAAATCCCGGTGTCCCATATGGTCCCCCGTGCCTGCCAGGAGCTATTTCTGAGCAGACAGCCAGGAGTAACCCTTGAGTACCACCGGGTGTGGCCCAAAAACCAAAAAAAAAAAAAAAAAAAAAAAAAAAAGGAAAGAAAATGGGGCTTTAGAAAAAAGGGTCCATGACAGCAACCGAGGATTTTTTCAGGGGGCTTCCCCCCACTGTTCAGAAGATCTGGGGGCATGTCCCTGTTATTTTTGACTCACTGGGCTGATAGATGATAATATGGTATTGCTAAGATTATATAGTGCTGGGGATGACCAGGGTCACACACTTGTGTGTGTGTGTGTGTGTGTGTGTGTGTGTGTGTGTGTGTGTGTGTGTGTGACTTCAGGGGCACACCCAGTGGTTCTGGGAAGTCATTATTATTGAGAGTCAAACCATATTTGGGCAGGTGCACACTTATTCTGTACCACCACCCCAGACTTCTCTGGAGACTTGAATCACATCTTCATGTTTATAAGAAATCTTGTGCTTCTAGCAGTGATGTGAAGTTTCCATCTTAACATTGATCTGTTTATTTTTGTGGTTTGAGGACCACCAGGTTGATAAGTGGTGCTCAGGGGCGACCCCTGGTGGTGACTGGTGGGGACCCTTATGTGGTGCTGGGGAATTTAACCTCCCTCAGATAAACACCTTAGCCTACTCTCCAGCCGCCAACACCTATGTTTTTAAAATCCTAAGCTTTGAATCCTTTTAAAGAAAACCTTCGTGAAATACCATAAAAGATGGTAAAAGTGATGCTGGAGGTTCAGGGCAGAGCCAAAGCAGGCAAAAGCCGGAATTGGAGGTGACAAATCTGGCCTCTCACTCACAGGGTCTACATCCTGGTTCCTGCCTGCATCTCACTTCACAGGGCCCCAGATGCCCGTCCTGTGCTCGGTTTCCAGGGTTCACACACACACACACACACACACACACACACACACACACACACACACACACACGCTCGCACGCTCGCACCTCCACAGTGCCGGCTTGCTGAGTGAATGGAGCAATGAGTGAATGGATAGTACCTACTCCTCATTCTCTTAGTTCATTCATACATGGGTCAAAAATACAATGCTGGTCACCACCCACCTCAGCCCAAAACCACCTTATGAAGGTGATGTGAATTTATTTAGTTAATTTAGGTTTGGAGCCCACACCTGGCAGTGCTCAGGACCAATTTGGATAGAATCCCAGCTTCTGGCCCTTAACGCTTTCACTCTAACCCTTTGCACTGTCTCCTCAACCAAGGGAAAATCTTATTGTCATGGTTGTCTAATTGTTGCTGCAGTGCTTAGGAACATGTGGTTTAAGGGATGGGATTCAGGGCCTCATATGAGCTTATTTTCTGTCAATAATTCAGCTTTGAAATCTACTGATGGGGCGCAGAAGAGAAAGATGCAGCCATAATATTGTGTGTGTAAGTGGGTGAGTGGGTCAGGCTTTACTTTTTGACTGCAGTATTTCCCTGCACACACCCCAGATTTAACCCTATTTCTCACCTTCACTCTCTGCAAACTGGATTTCAACAAGCATAACTTGCAGGATGGTCGATTTTAGTGCAGTGGCTGAAAAAGAGGGACTGAGTGGGCTGTGGGTGAAAGGCTGAGGGATGGTCACCTCAATAGGGCTGCAGTTAGGCCTGGTCTCACTCCTGCAGCCTTCCTCTGCCTGTCAGCCAAAAGCTGGTTTAGATCTGAAAGAAATAAGCCCACAGCTTTGCCTCATTCGGTGAAAGAGGAGTGGAATGGGTGGGAAATCACAGGGCACTTAGGGAAGCCATCTCAGCTTCTGGACCCCTGGGCGGGTGACTCGGGAGACAATTCAAGCACTCCCCAGACTAGAGAGAGGATTCAAGGGCACAGGTTCTTCCGAAGTTGCAGGGCTGTGGGCAGTGTGAGGTTGGCATGGTGACCAGGCAGCCTGCCCCCCTCCTCTGCCTCTGGACGTGACAAAGAGGCCCTGGGGAGTAGAATGGGGTCCTGCTGGCTCCCCGGCTCAAGAGTGCTGGGGAGAGCGTGGGCCCTGGAGCCCAGGGGCCTGGCGCCAAACTCCAGTGCAGGAACAATGGAGCCGTTGCCCTGGCAACGGGGGGGGGGGTTCTTCAGGCCTCAGGCTGAGTCTGGGAAAAGGTGTCCTAAGAAAGGGAAGTAGGGTACAGAGGGATGCAGAACCCCTTTCCAGAGAGTGCTACAGGCGTCTCCCAGGACCCATTAGGCAGTGACCCCAAGGAAAGCGGGGAGCAGGGTGCACCCAGCAGAACCCCTCTACTCTATAATTGAAATAGAGATCTTTGGGATGGGGATCTTAGGCGGGTTGTGGGCTCCTGTGGCAGAGTCCATGCTGACAGTGACTAACGCGGCCCCACATGCCCACTAAATCCCACTGGGAGTAGGGGACGGCACCCCCAAGCATCCTCTGCAATGAGGCTGTTTCTTCTATTGCCTCCCCTCCCAACATACACACACACACACACACACATACACACACACAAAACATACTCACATACACACACCAACACACACACACACACACACACACACACACACACACACACACACACACACACACACACTCTCTTCTGAGGGCTGGTTTCAGGGTACAGGTTATGAGTTCACCAGAGACCTCCAGCTTGAATTTGTCTTGCTAAGTCAGGGTGGGTGGGGTGGCCAGTTAGAGACATGGTTCTCCCAGGCCTGGGGGAGGGGGGGGAAGGCCTTCTAGAAAGGCCTTTCAGAAAGTCCTCCTGGACTTCAGCTGCTGTGAGACCGGCTGATGGTTCCATATGGCTAAGTCTGGGTCCCTACTGCAGACAGGGGCCTGATGCTGCCTCAGCATGAGGGCATGGAGACTAGGTGTCTGGGGGGGGGGGGCTCCTATCAGGCACCTGCAGCTCCAACCCCACTGATTCTGCTGCCACAGCTACTGAGCTAGCCCCAGTACACCAGCATGCTCCCATTCACCCCCCAAAGTCCCCATTCTTATTAACCATCTGAGGAGCAGAATCTGCAGGACAGGGTTGAGGCTCGGGGTGGGAGGGCGAGAACCAGGGTCGCCTGTGAAAACACCCCTATGAGAAGAGGAGACTGTGGGGCCAGAGACATTATAACGAGAAGGCTCTTGCTTGCACCAGCTGCCCCTGGATTGATCCCCAGCAATATAAATGGTCCCCAAAATCTGGCCAGGAGGGATCCCTGAGCTCAGAGCCAGGAATCAACCCAGAGCACAGCTGGGTGTGAGCCCCAAAATGAGAGAATGAAAAGAAAAAGAGAAGCAGCAGGAGCATAGAAGCCCTGATAAAAGGCCTGAGAGCTAGGAGGATGTGGAGGGGCTCGGGCGCAGGGGACTAGCCTTGGGGGTGATGGGGCACCTGACACATACCTGGGCAGAAGCAGGTATGTGTGTGTGTTGGGGGGGGTTCCTGCTTCAGCAGGGGAGACCCCAAACTGGGCCGTGGCTTGGAGGCCCAGCCTTGCCCGGCCCTCCCCCCGCTGCTGGCTGCACCCACACCCTGCCGGAGCTTGCGTGGGTGGTGCGGGACGAAGGCGGGAGTCACGATCCCAGCCACACGCCGCGGCCTTTCGGAACAAATGGGCCCCCTGGTGGCCGCGAGTCCTCGTTGCAGCCCATCCCACCTCTATGCCCTTGGCCAGGATTTACTTCATCACAGGGCAGGTGGTGGCCCAGGGACTGACGGTCACTCAGGACCCCTGGCCGGTCTGGCCTGATTCTCCTTCTGTGCCCAGAGGAGAGGTCACAACTGGCACTCCCCCAACTCCAATCCCTCATTTTCAAGGCAGCAGCAAGTCTCTTTGCAGCTTCCCTAGCAAGAACTGGGCGGAAGTTGAGAATCAAGAGTCTGGGGAGAGGCATCTCCTAGGCTGTGCCTCTTTGCGGTGTGGGGGCACCAGCGGGATTTCACCTGCAGAGGGAAGATCAGAGCACCGACAAGGGCCAAAAGGTTGACATGTTATTAGAGAGAAAGAGAAAGAAGAGAAAGACGGAGACACAAACAGAGACACAGAGAGATTGTTAAGTGTATGTGATTGTGAGGGTATATGTGGCTGCGACTTTGTGTGGCTGTGTGAATGTATGACAGCATGATGTGTGTTTCTGTGTGTGTGTGAGAGAGAGAGAGGAGAGAGAGAGAGAGAGAGAGAGAGAGAGAGAGAGAGAGAGAGAGAGAGAGAGAGAGAGAGAGAGAGACTCTGTGACTGTGTCTATGTGCAGAAACTAAGAAATCCACACAGCTGCTCCCCAATGCCTTTGCAGGATTTTGTGTTCTCACAAAACACAAACATCTGGGGTCTTTGGATCAGCCTCGGGTTGGGGATGGTCTTAGTGTCTGAAATTATAAACAAATTATGGGCCGATGAGCATTTTTTTTTGTGTGTGTGGAGAGAAGGTCTGGAGCTTTTATAAGATGCTCAAAATATTTGAAAATCTTGGACCCGAGAGATAGTACGGTGGGTAGGATGCTCATCTGTATGTGGCCAGCTGTTTAATTATTAATTATTTAGACCTGGGGGTGCATGGTGGATGGATGGAGGATGGTGAGGCCTTTCTCGGCCCAGCTCCGGGCCTGCAACCCCTATGGCCTGGCAGGTCTGTAGGTATCAGGATGATGGTGAAGAAATGACCCACAGCAGTCAAATGAAGTTTCTGGAAACATCCAGCTTTATTACAAGGCCTTAACTGCTATGTGCATATTTCACATGACTTCTAAGCTAACCAGTCTCTTTCTTGCTCCTCTGCATCCATGCTGTCTCAGATCTCTCTCTTGCTGCATCCTCTTGCTGAGGCTGTTCCACTCCTACTCCCAGGCCACTCTAATTACCAACCAGAGACCCCTCCCAGCTGTGGGAGTGTCTGACCATCCAGGTAAGATTAGCATTTGGCCTTAGGGAGGGGTAACAGCCAACCTGAATCTATCCCTGGAAATATGGTTCCCCATCACCTCCTGGAGTGATCCCTGAGTGCAGAGCCAGGAGTAAAGCCCTGAATTAGGCCAGATGTGGCCCCAAAGCAAAGACTTAGAACTCAGAGTCACCTCAAAAGTAGAGGAGTCCAGAGCTTTCTTCCTCAAGGCTATATGTTGTCTCTTGATGACCATGGGTGGAGGAGGTGAGGGGTGGGAGTGGAATTGTTCCCCTGCCCAGGAATCAGGTTCCGGTTCCCAACCCACCCCTCCATCTCACTTCTGCCCCCAGAATGACCTGGTTCTATCACCCACCTTCATCACCAGCTCTGGCTCCACTGTCAGCTGTTTCCAAAAATGCCATCCACCTCAACAAGGCAGAGATTTGTCACCCTCCAGAGTATTCACGAGAACATGACAGCGCGCCTGCAGGAGTTCCCGAACCGTCCTTTAGAAGAATTAGTGTGAGGGTGTGGGTGTCTTTGAGGTGACGACATGGAAGCAGATCTGGGTGAGTTCACAAAGAAAAACCATCACAGACCAACCCGCAATGCCCAGAAGGTGAGCTTAAGGCTCAAAGAAAGGCAGAGACTAGACAAGCCACATGCATATGGATCCTTTCTAGAATGTTCTAGAGATAGCGACACTTGCCCTGAGTTTTCCATGAGTCAGACATAAAGGACTCACAGAGGAAACAGAACAACATTGAACCTGCTTTAGAACCATGTGGCAGGGGTCGGAGAGGTAGCACAGAGGTAGGGCATTTGCCTTATATGCAGCTGACCCAGGATGGACCCAGGATGGTTCGATTCCCTGCATCCCCTATGGTCCTCAGAGCCTGCCAGGAGCGATTTCTGAGCACAGAGCCAGGAGTAACCCCTGAGTGTAGCTGGGTGTGGCCCCAAAACATAAAAAAACAAAAACAAAAACCAAAAAAAAAAAAAACAAAAAAAACATATGGCAGATGTCTAACATGAATTGCTGGTTGGTTAGGGGGCCCCATTTACCTGAAGGTTTGCTCAAATGGCACCACCAATTCTGCCAGAACTGGAAGTGGAGAGGAGTGAGAGCATGAGGCAAAGGATGGCACTAAGCAGACTCATGAAGGCGGCCAAGAGCCCAGATCCTCTCCTGTATCCACACCCAGTGCCCTGGGAAGATGAAGCTCTGTTATCTCTGAGGCCATGTGGCCCTTCCTGGACCTCTAGACCAAGCAGAGACACATCAGGTGCTCATCACTAACCACAGGACCAGACTTGTTCTCAACTGCCTCCAGCATAGCTACCGAAGGACATGTTGGGCAGTCTGTTGGTCCCCAGAAGTCAAAAACAAATTTGCTAGAGGTCAACAAGTAGAGATGCCCAGACACAGAGGTCTGGCTTGGTTCTCAGGAGAACCTCCATCCCAGCCAACCTAGGATGAGCTTTCCCAAGGTCCCAAATGTCAGGTAAGAGGACAGATGAGTTGAGTTCAAGAGAAATCCTGATGCAGGATATCTGTTAAAACTGCAATTGGGGTCTGACTACAGAGTACAGCAGATAGTGTTCTTGCCTTGCAAGGAGCTACCCAAATTCAATCTCCCAATCTCAAATTGTCCCTGAGCAACATCAGGAGTGATCCCTGAGCCCAGAACCTCCAAAATAAACATACAAAATAACCCCCAAAAACTGGAATTGAACTCTGAACTGGGAAGATACTGAGAATTTCCTTTTGAGTGGAAGCAATTCCTCTGAGCCAGGAGAAAAGGACAAAGGGTTGAAGACCTAAACCAATCGATTTCCCTTGTGGGCTGTAAAGTTGGCTTTCCCTTTGCAAATCTGAGTTGAAATGAATGAACTTTATTTTTGTTTTTGAATGAACTTTCTGAACCACAACCCCGTGGTGCTTAAGGCTTTTTCCATCATGCTTAGAGGGCGCTCACAGTGGTGCCAGAGATTTAACTGGGGTGTCCTAAATGCCATCACTCAGATCCATGACCTCTGAACTTTGCCACTGTGGCACTAATATCTGATAAGCTAGTGGCCAAGTCTAGTGTGATAGAGGGAGGGGGTGCTACAACAAATGGGTGCAGTGGCCAATTTTAAATCATGTTTCAGTCTGGAGGACTCCTCAGGGGTGGTGTTTCTAGGAATAAGCCTTGGAGATGAAGATGTTGCCTTAAGGATAGGCAGAAGCAGGGGCCTGGAAGGTGGCGCTAGAGGTAAGGTGTCTGCCTTGCAAGCGCTGGTGTAGGACCATGGTTCGATCCCCCAGCGTCCCATATGGTCCCCACAAGCCAGGAGCGATTTCTGAGCGCATAGCCAGGAGTAACCTGTGAGCGTCAAACGGGTGTGGCCCAAAAACAAAAAACAAAACAAAAAAAGGATAGGCAGAAGGAGGGGCTCCAGGCAGTGGGAATATAAACACCAGGGGTTGTTAAACAGCTGGATAAGTTTCAGAGACTGAAAATTCCCAGGGCCCAGGGGAGGAAATATTTAAGATGGCACAGCCTCTTAGCTTCAATCAAACACTCAGTCTATTCAACTTCTTTGCTTGATTCCTTTGAGGTTTCTAAACACTCTTCAACTTACTGGCTTGGAGCCTAAGATCTGCCTTGGTCTGGCAGCTAGCTAGTATTTGGCTCCACCCACCCTGTCTGATCCCTAAGCCCCACACTGCCCATTTATCCATCCATTTATCCATTCACCCACCCATCCATCCATCCATCCATCCATCCATCCATCCATCCATCCATCCATCCATCCATCCATCTACTCAGCACTTTTCTTTGGACACTTTTTTTTTTTGGTTTTTGTTTTTTTTTGTTTTTTTTTTTTTTTTGGTTTTTGGGCCACACCCTGTGACGCTCAGGGGTTACTCCTGGCTATGCGCTCAGAACTTGCTCCTGGCTTCTTGGGGGACCATATGGGACGCCGGGGGATCGAACCGAGGTCCGTCCTAGGCTAGCGCAGGCAAGGCAGACACCTTACCTCCAGCGCCACCGCCCGGCCCTGTTTTTTTTTGGTTTTTGGGCCACACCCGGTAATGCTCAAGGGTTACTCCTGGCTATGCACTCAGAAGTTGCTCCTGGCTTGGGGGACCATATGGGATGCCGGGGGATCGAACCTCGGTCCGTCCAAGGCTAGCGCAGGCAAGGCAGACACCTTACCTCTAGCGCCACCGCCTGGCCCCTTCTTTGGACACTTACTGTTATGAAGGACTTGAAGATAATCAGGGAAAAAAACAGATCGTCTTCTAGATTGTAATCTGGTTTGGAGTGATAGCAAGTAATGTGTGTGTGTGTGTGTGTGTGTGTGTGTGTGTATACACACACATATATATATAATAGACTAGTTATAGAGGAATGATGGTTCAAAGGTCTGAAAAAGAGTTTGCATGTGGGAGGCTGAGATCAGTCTCCAAAGAGAGATTGGGCCCAACTCTGCCCCAAGCACTACCTAGGTGTGGTCCAAAAATTTAAAAAGTAAAATATCATGGAAAGAATTAAAGAAGGCAAATAAATTTTAGAAAATTGTGAAGGTAACTGTTACTTTTTTTTGTTTATTTGTTTTGTTTTAGGCAAATGCCTTACTTGCTATACTATGGCTTCAGTCCCAAGTAACTTATAATTTAAGATAGTGTGATGAGGTAGCCTGGCATAAAAGGTGAGCCAAATGAATAATTTGGGGGAAAGTGCTTCAGATGAAAAGAATGACAAATATAGGGGCCGGCGAAGTGGCGCTAGAGGTAAGGTGTCTGCCTTGCAAGCACTAGCCAAGGAAAGGACCACGGTTCGATCCCCCAGCGTCCCATATGGTCCCCCCAAGCCAGGGGCAATTTCTGAGTGCTTAGCCAGGAGAAACCCCTGAGCATCAAATGGGTGTGGCCCGAAAAAAAAAAAAAGACAAATATAGATGCCCTGTGGCAGAAACATGCTGCAAGTTTCAAAATGCAGCTAGAGTGAAGCAGAGTAAACAAGAGGAAGATACAAGTAATAGGAGACCAAGGCAGGTAGGTGAGCCAGACTGTTCTTCTCTTTGTAGGGCTTTATGTCACTGCATAAGTCACTGGCAGAGAAATCGTACCATTTGACTTGTGACCTAACTGGAGTTAGAATTGCTCTAAAATTCTTTTTTGGGGGGGTCCAAAAATAAAAGGAAAGAAATGAAATGGACTCAGGTGGGAAGACCAAAATTAGTCAAGAATTTGAGGGAAAAGAGAATGAATTTGGTTTTGTACAGACCATTATGAAAGAAAGAGAAGACTGTAGGATAAATCACTTTGGTGAAAGATATTGGGCCAGAGCGATAGCACAGTGGAGATTGAGTTTACCTTGCGTGTGGCTGACCTAGGTTCGGTTTCCGGCACCCCTTTTGGTCCTGAGTCTGCCAGGTATGAATGACTCCTGAGCACAGACAGAGCCAGGAGTAACCCCTGAGCACCATTGGGAGTAATGACTCTCAAGCCAAAAAATAAATAAAGTTTGAAAAAAAGATACTTACGTTGGAAATAAACATGGGGGGGTGGTTTCACAAGCATGGAAATAAATGATTGGATGAGATTATTAAGAACATAAGACAGGGCCCGGAGAGATAGCACAACAGCGTTTGCCTTGCAAACGGCTGATCCAGGACCAAAGGTGGTTGGTTCGAATCCCTGTGTCCCATATCGTCCCCCGTGCCTGCCAGGAGCTATTTCTGAGCAGACAGCCAGGAGTAACCCCTGAGCAATGCAGCCAGGAGTAACCTCTGAGCAATGCCGGGTGTGACCCAAAAACCAAAAAAAAAAAAAAAAAAAAAAAAGAACATAAGACAATACATAGAAGACATGAGAAGACTGAGAAGTGGATTTCTAATATTAACAAACAGCTCACATGCTCAACAAACAGGAGAAAACTTTCTTGTGAATAATAAAAAAAATAGAGCAGTAGGAAAAGTTGGGGATGCTGAAAATGTTCAAGCAGCTGAATAAAAGACTAGAGTTTATAAAAACAAGGAGAAGTAAGGAAATGAGCAAGTAGACAGGTGGCAAAAGAATCACATGGGGGTGAGGGGGTTGGAGAGAATGTACAGCAGGTAAGATGCCAGCCTTGCATGTAGCTGATCCAAGTTTGATCCCCAGCACTTTGTCTGGTCTTATGGATCTAAACACAGACGTAGTAATAAGACCTGAATATCACCGGGTGTAGCTCCATAATAAAAACAAGCAAATTACAACAACAACAAAAAATCACATAGGAAAATGTCTTGATAGAAGTAAAAATCTTCATGGATTGGCTTGACAATAGGACAAAGCCAAAGTGAGTTAGTGAACTGGAAGATTGGAAGACATGCACAACAGTGAGAAACAGAGAGAAGTGTGTCTCCTCCTGTGTTTCGATTAAATGTTGGTAGGAGGCAAAATCCTTGCCTTTGAGACCAGGAATCACTGAGTGGTTTGGATCCAGGACCTGAAATGGAACAGAACCTTTTTGGAAAGAGGTGGGAGAGAAGTCGAAGTGGACAAAAGGAATACTACACTGGGGCCGGAGCATTAGCGCAGCAATAGGGCGTTTGCCTTGTGCGTGGCTGACCCAGGATGACCTCAGTTTGATCCATGGCATCCCATATGGTCCCCCAAGCCAGGAGCGATTTCTGAGTGCATAGCCAGGAGTAACCCCCGAGCATCATCAGATGTGGCCCAAACACACACACACACACACACACACACACACACACACACACACACACACACACACACGCACGCACGCACGCACGCACGCCCACCAATCTGTCAATAATACTACTATTTGCATAGTGTGTGCCTGACTTCATCCGACTTGATTTTTTTACAGCTCCGGAGCTGGGGTTGGTTCAGGCAGGGTCCGGGAGGCTGGCCAGGACTCCTGTAGGGTAGGCGAGAGCAGTTTCTCTATGGGTTATGTCTGCCCTTGCCTTTTCAAAAGCCATTTCCAGTCCTCTTCTCCATGAGGTTTCTAGAACTTCCTTAGGCTTGGCTGTTCCCATTACTGATAAACTCAGTGGGCTCAGCAACTATTTCTTTTTTCTCTTCTCTCTTCTCCATTCCCCTTTCCTCCCCTTTCCCCCAGGTCTGTACACTGTAAGAACAGGGCATGGACATGAATTAGAGCTAAACATCCGATTGGAGACGAGATACACACGGTTCATCTCTATTCAGTGTGTGATGGGCTCCAGCGGGGCGATCAGTCACCGCTAGTGCGTGGACATGGCATATCGTGACAGATGAGCGATGCCTTTGAAATCCAGTGGAATTGGGGGCCGGGTAGGTGGCGCTGGAGGTAAGGTGCCTGCCTTGCAAGCGCTAGCCAAGGAAGGACCGCGGTTCGATCCCCCGGCGTCCCATATGGTCCCCCCAAGCCAGGGGCGATTTCTGAGCACATAGCCAGGAGTAACCCCTGAGCGTCAAACGGGTGTGGCCCAAAAACCAAAAAAAAAAAAAAAAAAAAAAAAAAAAAAAAAAAAAAAAAAAAAAGAAATCCAGTGGAATTAAATAGCCTAAGTAAAGGGCCTTCAGGTAGTGGGGGCAGCAAGATGTCCAGGCATGGGAACGGGGAAGATGGATGCATCTGGGGAAACACTAAATTAAAGTTTCAAGTGCAAGCTGGAGAGAGGTTCTCACTTCTCCCTGGGACAGAGGCCCAACTACTTAACTGTGCTTATGATTCTATGATCTTCCTCCCCGTACTCTCCTCTCCCACCACAGAGCATCAGCTTTGCCTGCTGGAGCCAGCACAGGGACCGGCAAAAGTGACTGTTACACGTGAACTAGAATGATAAGTGAGGGGCAGAAGATAAAACAGGAAGGCAGGAATGGCTAAGCCATGGAGGGTTCAGTTTACAATAGTGAGGACTGGGTTGGTTTGTTTTGTTTTGTTTTACGGCCACATCCAGCAGTGCTCAGGGCTTATTCCTGGCTCTGCACTCAGCAATCATTCCTAGTGGTCTCGTGAACAATATGAGGTGCTGAGGATCAAACCCAAGGAGGCCGGCTGCAGGCTAGGCAAGCACCTTCCATGCTACACTCACTCTCTGGCCCCCAGTACTGGGGATTAGAAGCCAGGACACCCACCTTGATGCTATCTCCCAGCACAGGGTTTCATATTTTATAGTGGCTGCAAGACTGGCACTTGTCAAAACTTAGTCCTGTATAAAAAAATTTCACCGTCAATCAAAAATTCTAATCCGGGCTGGAGAGATAGCATGGAGGTAAGGCGTTTGCCTTGCATGCAGAAGGATGGTGGTTCAAATCCCGGCATCCCATATGGTCCCCCGAGCCTTCCAGGAGCAATTTCTGAGCACAGAGCCAGGAGTAACCCCTGAGCGATGCTGAGTGTGACCCAAAAACAAACAAACAAAAAAAATCCTAATCCCTCCCAACTACCTTTTCACAACAACTACTTAAGTGTATCAGGAGAAACAGCTGGGAGTCCATAGGCCTCTCTTCAGACAGGCAGGCCTACAGCAGACAAGTCTATTCTCAGCAAACATCCTATGAAAGCAGGTGCTGAGTTGAACTCAAGGTTGCATCAGTGACAGAGCGAGTGGACAGGTAGGTCAAATGTTGGTCCTGCTTCTAAGAAACGACATTCTCTCAGCTAGTTTCCCCATACTCTAGGGACAGGGGTTCAGTATTTGTGATGTTCTAGAAAAGTCTCCAGTGGTCCTGACTTGAGCAGGAACAGGAATGTCCAATGTAAGGTTGGCCTGAGCTTCCATGGTGCCCATGTGCATGTGTTTAGGATTGGGGCTCACCTTAGAAGTGGGACTTGGTCACCTTAGTACATCCCTCCTCCTCACTTAGTTCTGGACCCTCTGAATGTACTTCTTTCCCCACTTTGCATCTCACACTACCGAGTTCATTGACTCATGTTCCTAGAAATGGGTGGTGCCTCCTTTCCTGGTGCTGGGATAAGGTGAAGGGAGAAGAGGCCCCAGCGCTGTAAGTATTAGACCCAGATAGTAAAGCTTCGGAGTTGTACACCTGGTTCTAAAGAGGAAAAAACAAAACAAAACATCCGTAAGACAGATTGACTTTGCTCATAAACGTTTATTTTTGTTCTAAGTATGTGCCCCTGAAGATTCCAAAATGCTTGGAATTTCTGATTCTCCTGGGACCAGAGGTAAAAGCATGGTACGGAAACAGTCCAGCCTGGGCCTCCCTCAATCTCCCCCGAGGAGCCAGGGAGAGAGGGAGTTAATACGCACCCCTTATTCCAAGAGAGATAACACAGAGAACGAAGAGTTAGGGAAACAGAGACTCCGTCTGCAGAGGGCTTCAAATATACATATTCTACATATATAAACCGGTTATGGAGGCTTTCCACATATTGGTAGCTTTGGGGTTTGTAATTAAAGTACAAATGATAATAGATGTTGTGCTGATGCCCCCGCTCAGCCCCCCTCCCTCCCCGACATAAAGAATGTGACAAAGGTCATGGGCCGGAGGTGTGTGGTGGTAAATACTGGGTTCGGGGCCCTTCCTCCCCCTGCAAACTATGTCTGAGAGCTTTTTAACCTAGTGACATGGAACGGGCGAGACTGTGCTGGCCCCGAGGTGGCATGGGCGGGTAGGGGAGGTGGTGAATCTTAGTGCCTGGCACCGGATAATGGGCTTTGGCCTTTCCATGGGACAACAGAGGTGACACAGGAAGCAGGGGGGGGGTTGCTGTGGGTTCAGGGCTCTCTGCGCTAAAGGAGGAGTCAGCTGGACCAAAGAGAGGTGCCCTAAAGGCATCGGGGTTCGGAGATTAGAATACAGCTCCAGAGGTCCTAGCTCGGTATTTACACGATCTCTTTAAGCAGCATTTCCCTTGGAGTCTTGGAGTCAATTTGTGTTTTTGAGGTTGACTGGGGGCGGGGAGAGGGGGCGAGGAGGAGAAACTTAAACAAAAACAGACCAATTCCCATGTACATAAAAGTCCTGTTACTCAGGCATCTTACAGACATCATTAAAGGGAGATACTGACAATGATTGATTTCTTTCCTTATTCTCTTTTTCTTTAAAGGACTTTGAGGAGAGAGAGAGAGAGAAATGAAGAGAGTGTGTGTGGAAGGTCTGCTAAAGAAAGAGAGAAAGAGAAAATGAGAGTGAATGAGAAAGAGAGAGTGAGTGAGAGAGAGATTGAGTGAGTGAGTTTGAGTATGGAGGGGCTGTTAAGGGGTGCGCCGGGCCTTCTTCAGCATTAAGTGACACTGGATGGTCTGAATTCGATTTTTGGCCGGGACAAACTCAGGCTGCAGCTTCAGTGTTGACTCGTACCACGTCAGTGCCTTTTCAAACTCTTCCTGTGATGGGCAAAGGGACAGAGTGAGAGGGAGAAGACCAGCAGGCCTCAACAGACATGGCTGCTTCTCCCTTCTAGACATGCTGGTGCAGTTCCATAGACTTTTGTCTGGAAAGCTCTGAGATCTGGGTGAGGGGAAACAGCTCCCTCTACTCACAAGGTGAGACCTCCCCAAGCACATGGGGGCCAGAGGGCAAGGAGAGACCAGCACCCCAGGAACAAGAGAACTACTTAAGGATGCCAACTTCCTGCCTGCAGGGCCCTGGGCGAGGTGCTCTGGGGAACCTGTCCTGCTTCCTTCCTGTCACCCAAACCCTCAGGATCCTCTAGAATTGCACCCCAGGCACACTCGTCAAAAGTTCCTGCATGCTTCTTTCTCCTGTGGATGGGGAGATGGAAGTGAACTCCTCCCTTCATCGGATTTATAAACTCGGAAAGTCTTTCTCCCCAGCATTTTAAAAACCACTGAGGAATGCTCGAGGCATTGTCCTTTCCTTATTCTGACTGAGACCGTCAATAGAGGGTTTGCAGTCACCAACCAGAGTATTCCTGCCAGCCCAACAGGGTGGCTGGGCCGGCTCCCTTGGTCCCAATCAGCAGAATCTCACACACTCATTCAGAAGGTCTGAAAATAGATTTGGGGTCTGAAGAGGCAGAGAGGAAAATCTGCACGTTCAGTAATAGCTGCTGGGCCAGATTCCATCTTCTTCTCCGGAGTCAACGATGACTCTACACTGGGGGACTCGCTTAGGGCTATTCCTTCAGTTCACTTTGATGAAGGGGGGCCCTGGGCACACTTGTAGGAAAGGTGACTAGTTTTAGATTAAATTGGATGGAGTCTCACAGTTAAATCGGGCTAAGGAATGCTTTGGGGTTCCAAAGTTTTCAGCCAGAAATATGTTCTGTATGGGGGGGGGGCTCTCTCATTCTCTGTAAGTGGTTCCCCATAAAATATACAGCTTTCTCATGAGTCAAGTGTGTACGGAGTTGGGGGGGGGAGTGCCCACGTACCCACCACTGGGTAGGTGTAGTACTGGAGGCAGGACATGGAGAAGGTGGGTCCCTGCTAAGGAACTTACAGTCTAGCAAAAGACAAACACTTAAACAGCAAGAGAAATGAGCCCGGTCTCCCCCAGCGTCCCTTTTGAGGGAGACAAGAGGGCAAGCATAGAAGTGCATGGGGCCATGTGGGCTCCTGAGGAAGGTTTGCTGGATGCAACAGGTGATGCTCCCAGAAAATCCCAAGTAAATCTTAGTGTCAAATCATGGTGGGGAATCATTGGGCTTGTGAATACAGACATAGCTGAATTTCATATTTTATGGGAAAAAATTATGCACCTCACAGGGATGGACAGGGGTCCAGTAGGAAAGGTGCCTGCCTCCAGCAGGAGGGTTGGCCCATCTGTGTTCAAAACCTGGTATGGCACCGGGTTCCCAGCGCACTGCCCGCCGCTCTACTGGGTGTGGCCCCCCCAACCCCGAACTAAACCAACAAATAAAAATAGCACTTGATCCATCAAAAGACCCTCAGAAGTGCTAGTACTTCTAGATGCGAGACCACCAGGGGCTGGGAGGACACAGTGGGTTCTGAAATTGAAGAGGTTCAAGGGAAAAGGCCCTCCCAAGATACTCTGGCTCACTTCATCCCTGCACCGGCTCTCCCAGTGCCAGCTGGCCCTGCCCTGTGTCAGTCTCACCATTGCTACATAGACGTTTCCAAGTGTGAAGTGGTTCACGGCAAAGTGGGGTGCGATCTCCACGGCCATGGTGGCCACGATGACTGCGTCGTTCCAGAGCTTGGCGTTGTGCAAGATATTGGCCAGGCTGATGAGGGGCACGTCCTAGGTGGGTGGGAAGAAAAACAGAACTGTTGTATGATTAGGAAGCCAGTGGGAACGGGGGCGAAGCCCAGGCTCTGTCCAAAGCACAGGACACTCTGGTTCAATCCCTGGCACCTCAGAATGCCGGAGTTGCTGGGAGCAGCCTCCTCAACACTGCCAGGTGTGGCCCAAATCACCCTGTCCCCATCACCTGCCCCGTCCACCATGCAGTTGGCGACCCACAAGAGGCACTGAGCTTGCTCCCAAGCATTATGCGAGGAAACAAAAGCAATCTGCTTTTGTGGGTGAGGCTGTGGGCTGGCATGGACTACTGTGCTGCCTGGCCTGCAGGAGTGCTGGGCCAGCCAGAGACCAGACTGGGCAGCGGAGCACCAGCTCTCGGAGTAAGGATGGCTGCACCCAAGGGCCCACCAAGATGCTGCCTGTACTCCCACCACACCTGACACCCAGGACCTTTGGGGTTTGTTTTCCATGCAATGAAGGCAGAAAGGACGCCCCAGCCCCTCTGGCTGGTAGCCCATAGTTAAGGAACTCTGGGCTTTTCTGGAGCTTCAGACCCAGGATCTATCGATCTATCACCCAGGCAATTCCCTGTCACTGGGGGTGGGATGTGATGTGATGTGATGGGGTGGGGAAATGGAGGGAGGGAAGGAGAGCAAGAGAGAGAGAAACCCCACGAAACCCCTCATCTTTGTTCAACACTGAGACCCAAAGAATGTGGGCCATCAGCTGAGGTCACATCACAGGCTACCAAGCCAGCAGAAGGCACAGTGGCAGTTCAGAGCCAGCTTGGTGAAATGGGAAAGGCCAGGGCCCCGCCCTTCAGTCTAGAAACTGCCTGTGGGCTGGGGAGACATGGACAGTGCATCAAGCACATGTGGGCACAAAAGGCCTTCCAAAGGATGGGGACTGGTAGGCTACTTGAGGCCTGACAGAAGCTGCAAGGCTGGCAGTGAGAGGGCTGTTCTGTGCAACATGAAAAACCTACAGTACAGCAGTAGAGGTTGTTGTGTATGTAAACATTTCAATGGGATTATTATGTTACTGACCCTACCCTGATCAGTGATTGTGCCCTACCCTAGGGTGTGACCTGGCATTCTGCTCCCACCCTAGGGTGGTACCTGATTCTGGGGGATAAAAGCAAGGGTCTGTGGAAGGTGAGGGGCTTTTTGGCTGGAACTGATACTGAGGTTTTTGGCTTCAGTCTTGTCCTCCGAATAAAGCTAATATTTTCACAAGCCTGACTGTCTGCTAGCAGTTTACCTGCCGCTTCACCTCAGAACTGCCGGCTGAACAGGGTGGCAGACACGTGCTCCGAGCTGGAGGGGAAAGATCTCATCCTCCATCCCTCCATCAGTCAACCTCTTCAGGGGCTGACTTGCAACAGAGGTTTGTTCAAGAAACTAAGAGCAGACCTTTGTGTTTGGGTCTGGAGCCTGGAGCTTGTGCTGGCCAGGGTGGCAGGCCTTCTGGCCCAGGGGGTCTGCAAAAGTAACTGTTGGCCCAGTGATTACTGTGTAAACTTTGGGGGTAGGTAGGAAGAGGGGGCTGTGACACCATCAGGTGTCCTCAAATATGATCTGCCTTGCAGTGATCCTAAAGACCTTCCCACACATGCAACCTTGCAGGGCAGGGAAGGTAAAATAATGGGTATAACTCCTAGGCTTGTGGGACACAGTTTTTTCCCTCAGACTTTTTGCCACTTGCTTTCTGGCCTGGCCTTGGGAAGGTGGGTTGAAACTTCAGAATAGACCATCGGGAAAGGTCAAAGGGCCAAGGGCATCTTACTCACCTTCATTTGATGCGGGGCATAGTGCAGAGCCTGGCGGAGGCAGTCAATGGCTTTCTTGCCCTGGCCTTTCACTCTCCAGTACAAGGCTGCCATGCTGGAAAGGACCCAGGATGTCTGGTTCTGCAAAGGAAAGGCCAGATGAGGATTCTATCTCTTAAATGAGTCACTCCTGAAGCAAGGTGCAAGGATCCGCACTGATGGTATGTCACCATGGGACAGGTGCTCTGCCTGCTATGAGGAAGGTGTCTTACCTTCCTGATAACCCAGGACCTACTAACCCATTACCACAGCCCTCTCTTTAGAGAGGGGAAATCAACGATTTGGAGAGTTCAGTGACTTGGTTGGCCTAGCTGAGTACTATACTGGCAGAACTGGATTTCATATCTGGCTCCTTCAAAATGACAACTGAGGACCTCAAAATAACAAGTTAGGGCCACAGAGGCAGAACAAAGTTTAAGATGCTTAACTTGCATGAATTCTATCCAGGTTCAATTCCTGGCACCCTGTATGTTTTTCCCCATCCCTGACAGGTATGATATGAGTATGGAACCAGGAATTAAGTTCTGGATATAGCTAAGTGCTCAAAAACAAAAACAGATGAAAAGTTACTCAGTTTCTGAACAGGCAACTCATTCACTAGTGTCAACAGGCAGAAACAAGACAAAGTTAGACAGCACAAAATCTCCCCACTCCATTTCTTATATGTGAGTAGAGACTAATCTGAGTTTCTTATACAACTTTCTAGAAATTCCTTTATACTAACAGACAGATGAGAAGATATTTTTATTTCTGCCCATTTATAAAACACGAGGGGACCCACTGCTGTACTGCTCTACACCTCCAGAGATCTTTGGATACATATTCCTGGAAAACCTCTATATTTACTCGAGCCATACATCATTTGTGGCTTAGTACTTCATTGAGTGGCTACAGCATTGTCCATTTCAGTAGGTCCTTATTCATACTTTCCTCCCCTCCAGTTCTTTTTATTTTTGGTTTTTCAGTGCTACATAGCTCCAGAGACCTGTAACTGCATTTGTGCATGATGGGGTGGGAAATGGGGCTCGAGGCATGGGCATTTTACTTCTAGAGGGTTTTTTTAAATTGTTTTTGGGCCATGCCCGGTGGTGCTTGGTGCTCTGGAATTACTCCTGGCCCTCCATGGGACCATATGGTATGCCACAGATTAAACCCAAGTTGGATGTGCGCAAGTTTCTACCCACTCACGTCCCTCACACTTATTTTGACAGATTTCACCACACTGTCCCTATACAACAGTCACAATAAAACCTGCTGCTGGAGGAAGAATGGGTGCCTTTCAAAGCAGCGTTGCCTTGGGTCTATACCCAAGGATTTTTGTCCCTTTGATGAGTGGAAAGATGGTATAATAGGTCCTGTAAGAAAATAGCTTTTTGGGGCAAGAGTGTAAGCATAGCGGGTAGGGCATTTGCCTGCACATGGCTGAATTTATTTCCCCCCATTGAAGCTGTAGTTAGGATGTGCTTGCTTAATTCAAGGCATTCCAAAAAGAATTCTATTTTTTCCTCCAGAACTTTTCCCCTTTCCCTTTGAGGTTGTCTTGACAACTGGGGGTGGTACACATTTTGATTGTGTTGCTTGCACACACTTGGCCTGGGAGGAGGGGACAGCCACCAGAGGTTATACTCTTGGTATGGCAGTGGGGAACTCAAATGCAGTGCCATGGGGATTTGCTAGGCTTGAGCGGTGATATTAAGGCTCAAACTCACAATCTCACTCCTGCAAGGCTAATGTTCACCCTCTCTGTAAGTTTTAAAGCTTTATTTTTCAAATCCAAATCTTTGGTTCAGTTGAATTATAACTTGGTGTTAAATGTGTGGCTTCAATTTTGTTTGTTTGTTTGTTTTGTTTTTGGGTCACACCCGGCAGCACTCAGCAGTTACTGCTGGCTCTATGCTCAGAAATCGCTCCTGGCAGGCTCGGGGGATGATATCAGATGCCGGGATTCGAACCACCATCCTTCTGCTTACAAGGCAAACGTCCAACCTCCATGCTATCTCTCCGGCCCCTTCAATTTTACTTTTTATGTAGATGGTCATTAAGTTGATATTTATTTTTATTAAAAACTTATATTACTTTGTCCAATTTTTGGGGGGAAGTTTTGGGTCAAACTCTGCAGAGCTCAGGGGTTACTCCTGGCTTTGTGCTCTGAAATTACTCCTCATAGACTTGGAGGACCATGTGGGATGCCGGAGATAGAACTGGGTTCAGCTGCACGCAAAGCAAAAACCCTACCTGCTGTGCTCTCACTGTGGTTTATGTCCAATAAACTTTAATGAAGAGTTCACCTCTTCTTCTTCTATTACAATACCCCCACCACAAGTCAAATTCTAACATGTTGTCTAGTTGAAATTTGGAGGGTCCCATCTGTTTCCCTTTGCCATGTTTGATGCTTTGTTCTCCCAGACATTACAGATGAGGCCATCAGAAAACTTATTCTGGTTCCTAGCTTCTTTCTTTAACTCAATTTTTGGGTAATTTCATCCTTCTGCACTGCCAGGGCAGAGTGTATTTATAGCTTGTTCTGTCACCTTGGTCCTCACCTTTGTTTTCATATTAGTTCTAAAGCTAAATATATCCATTGATCATTGACATTACTTTGGGTGATGCCTCAATCATCCTCTGATCAGTCACTTTTTTCACAGCTGTCACAAGGAGGGCCCATGAGAAGAGAATCATATTCCCAAGAATTGCTCTAATGGGTGGAGTTGTGTTCCTGTCAAACTCAGATCCCAAAGTGCCAACTCCAGTACTTCAGACTATATACAGAAGGTAGGGTCTTTGTTTTATTTTGGGGACACATCAGAGGTGTTCAGGGCTTACTACTGGCTCAGTAATTACTCCTGGTGGACTTGGAGGACCATATAGCGTGCTAGGACTGAATCCAGGTTGGCTGCATGCAAGGCTTTGCTCATGTACTATCTTTCTGGCCCTGGAGTTTGTATGGCTTTCCAACTTCTACCAGGAGTAAACCCTGAGAATAGCTGGGTATGGCTCAAAAATAAACAAACAAAAGGGCCTGAAGCCTGAGACTTTAGAGACACTGATAATTATTGTGATTATTATATATATACATATATATATATTTTAAAGATGGAAGGAACATTTCCTGTTTATATATTCTCTGTTGCATGGAACTTCTGCAGTCTAGATGAGAAATTTAGGCACAAGATGGCTCTGTCAATGTCAAACGTGAGAGATTGTCAAATTCTTTCCTAAATATCTAGTGACAATTTAAAGTCTCATCTGCAATATTTCAAAGTGCCTCCTGTTCTGCGTCTTTTTAATCCTTTTTATCAAATGGATGTGTGTGTGCGTGTGTATAAAAAATGTGACCTAGAAGTTGACATTTTTGACTATTAGTAAGATTGAGATGGTTTCTGGTGTTTATTAATTATACATATCTTTTTCCTGTAAAGTATCTGTTACTATCTCTGTGCAGTCTTCTATTTTATTATTTTTTTCATCAATCTATTTATCTGTTCTGCAGGCTAATTTGTGTAAATGTGTTGCACTCTTTTTTTTCTCTCATCTTGGCTTATTGCTCTTAAATGTCTTTAATTAAAAAGTAATGTAATTGAATTTAGGAGTGCTTTTTCAAAAAGCTTTTATCTTTTTTTAGAAACTTTGTGTAAGATCACTGCTTGGAGGATCATATGTGGTGCTAGGGATTGAACCTAGGTTGACAGTGAAAGTCAAGAGTCTTAACTTCTAAAGAAAAAAAAAAGTCTTAACTTCTGTGCTATCTATCCAGCCTATTTTTTTTTACATAAAAAAGACATCTTTTTTTGATAAATATTTGTTAATATGCGCATTTAAAAATTATTTTTTAAAATATTTTCTGCAGTTGCCTTGATAAAAATGCTATCATAAAAATTGTGTTGGCTGGGGCTGGAGCAATAGTACAGAGAGGGTAGAGTGCTTGCCTTGCATACATTGGTTTGATGACCTGGGTTTGATTCCTGGCACCCCAAATGGTCCCCCGAGCCTACCAGAAGTGATCCCTAAGCATAGAGCCAGGAGTAAACCCTGAGCAGTACCCCAAACAAAACAAAAATTGTATTTATTTCTTTAGTGCTTGCTACACAGATAACCACATCACCTCCAAATATTATTATTTTTTCTAATAAATGGTCCATTTCTCAGCAGTATTATGGACAGAACCCAAAGCCTTGCACATAGTATGTTGCAGGTACTTCCTTATTTTTTTTTTAAAATTAAAATTTTTTTTGCCATACCTGGCTGAACTCAGGGGTTACTCCTGGCTCGGCACTCAGAAATTACTCCTAGTAGGCTCAGTGGACCATATAGGATGCCGAAGACTGAACCTGGGTTAGCCACCAGCAAAGCAAATGCCCTACCCCCTGTACTATCACTATTGTACCCCCCCCTTTCATTATTTTTCTTCAATGACACTTGCTGGGACTGTCAATAGTTGAAAAGAAATAATGATAATGGAGATTCTTCCTCTCCATGCCTCTCCCCCCTTCCCCCATTGAAAAGAATGACAGAATATTTCCCCCATGGGGCTCAGGAGATAGTTCAAGTGTCAGAACATGTGCCTTATATATGAGACTCTGGATGTGATCCCTGGCACCATACAATCCCTCCCAGATCCCTTACTCCACTCAGTACTGGAAGTGGGACTCTGGTGACTTCAAGTACCACCAACCCCACACTGATGGTCAGGATTGGTATTTCCGTAGTGCAGAGACTATTGGACCCTATCGAATATTCCCCCCACTGGATCAGGGATGTGCAGCCTCAGTGGCAGAGTGTGTGCCTTGCATGAATGAGCACTGGGTTCCAGCCTCTAACTGCAAAACCAAAACCAAAATAAAAACGAGGTGGAGAGATGGAAGGGGACAACCTAGCTGATCCTGATTGGATCCTTGTCACCACATTTGGTTCCTGGTAAGACTAGGAGTGAGCCCTGGGCACAGCTGGGTAAAATGCCTCTTGTTCCTCTCTACCATTCAAATCACCTTAGTAAGAAATACCTTTGTGAAGGGTAGAGCAATATAGTACAGTGGAGAGGCTGCATGTAGCTGACCTGGATTCAATCCCCAGCAACCCATATGGTCCAGAGCCTCATCTGGAGTCATTCCTGAGCTCATAGGAGGACTAAGCCCTGAGTACTGATGCATGTGGCCCAAAACAAAAACCATTTAAAACAAAACAGATGGGGCCAGAGATAGCATGGAGGTAAGGCATTTGCCTTTCACGCATAAGGACAGTGGTTCGAATCCTGGCATCTCATATGGTCCCCCGTGCCTGCCAGGGGCGATTTCTGAGCATAGAGCCAGGAGTAACCCCTGAGCGCTGCCAGGTGTGACCCAAAAACCAAAAAAACAAACCAACAAAAAAACCAAAACAGATGTAAAAGAATTATCTTTGTGGAAGATATTCTGTTAATTCCTCCCATTAAAGAAGATTCTTTTCTATTTCTAAAACTTTTTTTTTGGGGGGGGGGTTTAGGCCACACCCGGTGTTGCTCAGGGGTTACTCCTGGCTGTCTGCTCAGAAATAGCTCCTGGCAGGCACGGGGGACCACATGGGACACCAGGATTCGAACCAACCACCTTTGGTTCTGGATCGGCTGCTTGCAAGGCAAACACCGCTGTGCTATCTCTCCGGGCCCTTCTAAAACTTCTATTTTTCATGCATAAATAGGAGCGGAGTGGGATCAAAGTTCTGAAATAATTTAATCTTCTTTCCCTTTCATTTGGTGAGTTAAATTTTAGGCTTTCTTACCTTTACTGATTTGGGATACACCTAAGTTGGTCGACATGTATCTTTGGGGGTCAAAAGTGCTGTTCAGAGCTGGGGGGGATAGCACAGGGGTTGAGGTAAATATAGGGTTGGCACCCCCACCTCACATGAGCTCCTAAGCATCTCAGAGGCCCAGAAGGCCCAAAGAGCCTCAGTAGCATCACATTTTCAAGCTTCCGCACTGAGCTGATGGTCAACCAGGCAACCCCGGACTTCCTGTAAATGGCCGGGGAGTACCCTCTACTCCCCTATATACATTGGAGTCGGCTACTCTTTTGCTCATGGTTTTGTTACTTGTGTGTAAGATTAATGTATAATCTCTGTTTTCTCATCATGCCCTTGTCAACTTTCACTTTCCAAGTTACATTAGCCTTAGGAATGAATAAAGAAGTCATTCTTTTTTCTATTGGCTGGAAGAGGCTGTTTGTACTGGCTCATGTATCTCTCCAAAGTTCGGTAGGATTCACTTGTAAAATCAATAGGCCTTGCTATAATCTTTGTGAGAACACATTTGTTTTAACTTACTGCTTCCATTTATTTGAAGTTTACAAGTCCTGAAATATCTTGTTCAATATATATATTTTTTTCCTGGAAACTGGTCTATTCCACCTCTTTGGAAATGTACTGGCATAGCAATGATGCTCTGTTTTCTTTCTAACAGAGCTGGAACTTTGCTGCTAATTACCCCAATACTGGAGATTTGTGTTTTTGCCTTCATTAATTTTTCTAGGTTTATTTTTATCAGTTGTTAGGTAAGGCGCTTGCCTTTCATGCAGGAGGTCATCGGTTCGAATCCTGGTGTCCCATATGGTCCCCCGTGCCTGCCAGGAGCAATTTCTGAGCCTGGAGCCAGGAATAACCCCTGAGCACTGCCGGGTGTGACCCAAAAACCACACACACACACACACACAAAAAAAAAAAAAAAAAAAAAAAAAAGACAATGAACAATATTTTTGAGCAACGTGACATAAATGGCATTTCTAGAATTTCTAATAATAGCAGAAAGTGTACAGCTTTCTGGTGCACGTGAAATAGTTCTCATGACAAGCCACGTAATAAGAGTCACAAATTAAGTATGAGAAGTTTCTTTTTTTTTTGTTTTTGTTTTTGTTTTTGGGCCACACCCGGCGGTGCTCAGGGATTACTCCTGGCTGTCTGCTCAGAAATAGCTCCTGGCAGGCACGAGGGACCATATGGGACACCGGAATTCGAATCAGCCACCTTTGGTCCTGGATCGGCTGCTTGCAAGGCAAATGCCGCTGTGCTATCTCTCCGGGCCCAAGTATGAAAAGTTTCAAAGAATTCAAAGTATAGGGCGCCGAGAGATAGTACAACAGTTAATTTACTTGCCTTGCATGTAGCTGGCTCAGGCTCAATTTATGGCATCACATATGTTTCCTTGAGTTCTGTCAGGGGTGATCCCTCAGTATAGAGCCAGGAGTAAATTCTGATTACAGTCAGGTATGGCCCCAAACCCTTCCTGCCTCCCCAATAATCCAAAGTATGTTTGTTGGAATGAAATTAGAATCCATTTTAAGAAAAAGATCTAGAGAATACTCCAGTAATGGAGATCAAGTCACACACTTTAACTTATAGGTAAAAGAAAAAAAAATATGAGACCGAAGAGATAGCATGGAGGTAAGGTGTTTGCTTTTCATGCAGAAGGACAGTGGTTCGAATCCCAGCATCCCATATGGTCCCCTGTGCCTGCCAGGGGCGATTTCTGAGCATAGAGCCAGGAGTAAACCCTGAGCACTGCCAGGTGTGACCCAAAAACCAAAAAACAAACAAACAAACAAACAAAAAAAAACAACTGAGAAGGAAAACCACAAAATATTTTAAACTAAATAGAAATGAAACTACAACAAATTAAAACTGGCAGTAGAGGGTAGGGAAGATAGCACAGGAGGGAAGTATACTTGCACTGCATATGATGGACCCAAGGTTGAATCCCTGGTATGATTATGGTCCCCTGAGTACTCTCAGGGGTCTCTTATGAGTTCAGAGTCAAAAATAGCCTCTGAGTTCTGCTGGTGTGGCCCCAACCTCTACCTTGGAAGGTAGGTAGGAAGGTAGACAGGAAGGAAAGAAGAAACGAAGGAAGGTAGGTTGGATGGAAGGAAGGAAAGAAGGGAGGAAGGAAGAGGGGAGGGAGAGGGGGAAAAGAAGGGAGAGAGAGAGAAAGGGAGGGAGAGGGAAGGAGAGGGAGCGAGGGAGGAGAAAGAGGAGGAGGAAAGGAGAAGAAGAAAGGAAGAATGGGAAGAAGCAAGGGAGGGGGAAATTAAATCCTGAGTAAGATGACAGGAAATCATGAATAGCAAGACCTCAATGAAATGTTCAAATCATGAGAAAAATCAGTGGATCCCCAAACTCGGTCTTTGAGAACATCAGTAAAATAGGAAAACTTTTAATCTGATCAGGAAAACAAGAGAAAATATACCAAAAAGAATTATCATAATACTATGGGTCCTACAAACATTATAAAAATAATTAAAATTTTTCTGTCGATAAAAACATTTTAGACAAATTAAAGATGCAACAAACAAAGTGTACTCAAGGAGAAAAAGGTTAATCTGAATGATCACCTTTAAAGAAACAAATCTGAAAGAGATGAAATTTTATCTGTCCCTCTTTCATGTATACAACATCTGGCCCAGTGGCCTTACTGATGAATTCTACTGAACATTTAGGAAATAAATAATTTGATAATAAATTATCCATTAAAATATAGGAGAAGGGGCCGGAGAGATAGCATGGTGGTATGGTGTTTAACTTACATGCAGCCAACCCAGGACAGATGGTGGTTCAAATCCCACTATCCCATATGGTCCCCTGAGCCTGCCAGGGGCGATTTCTGAGCTTAGAGCCAAGAGTAACCACTGAGTGCTGCAGGGTGTGGCCCCCAAACAAAACAAAACAAAACAAAACATAAATAAAAAATAAAACATAGGTTACACAGGGGGACAAGTTACACTAGCAGTCTGGTGGGGGGGGCATATGAGGGAGATATGGGATGCATGCTGAGAACAGGGGTGGAGGGAGGATAACCCTGGTGGTAGGAATGACCCTGATTCATTGTTACTATGTACCTTAAACACTACTGTGAAAGATTCATAATTCACTTTGGTCACAATAAGAATTATTAAAAAACATAGGAGAATACTGGAGAGAGTACAACAGGTAAAGTACTTGTCTTGCACATGGCTGACCCTGGGCTCAATCCCTGGCATCACATATGGTCCCCCAATCCTGCCAGGAGTGATCCCTGAGCACAGAGCCAGAAATAAGATCTGAACACTGCTGGGTGTGCCCCAAATCAAACCTTCTAAAATAGTATGAGAAGGAACACTTCATAACACAATATCTAAGGCCATTATTATCTTGACTCTAAAACTAGACAAAGCTATTTCAAGAAAAAGATGTTACAGAACAATGTACCCTGGGAACACATATTTAAACAGACCAACTGGCTTGTTAATATTGAAAAGGTTTTTATGCCACTATAGTAACCAATTTCTTTCAGTAAATTACTTTTCACTCTATTATTTTAAGCTCATTTTATTGGGTATATATATATGAATGATAAAAAGTGATGAACCAAATGCAGTTGTTCTTTCTTAATAACTTTTTGGAGATTAATTTTTTTGGGAATTAACATAACTATGTTGACTTCCTTCTGTTAAGTGTGAACCTGATATTCCCTCCCCATTTTCCCTCACATCTGTTTTATGCTTTATTTATTTGAATTTTTATTATATTTTATGCTTTAATCGCTCTACCAATCCTGGTAGTATGTAGGGGACCTTGTGGTACTGGGGATCAAAGGAGGGCTCCAACATGCAAAGCCCGAGTTCTAATTCTTTGAGCGATATTTCTGGTTCCAGATTTTTTTTGGGGGGGGGGGTCACACTCAGCAGCTCTCGGGTTACTCCTGGCTCTCTGCTCAGAAGTTGCTCAGGGGACCATATGGGATGCTGGGATTCAAACCAGGGTCTGTCCTGTGTTTGTTCCGTGCAAGACAACTATCGCTTCACCCCCCCCCCCCCTCCGGTTTGGTTTTTATATGAGGCTAAGGCCAGAGTAATACCACAGCAGATAGGGTGTTTGCCTTGCACACAGTCGACATGGATTTGATCCACGGCATCCACATGGTCCCTTCTCTGCCAAACTTAAGTTATGAGCGCAGAGCCAGAATAATCTGAGTGCAGCTGGGTGTGGCCTAAAAACCAACCAACCAACCAACCAACCAACCAACCAACCAACCAACCAAGAGGTTTCTTTTAAAATTTTTCATTTTTGATATTGTGACTTTTATTTTTTGGTGAAGCAAGATAGTTTTTTATTGACATTTATTTAGAAAGGGGGGGGGGAGCCCGGAGAGATAGCACTGCGGCGTTTGCCTTGCAAGCAGCCGATCCAGGACCAAAGGTGATTGGTTCGAATCCTGGTGGCCCATATGGTCCCCCGTGCCTGCCAGGAGCTATTTCTGAGCAGACAGCCAGAAGTAACCCCTGAGCACCACCGGGTGTGGCCCCCCCAAAAAAAAAAACAAAAAAAAAAAAAAGAAAAAAAACAAAAAAAAGAAGGGGGGGGAGAGAGAGAAGTACGTGTTTGAGAGAGAACACAGGAGATCAAGTAAGCACAGAGATGAGTGAATGAGATACATGCTTGAGAGAGAACTCGGGCTGAAGGGCCTATTGTAACTCTGATTACAGACTGTTTTTAAAATCTTAAATCTTGGTTTCTATTTGTCCCAATTCTTGAACTCTGGATTTTTAAGAATTTTTTTGTCATTCTCTCATTTCTTATTTTTATCCTCATTGGTCTGGTATTTGTACATTATTTTTAACAGTTACCCTTAGACCACTACTCAGCATTTACCTTAATAAAGTCTTAAGCGATATATTAACCCATTCTTTCAGAATAATAAAAAGGCCTCTGACTATTCTAATTCTGATCATCCTGTTTTCAAGTGTGTATTCTGAGTAATGCTATATTTTAGTTTCGTTCTTTCTGCAGAGCTATTCAGAATTTTGTTTGCTGAGCAAATCCTCTCTGGCCTCAGACACTGCTTCCATTGTCCAGACAACCTCCCTTAGGGTGGTGTTCCTCATAGCAGACTTCTGATTTTGGTTTTTGTGTTTTTTTGGGGGGCCACACCAGGCCGAGCTCTGGGTTATTCCCTGGCTCTGCAGTTTGCAAGGCAAATGCCCTACCTGCCATATATCTATCACTCTGGCCCCTATAGCAATTCCCCCCCCCCCCAATACTTTCTTTTATTTTTTCTCTGTGGCAGGGCACCCAATTCCTGTTTGGCCTTGAAAGAGGATAGGGGAGGGCAGGTCATTTTAGTCACATCTCTTCTTCATGAGGCCAGATCTTTGTCTTAAATTTTCTTTTCTCACTCATTTCATTCACCCTGAGCACTTAAAAGTATTGGGACGAGCCAGTCCTTGACCACATGTGTTGGACCAATCAAATGGCTGTTGTGATCTTCATGAAGCTGGTTTCCAACAGACACTACCCAAAATTCTCTCATATGCTTTGGGGCCTCCATGTTGTAAATCCTATTTCTCTGCAAGCAGGCTTCTTTCGAGGTTCTCCTGGAAAAGCCTGTTTCTGCAAACCTTTCTGGTGAGAGGGCAAATTGTTCTTTTCCTTGCAGTCTTCGTGGTGGCTCCCCCTGGTGGTGTTCCAGCAAGGACACATTTTGCTGGAAAGCAGCTCTCCTACACCCCTGCAGCCCGGCAGCACCCTGTCTTGAGAAGCAGGGTCTTGAGCTCTCCAGTACCTCAGGGTTTGACCTTCTACATTCACCTTGAGGCTGGCTGGACCTACCACATGCACCTCTGGCTGATCCCACTGTTCCTTCTTCACTTCTCTACCCTCCACCATAAAACCACTTCCTTTCCATTCCATTTGCTTTTCTAAGGCGCTTCTATTTTCCTCACAGCCTCTTGACAAAAGAGATCGCTTTCTCTGTGCTTTCAGCGGAATAAATTGAAAAAGGAAACTTAAGTTTTGATATCCAAGAGAATGAGCAGAAACATATTGTATTAAGAAATCTGTTCATGGCTTGGTATTTCCAAAGTTCCCAAGGAAGGGTGAATATTTTATTTTCTGATGTTTCTTTATTAATGATTAGATGAATACAATTACTTGAACACCCCACCCCCCGAACATTCATTTTCATTCTTTTATGTCATTTTGGTTTTGGGGCCACATCAAATGAGGCTCAGACCATGTGAGATATGGGGATCAAACCCAGGTTGGCTGTGTGCAAGGCAAGCACCCAACCAGCTATACTATTGCTCTGGGGCCCCCATTCTCACTTGATCTTAGCCAAAAGGCTGAAGTGAAGCCTCATTCTCATCTAAATCTGAAGACTGCAGTTGAACTACTCCTGCTGGCTAAGAAACACAGTGGCAGCTTTTAGGGTCTTCTCTTTGGACCCAAGAGGTCTTTGAACTTTGGTGCCACTGGATTTTCATCTTGCAAATATTGAATATTTAATTTTAATTAATTAATTAATTTTGGGTTTTGGGCCACACCTGGTGGTGCTCAGGAGTTAATCCTGGCTCTGGACTCAGAAATCTCTTCTGGCAGGCTCAGGGGATCATATGAGATGTTGGGGATTGAACCCAGATCAATCCTGGGTCGGTTGCATGCTGCGTGCAAGGCAAAATGCCCTACCGCAGTGTTATCCCTCTGGATCCTTGAATATTTTATTTTTGGGCTTATACTTTGTGTTCCCAGAAGTTTTCAGGGGGAACTTATGGTGCCAGAGATGGAACCCTGGACTCCTGTATGCAGAGCTTACATTCAGCCTTTTCAAGTAGTTCTCCCATTCCATTTTGGATTTTAAAATATATCAAGAGGGGGATACTTGATGTTTCCTGAATCTTTCTGATTCACTTTGTTCCCTGTCTCTCTAACACTCCAAGAATTCATCAGTTGTGTCTAATCTATTATACTCATCCACTGGCCAAATATTTAAATTACTTCATGCTGGCACCAGGGCCACTGAACCACACCCAAAGCCTTTTGTGATGAAATATATATTTTTTAGTTAAGATATTTCTATTTTCCAACTTCACCTACGCACTTCTGACAGCCTATTTGCTCCACTTGAGATCACAGCTTTTAAATGTTTTATGATGAAAATTTCAAAAACAGTATAATGAACTTCCAGGAGCTCACATTCAGCCTCGACACTTATCAACTTATGGCCAATTCTGTTTCATCAAAACCTTCAGGCGTGCTCATTTGAAACAAATCCCAGACTCCATGTAATTGTTGCCAGTACATTTTCCAATGTTTTATATTTAAAAGAGGAAAAACTCACATTAAAACATAATCTTAATAACTTATGCCTAAAACACAGAACCATTCTCTTTAGTATTACCAATTATTCAGCTGATATTCCTGTTTTCCCAACTGTTTCATCAAAGTATTCTTTGCTGGTACAGTCTGAATCATAAACTAAATGATGTCCTTACATTGCAATTGGGCGATGCTTTCCTTCAGTATCTCTTGATCTTTATAATTAATCTCTATCTAAAATTTTAGTTTTGTTGTTTAGCCATGCTCGGCAGTGCTCAAGGTTTGCACCTGATGCTGTACTTAAGAATCACTCCTGGGAGTGTTTGAGGGGACCATATAGAATGGTAGGACTTGAATCAGGTTTGCACATGCAAAGCAAGCCTATTGTATTCTCTCGGCCTCTTTCATCTAAGATATTTTTATTCAACTTTTTGCTTTTTTGGGCCATACTCGGTGATGTTCAGGAGTTACTCCTGGCTATGCACTCAGAACTTGCTCCTGGCTTGGGGGATCATGCACTCAGAAATCACTCCTGGCTTTGGGGAATCATGTGTGACACCGGGGGATTGACACTGCGGTCTGTCCTAGTGCGTGCAAGGCAAACACCCTACTACTTGCGCCACCACTCTGGCTCCTTATTCAACTTTTTGTTATTGTGTTTACATTGGGGTATGAGACGGTGTCTGTCTTAGGAGTACCATTTCACACCTCTTTAGAATATTACATGTATTTGCCACAGTCCACGACCCCCACTCCAAGTTCTATCTTCCCTTTCTCCTCAGCTAATCTCAGCCCTGCCATCAGAGTCCAGGGTTTGTTTTCATTTGGCTTGTTCTGGCTCCTTGCCTTGTCTCTATATCCCAGCATGAGTGACATCATCTGGTATTTGTCTTCTCCTTCTATCTGACTGTGCTTAGCCTGACCCCCTGCAGTGCCATCCACTGTTGTGGGAAATGGCAAGAATTCATTTCTTTCTCATAGCCGAGTATCGCTACTGGGTATATATGCTACATCTTTATCCACTCATCTGTCCTTGGGCATTTGGGTTGTTTCCATAGCTGGGCTTAAGTTTACTGTTTGAGAAGGAACAGCGTTATTTATCCTGTAGTCTCCATGGACTGTACTCTGCTTATTACAGCCTCACACAGCTATTTTCCAAGTTCCTTTGTCCCTAGGATTTCCAATATGTTGACAGTGGAGGCTGGATAAGATACCAACTAGCTGGCTAGCTGAAAAGGCTTGGGGGCAGAACTAGGTCAGAGATGGTAATTGAAATTTCCCCCAACACACACACACACACACACACACACACACACACACACACACACACACACACACACACGGTCAGAGATGGTAATTGAAATTCCTCCCAACACACACACACACACACACACACACACACACACACACACACACACACACACACACACACACACACACACACACCTACCTGTGACAAGGAATATCACAAATTAGAGGCTCCAACATCACAGCATTGTAGCTCTAGCATTCCTTATTAGTCAGAATATTCCATTACAGAGACTTTTGCCCATTCTTTGTTTACTCCAAATTACATTTCACTCTCAGGAAGAAGGATTCAGGGGCTAGAGAGATAGTGGGTAGGGCACTAACTTTGCAAGAGGTTAACGGGTTTAACCCGACATCCCATATGGCCCCCTGAGCACAGAACCAAGAGTAAATCCTGAACATAACTGTGTGATCCCAAAGCAAAACACACACACACACACACACACACACATAAGGAAAGGACAGATTCATGCTTGCTACTTTTCTTAATAATACAACATATTCTGTCAAAAATAATATGACATTTTTTGGGGAGAAACTCATTTTTCCCTCCTCGCCCTCTTCTCTTCCTGGAGATGGCACACACTCGTGGTGCTGCCAGCACATATTTGGTTGCTGGAGTAGTGCAGAGGATGGCAGGCAGCTGGTGCTACCAGAATAGCACTGGGTATGTGGGTGGGGGTGATGTCAGGGATGGAACTTGTCTCTTCACACCTGCGAGGCAGGCACTCGTACTCTAACATAGCCCTGACTGGGTTCCCAAATGGAAAGACTTTAAAAAACAGGCCTTGCTTGAATAAAATTCTCAGAAAGGGACCAAGTGTTAGATGGAGTGCGATATACAAAAGATATTTCTTCCACTGCAGTGGTCTGTTTCTTGCACCACTTTTGACCTGTGGGTCGGTATTTCTATGAACCCACAACCTTTGCTGACACAACCTTTGCTGTCTCTTGGAGTCTTTGCTTTCCTGGATTTGTAAGAAGCTACTTCTCTCAGGAGTTTGGTTCTTTTTTGTAAGAAAATGGTACCCAAAGATGACAATGACACCAAGGAAGCTTTCTAGTATAGAATTAAACTTAAGCACAGCCTTTCATTGATGATAATCAGGAAATGTGAAGAATGCGATGATCAAATACACGAGGAATTCTTCCCAATAATTTTTACTTTTTTAGGTTTTTGGGCCACACCCGGTGGTGCTCAGGGTTAACTTCTGGCTTGTGCTCAAAAATAGCTCCTGGCAGGCTCGAAGGATCATATGGGATGCCGGAGATTGAACCTGGGTCCATCCTGGGTTGGCCACATGAAAGGCAAAAATCCTCTTGCTGTGCTATCTCTCCAGCCCTATTTCTTTCTTCCTTCCTTCCTTCTCTTTCTGTCTCTCTTTCTACCCTCCCTCCCTCCTTCCTTCCCTCTCTCTTTCTCTTCTTCCTTCCTTCCTTCCTTCCTTCCTTCCTTCCTTCCTTCCTTCCTTCCTTCCTTCCTTCCTTCCTTCCTTCCTTCCTTCCTTCCTTCCTTCCTTCCTTCCTTCCTTCCTTCCTCTTTCTTTCCTTCCTTTTCTTTTCTTTTTTTTTTTTTTTTGTTTTTTGGGTCACACCTGGCAGTGCTCAGGGGTTATTCCTGGCTCCAGGCTCAGAAATTGCTCCTGGCAGGCACAGGGGACCATATGGGGCGCCGGGATTCGAACCGATGACCTCCTGCATGAAAGGCAAATGCCTTACCTCCATGCTATCTCTCCGGCCCCTTCTTTTCTTTTCTTTTCTTTTCTTTTCTTTCACACCCAGCAGTGCTCAGGGGTTACTCCTGGCTCTACACTCAGAAATCCTCCTGGCAGGCACGGGGGACCATATGGGATGCTGGGATTTGAACCAATGATCTTCAGAATGAAAGGCAAATGCCTTACCTCCATGCTATCTCTCCGGCCACCATTTAGCCCTATTTCTAATATTTCCAATTCAAGGCTGCTCAACCTAAGCTCAGATATGTGCCTGAGATTCCTACCTGCAACCCCAGCACTCAACAGCTGCCACCAAATCATTTTCTAATATATATACCAGCAACCTCAGGAGAACTGTTATCAAAGCTGATGATGGAAAAACAACCTGCCCATCTTTAGGATGAATCTCAGAGATGTGGTCAGTGAACTGTCCTCAGCAGTTAACTTGTGATAGTTCCTCTTAGTGTGGCTAGACTTTCATTTTTTTGGGGTCACACTTGGCAGTGCTCAGGGGTTACTCCTGGCTCTGTGCTCAGAAATTGCTCCTGGTAGGCTTGGGGGACCAAATGGGATTCTGGGATTCGAACCAGGGTTTGTCCTGTGGTGGCCGCATGCAAGGCAAAAACCTTACCACTGTGCTATCTCTCCAGCCCAGTGGCTATACTTTCAATGTATACTCATCTTACTTTTCATTAGAACTGCCTGATTACATTAAAATCTTGCATTACGGGCACTGTGGTTTTCAATGCACAATACAGTCCTGCACTGTTCCCTCAAACTACAATGTCTACTTTCCTCTACCACTTTGAAATTATGCTACTGGTTACAGGTATATTTAGATTTTTCAATATTTCTTAAGGCTGATCACTTTATCCTGAGAATTACTGATTTTCATTTGTAGTAGTGCTTTTTGCCTTAACTTCCATATTGTCTGATATTAGTAAAGTTACATGAACTTTTTTCTTTGGATAAGTGCTTGCCTGATAAAACTTTTTTTCTTCTCAGTTTTAATTCCAACTAGCTCTTAGGTTAAAGACTGTTACTTGTAAACAACATATAATTGGGTTCAATATTTTAATCTGATCTGACTAACTGGAATAGTTGGTCCTGTTATCCTCACTGTGCTTGCTGACATGCAGGTGTCCCCTATTTTCTGAAAGTGGACGTATAAACATCATTGAACAAAGAACATGCTTTGTGTACCGTCATCCCTCTGTACCCACGGGGGACTGGCTGCAAGGTAAACTATCCAATTCTTCCCTAACTGAAGGTAATTGTCCATGCCTTCCCTAATTGAAGGAAACGTAAAGGAGATTTCTGCTTTTACAGAAAATCCTGCTGAATGGCAGGATTACTGCTTATTTCATGGTGAGCCTTTCATCAGAGGGCAGCCTGCACTCTGGGAGCAAGAGGTGCTGCCAAGCTCCTCCCCGCTAACCACTTCATCCAGGCTATGTACTTACAGAGCAGTCCTACTTTTATTTTATATGCGTTTGAGGTTGGATGCGTTACTTGGCATGATGCCGTAAGTTTTATTTTAGATAGAAACACTAAAAACAAAAACAAACTTTTTTTTGGTTTGTTTTTGGGTCACATCCTGCAGAACTCAGGGGCTACTTCTAGATCTGCAAGTCAGAAATCGCTCCTGGCAGGCTCAGGGGACCATATGGGATGCCAAGAATGGAATCACCATCCGTCCTGGGTTGATTGCATGCAAGGCAAATGCCCTACTGCTGAGCTATCTCTCCAGCCCTTATAAAAACCTTCTGATTCAAATCCATCATCTGTGCTTCTTTGCCTTACTATATGTATGATGTATTATATATTACACATTTTTATGTACACAAATATATAGTTATATATTTTCTATATAAGTGCTTTTGGGCAACATCTGATGGCGTTTAGGGCTTACTCTTGTCTCTGTTCAAGGGACCATAGTCGGTTGCTGGAATGGAACTGCGTTTTGGTCGCATGCAAGGCAAACTCCTTACTTCCTGAACTATATTTGGTTCTGCCTTACTTTATTTTGGCTCAGGAAAGGTTCCCTAGAAAGCCCTTACTTTCTGAATGGTGAAGATATTTGTCTTGGATTTATCGGTATTACCCAACTGTAGCTTTCTTTCTTCTTCTTCTTTTTTTTTTTTTTTGGTTTTTGGGCCACACCTGGCATTGCTCAGGGGTTACTCTGGCTGTCTGCTTAGAAATAGCTCCTGGCAGGCATGGGGGACCATATGGGACACCGGGATTCCAACCAACCACCTTTGGTCCTGGATCGGCTGCTTGCAAGGCAAATGCCACTGTACTATCTCTCCAACCACCTTTGGTCCTGGATCGGCTGCTTGCAAGGCAAATGCCACTGTACTATCTCTCCGGGCCCCAACTGTAGCTTTCAACAACTGTCATATTACCTTTTTTTTGTGGGGGGAGGAGGGTAGCACACACAGTGATGTTCAGGAGTTATTCTCTGCTCTGTAACTTAGCAATCACTCCTGGCAGTGCTGGGAGGGATCATAAGGGATGTGGGGATTGAGCCCAGGCTGTCTGCATACAAGGCAATGCTGCTTCATGAATATCCCATACCACCAAAGGGTGAATAATTCTCACCACTGTACCTCTCCTTCATTCCACAAACTTTTTAGTTTTTGGCTCTGTGCTCAGAAATTATTCCTGACAGGCTTGGGAGAGACCCAGGTCTGCCATGTTCAAGGCAAATGCCCTACCTGATGTGCTATCTCTCTGGCCCCCATGAACTTTCTTTATAATAGAGAGGAATGGGATCTTTTTAATTCTAGGTGTGGAGACATGACTGGTAATGCAAAGTCCCAGAAGCAGTTTAGGGAAAAAAAATTGACATTAGATCCACAACCAAAAAAATGGTGCGCTAAGTAAATACCTGGAGGAAATGATTTTCTAACAGAAGGAAATGCAGCAGGATTGGAAACAAGTTCTGATCACTTTCCTTCCTGCTTCATTCTTTGTTTAAGCCTCTCACCTACTTGTATAATCTAATATTCTTCAGCAGTTTGTTTTACAAACACACAGGCTTCTGTATGTCAGATCTCAATTTCACTGTGCAGAATTTTTCTTTAATAACACAGAGCATAAGCACAAGCATATGCTTAACAGAGCATAGCATATTTCATTGATAAAACCAAATGATATGCTTTCATATTAACAAAAGAATCCAAGAGGTTTAAAATTAAAACTTTTCTTAAAAGTACTCAGTTGGCTGAACAAGAAAAAACATCTAACCCCATCAAAAATGGGAAGAAGAAATGAACAAACATTTCCTTAAGAAATGCAGACGGCCAAAATGCATATGAAAAAAATGCTCCACCTCTAATCATCAGGAAGATGCAAATCAAAACAATGTGGTACCATCTCACGCCATAGAGACTGGCACACATCACAAAGAACAAGAACAACCAGTGCTGGTGTGGATGTGGGGAGAAAGGGACTCTCATTTACTGCTGGTTGGAATGCCATCTAGTCCAGCCTTTCTGGAAAACAATATATATATTCCTATTTTTTTTTTTTTTTTGGTTTTTGGGCCACACCCGGCGGTACTCAGGGGTTACTCCTGGCTGTCTGCTCAGAAATAGCTCCTGGCAGGCACGGGGGACCATATGGGACACCGGGATTTGAACCAACCACCTTTGGTCCTGAATCGGCTGCTTGCAAGGCAAACACCGCTGTGCTATCTCTCCGGGCCCGAAAAAAATATATATATTTCTTAAAAAACTGGACACTAAGGGGCTGGAGAGATATCATGGAGGTAGGGCATTTGCCTTGCACGCAGAAGGACAGTGGTTCAAACCCTGGCATCCAATATGGTCCCCTGAGCCTGCCAGGAGCAATCGATTTCTGAGTGTAGAGCCAGGAGTAACTCCTGAGCGCTGCCGGGTGTGACCCAAAAACCAAATACTAAACCAAACCAAAACAAACCAAACTAACAACCAAAAAACCCCCCAAAACAACACACACACACACACACACACATACACACAAACTGGACACTGAGGAGCTGGAATGGTGATGCAAGTGGTAGGTTGTCTGCCATGCATGTGCTAACCTAGGATGGACTGTGGTTTGATCCCCTGGCGTCCCATATGGTCACCCAAGTTGGGAGTGGTTTCTGAGTGCATAGACAGGAGTAACCCCTGAGCATCACCAGGTGTGATCTAAAAACCAAACCAAACCAAAACAACCAAAAAAACTAGACACTGAGCTTCCATATGATCAGCAATACCATTCCTAGGGATATCCCCTAGAAACTCAAAAACACAATACAAAAATTACCTCTGCACTCCTATGTTCATTGCACTATTTACAATAGCCAGAATCTGGAAGCAACCCAGGTGCCTGACAACAGACAAGTGGCTAAAGAAACAGTGGATGGTGTTTAAATAAAGAAAAATAGGGGCTGGCGAGGTGGTGCTAGAGGTAAGGTGTCTGCCTTGCAAGCGTTAGCCAAGGAAGGACCATGGTTCGATCCCCCATTGTCCCAAATGGTCCCGCCAAGCCAGGGGCAATTTCTGAGCGCTTAGCCAGCAGTAACCCATGAACATCAAACAAGTGTGGCCTGAAAAACAAACAAACAAACAAAAAGAAACAGTGGTATATCTACACAATGGAATACTATGCAGCCATTAGAAAAAAAACAAAGTCCTAGATTTTGCTTTTACATGGATGGCTATGGAGAGTATTATGCTGAGTGAAATAAGTCAGAGAAAAAAAGGGATAAACTTAGAATAATCTCTCATCATTGGGATATAAGGAAAATACAAAGACTACCCTGATAATATGCAAGAACAATAAAGGTGAAAATCAGGAGGACCATGTAGCTTGCCACAAAGAGCAGAGAGTGCAGTTAGAATAGAAAAGGTCTGACATGGAAAAGACATCCATGAAACCCCTTCATTTGCAGTAATGCAAACCACAATGTCACAAAAGAAAAGAGAAAGGAGGGGGGAATAATAAAATGTGGGAGAGGGTAGGTGCGAAGGAAGAGGACATCAGGGAGTGTGAGAAGAAAACTGTTGACATTGGTGGCAGGAAATGCACACTGGTGAAGGTTGGTATACATTGTATGACTGTAAGTCAATCATAAACAACTATCTGTGGAAAAAAACCTAAATTATGAACAACCTTGTAACTATGGTGTTTAAATAAAAAATACTCGGTTTTTTTTTCTAGAGCTGTACCTAAGCCATTAAGTATTAATTAAAATAAAAAGTCGTCAAATTAGCGTGGCAATAGAAATATCACAGAAAGAAATGTTAGAGTGCTACTTTTCTAATAGTCACTATATTTAAAACTTAATGTATACTCTTTTTTTTTTTGTTTTTGGGGCCACACCCGTTTGATGCTCAGGGGTTACTCCTGGCTAAGTGCTCAGAAATTGCCCCTGACTTGGGGGGACCATATGGGATGCCGAGGTATCGAACGATGGTCTTCCCTTGGCTAGCACCACCTCACTGGCCCCTAATGTGTACTCTTTATAAATATTGCAGCTCCACATTTAACAATGTTTCCATGAATCTATATAGCCACCTGTCACCTTTACACATACATACTTATTTGTGGATACAGAAAATATCTCTTTTAGCTTACATGAGATAAAAATTCTTATCAGAGAGGGCTGCTATCACTGTGATGGGGAAATAGGTTATGTCCATGTTCAGTTTCCATTACCAGGCAACAAAATAGCTATCATTTGAGAAACACTGCTGTTTTTCTCCAATATCAGAATATAGGGGGAGATGTTGAAAATAACCACCGGGACAAAGAGATCTGATAAATAGCAATTTTTTAAAACTGTTCTTGGACCACTCCTGTTGATGTTTAGGGTCTACTCCCGGTATAATGCTCCAGGCTCTGCCCCGGTGGTGTCTGGGGACCTGTAGGGTGAAGAGTCGAACTTTGCCTCTGGCATGCAAAACATATTAGTCCTTTGAGCTATTTCTTTGGTCTGAAAAGGGAGCATTTTATAGGTGGCTATTCAGACTCCTCCTCAGAGCAGGTTTCGATGCAGGAACTGTGTTCAGTTCTAGTTCATTTGAGAATGGTCTCATCTGTCCCTCAAATCCGAGTGACAGCAGAACAGGGTAAAGGATGCTAGGTTCGAGGTTTTCTTCCTTCAGTTCTTTAACTGTATCATTCATTCTATTCTCTTATCTGGAATTTTTTTTTTTTTTTGGCTACCACATCAATATAATTTTTTGTTTTTGGGTCACACTTGCCAGTGCTCAGAGGTTACTCCTGGCTCTACGCTCAAAAATTGTTCCTGGCAGGCTCAGGGGACCATATGGGATGCTGGGATTGAAACTACCGTCCTTCTGCATGCAAGGCAAATGCCCTACCTCCATGCTATCTCTTGGGCCCCAACACACAAATACAATTTTTATTGAAATATGGAATGTAAGCAGATGGTTTCAAGAAAACACTCTAACCTTATAAAACACTCTAACATTATTAAATAGTTTCTAAATAAATACTAAAGTGTGATCTTTAACCCCAGTTTGTGAGGGTCCCACATCTGTGACATGGCATGGCTCTGCACCTGGGGGAGGGGACAGCTTGCAAACCATGTTGGAAACAAGTCCCCCCCAAAAATGAACCTATTAACACACCCCACCCCAAAGATCCAAAACTGAAAAAAAAAAAAAGCAAATCCTAGCTTCCTTTGCTAGCTGAAGGTGAACATAATGGATTCCATGCTTTGACTCTGGCCTCAGGAACCCCGCTTCCTTCCCAAGTCCTTCCACATTATAATTCATCACTTGGGTGATGGAGGGGCCCCAGCAACTCCACCCAGCCGCTGCATGGGAGAAAGCCTTCTCATCTGGAGGGTTTCTTGTGAGAGATTTGACAATTTTATGGCATTTCCCATGTATTTGAGATTTAGTGTTTTAAATAGTCTCTCTTTGGTTCTTGCCATCTTGATTACCATGCATCTTGATATTGTTGCTTGAGTTTATTTTCCTAAATCTGTGCATAGGGCTCCCTGCTGAGACCAGGAAGTTCTCAGCTATTATCTCTCCCACTATCCTTTCTTCTTTCCCTTTTCTACTCCTCTTGAGATTCCTATGATGTAGAGATTTTAGTCTTCCAGAAACAGTCTTCTAAATCTTTTGTATTTTCTTCTATTCCTCCCCCCACCTCCTTTCTACTGCCTCTTTGTCAATGATGATGTCTTCTATTTTGTCTCCAAGGAAACCCAGATTCAGTTTTCAGCTTCCTCGATTCTGCTGCTGTAATTCATTACCATATTTCTTGGCTCCTTCAGTTTCCAATGGACTCAATTCTTGAATGTTTTGCCTTTTTTTTTGTTTTTTAAATCTGCTAGCTGAATGACTCTCTTCATCCATGCCCCCTTCATTTCAAAGACCATTGATGAGATTGTTATTCTAAGGTCATCCTCAGGCAAAATGAAGAATTCTGGTAAACTTGAGGACTTACCTAGTCTTCTGTCCTTATCTGCTAATGCAGTTGAATTTGTTTTCTGATTATTCCTAATGCTTCAACTGGGTGTGAGGGTAGAACTTCAAATTCTGATGGTCGTGCTGTTCACTGCAGTAGGCTGAAGGATGAAGCAACAAAGGGGTCTGGGATGTAGATGTGGTATGCAGTGGGGTCAACTCTGGAGGCTGGTGGATTCCAGGTGGAGGGAAATCTGCTTCAGGTTCCTGAAGGCCCTTGGGGTATCAGCCTGGAGGTTGAGTTTACTGGAAGTGCTGTTCTGGAGGTTCTTCTGCCATTTGTGATCACCTCGAATTTGGAGACTGAACATCTTGAAGCTTCTTTTCTGATCTGAAGTGCTAGTAAGAAGGCTCGAAACCTTAGACCGTTATGCATAAACTTCTAACTTCCCAAAAGTCATTCTCAATGACACAGACCACACTGACAACTGAATATGGACTGAATCCTAGTCCACCCAGCTATTCCATATTTCATGCAAAATATTTTTTCTTTTCTTTTTTTTGGTTTTTCGGGCCACACCCATTTGATGTTCTGGGGTTACTCCTGGCTAAGTGCTCAGAAATTGTCCCTGGCTTGGGGGGACCACATGGGACGTAGGGGGAACCGCAGTCCTTCCTTGGCTAGTGCTTGCAAGGCAGACACCTTACCTCTAGCGCCACCTCGCCGGCCCCTTTCTTTTGTTTTTCTAGCCACAACCTGTGGAGCTAACCTCTGTTGATGATGAGGGAGGGTTCATTCCCACAGACAGGTGTCAAGCCCTGGCTCCTGCAGGCACTTCAGTCCTTTGTGTCACATCTCCAGGCCCAAATGTTTCCTATTGTCTCTGTCCTCCTCAGACTCCCTTGAATTAGCTATTTTAAAATTCTGTTTTCCCTCAATTAGGTATTTTTTAAACTTTTTTTTTTAGATACCAGTTTAGTGATGGCATTGCTGACCCTAGACTAAATACATGAAGTAACTTTATGATCTTCCCAACAAAGTTAAAACCTAGCCTTCGCTCATGTGCTGTGTGCATATTGGTGGGAGATGAATATTGGGTCAATGTTTGGGCTACGGTCCCTGGGTGAGTGAATACCCAGAGATGAAGCTCCTATTGCCAAGCCCTGCTGAGGATAAAGTCAAGGAGACTGGGGAATTGTAGGGGATTGGGGAGGCTGAGGACCAGGCAGCAAGGCTGCAGCAGTGGGCTACCCTGGGGAACACTCACTCTTGTAGCTTCTCTGCAGCATGAGCACCTGCTGCCTTGACCTACTGTCAAGTTTTTGCACAAGCCGGACTCTTGAGAAGTGGCCTTCAGTGTCCCAGCACCAATTCCGATCACATCTTTGCTTTTGTATCATGGGGCCGGATCACACTCAATCAAGAACATTCAAGTCCCACTTAGTCGCAGCAACTGCTCCATACCTGGCCAGTGGTTTGGGGCCAGCCAGACGAGATGGCAAGGATAGCTGCTCAGGAAAGAGTAAGCCAGCAGCTCAGTGCCTCAGAGAGAGTCTAGCCAGTTGTAGTTCCTGGGGACTTCTCTCTAGCCCTCCTTTAGATGATAGTTCAGGGACAGAGCTGAACACACTTTGAGTGGGTGGGTGATACATTAGCCTGGTGACTCCACTCCTGGGTCTGTGCTCAGGGGACCATATGGGATGCCAGGGATTTAGTCAACTTTTGGCCACGTGCAAGGCAACACCGTATTGGCTGTGCTATCACTAGCCCTTTACTTTCTTTCTGCTGCCATTCACTCTTTCTTGTCTTGTTTCCATAAGGGACCTGAAAGAAATGTTCTTTTGAGACATTTTAGGGTAATGCTATTGTGAACATACATCACTGCAGTTTCAGATGGCCTAAAATCTTTACTTAACCTATATCTATATATAATGCATATGTAGTATATATACATGCTATAGGCAGTATAATTTATGCAGAAGTAGATATAATTACAAATTATATAAGTTAGTAAATATAATTTATAACACTATATACAGTATAATTTTTATAGAAATATGTAGTATAATTTAATAAATATAATTTATAACACACTATGTTCATCACAATTTTTTGTTTGTTTGTTTTAGAGGGGCCACACCTGGTGGTGTTCAAGGTTTATTTCTTGCTCTGCACTCAGAAATCACTCCTGGAAGACTCAGGGGACCATATGGGATGCTGGGGATTCCTGACCACTATACTATCACTGCAGCTTCTATATCATAATTTATATGTCAAGAAATGCTTGGGTTTGGCCTTTGCTGTGTGTGTGAGAGAGAATGAGAGAGAGAGAGAGAGAGAGAGAGAGAGAGAGAGAGAGAGAGAGAGAGAGAGAGAGAGAGAGAGAGAGAGAAGAGAAGAGAAGAGGAGGAGAGAGAGAGAGAGAGAAGAGGAGAGGACAGGAGAGAGAGAGGAGAGGACAGGAGAGAGAGGGGGGGACTAGAAACTGAACTCAGGGCCTCACTGATACAAGGCAGTGCTCTACCCATGAGCTACATCAATGGCTTGAAAATGCTTCAATCTTAGTAGTTCTGACTCCAAAAAGTGCTTTCAAGTTGTTTCCTGGTTACTTCCTTGCCCTGTAAAGCAACCATTCACTGATGCAGTACTATTACTCTAGTTGAGATGTGCCAGTCCAAGGATTTCATACAATTGGCATCAGATACCATGCTCACTATTTGTATTCAAATTCCTTTTTAAGCAAATTTCTTTATTATTAGTAATTTTGAGACTCAACAAAATGGATGTTGAATCTACTTGCTGAATAGTATCCACTGTATAAATATAACATTGCTTACAGATTCTTCTACTGATGGGTATATCATTATTTTTTTTGTTTTTGTTTTTGGTAGCTATTACTGTTGTGGGAAATAGGAAAGCTGAAAAAGACAGTTGTGAATATGTTTTTAAAACAGTATTTTGCAGACATATTTTCATGTTTCTTTGATATATATCTAGCAGCAGAATTACTGGGCCATATATCTTTATTCAACAGAATTCCAGTGCTTTCCAAAAGGAGTACCATTTTATAACCCTATGTTAGAGCACTGTAGAGGCATTCTGGATGCTGCACTTCATCTCTCACATTTGGCAACAGCACTTCCCTATTCTTTCTCTTGTACTGCTTCATGCCTCAAAAATTCTTTTCTTCTTTTTTTTTTTTTTTTTTTTTGGTTTTTGGGCCACACCCTGTGACGCTCAGGGGTTACTCCTGGCTATGCGCTCAGAAGTTGCTCCTGGCTACTTGGGGGACCATATGGGACGCCGGGGGATTGAACCGCGGTCCGTCCTAGGCTAGCGCAGGCAAGGCAGGCACCTTACCTCCAGCGCCACCGCCCGGCCCCATAAAATTCTTTTCTTCTGATAAAGGACACTCTATTGTCTTTAAAAAACCTGTACAGTATTTTGTCTCCATTTTGTACTTTCAACCCTTTATATATTAATATTTAAAATTTTTCTCTTATAAGGAGCATATTGTTAGGTTAATAATATTCAATCTACATTATACAGTTAAATCATACAATATTCTGTATTTAGCTACAGATATCCTTGGATTTAGATTTATTATTTTAATAGCTGTGCTCTAATTTTATATACCCTTACCTTTCCTGACTTTCTTTTGATTAATCGAATGTTTTACATTATTTCATTTTCTTTCCATTAAATTACACTTGAAAACCATTTTTAGTAGTTAGCCTAGAGCTGAAAACATACATTCTTACTTATTACAGCTCAAGGCAAATTACTTTTACTACTTTGCTGATATCAATTAAACCTTAAGACTTGTAACTCCATCTGCTTCCCTCCTATCATTTATGCTGTCATTATGAAGTTTGGTTCTATGTAAAGTGCAGTTCCTTGGGGATCAGCAGTTATTACTATGAGTAGTTACTCTTCATTCACATTTTCCTTCCCAGGGTTATTCATTTGCTCTTACTGTTCCTCTATCTGGGATAGAATTTTTTTTTAAAAAACTCATTTTTTGTGCTGGCGTGATAGTACCCAGGTAGGGCATTTGCATGACATGCAACCGACCAGGGCTAGCTCTGGTATGTAACATGGTCTCCTAAGCACTGCTAAGAGTGATCACTGAACACAGAGCCAAGAGTAAGCTGTGTGGGCCCGGAGAGATAGCACAGCGGCATTTACCTTGCAAGCAGCCGATCCAGGACCAAAGGTGGTCGGTTCGAATCCCGGTGTCCCATATGGTCCCCCATGCCTGCCAGGAGCTATTTCTGAGCAGACAGCCAGGAGTAACCCCTGAGCTTTGCCGGGTGTGGCCCCCCCCCCCCAAAAAAAAAGAGTAAGCCCTGAACATGACTGTTATGTCCCCTCCTCAAAAAACAAAACAAAACAAAAAACCCAAACAAAAGAAAACCTACTTATTTTTTCTTTATTGCAGACTACTGGTGTCAGATTTCCTAAACTATTACTTGTTTGAAGACATCTTTATTTCACCTTTAGCTTTTGAAGGGCACTTTTCGATTATTACTGCTAGAAATCTGTATTTTTTATTTTTTAATTCTTGGGGGATACATACCCAGTGATGCTTACTGGTGGACTTGGGGGAACTACTTGGAATGCTGGGGATCAAACCTGGGTTAGTTGCATGCAAGGCAAAAACCCTACCTGCTATACTATGGTTCCAGCCCATAGTTTGAAGTTTTCTTCCTCAAGCATGAAGCTGTCATTCCATTGCCTTTTTGCTTCTGGCACTTCTGTTGAGAAACTGTGGGTAGCGTGTAGATGGAAGATGGAACAGGGATGCTCTGCCACTACTAGAAGGGGAAGACACTTTTCCAGCATACTAATCGGAGTAGACTGTGACTCACTCTGACAATAGCTCAGGTAAAGGTGCTGCTGTCCAGTTTTACTCTGAGCTTTCCACACTGTGGACACTGTTGCTCTGAAATCTTCTTCGGGCAGTTTAAAAAGATTTGATGTAGTTGAGGATTTTCCTGGGCTTCCATCACCACCGTGCTGTGGCTGAATCTTCCCATTTCTTCAGTTCCCATTGCTAGTGGGTGAATGGGCATGGGCTGGCTTGGTGCTCCTTGCAGCACAGGCAAAAGAGGCTGGGCCTTGACTGCCTTCTTCCTTGCCATGTTATGAGCTCCTGTGTGGAAAGGATTAGTGGCTCTGCCAGAGGGTCTCTGTGGAAACGAGACTCCCACCTCTGACCCAGCTCTCCAAGTCAGCCCTGAGTGTTGAAACAAATTCATCCTTGGGACCCAGCCCCAGCTGAGTCTCCATAGGTCTGCAGTTGTGTGAATGATTCCCAGCGAGACCAGAAGAAATGCCCATTTGGGTCCAGCTCAGATTGCAGAATCTTGATCAACTGGTAGCTTTGTTTTAAGGCAGTGCTTAAATTTAGGGTGCTTTTTTAGGGAGAAGTAAATAACTAAACTATATATATAAAAAATATATATATATATGCTTAAATTTAGGGTGCTTTTTTAGGGAGAATAACTATATATATATATATAATATTAAGAACAGAGTATGGCCATGGCAGAGATGGAGAAAACCTGGCATTAGTTTGGAAAACAGATTATAAGCTTCCAGTCAAAGAGGAACACTGACACTATTAATGGATACTAGAAGAGTCCAAAGGAAATTGCCATTAGAGGCTGAAGAAACAGTAAAGCCAATGGTAAGATAGTATCTTGGAATGTAGGAAAAATACCTACGGAGTTGTGGATCTGGCACAGAAGACTTAAAGGAAGATGCAGAAATGGGTTTTCAAATATCATCAGGGAGAGAATTCCAAGGGCAGGATCACATGATTTGCATGCAGGAGGCCCAGATTTAATCCCTGGCACTCAAATTCCCTGAGCAACGGGCCCAAAGTAGCCCCTGACCACCATGGACTGCAGATCCCAAACCAAAAACTAAAACAACACAGAAAAATCACCTATAATCAGGCACTGAAAGAGAGAAAAGAGCTAAATAAGGAACTGTATATTTTCTTCCTTTCTTTCTTTTTGGTTTTTGGGTCACACCCAGCAGTGCTCAGGGGTTACTCCTGGCTCCACACTCAGAAATCGCTCCTGGCAGGCTCAGGGGACCATATGGGATGCTGGGATTCGAACCACCGTCGATCCAGAGTTGGCTGCTTGCAAGGCAAATGCCCTACCACTATGCTATCTCTCTGGCCCCGAACTGTGTGTTTTCTAAACAGAATTTTAAATTCTAAAATCTAAGATTCTAAATTCTAAAAACAGAATTTAGAAAAAGTAACTTTCACTGGGGACTTGTGTGCTAAAAGAAAACTTTCTTAGTTATCTGCTCCTCCAATAAGAAGTTTGAGATCTGAAAGTGTAAAAGAAAACCAATAATAGGAAACAAACCCAAAACAAACAAAGTGCTTATTAGGGTAAGGCTCAGTGATGCGCCTTCTGCTGTACTTATAGGCACAGGCTATGTACTGGATCCCCTAAGCCAGACCAGATGCTGACTGTGATCTTGGCAGCACAGCTGAGTATGGGACTCCAAAGGCAACTTCGATTTGTGTTAACAGCACAGCTGGGTATGTGACCCAAGAAGAATGCCACAACTGAATGTGTGCGTTTGCGCCTTCCTCTGCTTCCTCTGCCCTGTCACTGCTAAAACAACAACCACAATAGCAACATAGATGTGTGTGTGTGTTGTGTGTGTGTGTATGAGAGAGAGAGAGAGAGAGAGAGAGAGAGAGAGAGAGAGAGAGAGAGAGAGAGAGAGAGAGAGAGAGAATGAGTGTAACCAAATATAGGGATGCTATCAGTAAATCTAGGGCTTGATGAAAATCGAATCAAGATTATTGGGGCCAGAGAGACAGTGGTGGTGCCACATGGCTGGCCCTGCTCTGATCTCCAGCACCATAGAGTCCCCCAGCACTGTTGGGAGTGAGCCTGGAAGTAGTCCCTGAGCACAGGCCCTTTGTTGCTCTCATTTTGGAAGCCTGTTTGCAATTTCTAGCCGGGGAGCATAGCTAGACCTTTTAGACCCTTGTCTGGAGAATGGTCTGTCTCTATTGGGGATGGCCATCTTCTTTGATGAAATGTGTGGCTTTGGGAGGGATGTATATGGAGCTGTGAGGAAGGGGACACCTGCCTTGCCAGTCAGATCAGCTGAATCAACCCTGGTGATCAAGGGGGCATCAGATGTTGCAGCGGAATCACCCTCACATCCAAAGTTTATCTCACTCTGAAAAGAGTTAAGTCTAGACTGAGCTCACAGAGGCCCAGAGCACAGTCAAGGAATATTTGGGCTATTTTCCCATATGCAAAGCATTGGTGGGAGACCTGCAGTCTGATGAAGCAGCTTATATTATCAAAGTCTACTCTTTTTTGTTGTTGTTGGTTTTGCTTTCTGAGCCAAGCTGCACTTGAGACTAGGTGGTGCTAGGCAAATCAGGTCTCCAATCTGCTAGCTCCCTGGTCTAAAAATCTACACATTTTGGAAGGAAAAAAAAAAAAAAGTCCCAGGGCTGGAGAAAGGCAAGCAGCAGGAGGAGTTGATGGATCAGCTGCAGACAGGGAGTTTGCTCTTTCCCACCAGTCATATGGTGGATATGGGCCTGGCACCATCTTTCCTGGTAAGGAGCTGGCACCATCTTTTTGTGCCTGTGGGAGCCAGAGGAGTGATGCTCAGTTTACTGTTTGCCTTATAAGCTAAGATACTAAGCCACCTTCCATACACATAGGCCATTCTTCATGCAAAAGGAAAGAGTGTAGAGAAAAGAGCCAACCACTGAGAAACAGATCTGTGAACCAAAACAGTCAAGAACAGTCAACCCTGGGGCTGGGTATAGTACCATACGGCCAGATGGGTCCCAGGCAGCGATCACTGTCCTGGCAGCAATCACTGAATGCCGTCTACTTCCTGACTTAAATAGATGGGATGATCCCGTTCCCACCAGATGGTCCTGCTCATACTGCACATCAAACTGATTCTCTCCATCACCAGATCCTATCACCTAGTAGTACAGACACATGGAGAATCTCAACCAGAGAGTAACTGCATTTAAAAACTCTTGCTCTTGGGCCCGGAGAGATAGCACAGCGGCGTTTGCCTTGCAAGCAGCCAATCCAGGACCAAAGATGGTTGGTTCGAATCCCGGTGTCCCATATGGTCCCCTGTGCCTGCCAGGAGCTATTTCTGAGCAGACAGCCAGGAGTAACCCCTGAGCACCGCTGGGTGTGGCCCAAAAACCAAACCAAACCAAACCAAACAAAACAAAAACAACTCTTGCTCTTTACAGAAATATAGACAGGCCAAATAGGATCTCTACATACAAATACAGAGATGTTCAACTCTACCTTCTCCAGGCTATTTAAAAACAAAGGGTGAAAGTTCTATTCATGAAATGTTCTGTTTCATGATTAAAAGCAACACTATTCCTGATATAGCTCCTATGAAAAATACCAACTGTATTTTCTTTTTTTTGGTTTTTGGGCCATACTGGCGGTGCTCAGGGGTTACTCCTGGCTGTCTGCTCAGAAATAGCTCCTGGCAGGCACGGGGGACCATATGGGACACCGGGATTCGAACCAACCACCTTAGGTCCTGGATCGGCTGCTTGCAAAGCAAACACCGCTGTGCTATATCTCCGGGCCCACCAACTGTATTTTCAACCTGTAAGAATACCTGACCTACTCTGTGGACCAAGACCCTATGGCTCCAAGGACCATGTGCAGCCATTCTGGGAATAAGTGGGCTTAATTTTAGAGAGATTCAAGGAAAAAGGCAAAACAAAAGTTAAATGCAATAATGGGAGAGATATTCCATGTAGAATTCCTTCCTTCACTCCCATTAGTTCCGAGGTTCTAAAGAACAGTAGAGCCACAAAATGGCATGATAGCATCCTCTATCCCCTGGCCGAGGGGCAAGGAGGGGCGTCATAGTCCGCAGTTTTCCCAGAGTGACTCACCTTTTCCAGAACTTTGGCAATCCGGGTACCAATCTGCTCAAGGGATTGCTGTGGATATTGGTCTTTGCCAAGATTTTGTAAGACCTGGTGTGGCAAGGAAGATGGTAGGTTAGAGGAATGAAATGAGTCAGGTCAACACGCCACTACTGTGGCTGAGCTGACATCACTCACTCTGCCTCCTGGCTCAGGCTTGTCTCTTGGGCTTGTCTGCTGGCAAGCATGTGGGGCAAGGCACATCTAGTGCCATTTTGCCATCTACCCTGTCCTCTCCCACTTAACAAAAGAATAGACATGAGAAAAACTCATTCACCACAATAACAGCAGAAAGTAAGAAGTTCAAAACCATCTGTCATCCAGCCAGAGTTAATAGCTTGATATAGAGCTTTCAGATATTTTCTATGTATCTGATCACAAAGCACCATAGACGGTCACCTGCATTTTCACCTAAAATATTCTAGAAAAACGTCTTCATGCCTATAATCTATGACTGGATATTTGTGACATGTTTTCCCAACTCTTCTAAGTATATTCTTTGATCCATAGATATGGAATCTTCCCTTTTTCCTTGTACCTAAGAAAACTGGCAGGAGGGCTAAAGAGCTGACATGACAGAATGAGCTCATGCTATGTACACTTGGGGCTCTAACCCTTGTACCACCAGTGACCCCCAAGCACTTTTCTCACAACTCTCTGACAGTAAGCAGACTCCTGCACACCTGCAGGAGGAAAAGAAAAGAAACCTTTTTTGGCCATCATTAAAAGCACAAGCTTAGGGCCTGGGAGAAATTATATTTGGTCAATAGCTACCTGGAGACCAAGGAAGCAAAAAAGAATGGAAAGAAAAGACCCTTCTTCTTCCCACAGGCTCTCTGCTGTCAGTCACATCCTAACCACAGGCTACACATATCACACACTCACCTCTGTTAACTGACTCTCTCCTGTGTAGTGCAGGCTGGCACGGTTGGAAACCCCGTGCAAATGGTCCAGGGTGTGCATGCTGGTGGGGAGATTCCCATTACACAGAGGCTCCACCGCGGGCTGCTGGATCGGTGTGGCAAAATCTATGTGTTCTGTGATGCTAAAATAACAACATGGAGGTGATCACGTCAGGCAGCTGGACGAGGCAGGGAGAGCACATTAGTGATGAGAAGCTTTTAACTTCCATATACTACTAGGATGGCCTGAATCCACAGAACCTCAGACTGTAGGGGCCTCACCTGTTGATGACATCATTCATCTCACAATGAGAGAATGCTAGCTCAGAAGTTCCTGTGTGCTAAAAGTAGTAGGAATAGTCCCCCATCCCCGTCCCACTTCCTATACAGGTCAGTACAGTGGTTCTTGCCCCACCCCCACACCCCAATTTTGTTCTCCATAAGAAGCTCAATGGATTTGGTACTCACTCAGGTCCTAAGAGTCAGGGAAGCCATACTTATCTTTTCCAGGGGGCCTCCAGGGCTACACCCAGCAATACTTAGGGCAAACCATGTGGTGTCAGAGGTTGAACTCATATTGGCTACATGCAGGGTACAGAATTTCTGACTCCTCTGTTATCTCTCTGACCCCAAACATATGTATTTGAAAACCAGCCTGGCAGCAAGAAGGATAAGACTGGGACTTGAGGGATCAGAGCAATAGCACAGCAGAAAGGATACTTGTCTTGCATGCAGCCAATCTGGGTTTGCTCTCCAGCATCCCATATGGTCCCTCAAACCCACCAGGTGTAATTCCTGAATGCAAAGCCAGGAATAACCCCTGAGCACTGTAAAGTGTGCCTTGTGCCCTAAAAATAGTATTGGGACTTGACTAAAAAGATTACTGAGATGGTTATAGGTTTACCAAATCCATTCTGTGCCTAGAATGTTAGATATGCCCTATATTGTTATAGGATGTTGGGGATTAAATCCAGGTCAGCTGTGTGTGAGGAAAGTGCCCCACTCTCAATACTACTGTTTTGGCCCTAAACATGTTTTCTTGAGAGTTTCTGAGTTTTCAAAATGTGGATGACAGGGGAACTGGCTCAAAGGGTTAGAGCATAGGCACTGCATGCAGAGGAGGCCTGAGTTTGATTCTCAGCATCCATGATCCCTTGAACACAACCAGAAGTAACTCCTGAGTATCACAAGGGTGGCCCTAAAATTAAAGTGTGGGTGAAGGCATGGACAAAGGGATCTCAGGACCATCTATGGCAGATCATCAACAGTCATTCTCCAAACCACCAACTCTAAGAGTGACAGATGCTCTTTTAGAAACCACTAATGCAGAAGGGCCCACGAGGCGAGCTGAGGCTTGGTGGTCTTACTGGTCTATAAGATTAGGCAGGAAGGAGAGAGTTAAGATACTCACTCAATGTTTTTTGAAGAAACTGCAAGCCAGGTGCTGACGATGGCCGTCAGCTCCACCCATCGAAGTTTGACACACTCATCTGGGCTGGGCCATCCCAGACTCTGGTAGTCACGCTTCTTTCCTGGGAGGAAACAATGACACCCATCAACAAAAATCGCTCGTGGCTTATGGAATGGCGTATTCAGAGGTGCATATCATTCTTTTTGTCTTTAGAAAGTTCAGAGAATAAGGTGCTGGAGTGATAATACAGTAGGTTGGATATTTGTTTTACATAGGGCCGACCCAGGTTTGATCCCTGAACCCCTCAGGAGTGATCCCTGACTGCAGAGCCAGGAGTAAGCCCTGAGCACAACTGGGTGTGGGCCCCCAACCCCCAACAGTCAAGAAAGTTTAAAGAATGAAAACTCTCCTGTGGGGCCAGAGAGATTATTTAGTGGGAAAAGTGCTTGCTTTGCATATGGCACACCTGAATTCAGTCCCTGGCTCTGTATATGATCCCCCAAATGCTTCTAGGAGTGATTCTGAGCCATATAGAGCCAAGAGGAAACCATGAACAATACTTTCAGGTGTGGCCTAAAAACCAAGTAACCAACCTCCAAACAAATACTGAACAACAATGTCAAACAAGCCATCATTCACAGCAATATTTGTTCATCTTGAAGGTGAGTAAGAAAAAGTAAACGGGTCCTTTATTGCATTTAAGACTGATTACTGTGACACAAAAGGTAAAAGTTGCTTTTCTTGGCAACGTTCTTGCTTGTACCCTTGGCAGACACAAAATAATTTACTATATATTGAGTGTTACAACTAAATGGAAATAGAATTATCAAAAATATTTCAGTATCATAAAATTATGAAATTTGTAATATTTTCATCATCTATTGTTATATACATTAAGTCACTGACTGAAGGTTTACTAAGCTATTTTTTGCTAGCTGAGCATTCTATTATTGGTTTTGTTTGTTGAGCTTAAGAAGCATTATTTTGCTTGTCTATTTATTTATTTATTTATTTATTTATTTATTTATTTATTTATTTATTTTTGGCCTCATTCAGCGGCACTCAGAGATTACTCCTGGCTCTGTCCCCGGAAATTGCTCCTGGCAGGTTTGGGGGATCATCTGGGATGCTAGGGATCGAACCTGGATCAGCTGCGTACAAGGCAAATGCCATACAGCGGTGCTATCTCTCTGGCTATCGTTTTATAAAATTTTAGTGAATCACTGTGAGGTACAGTACAAAGCTATTCATGATTAAATTTCAGTCAATATCCAATACTCATAACTATGCACATTTCCTCCAACCAATGTCTCCAGTTTGCTTCCCATCCTCCCCCTGCCTTGATGACAGACACTTCTCTTTCTCTATATCTCTCTCTCTTGGATGGCTTCTATGTACTTTCACTTCTAATTCTGTATGTTCCTAATGGGGTGTCATATGAGGAAATCAGAGTTGTCATGTGGTCGCATATGTAGCCATGTGTTCAGGAACTCTAGGACTGGTAGAGCTGAGCTTATGAGCTGACAGGGCTGCATTTGTGGACATGCCTCTGGCTGTTGGAATTCCAGAAGTATAGTGTGTGTGTGTGTGTGTGTGTGTGTGTGTGTGTGTGTGTTAGAGCTGTCCAACCCCACTCTGAGAAGACCCCAGAGTTATCAGCCCCCAAAATAGCATTCCTGCAGCTTTGGTTGGTTAGGTGTCTCCACAGAGAATAGTGGTGGAGCAATGAAGTTGGGCCACAGTGTGGAATTAACTATGAAGTGTGGGTACACTTGCTGGGGCTTTAGTAGGGCAGACTTGGCTTGACCCCCTCAAGGGTACCCTAGAGTTTTCAGCATGAGACTGATATACTCATGAATATTAGTGGCTTGGCTTACATGTCTTCCAAGAATAGTGAGTCTATGAAGATGGCCAAAGAGCTGACATGGCAGTGACTGTGGGATGTAACTGTGACTGCCAGGGCTTCTGGACAGAGGAGTTGGGGAAGGCTGCTAACCCTCACTCTGAGAAGATCCCAGAATTTTCAGCCCCCAAAAGTAGGTAGTGCTTTAGAGCAGGGCCTCTGAGCTTAGCTCTTCTAATGATGAACTACACATGACTCTACCATGTGTGGAAGAGAGAATAGCATGCCAATAGCATACCCCTACTTCCCTGGAGGTGGCAACCAGGTAAGTCTCCAAGTACTGTCAATGTTCCTGGGAGGGGAAGGCAAAAGTCACTATGTGGACAAACACTGCTACAGATGATGTGTAGGGGCCAAATGGGAATAATGAAAGTGCGTTATAGAGAACTTTCTCTGTGTTCTGGTCCTGTGCTAATTTAAACCCAGAGCCACAGGAGCCTGGTTTTATTGTGTGTTGCTGAGAGAGATGAAGTGTCCTACCCAGGATCCCCTGGCTAGCAAGTGGCAGTGGATATAGGCTTCCTGTGGACTTTAAATCATCATGACATCTCAAGGGATGAAGGGTTACTGAGAGGGGTCACTGACACCTTTTACTTAGATCAAATCCCAAGGAAAGCAATGAATTAAATCCTGAATGGGAAGAGTTCCCATTGAATTACAATAAAATTGACAGGAATGAGAAATCCTGGTTGATTTAGCCCCTGAGAAATCCCGGTTGACTTAGCCCCTCTTTCACTGCAGAAGTTTACCAAGAGTAGAAACCAAGGTATAGGCATGGCTTTAGACTTAGGTTTCACTAAAACAAAAGTTCAAACTAAACCTACTTTCCTTCCTTTTGTTTTTTTTGTTTTGTTTTGTTTTCTTTGGCCACACCCGGTGATGCTCAGGTGTTATTCCTGGCTCTGTGCTCAGAAATCACTCCTGGCAAGGCTCAGAGGACCATATGAAATGCCAGGAATCAAATCCGGGTCAGCTGCATGCAAGGCAAGCACCCTATGCCCTATACTTTTGCTCCACCCTCTTCTTTTATTTTCCTTTGGGGCCACACCTAGCAGTGCTCAGGATCATATAGGACCAAGGATTGAACCCAGGGCTCCTGCCTGCAAAACACTGACTCCAGCATTTAGAATTTCCCTGAACCAAGACTATTATGATTTTAACAAATAGTAAAGAACTAGTGTTAAGATTCACAATTTGATTTTGCAACCCCCTTTTTTCTTTCCTTCAAACAGAACCACATAACTTGAACCATCTTATTTGGCCTCACAAACTGAGGAAGAAATAATGGAGAGTACCAAGACCAAATAGTCGTATGAAAATTGAGTAGAAATAAAGAATGATCAGACTTAGATACCAAATCCAAGGCCAATGACAACAGAATCGATACCAATCTACAACAAGCTAGATACAGAGGGGACCACTTATACTAGGAGCCCAGGAGGCAAAGGAGGGGGATATGGGATGCATGCTGGGAACAAGGGTAGAGGGAGGACAACATTGGTGGTGGGAATGGCCCTGATTTAATGTCACTATGTACCTAAAATTTTACTGTGAATGATTTGTAATCCACTTTGGTCAAAATAAAAATTATTTAAAGAAAAGATTCATAATAAGGATTTTAGAAATTTATTAGAAAAGGTTATTGACCATTTATAGTAGATGCTAGGGAAAAAAAACTAGTAAAACATCAAAGAGGACTTCCTGACTTTGAGCTTACAGTCCAGTGTGGGAGGCAAACATAACAAAAATCATCACGTGGGGCCAGAGAGATAGTACAGTGGGTAGACCTGGGTTTGATCTTCAGCACCTTACATGGTCCCTGAGCACTGCCAGGAGTAATTCCTGAGCATTGCCAGGTGTGACCCCAAGACAAAAACAACAAAAATAAAATAAAAACCATGGTTATACAAGAAGGTAAGGACTCAAAAGCAGGTATAGGACAACTGTCTATGAGGAGGAAAGAACAACTCCATCTGCCTTGCACTAAGATTCTGGTGTGCAGACAACATACCATATATATGGAACATACTTTCAAACCACTAAAGCATCATAAAGGCATACAAGGCATAGGAACAGCATGTAAGAAGGCACAGAGGTAGACAAGGGGCAGTTTTTTTTTTTTTTTTTGTGGTTTTTGGGTCACACCCGGCAGTGCTCAGGGGTTATTCCTGGCTCCAGGCTCAGAAATTGCTCCTGGCAGGCACGGGGGACCATATGGGGCGCCGGGATTTCGAACCAACCACCTTTGGTCCTGGATAGGCTGCTTGCAAGGCAAACACTGCTGTGCTATCTCTCCGGGCTCTATTTAGAGCATTTTTAACACAAAATCCTCACAATGACCCAGAGAGGGGATGTGATTATCAGGCTTTTTTAGAGATAAGGAAAATGAAGAACAGGGAGGAAAATATGGTAGAATTGGTATCTGAACTGAGGAAGTCTGTCTCCCACTCATGTGCATATTAAATCTGCCTACTGAGACTACTAGAATATCGAAGTTCAAGATGAGAAGACTGAACCAAATAATAATTCATGGTGGGGGGGGGGGGGGAGAGAAGAAGAAGAAGGGGAGAGAGCACTAGAGAGAGAAAGAGAGAAAAAATCAAGTCAATGTCAAAAGAGCAGTTTTATCCTAGAGAAGGGTTTGTTACTCAGCGAGTTTCTCCTGTTATCATTTCTTGACACACGTTACATGCTGGGGTTTACCTTGTGGGCCAGGAGATGCTACCTTCGGGCCAGTGATCTCTAGGTTCCCTTGGTAGCGGTGTGTATTTTCGGCTTGATTTGATTCTACCTTTTCCCCAGGAGTTTTCTTGGGGTCTCCTTTGGGTTTCTTGGCACGTCTGACCTGGAATGTGATCTGGGAAAGAGAAAGTGGCAAGTGAGACCTCGTGACCAACTCTGCTTATGGCTTCAAGACTAACCAGTCCTCAAATCCTTGACCCTGGAATATAGAACCGAGAAGGCCAACTAGGGCAGGGAGTGTGGGGAATGAAGATGCAGAGTGGTGGAGACGTAAGGACACTGGTCAAGAGTCCTGGACACTTTGGTGGTGGAGAGGGGGAGGTAGCTAACAAACAAGAGCACTAACATGGCTTTATGTATGTGCCCAAACCATAATGATAAAAGTTTGCTAAATGAATGGAATGTGAGGTAGGAAGGAGTTTTGAGACATTGGTGGAGGAACGCACACACTGATGTTGGATATGGTGTTGCGACACTGTGTATGTGTATGCCTGAACCATTATTAGTAATTTCTTAATTAAAACAAATATTTTTTTCAAGGCTGGAGAAACAGTGCAGTGAATAAGTCACTGTCATCTGAGCCTGCTAAGTGTATAGCTGAGTGCATAGCTAAGAGTAAACCCTGAGCAGAACTGTGTGTACACATAAACAAAAAACAAAAAAACTCACACATAATCTAAAACCAAATAACAGTCCTTTTGGAATCAAAGAGCTATTACAGGGGTGCTTGCCTTGCACACTCTGACCTGGGTACAATTTCAAATATCACATATGGATCTCAGCATCGCCAGGAGTTAGCCCTGAGCATCTTCAAGTGTGATTCAAAAACCAAACCAAACCACCAACAACAACAATCAAAAAAAAAAAAAAAAAAGAAAGCAAAATGAAAAGAAAAAAAAATGAAAGGAAAAACTTTTTTTTTCATTCAGACATTGTGATTTATAATAGGGTTTCAGGCATATGATGGTCCCACCTCTAATACTACCCCATCATCCCCATTCCTATTCTAGTAACCAAGGTTCCCTCCCTGGTCCCCGACTTGGGTCTTATGTTTTCAATAGTGTTGTGTCTAGTGCTTTAGCTATACAGACTCCTCACCTACTCTACCACAGAGGCACTCATACTGGCCCTTGTCCCTATGTTACTCCCAGGCCTCCTCTGACTGCTTCCCTCCTCCATTTCTCTTTCCTTTGTATTTTTGTTTCTGAAAACTAGAGCCAACAACGAAGCCTTATTAATAAGAGTATTACAAAGCACAGCACCTAAATACTGTGAGAAAATCAAATAAAACAAACACAGTCCTGCCAGTGTTCCCAAGTTCTAGGGGAGATTTAGTTCCTACTGTCTAAATTAAACAAGACAACAACAACAACAACAAAAAACGATTAGTGAAATAAAACCACCACCATGAAGAGTGTGTAGAGGAAGCCAAAAATTAAGGACTCTGAGGAAGGCAGCTATACATCCATGAGTGTTAAGCGGGTTCACACCCCATTCTCATCCTCAGCCTCAAAGTGGAGGGAGTGATACCCAAGCAATAAGATCAGCCTCTTGCAGAGCAATTCCTACATAGAGGTGCGCCAAGGAATGGCGGGAAAGCTGAGGCTTGACCACCCTTTGTAAGAACTGAGCTGGCAAAACTCTCACCCATTCTGTGGCCTCGTCATCTTCACTTCTGCAGTCTCCGAAACAAGAGCTTTTGGCCACTCCATCCTGGGGGTTTTTCTTCAGTACCCGGATGCCCTGCAAGTCCAGACGTTTCCCCTTCATCTCCAGTGCTCCCCCAAAGCCTTCCAGAGGCCAGGCCTGCTGAAATTCATCCACCAAAGCCAGGATCTCTTCAGACATTTTTGTTTCATCTGAATTCTCCATCTCCTCTGAGCCATTGCTCTCTTCAACCACGGTACCTGAAATCCAAGTGTCAGTACTTCATTAAAAATGAGTACAACTCAATCAAGAATGTGCTTCCAACCTGTCCATGAGAAAAGTTTTGGTTCTGCTCGGAGCTCTTCTATAGACCACCTTTAGAGAAAATACCCTTTGGCAATCTCCGAAACTCATAATAAAGCATTCAAGTATCATCCTGGTCACCTAGTTTTAGTCTCAGCCGAGACTATGGCAGCCACTAGCAGGCAGTGGGGGCATGGATCATGCCATTCATGCTGGCGATAGCTATTTTGACAAGATATAAAACACAGATGCCACAGTGAAGTGCATTACATGTTACTTCATATGTAGGACCCTTCAAGCTTTATTCAAATAGTACATAAAATACCACTGTTGATGTCTTGATGGTACAGATTAAGTGGATAATAATCCACATAAATGAAATGAACACCATTATTACCGATTCCACCTGACACCTCCAAGTTTTGCTACTGGTTTACATCGGAAATAACATTATTCTAGTGTAATTGTTTTTCCTAAACTGGTTATGGTTATCAGGGTGCTAATGACTGCTGAGAACTGGGTGGGAGGGTGCCTGAATTGTAAATTGGAGGTCTCAAGTCACTGGATGCTCCCCCACAACTTGGCATCACATGCCCAGCACAAAGTCAGCAGGCTGTAACTGTGTGTGTGTGCATGTGTGTGTGCGTGTGTGTGTGTGTGTGTTTGAACATCACAACCAAATGTAACCAAACATCACAACACAAAGGGAGCAGAATATCTGTCTGTCACTCAGTTCTTATGGGAAAAAAAACAAAGTTTCTCAGAGCAACAACAACCAAACATTCTATCCCAACAATCAATAACATGCCTGTTACTACAGGGAAGTTTATAAAACCCTCTAAATTTTTCTCTATGCTTAAAATAATAAGAAGGTTAGGGAGAAATTAACCCAAGTTTCTGAATAAGATAATGTACTTAAAAAAACTCCCCCCAACTTCTTTTATAGGGGTCACACCTGTAGTGCTCAGGTAAGGATTTCTCCTAGCACTGGGATCAACCCTGAGAGGGCTTGGGGAGCTATGTGGGATACTGAGGATTGAACCTGGGCCAGCTGCATAGAAGGCAAGTTTTCCAATCCCTAAACTTAATATTAATTTTGAATTAATGACTGATTTTGTATTATATGTTGCCTGAAAAGCATCTAAGATATTTGTTGAAAGTTGAGTAAATACAAACACCAACATGAAATAAACTTCCTTTCGTCATATGGGGCTAGTGGGTACCCCGAGAGTTTGGGGCTCAAGGCTCACAAAATGCCAGACTACAAGATTATACTTAAGGCTTTCCTGATCATGTTCTATTAGTAATGCAGGCTTGGTCTATAATTCAGAACATGGTGATAGAAGACCAATGGTGAAAAGCTCATGTCTACACTGACCAGCTCTACAGCTGCTGCAAAGAGCCCATCTTTAAAATACAGTTTTACTCCTTTTGGTCAAGGTAAATTTGGGGCCAGAGATACTGTACAGTGGATAAAGCATTTGCTCTACATGCAGCTGACCCAGGTTCAATCCTGGTATCCCATATGGTATCCCCTCCCTTCCCCAAATACTGTCAGGAGTGATTCCAAAGTGCAGAACCAGGAATAACCCCTGAGCATCACCAGGGATAGCCTCCTTAACAGAATATATCCACTACTATTCCTTTTCAAGTGGGTTGTTTAGTTTTTTGAACCCATCTATCTGCTAGCTTCTATTTCTTCATAATAACAACAATTATTATTAATGGAGCACTAAAACAAGCATAAAGTATAGGGTTGCAAAAGTGTTTCCTTTAGGCTATCTAGATGAAAGTGGTTATTAACCAAATTATGAGGTCAGGAGTAGAAATGTCGGGTGACATTACTTGTGCTTGCTTTCTACTTCTAGCTTGACTTAGCACTATATTCTGGAAGGCCGATACTGTGCCTGACACAAGGCAGGGACACACAGCAAAAAGAATCAACAAATGGAAACTCATGAATGAAGACACTTGTTTAAAAGGATCTGTGCTGGTGATTTAGAACTTTTTTTGGAGGGAGTGGGGTGGTATACCCAGTGGTGCTTACTCCTGGCTCTTCACTCAGGCTTCATTTCACTCAGGGGATCCTACATTGTGCTAGGAATGAAACCCCAGTTGGCTGCATCTGAAGCAAATGCCTACCCACTGTACTGTCTCTTCAGCCCTGATTGAAAACTTTTGAGCTCTAGGATTTGTCAATTTAGCTGGCAATGTATAGTCAAACCATTCTGAATGGTAAACAACAGAAAAGCATCATGTATTTAGGAATTCAGCTTCTCAGTAGCTGGCCTGGGAAAGCAGCCAGACTGGGTTGCTTTAAGGAGCCCAAACAGCAGCTCAGTTAGAACTGCTGCCACCCGACTTCTTTCCAGGGCCTTGTCTCTAAGCATTCTTCATGCTCTTTTAGCTGCTTTCTCTTCCTTCATCTATGGTCACCAGGGGATTTCTTGCTCCTGGTTCTGAGATAAGAAATGGTATGGATAGATTAAGCCAAGACCGAAGATACCAGCTTAAGAAAAAGTGGCTTTTACCAAAGGGACATGATAGGTAACTAATCCTCCAATGTATAGGAAAGAGCTGCATATGACAGTGTGCTTGAAAGCCTCATTTCTTTTATATAGAACAACACATGTTCGTGTCATTTCCAAAGGCTGACACTTTCCTGGGCTCCTACTCTATGGAAATACATAATATTTATAACAGGTTTAGAAAAAGGGGCTTCCACTGATAAAAATGAGTAGCCAAATCAATGACATTGCAGTATTTTTGCTGCAGCCTCCCATTAGGCCTCCTCAGAGAGTTAGAGAACGGGAGTAACAGGGAATAAAGGGAGCCACAGGGAGCTCAGAAAGGAATGATGAGGTGGGAGAGAAGACACACACCTCCATTTATCTCCAGCCTACTAGGTGCCATCTCTATGCTCTAAGACACATAGGTGTGGGTAAGGAGATCATGAACTTGAGAATCTGATCCAGAGGAATCAAGACTACATACATGCTCACATATAAACAATGAGAACATTTAGGCTCTTTCTTCCCCTAGATGAAAAAAAAAAAAAAACAAACCTTTTAATACAATCACAAAGTACTACTTTTCAATTTTTTCAGTGCCAGGGATCCAACTCAGGGCTCTGCAAACATGCAGGGTAAATGCTCCATGATGGTGCTACAGCTCCAGTTTTACAAAACGCTTCTAGGGGAAGAATCCTTGAGCAGGATTCAGACAGAAGTGGGGAACCCTGTAGGACAGGGTAATATATTCTCACCACTCAAGTACACTGACCAGTCTGGGAATCATCAGGCAGGCAAAAGTAGAGGCACAACTGACTTCCAGTTAAACTAGAACAAGTGATGTTGGTGGGAGGTGTTAGTAAATAAATTACTTAAGGAGGGTGGTTATACAGAAGATATATGGTCAAGAAATGACTTTACTGGGGCTGGAGAGAGAGCACAGTGGGTACGGTGTTTGCTTTGCACATGGTTTTGACCCCTGACATTCCATATAGTCACCTGAACACCACTAGGAGTGATTCCTGAGTGCAGTCAGAAGTAAACCCTGAGCACTGATGGGTCTGACCCCCTCATCATGTTTCCCCCGAACAATGGACTGGACTGGAAACATAGCACAGGGGGTAAGGCACTTGCCTTTAGTGCTTCTTAGAGCAGTCAGGATTAAGCCCTGTATAGCCAAAATCATGTCCCCATCCAAAGACAAAAGCACCTTCTTATCAATAAGAACCTAAATCTCTCTAGATCTACAAGCAAAGGACTTCAATGTATAAAGAATCAGCTGTTCTAAATTGAGTCATACTTATGTCACCGACTGAAGCTCTTTAGCAAGGTACCTGACTTCTCTGTCAATTCATTCCTAACTTGGGCACAAATAATAGTGAGAATGTAGCTTAGTAGTAGAAAATCTTGGGGCCGGAGAGATAGCACAGCGGCGTTTGCCTTGTACGCAGCCGACCCAAGACCTAAGGTGGTTGGTTAGAATGCTGGCATCCCATAGGGTCCCTCGTGCCTGCCAGGAACTATTTTTGAGCAGATAGCCAGGAGTAACCCCTGAGCACAGCCGGGTGTGACTCAAAAACCAAAAAAGAAAGTAGCAGAAAATCTTACTGCATGTGTAAGGCTTTGGGCTTGATGACTGGTACTAAGAGAAGAAAAATAGCTTATCTTTGTTCATAGTGTCTATTTGATGTGGTTAACATGTACTTTTGTTTTTGGACCACATGGAGTGATACTCAGGGTTTACTCCTGGAGGGTAGGCTAAAACGTACTTCAAAAATTCCTACGCTCCCTGGTGGTCTAGTGGTTAGGATTCAGTGCTCTCTCTCAAAAATTCTTTTTAGGGGACAGAGTGATAGCACAGCCATCACAGCTTTTGCACTTGGCAGACCCTGGTTCAATCCCTGGCATCTCATATGGTCCTCCGAGCTGGTCAGGAGTAATTTCTAAGTGCAGAGGCAGGAGTAAGACCTGAATACCTGAATATCTGAATACTACTAGTGTGGCTCAAACAGTCAAAAATTCTTTTTGGGGGGCCAGAGAGATAGCATGGAGATAGGGCGTTTGCCTTGCATAAGGATGGTGGTTTGAATCCTGGCATCCCATGTGGTCTCCCGAGCCTGCCAGGAGCGATTTCTGAGTGCAGAGCCAGGAGTAACTCCTGAACGCTGCCAGGTGTGACCCAAAAACCAAAAACCAAAAAAAAAAAAAAAAAAAACAAACTTTTTGGGGGCTGGGACAATAGCACAGTTGGAGGGTGTTTGCCTTGTATGTGGCTGACCTGGGTTTGATCCCCAAATATGGTCCCCTGAGCCTCCCAGAACTGATTCCTGTACACAGAGCCAGGAGTAACCACTGGGCACTGCTGGGTGTGGCCCCAAAACCAAAATAAATGTTCTTTTTGTTGTTGAATTCCTTGAAATAAATTCTGTATGTCTTGCCAAGGAGGCAGATTAGTGGTAGAGCACACACATTGCATGAATGAGGCCAAGTTTGATCCCCAGCACTGAGGAAAAAAAAAGGAAGTAACATCTATTTTTGCCTTTTATTAAAATACTATTCAGGGGCCTGGAGAGATAGCACAGTGGCGTTTGCCTTGCAAGCAGCTGATCCAGGACCAAAGGTGGTTGGTTCGAATCCCGGTGTCCCATGTGGTCCCCCGTGCCTGCCAGGAGCTATTTCTGAGCAGACAGCCAGGAGTAACCCCTGAGCACCGCCGGGTGTAACCCAAAAGCAAAACAAAACAAAAAATACTATTCAGTAGTTAAAAATGGAGTTTTTCTGACTCTCATAGAAGCTTGCTGGTTTGCTGGTATGAACACACTAATTTATATCATGGCAATATCACAATTCTGACTTGTCAATATCCAGGGGAAGGAAGCTGTCCTAGAATTTAAACATAAAGTAAAGTTAGCACCCAGGAGCAATCTAGTTAAAAGTTAGTAAAGAGAACACAGAAGCCAGGAGAACAGAAAGCTGCAACCTGGGCAAGGGAGCAGAGCTCTGGTGCAAAGAGGGATGGGACTCTATGGAGAACAAGATCCAAAAGCCCTGAAGCACTAGGGGGCTGCTTGGTTTCCTGTAGATCCCTACTTAGAAAGGAGGCACGGGGCTTTATTCCAGTGACTTGATAGAAGTGTTCTGAATATTCTAAGTCTTTTTATAGGAGCATAAGAGCAGCTTTTAAGGAATCAAATGCTCCTGAACATTACTATCTCACTGGTGTAGGTCTTGTTTATCCTGCAGCTTCAGAATGGTCTGTTGGGTGTTAGTAGAAAGTACTGATAGTAGAAAAGGACATGAGGTTGAGAGGTGCCATGGGGAGCAGGCCCCCTAAACGTCACTCTCGTTTGGCTGTTAAATGGGAATTTGCTGCTTTAAAGGCCAACGAGAGAATTGATGAAACTCATTTTATAAACCATAGAAATTGAAGGCCACAACTTCTCAGGAATTCTAGCCTACTTCTCTTGGACAACTTCTTTTTTTTTCTTGGATAACTTCTTAAAAAATATATGCAATATCATTTAGAATTAAAAGACAAGATCCTGTGTGAATTCTACCCACAAAGGAAGGCAAATGGCACATCCCCTCACTTTAACACATACTTTTCATACATAGGAATTCAACATGACACAGGATATGATGTGATGTATGAACAGTTCAGTCTGACAGGAGAGATAACATCTAAGTATGAATCCTGTATTAAGTCTGTCTGCACGGACAGTAGAAACAACTTACTGCTTGGAAGCAACTCATATGTTTGGCATGGCAGCCGATACATCACAATTGAGGTAACCTTTGAGTTGGAGATTAGAGATGCTCAGGATTTGTCCATATAAAGCAACAGTTACACAGGGGGCCAATGACAGAGGTTCAAAGCATGAAGGAATTAGAGAGGGATCATGAAAGACCTGAATACCCTGCACTGTGGGGTCCTGGTGGGCAGTATAGCTGGTGATAGAATCACGGTCAAAATGCCTCTTGTAGGGGCTGGAGCAGTGGCACAAACGATAGGGCATCTATCTGCCTTGCATGCGCTAACCTAGGACAGACTGCAGTTTGACCCTCCGGCATCTCATATGGTCCCCCAAGCCAGGAGCGATTTCTGAACGCAAAGCCAGGAATAACCCCTGAGTGTTACCAGATGTGGCCCAAAAAGCAAAAAAAAAAAAAAAAAAGCCTCTTGCTCTACACTGACAGCTTTTTTTTTTTTTTTTTTTTGGTTTTTCGGGCCACACCCATTTGATGCTCAGGGTTACTCCTGGCTAAACACCCACTTGATGCTCAGGTTTACTCCTGGCTAAGCGCTCAGAAACCGCCCCTGGCTTGGGGGGACCATATGGGACGCCAGGGGATCGAACCGCGGTCCTTCCTTGGCTAGTGCTTGCAAGGCAGATACCTTACCTCTAGCGCCACCTTGCCGGCCCCATACATTGACAGCTTTTTAGAAGAAAGTTAGCCACCAACAATTTTAAATGCAGGAGCCTGACTCCACCATATATTATTATTTTATGATGATTACTATTATTTGTGGTTTTTGGGCACAGCCAGCAGTGCTCAGGGTTTACTTACTCCTGGCTCTGCACTCGGAGATTGCTCCTGGCAGGCTTGGAGGACCATATGAGATGCAGGGGATTAAACCTGGGATGGCCACATGCAAGGCAAGTACCCTACCCGCTGTGCTATCTCTCCAGCCCAAATGTGATTTTTTATTTATTTATTTATTTTTAATTTTTATTTATTTATTTTGTTTTTTGGGGGGGCCACACCCGTTTGATGTTCAGGGGTTACTCCTAGCTAAGTGCTCAGAAATTGCCCCTGGCTTGGGGGGACCATATGGGACGCTGGGGGATTGAACCGAGGTCCTTCCTTGGCTAGCGCTTGCAAGGCAGACACCTTATTTCTAGTGCCACCTCACCGGCCCCCAAATGTGATTTTTTTAAACAGTACTTTGGAAACACAAGAAATTCATAAAAGTAGTTGTCTTCTGCTTTTTTAATGTTTTTGTATGGAATGTTTCATGCATGAGTTGGAGTGAAAGATTAGGACTTGTGATAAAGTTCTACTACTGCAAGAGCTTAGACAGAGATGAAGAAAGTCTGAAATCAGGCCCTGGTAGGAGGAACAGATTCAGGAGGTTTAGGGTGAGTAGATGGAGCAGTAATCTGATGAATTGTGTTGTCAATGAGTGAGTAGAAATGTGAGACTTAGAAGTAGTTCAAGAAACAGAGAGGAATTGGGAATATGACAAATTGTGGAATTGGTGGAATATTCAGAGGGTGAAAATACACACACACAAATACACACACACGAGTTGCAAATTGGAAGGATTTGTGGAATATCCAGAGAGTGAAAATTCACACACTTCTCTTTCTCTCTCTCTGAATTTTCAAATTGGAAAGATTTGTGGAATATCCAGAGTGTGAAAACACATACACACGAATTACAGAGAATCTCCTAAATGAAAATAGATCTAAGTCACTAATATAGTCAATGGTATATTAAGAAAAGACCAAGGCAAGACTGGTGAGAATAAGATTGGTGAAAACAAATAATTTGCTAAGGATAAGTGAAGGGAATTGAGAAAGATATTCTGTGAACAGAAAAGAGCAAGTAATATCTCAAAAGCCAAGCAAAGGAGAATGGAGAATTTCAAGGAGAGAAAATTGTGTATTTCAAAGGCAGTATAAAGTGGTTAAAAAAAAAGATATTCATTTTGACAATTAAGAATTGATTATCTCCATAAGCACTATTCAGTATGATGTAACTGAAAATGTGGCATAAAATAAAAATTGTTTAAGAAAAGGCCCTGGGGGCCTGGAGAGATAGCACAGCGGTGTTTGCCTTGCAAGCAGCCGATCCAGGACCAAAGGTGGTTGGTTCGAATCCCGGTGTCCCATATGGTCCCCTGTGCCTGCCAGGAGCTATTTCTGAGAAGACAGCCAGGATTAACTCCTGAGCACCGCCGGGTGTGACCCAAAAACCAAAAAAAAAAAAAAAAGGGCCCGGAGAGATAGCACAGCGGTGTTTGCCTTGCAAACAGCCGACCCAGGACCAAAGGTGGCTGGTTTGAATCCCGGTGTCCCATATGGTCCCCCGTGCCTGCCAGGAGCTATTTCTGAGCAGACAGCCAGGAGTCACCCCTGAGCACCGCCGGGTGTGGCCCAAAAAAACAAAAAACAAAAAACAAAAAACAAAAAACAAAAAAGAAAAGGCCCTGGAAGGCATATCTATGATTTCCAAATCCTTGACTTTTATTGGGTTAATATAAACACCATTTCTCTTCCTTTACCCATGATTTCCTCAATAGGCTAAAGAATGACAGTGCAAAGATGAAGGACACAAAGGAATCAAACTGGTCCTAGGAACAGAACACATGGCAGTAGCGAAGAAAGAGGGAAGTGTGAAGAGCTTTTTCAAATTCTGGCTTGTCTTCTGCCTCATCCATTTGAAGTTCACTTCATGGCTCTTCAATATGATGTGTGATGACTAAAAGAAGGAAACAAACTCATGAAAGTAGAGAAAACCTAAGCTTGAAATTGGAGAGTTGATTTTACCCCAGAAGCACAGCTCAGGTCAAATCAACTTACTTTCAAGTCTAAGGGCATCTGAGTCCCTCCCTGCATTCTCAGCAGAGAGTACAGGCACCTCGTCTGTTCCTGCCCCAGACGGTTCTTCTTCAGCAGCATCCAGTGACTGTGAGTTGTCAAAATATTTCTGTGTGTCATGGCTGTGGTCCAGGGCTTTCACATGACAATGACCTCAATGACAAGAGACACAGATAGAACACATTAGAAACATCTCTCTCATGTATCCCAGAGCTTAAGGTTCCAACGACATAAAGAACAAAAAGGTGGCAGCATCAGTTCTCCAGCAGAATACCCCAATATTAGTGAGCGGGAGTGGCCCTAGCCAGATGCAAGATTTTACAGCGAAGTTCAAATTTCATCTACTGAGTTATTACAAGAACCAAATGTTTGGTTGGGGGAGGGAGGACACACACGACGACGACTCAAAAGACAAAGATCGAGGTCAGGGTCTCAATGCAATGGTAATGATTTGGTTGTTGAACTCTTGGTTTAAAGCAAAAAACATCACACAAAACAGAAGTTTTCCTTTTCATCTTACAAAGGTGAATGCAGGGCCCCAAATAATTCTGAGAAAACTCTGGATTAAATATAAGTAAATATAAGACAACACCTAGTAGTAAACATAAAACAACTTGGGAGGTAGTAAACATAAGACATACACAGGGTTTTGGGGCTACACTCAATGATAATGAGGGTTCTGCTTTCAGAACTTCTGGCTCTGCACTCAGAAATTGCTTCTGGCAGGCTCGGGAGACCATATTGGATGCCGGGGATTGAACCTGGGCCAGCCAAGTGAAAGGCAAATACCCTATCCATTGTGCTATCACTGTGGCCCCAATATAAAACATGTATGAGACAAATGTCATGCCAGAGATTTCAGAGACTAAACTCTGAGTAAGAAGCACTTAAAATTTCCAGAATAGGTTGGCAAAGGGGAAGAACTTCGAACATTCCTTTTTTTGAATGCCTTTGTAATTTTTCTTCAATTTATTCCTAAAATATATCCTGTGAAGTGTTGGTCACCATTATCATTTTTTCAGATATGAAAACTGATTCTTAGAGAAATCAAGTCACTTGCTTACGGCTAAATGGCAAGCAAGTGACATATCTGGAATTTGATTTGTTTTTGGTTTTGGGTCACAACTGTCGGTGTTCAGGGGTCACTCCTGGCTCTGCACTCAGAAATTGCTCCTGGCAGCCATGGGGGACCATATGAGATGCTGGGATCAAATCATCGTCCCTCCTGGATCAGCTGCATGCAAGGCAAATGCCCTACCACTGTGCTATCTCTCTGGCCCTAAGATCTGAGAGTTGAATCAGGTCGTTTTTTTTTTGGGGGGGGGGGCACATCCAGTGATGTTCAAGGGGTTACTGCTGGCTATGCACTCAGAAATCACTCCTGGTTTGGGGGACCATAAGGGATGCCGGGGGATCGAACTGCAGTCTGTCCTAGGTTAGATGCATGCAAGGCATGCCCTACAGTTTGTGCCACCGCTCCGCCCCCAGAAACAGGTCTGTCTTATTCAAAGTAAAGACTTGTGGCTTTCCACTAGCTGATCCTTTAACTTTCTAGGTCGAAAAAAAGATGTGGTGAATAAAATTAACAGGAATGGGACTTTTCATCTGTGTCCAGGGGCAGGTCTCTAACATAGGTTTAAGAGGAAGGAAGCCCCTGAACAATAGGAAGCTGTGGTCTATGACCAAATTCTATACAAGACCCCAAGATGCCAAAAGGCACCCCCACAGCACAGCTATGGGGAAGCTAAGCACAAGAATATTAAAATCAAAGAGAACAATGATAACAAGCAACCGACACAGTCAACCGACTAATATTCACTTGTGATGAAGAGCATCACGCATCTCAGAGACAATTCTTAATTGGGATATAATTAAGGCAGGATATTTAAAGCAGAGAAGAAATAATGACGACAAGGAAGCTGCTAATTTTAAAACATGTTTTTCCTGGGAAATATTTCCTGCGTTCAGCTTTGGTAAATTTGCCTCTGGAGTATTTTTCACCTTAACACTTTCCAGTTGAGTAAAACTCAATGTTAGAAAAGCCAAGGACAAACTTTGAATATCGAGCCCGTATTTCCTGGGGCTGACTTCCCCTTCCAGCCTTTGCATTGACTTTTCCCCCCCTCTTCAGATCTCTTCCTACTATAGGTATCTAATTTGGTTTCAATGGCTGCAATATATATATATATATACACATACATACATATGTATATGTATACATACACATATGTATATGCATATATATTTATACTCTACAGGTAATTTCTAAGATACAAAGCACATAAAATCACTAAGCTAAAATTAGTCCTCCTGCATTAGACCTCAAACCCAAACAACCTACTGTAGTGGTTTTGTGCATTCTAAGAATGTCCTGTCCAACAGGACTCACCTTGGTGTGGGACCAAAGAAGAAACCAGGAAAACAGAAGGGAAAAGAAGAGTAAGAACATTATGGGAAGGTATTGCTTGGAAGTTAGCAGAATAAAAACAATCAAATGAAAACTACATTTAAAGATGGGAACTGTGATTATTATTATTATTAGGGTGACAGTTAAAGACAAACTGGTTTAGAGTTCTTATATGACTTACATAAGTATATAGGACCTACATTATATTAAATTTTATATTAAATTAAATTATATTATATTATAGGACCTATGTATTATATATAACCTATATTATAAGTTAATAATAGAAAGCTCAATAACTTAATTTTGAAATCACTCTTTCCGGTTGTTGGAGGGAGAGCTGAAGTGCCTTAGAAGGAAAGTTTCTATTCTTTGGACGACAGCAGGTCTAATCCAGCTCAAAGGGGTAACTAAAAAAAGGGTGCCTACATGGAAAAATATTACTTGTCTTCCCAGTAGGGGTGGAAATGATGCTCTCATTAAGAAACTCAAGAAAACATCGGAGGAGAAATGGAAAGACACCTGAAAAGTAACAAGTCATCCTCCCTGCATAGAACTATTAGCTTTTGCTGACGCAATAACTGTGGCTTAACTTAACCTTGAAAGGGATGAGTTCTTTTTAAAGGAACACCATGATTTAAATGAAATGCTTTAGCTAACGAGGTCCCAGGTGAAAATGGAAACACTTTTCTGTACTTAATGCTTTACTCTTGCTTGCAAAGCATTTAGCATCTAATTCAAAATCCTGGCAGTTTGGTCTTTTTTAAATGGAAGAGGCAAGACACAGCCAACTAAGCAAGCACTCCAAGGAGGACACGTCTGCTTCTGGAACTGCTATGAAATCTTAAGACACAGCATCCTTTTATGTGCTTAGTATTGCCTGCATAAAGTGGGTTGTTAATATTAACCTATTCTTCAAGAGAGCTCTGGAAAAATACTAAAGATTTCATGGAGCTCATCAAAGCCCAAGTCTCTTCAGAGATAAAGGCACAATTTCTTCCACAACTACACGGGTTTTTCAGAGTAAACTTAAGTTCTTAAGAACTCCTATTACATTAAGGTTAAGGGCAACTCTTTGATCTTAACTGTGTTCACAAAGTTCTAAAAGAAGATCTACCTCTCTCTATTTTGTCGAGTTTAGAATTAATCAACTAAAGTTGACTAATTACTTATTTGTTAAAAATATTTTTTATTGTCTCAATCTCGGTAGGAGACTTCTGGTTGAGTAACAAGATTCTTTTGGGGGGGGTGGTCACACACGGCGGCACTCAGGGGTTACTGCTGGCTATGTGCTCAGAAATCGCTCCTGGCTCAGGAGATTATATGGGATGCCAAGGGATTGAACCCAGGTCTGTCCTGGGTCAGTCGCATGCAAGGCAAATGCCCTACCACTGTGCTATCGTTCCAACCCAGAGTAACACGATTCTTTAGAGTTGATTATGATCAAGTAATGCCACAAGTAAGTGATAAGACTGGAGCAATAGGGCTCATGCCTTGCAGGAGGCAGACCTAGGTTTATCTCATATGGTTCCCTGAGCACTGCCAGAATTAATTTCTCAGCGCAGAGCCAGGAGTAATCCCTGAGCATTGCTGACTGTGGCCCCAAACCAAAATCAAACAAAAATAAGTGGAGAGATGCCAGAACTTAGCAAGTCAAGCCTGTCACACAAGCCAGAGAAATTGGAAAATAGTCCTCAGGAAGTTATAACATCAGACTACAAACTGGAACCAGACTCAGTGAGTTTTCTGTGTAAGGGAGGGTATGTTGTTTGTTTGTTTTTTTTGCAGTAGTTGTGGATTAAAATATTTTTAATTGAGGGGCTGGAGTGGTGGCACAAGCAGTGGGGCATATTCCTTGCACACGCTAACCTAGGACGGACCTTGGTTCGATCCTTTGGTGTCCCTTATGGTCCCCCAAGCCAGGAGCGATTTCTGAGCGCATAACCAGGAGTAACCCCTGGCCCAAACCCCCCCCCCAAAAGTTTTGTTAATTGAATCATGGTGAGATAGTTATAAAGTTGTTCATGATTGCGTTTCAGTAATATAATATTCCAATACCCATCCCTTCACCAGTGCACATTTCCCTCCAGCAATGTCCTCAGTTTCCCTCTTGCCCCCTTCCTTCCAGTTTGCCTTTATGGCAGACCTCTTTCTCCTCTCTCTTCTCTCTGGTTTATAATACGATACTACTGTTACTGAAAGGGTACCATGCATATTACTTTAGGGTAAATTTTTTTTTGATGTTTGGGTAATACCCCGAGGCGCTCAGGGGTTACTACTGGCTCTGCACTCAGAAATCGCTCCTAGCAGGCTTGGGAGACCATATGGGATTCCAGGGATCAAACCCAGGTCTGTCCTGAATCATGTGCAAGACAAATGCCCTACTGCTGTGCTATCGCTCTGGTGTCATGGGTAAATTCTCTTTAACTAACTGTTTATGTTTCTCACCTTAAATTGAGTTTCATAATAGTATCATCTTCACTAGGTTCTTATGACTAAATGTAAAGAAGCAGGCCACTGTCCAGCACATGGTAAACTATTATTATTGTTGTTGTCTCCCTAAAAATTTGCAAAGGAGCAAATCATGCCAATACATCTTAGAATGTAAATTTTAGGGACTGGAGTCACAGCGCAGCAGTAGGCGTTTGCCTTGTATGCGGCTGACCCAGGACCAACTGTGGTTCGATCTTCTGGCATCTCATATGGTCCCCCAAGCCAGGAGCGATTTCTGAGCACATAGTCAGGAGTAACCCTGAGTGTCACCAGGTGTGGCACAAAATCCAAAAAAAAAAAAAAAAAAAAATCTCTTTTGGGAAGGCACTTAGCTTGATTCCACAGCTGCTGTCAGGTAAACAATGGCCAAGCTTCACAGAATAATCTTGGAAGAGATGAAAGCCAAGATGCTGAAACTCACAGGGAACACCAATGTTTGGGCCACTCTGAGGTGCCTTTGGGAGGAGGTCAAGTCAGGAACTGTCCCACTTCTACAGATCCTGGAGCTCCTGGAGCGCAAGGCTGCACATTTGGCTGCCCAACATCTCCAAATCCCTCAATACCATAAGGTGCCTATCAGATTACATAGGAACGTAGCATAGATGCCAACTAAGCTCAACAAACAAAGCAGTAACACAGAGGCTTAACTAGCAACAAATAGCTCAGTAAACCTCAGACAATGACTTTAAGGAAGCCACGGTGAGATACAAAAATTTTCACAAACTTTCTTTTACTGAAGTATTTTTCATAATTTCAGACATTTTGTTGTAACTAGTAATCTTGTTGCCTCTAAGGGGCAGGCTTGGAAAGTAGAGACAACAGTGTTGGGAAAGTCACACTACACTGGTGATGGTAACTGTTGTTGGAACATTGAATGCTGGTGATTATAAGTGACTTTGTAAATAAAGTTATAGAAAAGGTTCTTAGCTTGAGTCAATTCATATATGTTTCAATGGTACTTAGAAATCATCATAGTACTTGTATGAGCTCGTGTGTGTGTGTGTGTGTGTGTGTGTGTGTGTGTGTGTGTGTGTGTATGTTGTATAGGGAATACTAGATAGCAATGGGGTACTGGAGTGATAATGCAGTTAGAGTGTTTGCTAACTGAATCTGGGTTTGATCGCTGGCATCCCATTGGGTCCCCTGAGCACCTCCAGGGCTAATTCCTGAGTGAAGAGCCAGGAGTAACCCCTGAGTATTGTCAGGTGTGGGAGGAAAAAAAAAGCAGCAACGAACTCAGATTAAAGTACTGAACATATTTAAATCTTACATTATTTAACAGACTTACAAATTTAGCTCAATCTGTTCTGTGCTTGCTAAAGGACTTTTTTAGTTAAAAAATGTGAATTCACTGCTGTACAATAAGAGCTACACTGTACTAAGTTAAATCAACCTCATTACTTTGCTCTTTCACCAATACTGTTAGGTTATTATTTCTAATCCAGCTTCTTCCTCAAATCATTTCCCCCTCTAATCTACTCTATTTTCATAGGACAAAGTGAAATACTTCTTGTGTCATCTATTGTATAATGAAATTCTAAGATGAAAAGAATAATTAAACATTAACTTATTAATAATTAATTAAATTTTATTGATGAGTTTTTTTTGTTTTTTTGGGGGGGCCATACCTGATGACTCTGAGTTTACTCCTGACTATGCGCTCAGAAATCATTCCTGGCTTGGGGGACTATATGGGACGATGGAGATCAAATCCAGGTCCATCCTGGGTCAACCATGTACAAGTCAAATGCCCTACTGCTGTGCTATTGCTCTGGCCCCTAAAAGTTACATTCTAAGATGTAAAGAATAATTGAAATTGAAATAAAAATAAATATTTTAATTTTAGAAAAATAGTTTGTGTGAATAGTGGAATATTCGAAGGATACTTCTTTTTTTTATTTTTTTTTTTTGGTTTTGGTTTTTGGGCCACACCTGGCAGTGCTCAGAGGAACCGTAAGGGATGTTGGGAATCAAACTCGGGTTGGCTGCATGCAAGGCAAACACTCTACCTGATGTGCTAGCGTTCCAGTCCCAGGATAGTCCTTCTTATCCCTATTCTAATGGGATTACCAGTATTACACTCTAAAGTCTTCTTTCTTCTGCTTTTTACAGAAGTTCTAGGAAGAATCCTAATACTTTCAATTAAATATAAGGTACTGGCTGTAAACATGGCTGATCCCATCCTCCACTCAGGCATAAATGACCTTTTATTAACGTCCATCTCTTCATTTGCAGTGCTGGGGAGCAAAGCAAGGCCACTCACAAGCAAGGCCCAAGCCCTCTCCTGCCCACTTGGCCCTACTACACTTCTCTTCAACTACACTCATATCATGCAGCTTGGAAAACAGGTGGCTTCTTTGTTTTTGTTTATTGCTAACCTAAAAAAAGGGGGAAAGGGATTCTTTTAATGCCAGCTGTTTCATAATTTAATGTGGTGTCTCTAGCAAAATAAGGGCTTTTAGAAAAGGTGGTAAAAACAGCGTAGGGATTGACTCAAAGTTTTATCTTGTAGTTCCTCAACAATGCTATGTGGAATTACCTAAAGATACTGCCAGGGAGTTTGAACCAGGGGTAGCATGTGTGCTGTAGTTAGAGACATTCCAGGGACAGATTCCATTACGGTTTCCCTCTTAGAGGCTGTGCCAGAGTCCTGCTGACCTCAGTCATAAAGGAACATTTCATAGTGTGATTTTAAATCCTGGCTTAACCACAGTCTTATCAGAAGGAACCTGGGCAAATCAATGCACTTGTCTGAGTCTATGTTCTTTCCCCAAATAGAGAGATACACGTTTGTGTTAGGAGAGGATTCTCGGGAGTATCATAAGTGAAATTCAGGCCAACCCAACGGACAGAACTCCTTGAATCTGAGGATTGCTGAGATGGATTGAGAGACAGAGGGAGATGCTCTCCATGCCCTACCTGCTGAGGAAAGACAAGAGAATCACCTGGGCAAGAGAAATGGTTCCACAGACATGTGCTCATTCAGCAATTAGCATGGAATTAGAGATGGATTTCCTTGCAGGAGACTTTGGAGTAACGATTATGTACTGACTGACCTTAAAAGTGCAAAGTCAGGCAGGAAACAGACCATATAAAAGCCTGGAAATGAGCAATTGCAGAGTTTATCAGCAGTGCCTTCTTAGGTGGAAAACCAGAAGTTTGAAGAAGAAAGAAAAGTGATTTTCTGGGTCCCTTTCTCGGAGTGTTTTGGTGTTGAGTTCTTCATGGGAAACAGAACAGAGATGGAAAGATTCTACTCTGCCCGAGCTTTCAGAGTGGCATCAGGGTCTGATAACCTCCCACCCCAACTCCTTTCAGAGAAGAAAAAGGAAAACTGGCTCCAAGTTGGCCTCCTGGTCTCTGAAATAACTAGTGTACAGCTGAGAGACACAGTCACTATACATACTTTGTTTTCTGTTTTTTTTTTTCTTTTTTTTTTTTTTGGGGGGGGTGAGTTTTGGGCCAAACCCAGCGGCACTCAGGTCCTATTCGTAGCTCTGCGCTCAGAAATCTCTCATGGCAAGCTCGATAGACCATATGGGATGCCAGGGATTGAACCTGCGTCTGTCCTGGGCCAGCAGTGTGCAAGGTAAACACCATACCGCTGTGCTATTACTTCGGCTCCCCACTATACCTTCTGAGAAAGAAGTGATTCAGGGATAAAGCTTGGTTGCTCTCAACTATTCTCTCTTCCTCTAGAAAAGCCGAAGATCACATTTTTAAGATACACTCAGCTGTGCTTAGGGCTTATTCCTAGTTGGGTTGGGGTGCCATAAAAGGTGCAGGGGATTGAACCCAAGTCAGCCCTATCCATGGTGTTATTTCTCTGGCAAAATGCAATACCTTAATTATTCCACAACTGCTTAGGACTGGAGCCTACTGGTATTTCTTAAGACTTAGATTGCAGAGCATTAGGAGTTGTCCTTTTCCTTGGAATGACTAGTAGATTTGGCATTCAAATAATGACACTATAAGAGCTAATTTTCCTTCCTTTGTTATCAATCTGCATGGGAATCTCCATAACAAGTTCCAGAGAATGTTTAAATATTCTGCATATGGATGGCAAGCAGCAGTATTTACCCCATTAAAGATCAAAGGTGACCTCAGGAAGTGCAATGGAAACTTTCAGAGACAGCTGCTGCCTTTGATCTTGGTCTTATCAAGGCATCATGGCCAATTGATTCCCTTTTAATGGGCCTGGAGAAACCCAGTACAACTGCTTGATTTGGGTCTATGACAGGCCGGGGCCTGACAGTATCTTCTGACAGATACCCCAGTTCTGTCACCTGGCAAAGTTTCTGCTTTATTTCACTTAATGATTTTACACATTTCTAATTAACAAGTACATTTCTAAGAAAGTATTCCTATTTGTGTTCTTATTAACCTATTTTCTAAAGACTGATTCTTGGCATCATTATGCATTTGCTTTAAAGTTATTTTAGTCACTCAGTGGCAGGATGAAAAATGAATTATAGCTTAGAAACTATGCAAATGGCTCTAAAAATAATCTGGCTATATATAGAGTTCATCTCATACGTCGATTATCCTAAATATTCATCTTTTCAATGTAGCAAACTCATTTTACAAAAAATACTTTTTATGAAACGAAGAAGTCCCCGTGATGGCTGCCATTACTCCACAGGTACCACTACCATTATAATAATGTTTTCCATTATTTTGATTGTTATATTATATAGAATATCATATAGATTCAATTTAATAAATGAATGTATGTTTAAAAGAAATATACCACTTTTGAATGCCATACATTTAATTACTATATATTTCTCCAATGCTCATAATAAACCACAAACATAAATATGAAAATGCATTCTTCTAAGTACATGTATACTTTTTTGTTTTATGTGTCACACCCAGCAATGCTCAGGGGTTACTCCTGGTTCTGTATTCAGGAGCCACGACTGGTGGTCCCTTGGGGGCTGTATGGAATGCCAGGGATTGACCCTGGGTAAAGAGTTTGCAAGGCAAATGCCCTACTTACTGTACCATCTAGCCATTCCTGTTTTTAGAATAAAAAAAAAAAAGTGAAACACAAGTCCTGAATTCTACATCTTCCTCCAGTGCCATTCTATTTTCTGCTCCTCATTGTAGCAAAACTTCATAAAGACTTGCTGTCATCTCCAGTTCCTTTTTCACAACCAATTTCACTAACCTTTGAAAAAGGGTCAACCACCTCCATGTTCCTAACCCCCACTGGCTTATTATTCCCCATCCACATCCAGCTCAGGTTCTCAGAATACATTTACTCTGACGCATAACCACACACTGAAACACGTTCTTCACTTGGTTCCTGAAACATGGTATTTGTTATGTTTCTCTTTTACCTTACTGGAGAGACCTTTCATTGTTTTATTTCTTGACCTCCAAATGTTGCCTAGAGTGTCCCAGTAATTAATCAATTAATCATGGTTATTTTCCTTTGTACACTCACCACCAACGTAACTTCATGCTCATAATTTACAAACTCATCCGTCAGCAGGACTTCCCAGTTTTCACTCGATTGAGTCTCAAAATATAGGTCACCTGAGCTTTCTGTTTTGCCGGAGGGCTGTGGGGGGCACCTGGGGAATCAAAGCAAAGATTCCCACATACACTTCAGTTCCCTGCATCATCTCCCTGGCCCTATAAAAGTTAAACCCAACATATTCAGAAAAGACTTGAATGTTCCCTTAAACCCATTTATTAAATTTTACTATCTGGTTATTTAAAAACTGCATCAAGTCATACCTAGTACCTCGTTGCTGAGGACCCAGATTTAGGAGTCACCCTCTTCATTCCTTATTCTGACAGTAACAGTGGCTTCTTGGTTCTCTTTTGAAAAATATATCACAAACATGATGTTCCCTCTCACTTTCTCTCCTGCCCTCCACTTTCCCAGACCAAGATCATTTTTCATCTCTATATTTGCACAGCATCTTTAATTGTTTGTGTGTGTGCGTGCGTGCACACGCACATGTGTGTATTCTTCTCTGGGGCAACGTCCAGCTGTGGTCAGGGGCTACTCATGGCCGTGCTTTGGATACTGTGCGATTATGACTTGAACCTTGTCCATCACATGCAAAGCCTGTGCTCAGCCCACTGAGCCACATCTACTCCATCTTCTTCCTCTGTCCTTACCCATCACCATATTTTCAGTGGAGCCAGTAAGAGCTCTGTTAGAACAGGCCTCTAAGTTTCTTTCTGCTCAAAATATTCCATATTATACATGTGACTCATCTTAGGATGAAAGATTACAGGAGTATAAAGACCTTGGAGGTTGCAATGATGTGGTTTATTCCTCCTGCCCTTCAGCTCCGCTTACAGTTCCTTGTACCCTTAAAAATTCCAACACTTCCTTACTGTTCCAGAAATAAGCATTTAGGTGACTCTCTGCCTCCAGTGCTCTTACACTGCACATCTGCATGGCCCAACCCATCTCGCTTTCTTCATGAGTTTTCTCAGTGGGGCCACACTGAACCATTAATTTTATATCTTATTCCAAGCGCTAGGCCATTGGCCCTACTTCACCCCCTAGCCCTTAACTTCTTCTTGTGAAAGTTATCAAGCTACTCATAATAGATTGAGTTTCAAGCATACAATGTCCCAACATTTCCTTCCACCTATGTTTCCAGTTATACCCATCTCAATGGAGGCACCTCCTTTCAGCATTTTATCCCACCATCTCATACTGGATTTCTCTCTACCCCTCACCAGTAACTAACTTCCTACTAGAAACTAATTTTCATGCTCTTGGTTTCTATTGCCTTTGGGTACCCCTTAACTTCTAATGCAATGATTTTTTTCTTCTTCCGGTATGATTATTTCTGTCCTGTTTTCTTCTACTAGAACATAGTCCTACAATACCTAAAATGATGGTTGCTTTTTCTATTTGGTTTCCAGTTCTGAGAATAATTCTGGGCACAGAGTATATACTGATTGAATGAATGAATTCCTTGAATGAATTCCACATCAGATTCCTCTGGAAAAAAGGGGAAAAATATTCTTTTTTTTGTTTGTTTTTGGGCCACACCCTGCGATGCTCAGGGGTTACTCCTGGCTGTCTGCTCAGAAATAGCTCCTGGAAGGCACGGGGGACCATATGGGACACCGGGATTCGAACCAACCACCTTTGGTCCTGGATCAGCTGCTTGCAAGGCAAACGCCGCTGTGCTATCTCTCCGGGCCCGGGAAAAATATTCTACTGTATTCCTACGCTATATCCACTATCAAATTTCTTTTTTTTATAGAAAAATTATTCAGCTAGGTCAGTAACTAGTAATCTGTAATAACCAGAGGATAATTTGAAAAATGTCTTAGGCATAGCCAACAGATTTACTACCCAAAATAAAAAAATATATTTTCGGGCCGGGTAGGTGGCGCTGGAGGTAAGGTGTCTGCCTTGCAAGCGCTAGCCAAGGAAGGACCTCGGTTCGATCCCCCAGTGTCCCATATGGTCCCCCCAAGCCAGGGGTGATTTCTGAGCGCATAGCCAGGAGTAACCCCTGAGCGTCAAACGGGTGTGGCCCAAAAAAAAAAAAAACAAAAAAACGGGGCCGGGCGGTGGCGCTCGAGGTAAGGTACCTGCCTTACCTGCGCTAGCCTAGGAGACGGACCGCGGTTCGATCCCCCGGCATCCCATATGGTCCCCCAAGCCAGGAGCGACTTCTGAGCGCATAGCCAGGAGTAACCCCTGAGCGTCACCGGGTGTGGCCCAAAAACCAAAAAAAAAGAAAAAAAAATATTTTCTTCTTTTGGCTACATAGGACAAAAAGTTCATATTAAGGGGCTGGAGAGAGAGATGACAACAAGTGAGGTGCTTGCCTTGCACATGACGAAACTAGGTTCAAACCCAGTATCCATTTTGGGTTCTTAAAACACCACCAAGAATGAATACTGAGTGCAGATCCAAGAATAAACCCTGGGTGTGGCCCCAAAACAAACAAAAGTTCATAATAAAAACCAGGAATTATTTATGAATCATCTTTCAGAAATTGAATTTACAGCATCAGACTTTTTAATTGCCCTGAGTTCTTTTTTTTTTTTTTCTTTTTGGTTTTTGGGCCACTCCCAGCGGTGCTCAGGGCTTACTCCTGGCTATCTGCTCAGGAATAGCTCCCAGCAGGCACGGAGGACCACATGGGACTCCGGGATTTGAACCAACCACCTTTGGTCCTGGGACGGCTGCTTGCAAGGCAAACCCCACTGTGCTATCTCTCCGGCCCCTGCCCTGAGTTCTTATAAAAAACATTTTCTTTCTTAATAAATACTATTCTTTCATAAGCCCTAAAATCCATAATTCCAAAAGACAAGGGTTACCTCATGAGCTAACCATGACAAGTAAAATCTATAAACAAGGTGATATGACAATCCAAGGACAGAAAATGTGGGATTATAATGACATGCTAAATTGAAGGGACCATTTTAGGAATGCCTTTAGGACCTAGCATGACTAAAACAGTCTAGTCATTTATATGGAAGATATCTGGCTACTGCCACTTAAAGGAATGACAGAAAAAGTACAGCAGTGACCACACTTTGAGAAATGTCTTCAAGAATCTACCAACACAAATGCTTTCCATCATGGCAATATGACAGAATATGAACTCCTTGAGAACAAAGATACTATGGAGAAACCATTCTGTCCCTGGATGGTAGGACCTCAGATTTCAGGCTTGATGAAATCTTGCTTCTAAATGAAAGCAGAAAGGGCCTTTTTCCTACTCCCCCATACTCGTGAAAGGAGGGTTACCCAACCAATAATTGTTCAAGCTCTTAAGTACAGAAACTTAAAATCCAGACAAGTAACACATAGAGATGCCCTCTGCTTTGCAGGATATGCCATAGCTCAGGATTTTGAAGCTTGTAATAAATTCACTTAATCTTTAATCCCTTTCATGGAAATAAATGGCGGCAACTAATATATTACAAAGAGCTATACATATCTGGGACTTTAAAACTATATTTTAAAAATAGCAGGTAACTTCACTAACTCCTATGAAGAACGTGATAAAGATCCTTAATTGCCAGTAGCAGGTGCAAGACCGTCCACAGGAGGGCAGCAGAGAACAAGATAGTTTCCCCTTCAATTTCTGAACTCCATGTGCTGTTATTTAAACTGTATATACAACTGTGTATCTGCAGAAACCCAGAGTGAAGCAAAGAGACTAAAGAGGCAATGAAACAAGTTATAAAAGGATATACAATTTACATGCTACAACAGATATTAAAAATATCAAAACATCATAAAGACAACTAGAGATAATTCTGTGCTTTGGAAGAGATATCGTATATAGCATTTTGGAAAATCCACTTTTTTTCCTTTAGGTATGAAAACTTGCAAATACATGTTATTAGAAACTTCTATAAAATCCTAAAGCACAGGGGGCAGAGAGCTAGTTCATCGGGTATGGAATTTGTCTCGCACATGGCTAGCCTGTGTTTGGTACTTGAAACCCTGTGCATAGCCAAGTGTGATTCCCCCCAAAACAAAAATCCTAGTTACAGACAGATTTTAGAGTCAGGGGGCTGAAGTGGTGGCGCATCGGTAGGGTGTTTGCCTTGCATGCAGCTGACCAAGGATGGACACGATTCGATCTCCCAGTGTCCCATATGGTCCCCCAAGCCAGAAATGATTTCTGAGCGCATAGCCAGGAATAACCCCCGAGCGTCACTGGGTGTGGCCCAAAAACCAGATTTTAAAGTCTGAGTTATTTGTAATATTTGTTCATGATTTCCACTGGCCCACATTTAAAAAGACTTAAAAAATTTGTTTTTGGTTTTGGACCATATCTGTATGTGCTCTGGGTTTATTCTAGACTGTACTCAGAGACAATTCCTGGAGGTTTGGACAGAAATATAGAGTGCTGGGCATCAAAGCCAGGTCAGTCAACCGCAAGGCAAAACCTACTAAAAATGGCTCTGGCCACTGTTTATTATTATTATTATAAATATAAATTATTTTATTTAAAGACCAGGTATTCCATAGTTGACATAGAAGATCATAATACATTTGTTTCCAAATAAGTGGAAGAGAAAAAAAAATCTTTTTTGATTTTTAGGCCAGACCTAGTAGCGCTCAGGGGTTATTTCTGGCACAGCATTCAGAAATCACTCTTGGCAGGCTTGGGGGACCATATGGGATGCCAGCGATTGAACATAAGATGGTCTTGGGTTGGCCCTGGGTCAGCTGTATGCATCGTTGGGGCCTGAAAAAAAATTATTATAAAAGAAAAAAAGAAAGGAATGAAAGAAAAAAAGAAAAAAAAGGCAAAAAAAAAAAAAGAGTATGGCAATAAGAAAATTTGTGAAAATTATCTCGAAATTATCTCGAAAATTGTATCTTGAAATGAGCTTGTTAAGTCATTGTCAGAAGGTTCAGTAATTGATGTGCTTCTTGGGGAAGAAAGTATTAAAAAATTTAAAAAAATTAAAGTGGTCATGCTGCTGCATGTCTAGCCATGTCATCCAAGACTCCAAGCACCAATGTTGATACTGTGGCTTCTGCAGGGTGTGTTTTTGGTTCCACTTTGGAAGCTGCACACAGTGGGCAGAAAAAACACAGGCCAGGACCACTGTGCCGCCTTTCTAATTAGGCTTCTGTCTAGGTGTCCAGGGTTCAGAAATTTAGAAATTTAAAACTAAGCCAAAGTTATTAACCAAGACCAGACCAGAAATTCTGAATTCAATGCTGAACTATATTCAATGAATATCAATCATTACCACTGTTATCAGCATCCAAATTAATGAAACGTCTCAAACTAGTGAAGTTTGATAATATATCACTGGTCTTGTTTTTTCATATAAGAAAAATGATACCGAATAAACAATACTAAAATTCAAATAAAATTACCTGTCAGATATTGTAACAGAACATACATTGTTTCTGTAGCACAAAATATCTTTATTAGATTTTAAAATTTATAATTCTTTTACATTTATAAATTAGTAAAGTAGAAAGGTAAAAGTATTCACGGGGCCGGAGAGATAGCATGGGGGTAAGGTGTTTTTTGTATGCAGAAGGACAGTGGTTCGAATCCCAGCATTCCATATGGTCCCCCAAGCCTGCCAGGAGCGATTTCTAAGCATAGAGCCGGGAGTAATCCCTGAGTGCAGCCGAGTATGACCCAAAACAAATAAATAAACAAACAAACAAACAAACAGTATTCAAGAAGCAGCTTGTTATAATATATGCTTGAAAATCCCACTATTAAAATACTATTAATTAAAATTTTCCCACTTTTGATCATTATTGAAGCTTCATTCTCTGACACTTGTCCTTTGTTCAACTTAAATAAGGTGTTTTTTTATTCATTGTTGAATGAGAACTTACACTCAAAAGTTTAAGTTTACCAATCATAACTCATTTTTTTAAAAAGTGTTCCAGATACAGGTTTTATTTACTTGGTGTGGTAGGGCAGGAGTGCTGGACAGTGTACAGACAGTGTACACTCTGAGTCTGTGCTCTCCTGATGCACATGTGGTGTTGGGGATCAACCTAGAGTGGTGGCCGAAGTGGTTGCATGCAAAGGCAAGTGTCTCCTCTCCTGTGATATCTTACTGACCCCTAAATATGTTTCTATTAAATAATATCTAGTAAACACTCCCATTCAGTCCCATTTAAGTCATACCAAATTGCAAAATAGTTCCCTAACAAACCAGCAAAACAACTAGTGAAATTCAAAACAATAAAATAAAATAATCAAAATTGAAGCACTAATTAGCATCTCCTTTATGGACAACTCCACTCTCCAGAGTGGAAAACTAAAACTCCATCTATTAAGTTTTCCTTCTCTGAATCCTAAAAAAAACGATAGTGGCAAGATAAGATTACCTCTGAAAGAAAAGGATTTATTAAATGCTTTTAAAAGGGGAGAAAGATGATGCTGACCCAGAGTGCCACAGGAACATATCCATCTTGCGAACTGTAGCCAATAAAATGATTTCTAGATTAATGAGAGTTTGAAAATAACTGGTTAAAACAACTGCACTGACAAACTGTTTCAGCTACAAAGTCCTTACAAGCATGAAGATGTTGTGAGTACTGTGATTGTGTGTTTGTATATTGCATAAATTTTTATTCAAAGAATATATTACCTATGTAGCTATTTCAAGAAATGTAAAATGAAAAATCTGTATGGAAAACCCTGAGTCTATATAAAAAATCAATAAAATATTTGCTGATGCTAACATACTGCCTGTAGTTTTATTAACTTTAAATTCTGCCCAAGGCATTTTACTATATTACAGCTGCTACAAATATAGGAACTACCAGAGACCTTGAAGGAAAATACTTTGTTGAAGAGTAACAGTAGTTAGAAACATTTAAAAAACATTGTTTTAAAAAGGTTTCCCTAAGAGTACTTAACTATTTTTGATCTTTAACATTTTAAAATGAATAGCTTAACAAATGTATTAATAACAAAATTACGAAGGAGGAAGGGCAATAAGGGGAAATAAATAATTTAAATTCTTATCTAAAAAAATCAATAATTTCTTCTTCCTTTTTTCTTTTTTTTTTTTTTTTTTTGGTTTTTGGGCCACACCCGTTTGACGCTCAGGGGTTACTCCTGGCTATGTGCTCAGAAATCGCCCCTGGCTTGGGTGGACCATATGGGACAGCGGGGGATCGAACCGAGGTCCTTCCTTGGCTAGCGCTTGCAAGGCAGACACCTTACCTCCAGCGCCACCTACCCGGCCCCTTCCTTTTTTCTTATTTTTGGACTTTGGGTCAGACCCAGTGGTGCTCAGGATTTACTCTGGGCTCTTTGCTCAAGGATCATTATGGCCAGTGCTTCGGGGGAACTGAATTAATGCTAGCTGCAGGCAAGGCAAGTGCCTTACCAGCTGTAATAGCACTCCGTTCCTATGGATTTCTTGATTACATAAAAAAGAACATGTATTGTCTAAATATAAACTTTGGATAGTGTTGAGTCTGGTGACTTATGAAGCTTTCTTAATATGGCAACAATAAATATTTTAATATGGAAAAGATAGGCTGAAGGCACAGAGAAGAGAGTCATTATTCATAAGTGTTTGCCATTTCCCCCAAATCAACAATCTAGTTAAGTTCAGAGATAATGGGAGTAGATGCAACTGTTTAAGCTAAAAATAAAAATTTAAGGTTTCTTCTATAGGGGAGTTTGACTTTTTCAAGTTTCAGCTTTTCACAGCTAAAACTCAGTAAAACCATGAATAGGATAACTGAAAGAACAGTATAACTATGGAAAGAATAAATGTGCAAATACTGTCAAGAGAATTTAATTACTGAAATTAATGCAATACTACAAATAAATTATTAAATCTAGATAATGCTAAAAACATTTCTACTAGAAGGTAACAGTTTTTAGATGTTAGTAAGCTATATTAAACGGCATATTTTCTAAACTAGATAATTAGAATGTAAAAGTAGCTAAAAATTGATTTTTGTTTGTTTTGGGGCCACACCCAGCAGTGCTTAGGGCTTATTTCTGACTCTGTGCTCAGGGATTTTTTTTTTTTTTGGTTTTGGGGCCATACCGGGCAGCACTCAGTTCACTCCAGGCTCTGCTCTTAAAAATCATTCTTGGCAGGCTTGGGAGACCATATAGGATGCCAGGGATCAAACCTGGGTCTCTCCTGGGTGGGCTGTGTGCAAGGGAAACTTGCTACCACTATGCTATTATTCCGGTCACTGGGATGACATATGTGTGTGTGTGTGTGTGTGTGTGTGTGTGTGTGTGTGTGTGTGTGTGTGTGTGTGTGTGTTTGGGGGTGTGGAGTTACGTGAGTACTTGGCAGTGTACTCAGAATTACTCCCAGCAGTAATTGGGGAATCATATGGGATTCCGGGATTGAACCTGGGTCAGCAAGGTAAATACCTACCCTCTGTACTATTGCTTTGGCCCCTAATAATTTATTTTCATTACTGAATTTTTAAAACTATTATTGTATCAAATATCTATTCCTGGGATAATCTGACTATTAGATACAATTTTGAGTAAGATTGGTTCAAAGTTATTAAGTAATTCCCAGGGCCAGAGCAGTGGTACAGAGCAGTAAGATGTCAGCCTTGCCTACGCAAGCCTAGGATGGACCACGGTTCGATTCCCTGGTATCCCATATTGCCCCCCAAGCCAGGATCAATTTCTGAGCTCACTATGTGTGGCCCATAAAACCAAAAAAATAAAATAAAATAAAATAAAATAGGTACTTCCTTGATTCCTTGAAGTTTTGTTGAGAAAAAAAACAGAAAGTAACTGAATCTTGAAATGAATGACACAGAATAAGAATGAATTTCAGGAAACTAACAAGTGTATATATAAAGCCAGGGTCAAAGTGACTAGATTGGGGTTCCCAGCCAACCCCAGACCAACCTCCACCATTTCGAAAGGTCATCCAAGCACTGTGGGGGTTCATTCTTGAGCACAGAGCTGGAACAGCCCCTGAATACTGCTGGGTGTGGCTAGCCCAATAACATCAACAACAACAATAGTATTAGCAGTAGTAGTAAAAATAAAGCCAAAGAAAGGCATTTTAGAGAGAGGTTGTTCAATGTGCACCAAGCCCCTCTGTTTAGTAACAGAAAGAAATTGAGGTGAACGTGATAATAGCAAAAAAAAATGAGATAGTTAACTATAAGAAACTCACTGTAAAAGTAAAATTCTGTTTGTAATGCTGTGCTTAGGTAACCTATTAAAGTTCGAAGAACACAACATATTTTCTAGGTTAAATAAGATAATAAGGATCTATATTTTGTAAGCAATATGCACCTTGTAATAAGAATCTCATTTAATCCTGCACACAATAAGTGTATCAAGAAGTACTTATCCTATCTATTGTCTTTCATTTTATAGATCAGGACACAAGTTATTTTACTGGGATCAGAAAGACAGTAATGGCAGATATTGGGGCTCAAATATAATCCCTCTGATATCAGTTACCCATTGGCCTATACTATTTTGCTAAAACAGTGATTCATGTCCTCACCATTTATGCAAGAACTGTTACTTGGACTATGTTTCACACTGACCCACAACTGAACAGTGGATTTACACTGCTGAGAGAGATTTGCTTTTCCACTGAATACACTGTGAACTTAAGTTAAAAAATGTAAGTAAAAAAAAAAAATAAAAAAAAAAAGTAAGCAAAGCTCACTGCCTGCCACTTCATGAACATTGCAAGGCGGTTAAGCAATTCTGGTCAAACAGGTTCATGAGCCCCAAACTGCAGCCATGATTATTGGTGTCTTTCAGACAAGTCACTTAACCCAGCTGGTACCAGATTTCCTCCCTTTCATATCAGAGGTGAAGGAATACAATTGCTAGTGAGTGCCTGAACATTTCAATTTGATCTGTACTTCCAGGGCAAGCCACTATAAACCTCTCCAACAGTGAGGTCTGAGAATCCAACATCTTGGAAACAACCTTTCTCAGCACTCAAGTCAAACTCATTTTTTCTTTTTCTTGCAGCAAAAATTAAACCAAAAAAACAAATGAGGAAAAAAAAAAACCAAATCACAAAGCATTCTGGAATTCTTTTGTTTTTTTGGGTCACACCTGGCAGCGCTCAGGGATTTTCCCATGTCTGCATTCAGAAATCACTACTGGAAGCCTCAGGAGACCATATGGCATACCGGGGATCAAACCTGGGACCATTCCAGGTTAGCCATGTGCAAGGCAAACACCCTACTGCTTTACTATAGCTCTGGCCACATTCTGGAATTCTTTTTTTTTTTTTTTTGGTTTTTGAGTCACACCTGGCAGTGCTCAGGAGTTACTCCTGGCTGTAGGCTCAGAAATCGCTCCTGGCAGACTTGGGGGACCATATGGGATGCCGGAATTCGAACCAACGTCCTTCTGCATGCAAGGCAAATGCCCTACCTCCATGGTATCTCTACAATCCCACGTTCTGGAATTCTTAATTCTGACTGCAAATAACTTTACTTTTATGAGGATAACATGTGTACACACACTTGGCTGGGAGCAGAAGCAGAGAAAACCAAGAGCTATTACTTCATGTTCATGGAAACACAGGAGCTGCGGTTCAGTGAATGACCACTAGAAAATGACTTCAGATCTCAGTAGACAAGTTTACCTTCAGAGGGAGAAAAAATATCCTGTATCACTAAGATTCATCTTTATAAAGAGAGAGGGAGAGAGGGAAAACACAAACAGCAGGTACGCCTTGTCCACCCAGCCGATGATACTTTTTCAACCCAATTTCTGGAGCTGACTTTAAGTTTGATACCCAAAGACATATATAGAATAAGCAATGACATTTCTTCCCTACGGATCTTGAATTACCCACGTTCAGTTATAAAGTTGGGGGGAAGACGAAGTAAGTCTTTTCTGGGTTTTGTTGATCAGAGATGGAGGCTGGTGGAGCTGGGTTTTTTGCTTGCTGCTTACTTACCACTGCAAAGAGATGAGGTGGTATTGTAGAGAAAAGGGTAGAACTGCAGACAGCGGATCAACTTCAGGCTGCTTTCACACTCTGGGCACTTGGCTGTTAACTTCAAGGCCCGTCTAAAGGCCTCCAGTGCCCCACTGATATTCTTCAAAGCAAGGTAAGCATTTCCCAAGCTCAAAAAGGTCAGGGGCTGAAGGAAGAAGAAAAGTCAGCAAAATGTTAATGAATGAAGGCTTTCTCAGTTACAAAATTTTTACCACAGTATGTTTTTCTGGCTGTTTCTAGGGTACCCTGTCAAAGTTTTGGGCTACCTATTCATGTTCATTTACACCTGCCAATTCTATGATGATGCTATAGTTTTGGCACTAAGAAGTACCTGGGGCCCAGAAGTGCTAGTATCTTGCAATTTGGGGATGGAGATGGAGCATGTGGTACTGGGGATTGAACCAGAGGCCCTGCAGATACAAGGCATGTACCCTACCATTTGAGCCCCATTCCTGGTTAATACCAGTCACTTCTTACTATAATCATTTGGGGGGGGGTCATATACAGTTATGCTAAGGGCTTACTCCTGGCTATGTTCAGGGCTCACCAGTATTGATACTTGGGGTATGAGGTACTGGGGATTGAACCCAGGTCTGCCATGTACAAAGTAAGAGTCCTATCCATCCACTGTTCTATTGCTCTGATCCCAATATAAATTTAAGTATATATATATATTTTACCAAGCTTATAAAAAGGTCTTAAGTATAGCCATTAAGAATGGCAAAGTGGCTTGACTAAAAGCTTTCTATGTTCAAAGATCAGCTTTTTGAATTTCAGTAAACACTGGCAGTAAAAATATTTCAATTGCTCATGTCCAGTGAAAATACAAGTAAAGTGGTTATTGCAACATATACTAACTTTTACACTGTTTGGAATCTTGTCTAAAAATGTCATCAAAATAGTAATGCTGACTTTGTAATTCCACTACTAGAATACTTTCCAAATAAAATATCTAGAATGTAGAAAGGCATTACTGATAATAGCAAAGCATTATCAGCAACTTACCCATCCAACAGGGAAACATCAATTCATCAAACCTTTCTACAACTATTTAAATGAATGACTAAAAAAGTTATATAATAACAAACATTTTTGTTTTGTTTTGGTGAGATGGTGGGGTGTGGGGAATACTCCACAGTGCTGAGGGGCTATTTCTGGTTCTATGTTTAAGACTGGCCCTTAGCAGACCTCAAGGACCAATTTGCAGTACTGGAAATTTAAATGGGTGGTTGTGGGGGGTCAGCTACACGCTCTTTTCTTTCTCTTCTCTTCTTCCTTCCTTCCATCCTCCCTCCCTCCCTCCCTCCCTCCCTCCCTCCCTCCCTCCCTCCCTTCCTCCCTCCCTCCCTCCCTTCCTTCCTTCCTCCTTTTTCTTTCATACTCAGCAATGCTAAGGGGTTGCTCCTGTCCCTGCACTCAAAATTCGGCCCTGACAGACTCGGTACCGGCTGTCCTGTGTTGGCCGCTTGCAAGGCAAATGCCCTATGCTGTACTATCTCTCCAGACCTAACCCCTATCTTTTCTATTTGGCCCCAGTATTAAGCACTTTAAAATATTTGAGCATGGAACATTGCACAGTGGGGTGGGTGTTTGCCTTGCATAAAGCTGACCAGGGTTCAATCTCTGGCATATCACATGGTCTGAACATGCCAGGAGTGATTTCTGAGCACAGAGCCAGGAACAAACCCTGAGCACCACTGGGTATGGCCCAAACCAAAATTAAACAAATAAATAAAAAATATTCTGAGAATCAGTGCTTACTTCGGCAGCACACATACTAAAATTGGAACGATACAGAGAAGATTAGCATGGCCCCTTCGCAAGGATGACACGCAAATTAGTGAAGCGTTCCATATTTAAAAAAAAAAATTCTGAGGATCAGCAGCATAGCAAAGTGGCAACTCTGAAATATCTGCACAGATGTAAAGCTGATAAGGAAACACTCCCAAGTGTTGACAGACTTGAGTGGGGGTGCTGACAGAGTTATTTTTAGTGTATCTAGCCCAATTCACATTTACCATTTTATTCTTGCAATACCACAATCTTAAACAACTGCAATTTCAGAATAATTTTCTCATTTAGCAGGGTGCACTTTCGCCTTCAGAACACTGCCTGATGCCTTGACTCCTAGTGCAGAGTGATCCACAAGAACCTGGCTGGAGTGACCTATTCAGCTGGTGTCCACTTCCTCCCACCCCACAGGGAACACTTGTCCCCAACACTAAGGAGGGGGGCAACAAGTAACTAACTGTTGCAAATCTTTGGCAAACTGGCTGGTGGGGTAGTATAGACAATGTGACGTTCCATTTAAAATCTAATTGTGACTTAAAATTTCCAAGCAAACAGTTAAACAGACAATCTTTTATTTCATACTGGAAAACTTAGTTTTGGAGGAGACTGAGTTGAGGGTTAAGGTGCTTGCCTTGTATCCCATCAACAAATCCAGACACCCTGCATAATTCCCTGAACAACACCAGGGATTAAACTTGAGTAAAGAACCAGAAATAGCCTCAGAGCATCCTTGGTAAGGCCCCAACTATTGCCTCCTCCAAAAGAAATCATCCACATGCACCTCTTCTGAAGGTACCTTTGGACAGAAAATTTATAAACATGTACATTAGGGAGAGGAATGATCAAACCATATATTTATTATAGTTTTATTAAAAGGTGATTATAACATCATGAATTGCAACATCATCCTTATTTCAAAGATGTTTAAATATGTATTAAAAACAAATATGGACTCGTAGAAATTCTAATTTAAACTCGTGAACTACAGGCAGTGGTGTTTACATGGAGGGATTCAGGGCATATTAATCACGTATCTATTCTTTTTTTTTTTTTTTTTGGTTTTTGGGCCACACCCGGTAACGCTCAGGGGTTACTCCTGGCTATGCGCTCAGAAGTCGCTCCTGGCTTGGGGGACCATATGGGACGCCGGGGGATCGAACCGCGGTCCGTCTCCTAGGCTAGCGCAGGTAAGGCAGGCACCTTACCTCCAGCGCCACCGCCCGGCCCCACGTATCTATTCTTATCAAAACAACTTTTAAACCAGGGGCATTTTTCTGCCAAGGACCACTAGATATTAGCATTATCAGTTGTTGGCCATCCAATATAGGCAGAACATCCAAAGAAGCCAACATAGAGCAGACATGTCTTCCCCATCACGACCCAGGGCCAGACTATGGGATTTTACAGCCCTTACACAAGTCCCAGATAGGAAATGCCCTACCCATGCTGTAAATTATGTTCTGAGTGGTTTAGTATGAAGTTATCTTTGAATTTAAATTGTAAAAAAGTATAATATTAAGCAGCTTTCCTATTGTGATGAGTAAGAGATAGTACTGACATAAAAATAAAAGCCTGCATTCTGAATATTTTTAGCAGCTTCATATTCTTATTTGAAGTAATTTTCTAAAAAATGTAATTATAATTTTCATTCAAAATAAAAAAATCATCAAAAAATAAACCTTTTATTTTCTTAAAATATGCAAATTTCACTCTGAAAACAAAACATGAGAATGTCTTCACTTTCCCTAGAAAAATTCAAAACGAAGAGGCTGGAGAGATAGTAACGGTAGGAAGAATGAATGCTCTGCACATGGAAGGTGCATGGAAAGGTTTGATCCCCAAAACAACTCAATTCTCTGAGCATGAGAACTGCACAGAGGCAGGAGTATCCCTTGAAAACTACTGGGTGTGTCCCTTTCCCCATTCTAAAAGGGAAAACTATAAACTTTACTCTGAATTTAAGTGAGAGTATAGAGCCAGTTTATTCCACTCCAAAGAATCCCCATTGATTGTGACATCTCTGGATTACAAATATATTGACATTGGCTTTGGAGATATTAAGAAAACAGTTTATGAAGTCATTTACTAAGGACAAATCTTCATGTGAACTGGACTCCTCATACACTTTGTTCTATCATCCTTTCTCTTTTCTTCTCACTCCCCTGCCCACAATCTCAACTCAATGATTTCATTTTTGTTGTTGTTGTTTTGGCCACACCCAATGATGCTCAGGGGTTACTCCTGGCTATGCACTCAGAAATCGTCCCTGGCTTGGGGAACCATATGGGATGCCGGGAGATTGAACCTCGGTCCATTCTACACTAGCGAGGGCAAGGCAGACAGATGCCTTACTGCTTGTGCCACCACTTTAGCCACATCAAATCAATGATTTCAAATACTCATTACAGGCATGGAGCTGAATCCTCTTCTACAGTGTCTGGAGTTACAAATATACATACAATACAACTCCACCTCAGGGCCTGGGAATTTAGTTCAAGTTGTGGAACCTAGATCCAATATGTGGGAAACCCTAAATTCATCCCTTGTGCAACATGGTGCCCTGTGCACAGATATGGGGCTACAACGGGCTACAAGGGGCTATAGTTGAGCATTCTCAACTGTGGCTCTTATTAAAACAACCTTTTTTTTAAGCCACCCCCTCTCACCTCTGAGCTATTGACGGTCAAGGCCTGAAGCAGTAGTTTAGTGGCATCGAGATGCAGGCCATAGTGAATCAGAAGATTGGCCAAGTTGACAAGAGGAACGTCCTGATACTGAAGTGGAGCCAAGTTCAAAGCTCTCTGAAGACACGCAAGGGCAAAGGTGCTATTTCCCACCGCTCTCCAGTAGAGTCCAGCCTCATTGAGTATCAGCCAGATGGGAGCATTTGGCTGAAGCAAAAAAATAATAAATAAAATCCCAATACTTCAGTTAATGTGAGAATCGGTATGCTGAGCCTAAATAAATATATATATTTTAAAACATCTAACTATGATTACTAAACTTAAAAGTTCAGATGTCTGACAAGAATGACTTACCTTGTTAATAGCATGAAATAGGAAAGACCCAATTTCTTCTTCTGGGATAGTACTGTTATTAATACGGGCAAGCAAAATCTGCAAACATCAAAATGAAGATGGACTCAATTGAAAAATAACAAGGAAGAGAAATGTGAAAATATAAATACATGCAGTAGTTTAGCTCCACCAGAACAGCTAATTTGACTAGATATGTATTACAGTGAGGCCACCTACATACCAGCTAAAATTCTGTCATAAAGTCTTTTATTCAAAAAGTTCAGACAAGGATAGCCCCATACACAATCAGGCCACCTACCAAACCCAACTAAAGAAATCCAAGAACCTAGAACCCAATCAGAAATAACTCAGGAAGGGCTGCTTGAGCAATATAGTATAACAGGTAGGGCATTTGCCTTGAATGTAGCCAATTCAGGTTTACTCCCTGGCATACCATAAAGTCACCTGAGCATTGCCAAGAGTAATTCCTGAGTGCAGAGCCAGGAGAGAGCCTTAAACACTATCAAATGGGACCCAGAAAAAACAAATCCAACAACAGAAAATATACCCCTCCCCATCAAAAACACAAACAAAGAAACAAATAAAACAACCCATAACTCAGAAGACAGCAGCATGTAAAACTGCTGCAATAAAACCTAATCACAGGAAAGCATTGAAAAAGCATTTCTCTTACTATAACAACTTGAAGGTAGGGTCCATATAGCTTTGCATTTTTTAAATATGCTTGGTATTTGGGGAATTTTTTCTTCCCTTAGTAGATGCCCTTTTTTGGTGCATGTGTGTGCTTTTGAGCCTCCCAAGCAGTGCTCAGGGAAGGAAATGGGGAAAAGGGCACTTCCAGAAATACTCAATAGGAGTTTAGTGCTCAAGAATGGAAAGCAACTAGGGTTCTATTGCTTGCAAATAATTAGGGCCACCCCAGTATGCATGGGGCCTACAGAGCAACATCCAGCAATGCTAGAGGCAATACGGTGCCAGGAATAAAACCTGGGTTGGGCACAAGCAAGGCATACATCCTAGCCCCTGTACAATCTCCCTGGTACAGCCGATGTTTTCTGAATATTGAATGAATAGCAAAGGCTTAATAAGACTTTGAAATTAAGTTTAAAAGAGGTCATCGTGGGCCAGAGAGATAACATGGAGGTAAGGCGTTTGCTTTTCATGCAGAAGGTCGGTGGTTTGAATCCCGGCATTCCATATGGTCCCTGAGCCTGCCAGGGGCGACTTCTGAGCATAGAGCCAGGAGTAACCCTTGAGCGCTGCTAGGTGTGACTCAAAAACCAAAAAAACAAAACAAAAAAAAACAAAAAAAACCCAACAGAGGTCATCGTGATTATCCATTTTTCTTTGTAAAAAGTTACTTTTTTTTTTTTTTTGCTTTGCATCCATGGAGTAGTATCTACAATATACATAAGAAAATATTCCTAATGATACACGAACAACAAGAATTAAGGTAAACATAACAGAGATCATTCATAATGTCTGCAAAGTAGTTATCAAATCCAGATTTCTAAGGATTGTATGTAAGGCCACAACATAGCTGGTAAGAAAAGAGAATCTTTCCTCTGCCAACCCACTCAAACTTCCGAAAGCGCAGAGGAGGTGGCAATAATGGACTCTGGGGGTAAGCATGGCCAGGAAACACTAAAACCACTTTCCTGGCACTCCCCCTCGAGCACGGCTGACGTCTGAATGTCTTCACCAGCTCCCACAGCTTCATAAACGTCAAGCATGACAGCTGCTGGCTGTCCACGCTTCTGTTCCACCTAAGAGGCTTTGTGAAATCACCCGGTATGGACGGCAACGAACAGCAGCCTAAGGGAGCCTTACTTTTCGAGCATGGTCATCTGGCATTTTGGCTTTCAGATCCATGCGAACCTCTAATTCTTTGACTAAGTAGGACAGGGTGTGGCTTTTTCTGAAGTCAGTTATGGAACAGTCAGGGGTTTGGGCTTCTTCTTCGGAAGAATAATCGCCACTGTGGAGTTCGTGGATCCTGGCACAAGAAAAAGGAACAACATTCATATTTCCACAGTTTGGGTGACTTCAAGATAAAGACTTAACCTTTCAAGTCCAAGCCTGGTGCTGTCACTGATCGCCAACTGACAACCATGCAGAATCGAGTACTTTGCCAAATCCATCACCACTTGCCTGAGTCCTTTGTTTTCTGGAGGTAGAAAGTAGGTTGGCAATTCCCCACCGACGGGGACTCTAGGGTAGCTTTCTGTACAGTCTGTCCTTTTAGGCCACAGAATATGCTGTTTGTCCTATCAGAGGAAGAGAAAGTTCTTTGGAGTATATATTCAACATGGTAAGTGAACTTTTAAAAAACAAAAATCTACCCAGACAACAGGAGTAACCTTAAGATAAATGTAGAAGGCCGGTAGATAGCACAGGGGTAGGGCATTTGCCTTGCATGTGGCCGACCCAGGACGGACCTGGGTTTGATCTCGGGCATTACAGATGGTCCCTTGAACCTGCCAGGAGTGATTTCTTTTCTTTTCTTTTTTTTTTTTTTTGGTTTTTGGGCCACACCCGGCGGTGCTCAGGGGTTACTCCTGGCTGGCTGCTCAGAAATAGCTCCTGGCAGGCACGGGGGACCATATGGGACACCGGGATTCGAACCAACCACTTTTGGTCCTGGATCGGCTGCTTGGAAGGCAAACGCCACTGTGCTAACTCTCCGGGCCCACCAGGAGTGATTTCTGAGTGCAGAGCCAGGAGTAACTCCTGGGCACCACTGGGTGTGACCCAAAAACCAAAACCCCCCAAAACAAGAAAAATGTAGGAGCTGAAGAGTGGAGAGGCAGAACGGTAGTAGAGACTTATATCTCTAGCACCCCATATGGCCCCACGCAGGCACAGGCACGTATACACGCGGATTCTTTCTGTGGTATTTTAAAAAAAATATTCTCTTTCATTAGGGTTATTTGTCTAATAACTAGGAATTCTATCTGCTTTACCATAGGCTGGCTTAGGATGGAGCAGGCCTAAGCCAAGGCTGGGCTGGGCTTTGGGGAAGAAGCGTCGGTGAATCTTCTTTTTTTGTGCCACAAAAGAAACAAAAACCATGTGGCACCTGTTGCTGCTGGCCATCACCTGATGGTCATGAAGAAGACACTGTGAAAATAAAGAAAAGGTGAGAGGCGCACCTCTCACCCAAGGCAGTGGTAGAAGCTTATTGGCACTTCAAGGGTGACAGAAGTGCAGCAACTTTGTGCACCAAAAGCAAAAATATCAACACTACTGAAAACCATGAAATAAGCATCACTGGGTGCTGTTCCCACCCCCACAAAAAAAAACCAAGTTAACTTTTTTTTTTTTTTTGGCAGGCACGGGGGACCATATGGGACACCGGGATTCGAAACAACCACCTTAGGTCCTGGATCGGCTGCTTGCAAGGCAAACGCTACTGTGCTATCTCTCCTGGCCCAAGTTAACTATTTTTTAATTAAATCAATAGGACAGAGTGATAGTACAGTGGGTACGGTGCTTGCCTTGATGTGCCAACCTAGGTTTGACCACCTAGCAGCACATATGGACCCCAAGTCCCACCAGGAGTGATTCCTAAGCACAGAGCCAGGAGTAAGTCCTAAGCAATGCCAGGAGTGGCTCAAAAACAAAAACAAAACAAAAAACTCTAAGTAGCTACATCAGAATAAAAGCTTGATACAGGGGCTAGAGAGACGAAGAGTGGGTAGGGCACTTGCCTTGCACATAGCCAACCCAGGTTCAATCCCTGACTTCTCCTATAGTCCTCTAAGCACTACCAGGAGTAATTCTGAGTGCAGAGCCAGGAGTAAGTCCTGAACACTGCCCAAGTGTGACCTATTCAGTAAACAAAACAAAATAAAAGCCTGATTTACTGAAAATTTAATCACACAAAAAATGTAGTCTTTGGGGCCAGATGGACAGTACAGTAGGTGTAAGTAGCCTGGTGCTGAGGATATAAAATAAAAAATGCTATTTAAGTAAGTGAAATATCCACAAATATTCACTTATTTCAAGTTTAGAGACTTATTATGGCTGGTAACTCTACTCAGAGCTTAAGGCTCTAAATTGAAATCAGGATGTCTATTTGCTCCACTTGACTGGGGTAAAAATGAACTAAAGACAGACCCTGGGTCTTACTGAGTACCTTACAGAATGTCTTCTATTTAACAGAAATTTAATAAACATTTTCTGAAAGAAGGTGAACAGTGCCAGGAGTCAGATCCATCAGTGAGGCTGAAGACCACTTACTTTAAGAGCTCTTTAAGTGATAATGTCACTATCCTCGGCTCACTTACCCTGTAAGCATCAGAGTCCCGGCCCCAGATCCAGAGAATGGAATGGGCTACTGGGGAAGCCAAATCAATGATGTCACTCTGATTGGCCTGAACATCAAAATTCACAGACATCATACTGGAGGTTGACGAATCCTCACCAAACTAGAAAATAAAAGTTTCACATTACAAAAATAAAGAGTTATCCCAATATAGTAAAAAATCAAAAATAGTGACAGAAACTCAGAAAGTACACCAGTAATAAGACAATCTAATCTTTTAACTTTAAAAGTATACCCTGGCAGCATTTTCTTATGGACTATATGCTGTTGGCAACTGTCAATCGAACTGCCACTGGAGTATGAGAAAAAAAATCTAACTAGAAATGAAAGCACAATTCTATCTTCCATATTGATGAAGACTCAAACACAAATGAAAATACCTGTAAAACATTACCTTCCATTATGGACTGAGTATTTGCACTAAAATTGGACCTCAACAACAATATCCTTAAAAACCTTACATAACAACCAAACATTTTTGGGATTCAGTATATAAAGGATCCCAGGAAGAAAGCGATATCATCCGAAGGTATGTCAAAGTTGGTAAGAAATAGGAGAGACCAAGACACATACCTGAACATAGTCAACATTTTCAAAGATATCGCCTCGATGGTAGCGTACAGGCTGGTCCCACTGGCAATGTAAACTATGCTGGTGATTGACCAGGCGACATATCTGATGATTCCCTAGAGTCAAAAAGGGAGACAAGACTAATGAAAAATCGGCAATGCCAACAGGGTTTTCTGAGTTTAAGTCATTTAAGAGGTCAGAGAGAGAGCACAGTGAGTAGGGTGTTTGCCTTGCACACAGCCAACCCAAATTGAGCTGAGTTCGATCCCAAACATCTCATATGGTCCCGAGCCTGCCAGGAGTGATTTCTGAGTGCAGAGTAAGGAGTAACCCGAGTGCCACTGGGTGTGGCCCACACCAAAAAGAAAAGTCATTTAAGTTTATGTCCTTCAGAGGCTGGCAGCGTAGTTACACAGGGAGTATTTAGATAAGGGAATGCCTGCTAATGATTACAGCAGACTATTCTCAAGACTCCTAAAAGCTGAACAGGTAGCCCAATTAATTGGTTGGGAAGCTGTGCATTCAGGACACCCTGGATTGTTCTCTGGCACCAAACAATACCCCAAGCATGGCCAAGAGTGACCTTCAGCACAGAGCTGTAAGTATACTCTGAGTACCAATAATATATGGCCCACAAAGGAGCCACCATTTATAACAAAGGGAGACTAGATCATCAATTAGAAAGCTGCTGACAATGACATTCTTTGACAGTCAAGGTTGCACGAGTCATGAAAGCAAGGACCGGAGAAAAGGCATCATCTTTCCTGTTTTCATTTTATTTGTTTATTTTCTTTCTTTTTTTCTCTTTCTTTTCCCCCCTCCCCTCTGTCTTCATTTTATTAGAAACACACTTACCTAATTGTGCCTCTTTTGCCATTTGGGTCTCATGAATGATATTTCGTAAGATCTGCTCCTCCTGAATTAACTTGTGTTTTTCTAGGATCTCCTGTTGTCTCAGGTAGTGGTCATGCTGCTTCTGATACTCTTTCAACTCGTTCAGTGTTCGCTGGAGGGATCTTAATAGTTTTTAACACAAGGAGAAAGTTATAGTAGCTTTCAAATTAATTTGAAGAAAACCAGTCAAATGCATCTATTTTCCGGTTCTCAATAATAACTGCTTAATTTTTTTTCTTTTAACATATAACCACTGTACTACCACGTTCAAGAATAAAGAAGCTAAAAATGTATTGTTTTAGTAAAAGTTAAGAGCAAAAATATTATGGAAGATTCTCCCCTTAAATATGATTTTTTTTTTTTCGCTTTTCAGACATACCTCGCAGTGCTCAGGGGAATACATGAGATCCAGGTATAGAACTTAGGCCAGTCACATGCAAAGAAAGAACATAACTCATTGTACTAGTGTCCAGCCCCAACAATGACTCCCTTGACACTAAATGAAGTGCTGGACTTTTTGATGTCAACGATACGTAAATAACACCAAACCATACAATTTTACATATTTAACCACTTTACTTTCTTCTACAAAGTTGGCATTAGTTACTCTGCCAAAGTCTTTCTTTTGACTCTGCCTGAAGACAAGATTAAGAGTGAGGGACATGGGGCTAGTGAGATAGTAAAGCAGGTAAGGTGCCTGCCTTGATGTAACTGATCTGGGTTCAATCCATGGTCCACATATACCTGAGCAACATTAAGAATGAGTCCTGAGGGGCAGGCGAGATAGCACAGCGGTAGGGCGTTTGCCTTGCATTCAGCAAATCCAGGACGAACAGTGGTTCAAATTCTGGCATCCCATATGGTTCCCTGTGCCTGTCAGGGGCTATTTCTGAGCAAAGCCAGGAGTAACACTTGAGCATCACTGGGTTACTCCAAACCCCCATTCCAAGAAAATGTAAGCCCTGAGTGGAGAGGCAGGGCTAAGCTTTGAACACTGCTGGGTGTGACCACAAAATGAAAACGAACAAAAGAGTAAAAGTTAGAGTCACACTCTAACTCCTTGATTTATACAGGAAGGAAAATCCATATAGAAACTTGGCTTAGAAAGGAATGTTCTTGAAGCAATGGTACAGTGGGTCGGGCATTTGCCTTGCATGTGGCTGAGCTGGGTTTGATCACCAGCATCCCATATAGTTCCCCAAGCCTGCCAGGAATTAATTACTTCTGAGTGAGTGCAGAGCCAGAAGTAATACTTGAGCATCACTGGGTACGCTCTCAAAACAAGAAAACAATAAAAAAGGGAAAGGAATATTCTCTATCACCCAATTATAAATTTGCTTAATTTGATTACATTCAGTAGGTAACAAAAATCTTAATTATCTAGAATATAATGATTTAATCAAGGAAAAGTTACTGAATAGACTATATAAGAGAACCAGTTTTGTGATTAAGAACATATTGGATGAAGCTCAATCAGGCAAGTTTGAATCAGGTATAATAGAAATGAAGCATAAAAAATATGCAAGCTGCCATTAAGCTTACTGAGCTCTAAATCTCAATGTAAATCTTTAAGATTAAAAGAGACTTAAAACATTGAGACTAATCTCTAAGAGATTCACTTCTAAGCTATGTTTCTTTTTTTTTTTTTTTTTTTTTTTTTTTTGGTTTTTGGGCCACACCCAGTAACGCTCAGGGGTTACTCCTGGCTATGTGCTCAGAAGTTGCTCCTGGCTTGGGGGACCATATGGGACACCGGGGGATCGAACCGCGGTCCGTCCAAGGTTAGCGCAGCAAGGCAGGCACCTTACCTTTAGCGCCACCGCCCGGCCCCTAAGCTATGTTTCTTAAGTTATCTTATTACTTGCAATTACTTGTGTGTGTACAATAGAATACCATTACTTTAAACTTACAAAAATCTGATTTAACTGTAGGTCGAAAATGTCTCTCAATGGCACTTAATGGACAAAGTGACAAACTGACCCTGCGAGTCAAAAGGGAACCAGAGCAAAAACAGCATGTGTTGATGATCTCACATTGGCATCTTTTCCAGAAATAAAAATGCAAGCAGTGGAACTATATACAGAGTATTCGGCCATATCTCTCCTCCCTCTGGGTGACTTCATAAAAGTCAAATGAAATGGCAGCATCAACTGCAAACAACCCTTATTTCCTGGAATTTAGGTCACTAGAGATTCTTCTGTGACACCACTGACTGGGACTAAACCTCCTAGATTTGGAGAAAAAGGAGAAGACTAGTAGTAGTGAAGGGTCATTGTTGTAATTCTACTGAACAAATTAAAACTGCTATCATCCTACACAGATTAAATCTAAGGTCCCATGGTGCTAGCACTTCAATGAAAAGTTTTCACCCAATTACCTATGTTGAGCTTCTAATTTCTGCTCAAGTTTTTGCTGACACAAAACAGCATGCTTCCTCTTTATAGCTTGCTCAAATCCTGGTTTGGCTTGCAAAGCATGGTCATAACAGAGCACAGAGTGGTTATACTCCCCAAGCATCTGAAGAGACAAAAACAAGCACACATATATAGACACAAAGGGAAGAAAGACATTAGCCAGAGTCTGATTACATCTGCCCAAGTCCTTTATCTCACACCTAGGTCTCGCTGTGCGGTGAGCACTAGTTTAATAAGTGATCCATATCTCAACATAAAAGCATGCTATCAGATAGCTTAACTGGAAGATATTGCTGTCCTAAGAAGTGTACTATGTAGGAAATTCAATATTTCTCTCAAGTTAAATGTTTTACTTTGTCTTATTTTTTGTCAAAAAACTAGGTCAATTATTCACATTATTCTGTTGAGGGGTTTTCCCAACCTAATTTCTTCAATTCCACTCTTTTTTTTTTGAAACAAAAACTTTTTCCCCCAATAGAAGGAAAGATTTTTGAAAAACAAAGAGAGAGAAAGAAATAGGAAGGAAAACGGGCAGGGGAGAGAAACAGAATAACAGCAATCTGGCCTATGGAAACAAAACATTATACTCACTGCATATATATTCCCCAAAGTGTAATAGCTTGTGAAGAAGTCACTGTCATCCAGAGCTGCATGAACCACAACAGCAGCATCAGCAGAGAAATGCGCTCTATGCAGCACATTTGCTAAGTTTACCAGGGCAATGTCTTTATTGTGCCTAAAAGGAGAGACACAAATAAATGTGAAAGGAAGAAGCAAGTGCTCCAAGACACAATCTGAACAAGGGAAATTACTTTTGAAGTCACAAAATTTAGGAAAATTACCGAGTAGACTCCTAGAAAGAGAAAGAAAAAATCTCATTTTCACATTGCTGCTAGCACTTATTGAACCTGAGAGCTACAAGATTTGCAACAAAAATTCCATGTGGCACACTATATGAGGCATGCTTACAGCTCTCCCAGAGCGCCAGATGCCACTGCTGCCAGAAGTCACTGCTGCCACACCCACACCCTCCAGCTTCCAGCATATAAATGGCCTAGCTTCACAGCTTCATGACTACTCTGCAAAGAGATGCCAAGCCAATGAATTGTTCCTGTTCTACAGTTCCTGGAGTGCATGGCCACATAAGCCCACTAAGCTCAATAAGCTAAAGCAATAATAAAGGATACTTAACTAGAACCTAAACTCAGTAAATTCTCAATGACTTTGGAAACACCATTGTGAGATATAAGTATTTTCACAAATTTTCTTTTATGAAACTATTTTTTGATAATTTCATTTACTATTTTGTTGTAACAAGGCATATACATTACTTTGTGCTTGTTAAGGGGGCAGGTTTGGGGGGGTTGGGTGGGAAACTGAAAATTTTGTAGAGGGAAGGTCACAGTGGTAATGTGACTGATGCTGGAACATTGAATGCCTGAAACAACTGAATTATGAACAATTTTGTAAACCACAGTGTTTAAATAAAGTTAGGGAAAGAAAGCATTCTTGGCTTATATCTGCTTTAAAAATACTTAATTTAGGGGCCGGGAAGGTGGCGCTAGAGGTAAGGTGTCTGCCTTACAAGCGCTAGCGTAGGATGGACCGCGGTTCGATCCCCCGGTGTCCCATATGGTCCCCCCAAGCCAGGGGCGATTTCTGAGCGCATAGCTAGGAGTAACCCCTGAGCGTCAAACGGGTGTGGCCTAAAAACCAAAAAAACAAAACAAAACAAAAAAAAACTTAATTTAGGGGCCAGAGCGATAGCACACTGGTAAGGCGTTTGCCTTGCACACAGCCAACACAGGACAGACCCAATTTGAATCCTGGCATCCCATATGGTCCCCTGAGCCTTCCAGGAGTGACTTCTGAGCGCACAGCCAAGAGTAACTCCTAAGTGTCGCCGGGTGTGAGCACTCCAAATTTTTATTTATAATAATTTATCTAGCGAAGGTACTTGCATTCAAATTCCAAGAGGAGTGTCTGTGTTATGCAATTTTCTTTCCTTAATGAAAATTATAAGTACATGGTTGAATTACCACTTTGAATTCTTTGATATTTGTTATTTTTTAGATGGAAACAATTCCTTTGAATGGAATAAACAAGAAAGTAGAATGCAAAGCTTCTTCTTAAATTCTTCTTTAACAGTCCTGAGTCATGTGGAAAATTAGGGTGTCCAGAAGGAGAGGGGACTTACCTGGAAGAGAAGTGAAGTGCTCGCATGGCACACTCCACAACCTGGTATGGCTCATTCTTGATTCTCCAATAAAATGAAGCCATGTTATACAGAACCCAGGAGGAAGAGTTCTAGAGGTTTTAGCAGACAAAATGACAATCAAACACAGAGAAAGGCAGCATCTTTCTGTATATAAAAGTTGTGGGGCCCGGAGAGATAGCACAGCGGTGTTTGCCTTGCAAGCAGCTGATCCAGGACCTAAGGTGGTTGGTTCGAATCCCGGTGTCCCATATGGTCCCCTGTGCCTGCCAGGAGCTATTTCTGAGCAGCCAGTCAGGAGTAACCCCTGAGCACCGCTGGGTGTGGCCCAAAAACCAAAAAAAAAAAAAAAAAAAGTTGTGATAATAATAAATTTTACTTTATATGGCATAAAATATGCTTAGGAACTAGCATATGAGGCCAGAATGATATCTAACAGGCAGGATGCTTGCCTTGAATTTGGCCAACCCAGGTTTGATCCCTAGCATCCCATATGACTCCAAGTGATACAAGAAGTGATTCCTGAGTGCACAGACAGAAATAAGCCCCAAGCATCATCAAATGTGGCTCCAAACCCCAAAACAAAATAAAATCAAGAAAATCCCTAGCATCTTCTGGTACTCGTTTGACAATAGAGAAGCCCAAAATCTGTTTCTAAATTCCCATGTTACCAAGAACAGTATTTAAAAAATTCCTGGGTCTTCATATAAAATACCCTATCTCTTTATCACATTTTATTTGAAATGCTTAGGTATTTGAGCCTCACACAGCTGTGCTAAGAAGCTATTCTGAGCTCTGGTCTCTGGAGTGTCCCTTGGTCGTCCGTGGGGAACCATATTTAGTGCTAGATAAAACCAAATGGCAGCTTGCAAAACAAGTGTATTAATTCTATACTCTATTTCCCTGGCTCCTTTTCTTTTCTTTTCTTTTTTTTTTTTTAAAAAGTAGATGTCATCTTAAAAGGAGATCAAAAGATATTATTGTTATTGGTGATTCTTTCTCAATCAGAGAATGGTGATTATGCATTGTATAAATGTATGAAAGATACTAAAAATAGGTCAAAGATACTTTCTTTCTAGTAAAAACAATTTAGAAAGCAGCACTGCAGGGCCCTTGAGCACAGGTGGGTTTAACTCAAAAACAAAACAAAAAAACCTACCAACAAACAAGATATTCACATATGTACATCTCTAAATCCTATTTTATTTACATTACCTATAATTCTTTTTTATTTTTTTAAAGTACTATACTATTTGGGAGGGGTGCTTTTGGGCAACAACCAGGAATGCTCAGGGTCTATTCCTGGCTCAGTGCTTGGGAACCATGTGGTCTTGTTTTAACAGGGTTGGGCTTCATGCAGAGCATGTGCTTTACCATCCAACTTACCTTTCGGGTTTACATGAAGTGTTTACAGAAAACTTTCTGGCATGTCTTCCTGGTAAAGACTGGATTACTAATGCTGTTCCTGAGCTTTGAACAACTCAGTTTATAGTAACGTAATCATAATTTTAAATTGCTCTCATGACAGAGACAAACGAAGTAGGTATTTCTGAGAGAAAAAAATATCCTTTTTGGCAGCTAGAAAAAAGGTATTCTTGCGGGCTGGAGAGATAGCATGGAGGTAAGGTGTTTGCCTTTCATTCAGAAGGTCATTGGTTCAAATCCTGGCATCCCATATGGTCCCCCATGCCTGCCAGGAGCAATTTCTGAGTGTGGAGCCAGGAGTAACCCCTGAACGCTGCCGGGTGTGAACCCCCCCCCCCAAAAAAAAAAGGTATTCTTGCTTTGCATGCTCTTGACACATGTCTGATGCTGGGTTTGATCCTTGGCATCCTACCTGGTTCCCTGAGTCCACCAGGAGTGATTTCAGAGTGCAGAACCAGGAATAAGGCCCGAGTACTGCCAGGTGTGGCCCCAAAAGTAAACAAATAGAAAGATCTACTTTTCGGTGCTGGAGAGCTAACAGGGAGGTAAGGCATTTGCCTGGCATGCAGAAGGATGGCATCCCATATGGTCTCCCAGCCTGCCAGGAGCGATTTCTGAGTGTAGAACCAGGAATGATGCCTGAGTGCTGCTGGGTGTGACCCAAAAACCAAAAACCAACCCCCCCCCCCAAAAAATCTACTTTTCATACAGGTTTTGGCTCTTAGAGCATTTGGTGACTTACCTTCTGTAAACCTTCATGAATGAGGTGCCCTATATCATCTACACTCCTTCCTAATCGTTTAGATAAATATGTGAAGATTGGATCTTCTTTAGGCAATAAAGGTGCAGAAAGATTCACTCTTTCTTGTACGCCCTAAAGAGGAGGAAAACAAAGAAAACCCCGAAACAGAAAAAGAGCATCAGACAAAAAAAGAGTATAAGCAACTGGGTAACATTTGTTTTATATATTATACATTTAATTATTTACTTGAAATAATTCTGAAATAATTTTAATTCATAGTTGTTTGCAAATGTATAAAGCTGCAGGAGAGAGGGAAGTAACAAACCAAAAAAAAAATTAGAAATCATAAACTACAAAGAAAGCACAAATATACCTCAATTTGAAAAGAAAATAATGGCCACATGTATTTCCCAGGTAGTTTGGTCTGGGCTGATAACTCTGGCATTCTCAGGATGACTAGGGGCAGGAACCAGAGTAACCCAGCACCACACCCTCCGCCCTCAGATAGAAATAACCCAGCACTGCCACTCAACTCAAATAATATGAGCAGCTTGAACCTTCTCAGGTAGGACTGGACTATGGGGCTGAAAACTCTGGGGCTATTTTCAGAGTGGGGCTGCACTGAATCCCCTCACACCCACCCCACCACTAGTAAACTCATCAGTCTCTGCCCACACCTGCCATCTTGGCAGGAAAAAAAAAAGGCCCAGCTCCTCCAAGCTCCAAAAGAAAATAATGGCTACTGATACTTCGTAGGTATCTGGTTCAGGCTGATACCTCGGTGGATGGCATTCTCAGAATGGGTGGGGGCAGATACCCCTTTCTGTATGAATCACAGCAGCCACTGCCACACCCCATGCCCTCGGACAGTAACAGCCCCACTCCACAACCTAAGCTTATCACACTGTCAAGCCAACAAATTTATTTCAGACCAATAAATCCTGGACCATGCAGCCAACATTTCAACATTTTATGTAGTGTCAACACAGTAGTATCACAGGAAATCTGATAGGCAAGTTCCATAGAAATCTACCAAGCTCTAACACAGAAGCCATAGCCTGGTTAGTTCTTAGACACTGACTTTAGTAACACCATGGAGAGATCCAATAATCATTTCAAATTGACCCTTGTTGATCTAAGTTTTGATCATTCCATTTGCCTTTGTGTTGTAACATTGTTTGTGGAGGCAGGCTAGGGCAGTGGGTGGGAAATTGGGGACACTGGGGAAAAGGTCAGACTAGAGGTGGGACTGGTGCTTGAACATTTAATGCCTGAAACGACTGTATTATGGACAATTTGGTAAATCATGGTGTTATAACAAAAATTGAAGAAAAAGAAAGAAAAATACTTCAAAAAATTTTTTTACTTACTCTCAAGTGCTGAAAGGCATGTATACTATATGGTAGCTCTAGAATTTTAGTACAATCAGGTTGCTCAGGATCTAGAGGTACAGGAGATTCTGTGTCTATATAATCTTCAGGACTAAAAATGAGAAATGATGAATGAGTTAAAGATAAAGAAATGTCAACTATTTCCCTAAATGATCTCTGTTACAGAGCACTTCAACTTGACAACGAATATTGATCATATTTATACCTTTGTCAGATAGCTATTGCTAGAGTGAAAACTTTAGGGCATTTCTTATTCGTGCTAAGAAGAAAACGGTCATTAGGTCACCAAATGTTAAGATCTGGGCCTTCCCTCCCTAGTTGTTTTTATGCTGGGGCCACAATAGGTAGTGCTTGGGAGCTACTCCCACTATTCAAGGATCATTTCCACTGGTGTCAAAGATCATGTGGTGCCCAGAATCAAATCCTAGGTCATTCAAAGCCTACTCTCTAGCCCTTAGTGCTATTTTTCCTAGCCCAAGATCCGGACTCTGCAAAAGCTGATACTGTTAAATTCCTTATGGAAATGCTAAATCAATTTATATTTCTGTTAACAGTTTCTATAACTTAATCACTTAATGATTTAAAAATACTTTTACAATTAATATAGATGAAAATAATTCACATGTTTCAATTTGAGCATGACTCAGAAATATTTTTTTCTGCTTTTGGCCATTTGTTCTATTCACTATTCACTCTTTTTTTTTTTTGTTTTTTTTTTTTTGTTTTTTTTTTTTTGTTTTTTGGGTCATACACAGCAGTGCTCAGGGGTTACTCTTGGCTCTGTGCTTAGAAATCAGCTTTGTGGAGCCAGAGAGATAGCATGGAGGGAGGGTGTTTGTCTTGCATGCAGAAGGTCGGCGGTTCAAATCCCAGCATCCCATATGGTCCCCCGAGCCTGTCAGGAGCGATTTTTGAGCGTAGCATCAGGAGTAACCCCTGAGCGCTGCCAGGTGTGACCCAAAAACAAACAAAACAAAACAAAACAAATCAACTTTGTGCTCCGGGCAGGCACAAAGGACCATATGGGATACCGGGATTTGAACACAGTCAGTTCTGGATCAGTTGCATGCAAGGCAAACACCCTACTGCTGTGCTATCTCTCCAGCCCCAACTCTATTTACTATTAACTGTCCAATACTGATGGCTTAACAATACAGAGATCTAACAATCATTTCAAATGGTCCCTTGTTGAATCTAAGTTTTGATCATTCCATTTGCCTTTGTGTTGTAAAGAATATGAAATGAATTTCTTTGTGCCTACATGGAAGCCACCTAGGGTGGTGGGTGGGAAAGAAAACAGTCTGAGAACGCTTGCGTAACACCCAAAGATCACAGAAAAATTAAAACACAGAATCACACTTGGGGCCCCACTGAGAAAACTGTCCAGTGAGAAGCCAGCTGCCAGCTCCAAGAGGTGACCTCTGTAAAAGAGGCAGAAAGATAATGTGACTTGGGCTCGACTATGCTGAGTAAAAGGGTGAACCAAACACACACACACACACACACACACACACACAAACACACACACACAAAAGTGACTTGGGCTCGACTATGCTGAGTAAAAGGGTGAACCAAACACACACACACACACACACACACACACACACACACACACAAAAGCAGTCATGAGCAGAGTAACTGACCTTCAACAGGCCCAGCGCCCACCCACAACCACATCAGCCAGACTGCAGGAACAGAAGGAAAGCCAAGAGTCAAGAAGACACTCTGCAGGGAAGAAGGAAAGCTGGCGACACATTTACTGCTACTTGCTGTGCCCATGCTTTCCCCTTGTTTAAGTTTGATCTTAGCAAGAAACCAAGGACACTACCTAGGTTGGTGTGAACTTGGTTTGTTTTTATTTTTGTTTTTGGGCCACACCCAACAGCGCTCAGAGGTTACTCCAGGCTCTATGCTCAGAAATCGCCCCTGGCAGGCACAGGGGACCATATGGGATGCCGGGATTCGAACCACAGTCCTTCTGCATGAAAGGCAAGTGCCTTACCTCCATGCTATCTCTCTGGCCCCGGTGTGAACTTGGTAATGCAGATTCCATTATAGCTATCAGGGCTGCTTAAGGGAAACAATTACTATGAGCCACTCCTGCCCACAAGCCACAGTGGACGGCCACTGTCAGAGAGCAACTGTGAAATGTGGGACAGAGTGTTGGGCTCCTCCATCCCAAGATATGACTGACACAGAATGTTTGTGACCATGACTTCCCATCAATATTGTAGCTGCTCTCAGGTCAAGAATGACCACAGATTCCTCTGGGACATCTAGGCTTAGCTTTGAGCCAAAGACACTGAGTGGATTTAGTGTCCCATGAGAGCCCCCAATTGTTGCTCATAGAGCACCAAGTATGATGTAGAAACAACAGCATGCTGTCTGTGCTCAGGGAACTATGTATAATATTGATTTGGCCTTCCTGTATGCCCTGCCAGACCAAAAAAAAAAAAAAAAGTCTTGGAACAAAATGATAATATGGTGAGGAAGTGCTTGCCCAACCTCATGCAGTTGATGCAAATTTGATCCCTGACATCACACATGGTCCCCAGAAGCGATCCTTGAGTGCACAGCCAGGATAGAACTGCTGAGAATTGCTGGGTATGTTACAAAAAAAACAAAACAAAAAATAGGGGCCAGAGAGATAACACAGCAGTAAGGCATTTATTTGCCTTGCAAACGGCTGGCTGACCCTGATTTGATTCCTGGCATCCCACATGGTCCCCGAAGCCTGCCAGGAGTAATTTCTGAGCACAGAGCCAGGAGTAATCCCTGAGCACCGCCAGGTGTGACCCTCAAACCCCTCAAAATCACCAACCCCCCTGAAGACAATACAAACCCAAATTCACAAGTAACACTAAAAAACAGGCAGAACCCTTCCATGATACTGATTGGACAGGTGTTTAATGATTCAATTTCATTGGCAAAGAATACAAAAGCAGGCCCGCAGGGGGTCTCAAACTCAATTTACCTGGGGGCCGCAGGAGGCAAAGTCGGGGTGATCCTTGAGTGCAAAGTCAGTAGAAAGCCTTTAACATTGAGGGGTGTGACCCAAACAATTAAAACAAAACAAAAAAAGATTCCTCTAGGGCAGGGCCACAAAATGTTGTATGGAGGGCCGTTTGTGGCCCAAGGGCAGCGAGTTTGAGACCCTAGAGTGATAGTACCGTGAATTGGGGGCACTTACTTTGAACCTGGCCAATTCAGATTCTATCCCCAGCATTCCACATGTTTCCCTGAGCATCAACAGGAGTGATTCCTGAATGCAGAGTTATCCTTGAAAATCACCAGGTTTGAGTCCTCACTCCCCAAAAAGGCAGACACACCCTCACAACAACAACAAAGAAGACAATAGCAAAATTAAGCAAATGGGACATCTAACTGAAAAATGTCTGCACACTGCAAATGAAAATATAGCTACTGAATGGGAAAAAATATTTTCACATCATACATCTGACAATGGGCTAATATCCAAGATAATTAAAGCACTCAAAAAACACAGATTCCTTAATACAGATCAAGGAGCAAGCTCTAAGCACAATTGGGTGTGGCCCCACCCTCTTCACCCCCATTCTGAACTAGAACTCCCATCTGACTCAGCAATTTACTCTTTAGCTATTTATCTCCAAAACACATTAACTCAAAGAGAAACCTAGGCATCTATATTCATTGAGGTACTAATTGTAATGGATAATATCACACAACAGCCTAAGTGATTAATGACAGGTAAGTATAAGTAGGCATTAATGGCACATATGACCAATGAATTACTACACAACTTTAGCCTTTTGCTATAACATGGATAGAAGACAAATATGATGAGTAAAATAACTCGGGAGAAGTAGGATAAATGCAGCATGACTTTGGTAATAAGTGGAATATAAAAAAAAACCATAGAGAATGGCCAATGGCCAGTGACAAACCCTTGGACTCTGACAACAGGGCTGCAGTTATCAAGTAGGGTTGTGGAGTAGAGAGGGATAGATTAGATTACAAGTGACATTAAAGCAATGGTGAAACATTTTGGTGGATGGTGGAAGTGCAGAAAGACTATGCATTAAAAGTATATACGTTGATACTACTGTACATGTTATCCCAGTAATGATATGAAAAACAAAAATTAATTCTTCAATATTCAACGGCTATATTGCCCTTTTTTTTTTTTTTTTGGTCACACCAGGCAGCGCTCAGGGGCTACTCCTGGCTCTATGCTCAGAAATTGCTCCTGCCAGGCTTAGGGGTTGGGGGTGGGGGAACCATATGGAATGCCGGTATTCGAACCACCATCCTTCTACATGCAAGGCATACACCTTAACTCCATGCTATCTCTCCGGCCCCCTGCTATATTGTTTTTAAGAGCTTTGTAATTCTACACATAGTATACAATTAAGGAGGATTTTATTTTTGCTTTTAGTTTAGTTGTTGTTGGCTTTCAGAGTGTATCTGGCTGTGCTCAGGACTTATTCCTGGCTCTGTGCTCTGGGAATCACTCCTGGTCCACACTGCCTGGGGTGTCAGTGATTGAACTTGGGTCAATCACTAACAAGGCAAGTGGCCTGCCCACTATATTATCACTATGGCCTCTCCACATAGTATATATGTATATGTTATCACTAGACAATTACTTTGAAAACCCGGAGTTCATCTTTGGAAACAATGTCTTTACCTGATGTCTTTGCTCTCCAAAGTTATGTACGTGCCATCATACAGATCCAGGTCTCCTAAGGGCACCTTGGCTTTGATGCAGTCTGGATCCTCTTTATTATGTCTCTGTTCCAGTCCTGTATCTCTGTCCTCATTCTCTTCTATGTGAATCTTTTGAGCAACTAATTGCTTCTGTAAGAAAAGAAGAACATGTCTTTCTCCTAGTCTCTCTCCCTCTAGATACCTCAGATGATAAAAGAAAACTAGTGGAAGAATCCTCCATGACAGATGCCAAGGGTTCCAAATAGATCCTCAGCTAAGCTGGCAGATATAAGGACTCTCTGCTAAAGTGACCAGGTATAGCAAATAACATTTCATTTATAATACAGCACCAAGGGCTTCAATGCATAATAACTGGCTGACTCAAGACCACTACAACTTGCACCTCTCAAGTTCCTTTGCACAAAATCGCTACATAATTAACATCACCTCAAAGTGTCTGTCCCAATAATGGCTTAGTCCTTTAAGATATCTAGCATTTGAGAACTGTAACCTGAAACAGTCTCCCAGTAGAACTAAGTAACTGTGGGTTTCCCTCACCCATTTTATAACATCATTGCTACAGACTGGCTCACAGCTTATTAATTTTGGAGGACTCCCCTGAAGCAATCCATAGGAGATCCAAAGACAACACCATTGATAATACTCAGTCCACTAGATAGGATTCATAGAGTTCAAGGGAGTTGTGTTGGTCAAAGGCCAACAGGGTCCCCATCTGTGATGCTTGGGAGATACACTTGGTAATGCTTAAGGGGACATGCAATGTCATAGATGGAGCCCAGGATCCTGATACCCCTGTGATATTTCCTTGACTATTCATGTTTTTTTAAAAAAGGGACAATTATTGTATTATGATCAATTGTGTCAACAATACTACAGCTTTTAATGTTAAGGAAGTTGCATGAATTTTGTGGCTTTGGATTCCTTTGTGTAAGAAATATTATAATGTACTACTATCTGGGGGCTCGAAGGGACAAAGTAAATGTACATGTTTAAAAAAAAAAAGAAAACAGAGAAACAGAGTGAGAGAGAGATATACAAGATATACAAGAGTGAGACACTGGGGCCAGAGCAGTGGCACTAGAGGTAAGGCCTCTGCCTTGCCAGCGCTAGCCTAGGATGGAACACAGTTCGATCCCCTAGCTTCCCATAAGGTACCGCAAAGCCAGGAGTGATTTCAGAGTGCATAGCCAGGAGTAACCCCCGAGCAAAAAATGGGTGTGGTACAAAAACAAAAAGAAAAGCGAAGAGTAAGACACAGAGAGATAGAAGACATGAGCAATGTGCCTGCCACAGTGGCAGGTTGGGTTGATAGTGGGAGTGTAACTGGGGATATTGTTGGTATAAAATGTGTACTGGGGGAAGGTGATATATATTCTCTGAAGGAAGCTCAATCATATAACTAAGTTTTTTAATTATCTTTATTTAAAAACCATGATTACAAATATGATTATAGTTGTATGATTATAGTCATGTAAAGAACAACCCCCTTCACCAGTGCAACATTCCCACCACCAACTTCCCAGATCTCCCTCCTCCCCACCCACCCACACCTGTACTCAAGACAGGCTTTCTGGGCCCGGAGAGATAGCACAGCGGCGTTTGCCTTGCAAGCAGCCGATCCAGGACCTAAGGTGGTTGGTTCGAATCCTGGTGTCCCATATGGGTCCCTCGTGCCTGCCAGGAGCTATTTCTGAGCAGACAGCCAGGAGTAACCCCTGAGCACCACCGGGTGTGGCCCAAAACCCAAAAAAAAACCAAAACAAACAACCAAACAAACCCCCACCCCCCAAAAAAGACAGGCTTTCTACTCCCCTCATTCATTCATATTGTTATGATAGTTTTCAGTGTAGTTATTTCTCTAACTGCACTCATCACTCTATGTGGTGAGCTTCATGTCATGAGCTGCACCTACCAGCTCTCATCTCTCTTGTCTCTGAGATGTCTTTCTTTTTTTCTTAAAGCCCATAGATGAGTTAAACCATTCTGCATCTTTCTCTCTCCCTCTGACTTACTTCACTCAGCATAATAGATTCCATGTACATCCCTGTATAGGAAAATTTCATGACTTCATCTCTCCTGACAGCTGCATAGTATTCCATTGTGTATATGTACCACAATTTCTTTAGCCACTCATCTATTGAAGGGCATCTTGGTTGTTTCCAGAGTCTGGCTATTGTAAATAATGCTGCAATGAATATAGGTGTGAGGAAGGGATTTTTGTATTGTATTTTTGTGTTTCTTGGGTATATTCCTAGGAGTGGTATAGCTGGATCATATGGGAGCTCAATTTCCAGTTTGTGAAGAAATCTCCATATCGCTTTCCATAAAGGTTGGACTAGACGGCATTCCCACCAGCAGTGAAAAAGAGTTCCTTTCTCTCCACATCCCCGCCAGCACTGCTTATTTTCCTTCTTTGTGATGTGTGCCAATCTCAGTGGCGTGAGGTGGTACCTCATAGTAGTTTTGATTTGCATCTCCCTGACGATTAGTGATGTTGAGCATCTTTTCGTGTGCCTTTTGGCCATTTGCCTTTCTTCTTTTTCAAAGTGTCTGTTCATTTCTTCTCCCCATTTTTTGATGAGGTTAGATTTTTTTTTCTTGTATAGTTCTGTCAGTACCTTGTATATTTTGGATATTAGTCCTTTATCTGATGAGTATTGGGTGAATAATTTCTTCCATTCAGTGGGTGGCTTTTGTATTCTGGGCACTATCTCATTTGAGAGGCAGAAGCTTCTCAGCTTAATATAGTACCATCTTGATACTTCTTCCACTTGTTTGGAGAGTGCTGTTTCCTCCTTAAAGATGCTTTTAGTCTCAATGTCATAGAGTGTTTTTACCTACATGTTGTTCTATATACCTTATAGTTTCAGATCTGATATCAAGGTCTTTAATCCATTTGGATTTTACCTTTGTACATGGTGTTAGCTAGGGGTCTAGTTCGCTTTTTTGCAAGTGACTAACCAGTTGTGCCAACACTACTTGTTGAATAGGCTTTCCTTGCTCCATTTAGGATTTCTTGCTCCTTTATCAAAAACTAGGTGGTTATATGTCTGAGGAACATTCTCTGAGTACTCAAGCCTATTCCACTGATCTGAGGGTCTGTCTTTATTCCAATACCATGCTGTTTTTGTAACTATTGCTTTGTAATACAGCTTAAAATTGAGGAAAGTAATGCCTCCCATATTCCTTTTCCCAAGGAATGCTTCATATAACTAAGTTTTAACCACAAATATGTACCACAGAAAACATCAATTTGCAACCACCTTGCTTCCATAAAATCAATGAAATCAAATTGAATAAATAAAATGAGTTAAAAAAAAAAAGGGATGGGCCCGGAGAGATAGCACAGCGGCGTTTGCCTTTCAAGCAGCCGATCCAAGACGAAAGGTGGTTGGTTCGAATCCCGGTGTCCCATATGGTCCCCCGTGCCTGCCAGGAGCTATTTCTGAGCAGACAGCCAGGAGTAACCCCTGAGCAACGCTGGGTGTGGCCCCCCCAAAAAACAAACAACAACAACACCAAAAAAAAACAAAACACCAAAAAAAAAAAAAAAGGGACAAACATAGAGGCCAGGTATGTGGTTCAGTGGTAGGAGACTATGCCTAATGAGGCCCTAATATGTGTGAGACTTAAATTCACTGGAATTTCAAGTTCCCTGTTTTTTTTTTCCCAATATTTGTGATTTTTTTTTTATTGTTGTTAATGGAACCAGGTCATTTCCCTCTAGGATCTGTCATTCTCCGGGATTTTGCCCACTGAGGGTTTTAGGACTGGTTACTGACACTGTCAACAGAATCCAAGGTCCTAAATGTCTTTGTGTCAGGGGAATGTTCTTTCTTTCAAACACATAAAATATGTAACATGACAAAAAAAATCAATTATATCCAGAATAAAAGTATAGTGTGGTCTAATTATATCACTTTTCTGGAGGAATGGGGGGTCAGGACTATTTAAAAAGTGACAATATTCTATTTTCCTCCCTCAGTTTTGGGGTCACATCTGAGGATCTGGGGCTATTCTTAGCATGCAGCTTAAGGAACCATGTGGTGCCAGGGATTAAAAATCCAGATCCTGCATATAAAGCATATGTTTCAGCTCTCCAAGCTATTCCCCCAGGCCATGGTGGCCACGTTGGAGAGATTTTTACTGTTTGCCTATATATTTTCCACTGGATTTTATTCAGTTATTTGACCTTCTCTTGAACACTAGGAATGACTCTAAGTCTGCTTTAACTGATCATTGAAATGTCTTCCAACCCAACAACATACTGACAAAGATGTGATTCTTTTCTCATTACTCTTATTATTCCCAATATTTTTGAAATCTCAAATTAATTTCCTTTTTTATGTTTTTTTGTTTTGGGTCACACCCGATGGTATTCAGAGGTTACTTCTGGTAACTCAGGGGTCATTCCTGGCGGTGTTCAGGGGACCATATGAGATGCCGGGCATTGAACTTGGGTTGGTTTCATGCTAGGCAAATCTGCTATGCTATCACTCCAGTATGATCTCTTTTTTTTTTCTATAATGATAGTTCTATTAAATATTGGACTAATTTACACATCTTTTAAGAGGTGATTTTATGAGGGAAATAATGCCTAGTTTTAAAACTAGCTAATACTGGACTGGTGAAACAGTACAAATGTTAGGTACTTGCTTGCCTTACATAAAGCTGGACCTGGTTTGATCATCAGCACTGCATATGACTCCCCGGCACACCAGGAATAAACTCTAAAAGCAGAACCAGGAACAAGTCCTGAGCACCACTGAGTGTGGCTCCTTTCCCCCAAATAGCTGATATTCTTTGCTACTCAGCAAAATCAGCATATGGAAATGGTGATGGGAACAAAAAAGTCAGTGTTATTAGACTAAAAATTATTTCAAGTTTCAAGGTACAAAGTGATACATGTGCTTCACTTTAATCATAAGAACACATAATATCAAGACCTTCGTTTTTATCACATGGGAATGAGCAAAAATGATATTTTATAGGGTATTAAAACCAGTCTTCATTTTCATAATTTAGATATACTTTCCTTGCAATAATATAATTATCCTATGTATCTGACAGAAAAACTTGAAAGTGAAAATTTTGTTCAAGAATACAGTAAGTCGGGCCCGGAGAGATAGCACAGCGGCGTTTGCCTTGCAAGCAGCCGATCCAGAACCAAAGGTGGTTGGTTCGAATCCTGGTGTCCTATATGGTCCCCCGTGCCTGCCAGGAGCTATTTCTGAGCAGACAGCCAGGAGTAACCCCTGAGCACCGCCGGGTATGACCCAAAAACAAAAACAAAAGAATACAGTAAGTCAAAAATCATGCACAAATCCTGAGCTGGTATAGTCTTTTTTGTTTTGTTTTAGGGTCACACTCTGGGCTCTGTATTCAGGCATCACTCCAGGCAGCCTCAGGGAACCATATGGGATGTTAGGTCAGCAGCAAGCAACTCAAGTGCCCTACCTGCTGTGCTATCACTCTGGCTCTTTTTGTTTTGGTAATTTTGTTTTGTTTTGCTTGTAATCTCTCTTCCTTAAGTTACTCCAATGAAAGTCTTGTTGTCTTTGAATTCTTGTATCCTCATTCTCACTTCCATTTCCCTCTATTTGCAATGCCAGGGATTGAACTCAGGGCCTCAGACATGTGTTCTACTGCTGAACCACATCCTCAGCTTGGTAGCATTAAAAACAAATATGAACTCAAAACAGTGTACTTCTACAAGTTAGAGAATGAGTCATAAGAAATAACATTCTTTAATTTTCCTTTGAAGATAACAGTTCCTCACATGTCCAGTTGCCTCACCTCCAATTCTTTGAGGTAGTTAACTGTTGTTTCTTGTCTCATTAATATAACTAAGTCATGAGGATGCTTCAAGTTCATTGGTGAATCCACCTGCAAGCAAGCAATAGAGAAAACTCAGTTTCATGGCCATCTGTTAATCATTTCTTAGATTTCAACTATTTATTTTTACTTAAAGTTATATCAATTGGCAATATAATCAAGTACTAGGTACTCAGTAAAATTCAAGGGTCATTTCAAAAGTGATCATATGTTAAGTTTCAGCAAAGAGATGAACAGGTTCAAATAGCTCTTCCTGGAGCTCCAACTTGAAAGAACTGGCTTCTGATGTGGATGAAGGGGCTACAAGTTGACGGCTTCATGAGAAATATTTTATAACGAGTAACAAGATTAATCTTTTAAATATTGCACCACAAAGGGATTGCCTTGTGTTAATAATCTACTGAATATCTGCATAAATTTTAGAAGCAGTGAAAGAAACAATATAAAAATATCCATTTTTGAAGATGTAGAAACCGTAACTCAAAGATAAAATCATCTTGAGATATACTAATTAAAACTCGTGTTTAAAAAACAAAACTCATGGGGCCAGAGAGATAGCACAGTAGCGTTTGCCTTGCAAGCAGCCGACCCAGGGCCTAAGGTGGTAGGTTCGAATCCCCAGCGTGCGTCCCATATGGTCCCCCCCCCCCCCCCCCCCCCCCCCCGTGCCTGCCAGGGGCTATTTCTGAGAAGATAGCCAGGAGTAACCCCTGAGCACCACCGGGTGTGGCCCAAAAAACAAAAACAAAAAAAAACAAAAAAAAAACACCAAACAAACAAACAAAAAAAACCCAAAAAAACAAAACTTGTGTTTACTGAATATTAGGTTAAGATAGAAGAAAAAATAAGGATCAGGAGTGATAGCATATTGGGTAGGGCATTTGTCTTGCATGTGGCTGATTCAGGTTTGATCCCCAGCATCCCATATGGTCCCCTGGGCCTGCCAGGAGTAAATTCTGAACACAGAGCCAGGAGTAACCTGTAAGGACCACTGAGAATGGCCCCCAAAACACTACCCCCAGAATCCTTAGATGTTGGTGGCCAGCAATTTTTTTTTTATTTGGATGGTTATTTGACAACACATGACCAGAGAAACTGTCCACACTCTTTGATCCAGCTATATTAAACTCTAGGAAACTATGCCAACACACATTCTTAAGTAAACAAATATTATATATATGTATATATATATGAATATATATATGAATATTTATATATATATGAATATTCACCACAATATTTTTAGCTGCAAAAGAAAAGAGAAACAGCTACAATTTATAAGTATGGGAACAAGAAAATGTACTGTCCAATAGAATGATATTAAAAAATGATATCAAATATTATAGAAAGATTCACTATGTGTAATTAGCTAAAAAGAATAACAAGTATACTTGTACTATTTTACTATTTCTCTCTCTCTCTCTCTCTCTCTCTCTCTCTCTCTCTCTCTCTCTCTCATTTTTGGGCCACACCTGGTGATGCTCAGGGGTTACTCCTGGCTATGTGCTCAGAAATTGCTCCTGGCTTGGGGACCATATGGGATGCCTGGAGATTGAACTGTGGTCTGACATAGGCTAGCATGTGCAAGGCATCTAGATGCCTCTTTCCACCCTGCAACACCTCTCAGGTCCCTATACTTGTACTATTTTTTGTTGTTGTTGTTGTTTTTGGGACCACACCCATTTGATGCTCAGGGGTTCCTCCTGGCTAAGCACTCAGAAATTTCCCCTGGCTTGGGACGCCAGGGGATTGAACCGCGGTCTTTCCTTGGCTAGCGCTTGCAAGGCAGACACCTTACCTCTAGCGCCACCTCGCCGGCCCCTACTATTTAAAAAAAAAAAGTCACAGGTATGCATTTTGATAGATATATGCACATCTAAACATATACAAAACTAAGTTGGTTTGCAAAACTACAAAACTAAGTTGTAGTTTCTTTTGGGAAATGGGATTGAGAGGATATGTTATGCTTTTACTTTATATGATTGTATTTTTTTTCTTTATTTTCTTTGATGTGGCCCAAGAAGAAAAGATGGAAGGAAGGTGAGGAGAAGGTAAAAAATGAGGAGAGGGGAGAGAAGGAGAGATTAGGGGAGAGGAAGGAGGGAAAGGAGAAGGAAAGGGAGAGAAAGGGGAAAGAGGAGGGGAGAGCAAGAGAGGCGATGGGAGAAAAGAAAATTGGAGAGGGAAAGGGAGGAAGGGGGAGGGGAGAAATGAAAGGGGAGGGTAGGGGAGGAGAGGAGAGGGGAAGGCTGCGATCGTATTTTAAAATGGTCAATAATGCACAAGCACTGGCAATAAGGAAAAAAATTATCTTACATATACATGCACATGATTTCTGGCTCTCAGAAAAATCTCAGTGACCTGGTACCTAGGGATGATCATGATGAAACTCCTGCTACTCTGTAGTGCCCCACTCTCAAAATAGAGGTCAGCCCTTCAGGAAGTCCTACTGTGAGAAGAAACTCCTTTATAACTGCCAAGAAACTACCCAGTTCAATGAACTGATTTTAGAGCTAGTTTGGTTTGGGGAACGCAGTGGCGTAGGGTGAGTAGTTGTAGAGCTTAAATACAAGGTAGCTTTGCTCTTTATCACTTGGCAAATGTTTCAAAAAGGGCCATTTTAAAAAGAGGGCATAAGAACAACATGAATAAAGTCTGATGGTAGCTTTCATGGTAACACAGTAACAATAGGATAACAGCCCAGTGACTACAGGCAAAACTCACCAGTCTGCTTATTTGACACTGGCCTCAGAAACGCCAGGGGCAAAAGAAATGCTGAGTTGTGTCCACTTAGGCTTTCATGGCCACAAGTAACTGCGTAATTATCATTAGGTAGCTCTGGATAATTATCATCTCCTACAGTCTTGCTTTTAAGAAGAAATCCCTTTGCTGACCCCATTGGCTTTCTTGCCCTGTTGGAATTTAGAGTAAAGCTAGAGCCTGATGTGAAAATCACAGAAATGTAACAGTTAGTTACATTACCTGACAATCTGGGTTAAAAATACCTTCCATCAAACAATCAAAGTTATCAAAAGTCTATAAGCTAGATTTATCTCAAGAGGGCCGGAAAACTCTTGCTTCTCTTTTTATAGTATTCTAACATTTCCTCAGCCATACATATAAAGCCGGCACAGCAACTAGGAAATGAATAAGGAATGATTCCATCAACCTTATTTTACAATAGGGTTAGTTCTGGTATAATAAGAATTAAAAAAAATTTTTTGAATCCAGAGTATGGCATTTTCCTTACATGCCATCAACCCAGGTTCTATTCCTGAGACCTCCTCATAAGGTCCTTGAGCACAACAATGAGTGACCCCTGAGCAGAGCCAGGAGTAATCCATGACCAATACCAGGTGTCCCCCCCAAAAGATCCCCAAAAATTTAAGCTTAAGTAATTCCTCAAATAATAGTAGATGCAATAATACATTTATTTATACAACTCAAGGTTGAAATCTCTCATTCAAATAAAGCAAAATTTCTGTTTCAAAGATAGAAGACCCCCATTCCTGAAATGGTAGAAAGCAGGGTCTGTTCTATTAAAGAAACTAATTTAAACTTGAGAGGTATTCATTTTCAGCTAAGAAAATATTCCCTTTCTTAAGCTATATAGAATAAGGGAATGCAAAATGGTACTGCCTACATTTGTTTTCCTTTGTTTGGGGACCATACCTATTGTTGCTCAGACCTTACTTCCAGCTCTGTGCTCAAGGATAATTCCTGGAGGGGGAACCAAGTGACCATATGTGGTGCAAGGACCAAACCCAGGTTAGTCACATGCCTACTGTACTCTGGTCCCCCGCCTACATTTTTAGATCTCCATTTAAGCCCAAGAAAGTAGTTGATTTGAGGTGACAAATTAAATGGTTTTCAAAGCAACACAATTACAGTGGGAAGATAATTCACTTACCATATTCTGCATCTTTGCTTTTACAAGTTAGGTCAGAATAAACAATAGTGGCTTTGGCCTGGTTTATTAGAGCCAGTAGCTTTTGGGCAATTTAAAACTTTGTTCAGATTCCCAAAGGAAGTTATTTGATACAGGACTCGAAATATTTTTCAATTCTCCCATCCTCCCTTTTTGTTTTTGGGGAAGAGTATGGGGAAATGGAGACATTTCTTTTGGGGGTGCATGGGGGGTGGGACAGACTCAGCAATCACTCCTGGCGATGCTCAGGGCACTGTATCAGATGGCAGCAACTGAACTCAGGCTGGCAACGTGCAAGTCAAGTACCTTACCCACTGTACTGCTCTAGCCCTGACATTTCCATTCTTAAATACTTAAGCAGTCTGTTTACCTGATATTTGGAGGAAATTCAGCGAGAAGAATGAGACTACTGTTTGTATTACAGACATATTTAAAGTAAGCGCAATTTCAGTTTTATATTTAAACGGTACTAGATAACCAGTGCTTTATTATGTTTGCATAGCAAGGGTTTGGTCAACATTCAGTTGTGAGATACTACTTTTCATACTGAAACAGAGCCAGGACACTGAGGGGAGGTATAATGATGAGATTATCAGCACCCGAGATCTTGGCAGCAACGTGCTCTTTGTGATGTGGCAGCAAAGAACATGAGCTTCATCAGATGAAAAATGACTTCAGGAGCTCAGAGCCTGCAAGTTTTTGTTGAGGTACCTTCCAGCTGGTAAAATTTAAGACTTTGTGGCAAGTATCTTTGGCAAATGCCAATCAGCTTGAATCTCCCGCAAAACTTTCCTTCTGAGAAGATTATGAAAGGGGGTAGGTATGTGTGATAACTTTGTAAATATTACAGCAATCATTCAACCAGTAAAGATTTACACAAGAGCCTCAAAAGACTTCACAGCTTTTCCACAATGGACAAACTCCTACCTCTTCCATTATTACACAATAAATTATTACTATAATGACCCAAATGCTAAAAAAAAAAAAAAAAAGTGGGGAAAGAAAAGTGGAATTGCTGTCAGTTTGTTCTATTTTAAAAGGTGAGAAAGAATAAAGTCAAGGGGCTGGAGTGATCGTACTGTAGGTGAGATGAGGTTCTTGCCTTGCATCTGGCTGATCTGAGTTTAATTCTTGGCATCATAGATGGTTCTCTGTTATCCCACCAGGAGTGAGTATTCCCTGAGCACAGAGTGAGAAGCAAGCCCCAAACACAACAAACAAAACTGAAATCTATTTAGAGCAAAATGAATCCTGCAGGGAGAAATTAAGTATTCAGAATCAGCTGTAAGGCATTATAGAATGACTAATTCTCTAAGAGTTCAAGGTAGACAAAATTCCACTGCTGCCGTAGTCGTTTATCTAATAAAATGACAAGTCACGTAATAAAGCAATTTATTTTTCCTTTGAAATACATTATATAAGCACCTGTACTCATTCCATATGTAACCACAAAACTTTATTATTACTCATATCGAATTCATTCTCGTATTTACTGTTGTCTCTAATTCATCAAGATATTCATATTTATTTGTCTAATTTAGAGTCCCTTCTTTATTGCACTTGTTAAATTCACATGGTAATAGATAAAAATGTCAGTGCATGAGAATAATCACTTCGTCAGCCTAAAGGAAAAAGAGTTTTAAATTCTACAAAAACTAGTTTGAGTTAATCATTTTTCAAAGGTCCTTTATGATGTGAAACTAAATACTTCTATTTTAACATTCACTTCCAAAAATCATATGACTTCACACATAAGCTAATATTTTAATTTTTTTAAAAAATGGTGTCAAATGAGTATATGAATGCAGCACTAATGGAAAGCCTACTCTTCTCCCCAAAGCAGTTGGAAATTAATAAAATTTTCAATTATACCAAAGTCACGTGTAATCACATCCCCTTAAATCAGTACCTAGGGGCAGAAATGTAAAACACTCGGAATTTCAGAGTAACTTTTGAAACAAAGATGGAGAGATAGTTCAGAACTTGTCTTGCATGGTGGTAAAATTCAATCTCACATATTTACTGTTGTCTCTAATAAACCAAGATAGTCATATGTATTTGTCTAATTTATAGTCTCTTTTTTCTTGCATTTCTTAGATTCACATGGTAACAGATGAAAATGTCAGTGCATGAGAATAATCTTCAATGCTTCAATGATAAAGGATTATAAGCACCTCAAAGCTAACCAGCCATCAGGTGGTGGGTTTGAGCCCCCAAACATCACAAAAATAGAAATTCAATTTCTCACTAAATATTAAAACAACACAATGCGGACATGAACAAAATCTTCAAATCATCTAAAATTTCACCCCTAGCTGAAACTGTCCGAGTTATTGGATACTTAAATTTTAGTTATCCAGTGGCCACAATTCTCTTCTTAAGACAAATGCATTTGATTTGCTATATAGAAGCTTCACCACCATACGAAAGCTTCACCATAGGAAAGACATGATCAAAGGGAGCCCTTTCCCTGGTGATGGTGATTAATTCTATGATTATTTTTATGATTAGCCAGGTGGTCAGTTAGTACTAAGGACACTTTCATTTGAGCTTTGGGGTGGTCATTTTATATCCTCAAAAGAGTAGAGAATGGGGAATTAATAAAAAGTTAGAGAAATGGAGAGAATGGGAATATATGTAATATAGGAAAAGACCTACAAAAATTTAAAAAAATACTTAGAATTTGTCCAATGACCTGGGGCTGGAGAGATAGCATGGAGGTAAGGCGTTTGCCTTGCATGCAGAAGGACGGTGGTTCAAATCCTGGCATCCCATAGGTCCCCCGAGCCTGCCGAGGGCATTTCTGAGCATAGAGCCAGGAGTAGCCCCTGAGCGCTGCTGGGTGTGACCCAAAAACCAAAAAAATAAAAGACAAAAGAATTTGTCCAATGACCCAATGAAAGTTTCAATCCATAAAGTCTTCATATTCTTTCTAAGTTTTAATTAGTTTTCTTTTCCTTCTTCTTTTAAGGGGTGGAGTAAGGAGTAGGGGCCACACTTGGCAGTACCTGGGAATTACTTCCAGCGATGCTCAGGGGACCATGTGGCACCTCTTACCAAACCCAGCCTCTTGCATGCCAGCTTGCGCTTCAGCCTGTTGAGCATCTCTGGCCCTTAAACCTAATTTTCTCAAGGCCTCTACCTAGAATATCTTCTGACCCAGAAGGCTCAGTCAGTCCAGAGCATTTGTCTCTTTGCACATGTTAATTCCTCTCCTTGGAATGAATGCATTTGTAGTCTCATGCTTAAAGCCAAATGACTTGGCTCAAATGCTATTTCCTTTACGAAGTCATTCTTCTGTAGAACTCCCCCATGACTTGACATGTTTTCCTTTAAAGTATTTATTATATTACTTATTATTTGCAAGACTATCTCCAACGAGGGGAAAAACAATTTAAAAATTCTCCTCCAGTTCTTACTAGAATTTTTTAGTATATGTTGGGTTTGATACAGTTAACTTTTTTTTGGTGTGGGGAGAGGGGAATAGTTGGGTCACACCACGAGTGCTCCCATTGGAACTCCAGAGAACCTGGGATATTAGGAATCAAAACAGGTTTGGTTGCCTGCAAAGCAAACACCTCCCTTCTACCACCCTCCCCCCATCTCTCTGGTCCAGCTCACCTTTTGACAGTGGTGTCTTTGGATTTGATAGACACTTCATGGCAATCTCCTCAGGCACAGTCACTCACTGAAGACTAAGGGTGATGTGCAAATGTCACCAGCAGTTAATGAGGGGAAAATAAGTGTCTGGCAAGTCCATGACTTGTGGTGTGGCCTGGAGCAGGTTACCTACCCTGCCTGGGCCTATGTTAGATTGCTATGCAGTGGTTAAGTGGAGGACCATGGGAGTGGAGACAAAGAAGTGGAGCAGATCCTTCTCATCTTTAAAGTGTTCTGCAAGGCGCCGAAGCAATAGCACAGAGGTAGGGCATTTGCTTTGCACATGGCACAAACTCGGGTTCGATTCCTGGCATCCTATATGGTCCCCTGAGCCTGCCAGGAGTAATTTCTGAGTGCAGAGCCAGGAGAAACCCCTGAACACAGCTAGGTGTAGCCCTAAAACAAACAAAAGATGCTCTGCTGATGATGCCAAGGCCACTCAGGTTTTTGTTTCCCTGCAAGGTCTACTACTGGGGCTGGGTGAGTACGGGCAGGTGAGTGCCAGGTGACTGCTAATTATCCATCATTATAGTCCAACCTACTATGTTAACTTGTATGTTTCCCACTTCCACGGTAACAACCTGTGATGGGGCCAAATATGGTCAGAACCTCAGGTCCCAGGTCCTCCAAGTGTGTGGGAAAAAGAGTGGGAGGGAGAAGCAAAGGGGTGTGTGTGTGTGTGTGGTCTAAAGTCATGGAAAGGAGAAAAATAAAGTTCCCTTTGGCCCCCACTCCCTGTGTAGACAGAAGTGTCTCTGCTACTTTCTCTTTCCCTTTGAAATACACTATGCTTCATCCCAGCTGGTTGCCTGCTTCCTTCACTTGCCTCCTCTATCTTCGTAAATAGATGCTGGCTTTAATGATCATATGCACTCCATGAAATCCTTCTTGGGGAGACAGAAGAATTGGGGCAAAGAGTGTCCCTGCCTCTAAGGAGACCCAGCCCAAAGACTTCTAAAACTCCTCTTAATTTTTTTTTGTCTTTGGGCCATACCTGGTGGTGCTCAGGGATCACTCCTGGTAGTATTCAGGAGACCATGGGGGTGTTGGGGATCAAGCTTAGGTCAGTCACATACTAGGTAAGCTGTACGTACCTGACGTACTGGTCTTTCCAGTCCATCCTCTTAACTTTCTTTTCTTTTTCAGTAAAACAAAAATAGTTCTTATTGAGTTCTTACTTAGAAAGGTGTGAGGGCTTCCCACTCTGCCTTTGGACTAAGGCTTCCAGCAGCAACTACCATTATTCCCATTTGTTATGTACTGTGACCCTCTGATGTTATTTTTTAAGAAACCAAATTACCACTGAATGAAGGCTGCAAAACTCAAGAAGTTCGCATTATTTCAGAAGATCAAGTGACATTTTTCCCTTGGTGTCACTTCATGGACTAAGTAAAAGCTACTAACTGGTTATGAGGCCTGGAGGTTAACTAAACCTCCCTGGCCTTATTACTCTCCCCAGGTGTAATACAGAAACACTTCAAAGTAGAATGATATTGTAAGACACCAGCAATAGAATTTTAACTATGGAAATATTCCATGAAGTGGCAATATCTTACTGCTCTGCTAAATTTGTTCATTATAGAACAGATTTCTAATAAAGTATTTAGTTTTCAAATACGTGGTTTGTAGAGGTTATCCTTTGATTTTTGAGCAGGTGCTACACTTTTGGGGATATTTATTTGAAATGTTAAAACTCTGGTACCCAGTTGTCAATGTTCCATGATGTGCCTATTTTTAACCTTTGGGATTAATAAAGCCCAAGAGAAGAAGAGTTTATATTTACTACCTCTTACCTTAAAGCAATTGTTTTTGTTTTTGGAGCAATTAAAATCGTGGTTGGAAGGAGTTTTCTAAATGTCTTTTTTTATTTTTTTTGGGGGGGGGGGCCATATCCTGTGACATGCGCTCAGAAATAGCTACTGGCTTGGGGGACCACATGGGATGCCGAGGGATCAAACCACAGTTCGCCCTAGGATAATGCTGGCAAGGCAGAAGCCTTACAGCTTGCACCACCACTCTGGCCCCAAATGTCTTTTTTAAGCAGTGTTTCATTGCTAATAAAATTGATTCTAAGCATAAAAAGGAAAGAAAAGAAAAGGAAGGTGTGAGGGGAAGGCTGGTATGACAGTACATTAGGTAGGACAGTTGGTCTGCATATAGTCGATCCAGGTTCCATGTACGGTAAACAAATATCACTAAGAGTGATTTCTGAGTGCACAGCCCTGAGCAAGGCTGGTTGTCGGAACACCTTTATCTCTCCATAAAGTAAGATGTGAGAGGAGAGAAAGAAAGGAATGTTCATGAGAGAATAGGCTTTTCAGAATGGAAAAAGGCAAGCAGATACATGGAGACAAACAAGTGAGAAATATTCAAGGGCTTTAAGATATTCATGGGCTTAAAAAACTAGCTCCTAAAAACAAACAAACAAAAAAAAAAAAACACAAAAAAACTAGCTCCTGTCCTTGTAATTCTATTTTATCATATTTTTCTTGTTATGTTTGTCTTTAGGCCACACCCATTGATGCTCAGGGGTTACTCCTGGCTATGCTTTCAGAAATCCCTCCTGGCTTGGGGATACCATATGGGCATCCTCTGTCCTATGCTACTGCTTGCAAGGCAGACCTCTTACCTCTAGCACCACCACTCAGGCCCCTATCATCTTTTTCTTATCTATTTTTTGGTTGACCACTTGCAAGGCAGGGCCTAACCCACTGTACTATCTCTCCTGCCTGCATCCTCTTAATTCTCAAATCTTATCTTGATCAGAGATTTAAAATCAGCACAAAAGAAGCACATTTTGACCAGTCTAACTAACCCACACAATGGAAGTAATACAAATGCAGAAAATTATTCTACTTTTCTTTTGCTCACATAAATTTGCACTTGCTTCAGGCAGGTTCTATTTCCAAAACCGCAGTGTAAAACTTCTCTAGAACTATGATTTATCCAACTAAACCAAGACTCCAATTAGCAGTGGTGATTTATTTCTGAGCAGTCAAATTCCTCACAGGCAAGGTCAGTCCTGTATGACCTAATTCTTTCTGTTATAAGCCCTTACTTATTTCTAACAAAGTACCACTAAGAAATACTTTTAATGAATATCAGCTAAATATATATACACTACTGTAAAAATAAGGGCCAGGGAGATAGTGACAGCAATAAGGAGCTTGTCTTGCACAAGGGCTCCATACTGGATACCCCCTCTGCTCCCCTGAACAGAGACAGGAGTGCCTACTAAACAGCACCAGGACTAAGCCCTGAGCACCAACAAGGGGGACAACAAAACAAAACACAATGACAACGACAACTACAAAATGACCTGAAGTCTCAACTTCTGAGATATGTTTTTAGATATTTTCCATTTTAAGAATGGTAAATATTTTCAGAGAAAAGGAACCAGTACCTATTATTTTGTATCCCTCCCCCCTTTCACTTAGACAATCATCTTATTGTCTAACGCAAGGACCAAAACTACACGCTCTCCTTTGGGATACTGTACATACATGGAGAGGTGCCAGAGACCTGGCATTCTGTGATGATCTGTAATGGTACTGGGAGTCCTGAATAGTGTCACCAGGATTGCACTATGGCAAGCGCCCGAACTCACAGCTTCCCACTTGCAAGGCAGCTGCATCTGTCATCAAGCCTCCTCCATCTCTTCTCTTAAGGTTATCAGACTGTTTTCCAAGTACATAAGCCATCACACTTAATGGTTAAGGTTAAGATTATAATAAGCCACTTAACCAAATTCTGAATATTTAAAATCAGTTATTCTCTCTGTTTTAAAACAACTTGTGATACCCCCCAAGCCAGGGGTGATTTCTGAGCACATAGCTGGGAGTAACTCCTGACCACCAGGTGTGGCCCAAAAACCAAAAACAACAACTTGTGATAAATTCCTTAAACTTTACTTTTTATGGAGGAGGAGAAAAGAGAAAGGCATAACTAGGCCATTATTTCCTTTCTAATAGAATCCCTGGAATCAAAGGACTATATTTTCAAACTAATAGTTTTTGCTCATTTCTCTGAAGAATAGTTGAATCAGCTTAGATTCCTAAAAGTCCCTGAGTTTCCAGATACTCTTAGGACACAAGAATAAAGGTAAATACAGTTAAACTCTTCATTAGTTTTCTGTATTTTTCTTTCGAGGTCTTATGAGAAAAAAAAATCAGTCCGGGGCAGGAGAGATAGTGCAGCATAAGGTGTTTGCCTTGCAAGGCAACCGACCTGGGAGTGACTGGGTTTTATTCCATTTGGTCCCCCAGCCTACCAGGGGTGATTTCTGAGTGCAGCGCTAGGAGGGAATGCTGAGGGCCCCTGGGTGTGGCCCCCAAACCAACCAATCAATCAATTAATGAATAAAGTTTTTTTTTTTAAGAAAAGAAAAGAAATCATTCTATCAAATCCATCTGTTAGCTTTATAACATATTTTATAAATGGTGATTTTTGGTGATATTTTAAGATCTAAAATATTTTTGTTTTCTGGTCTACAGCGAACACATTAAATTTGTGATTCATTTTCTTTGTTGTTTTGTTTTGGTGCCAAATCAGCAGTGCTCAGGACTTACACTTGATGGGACTCTGGGGACCATATATGGTGCTGAGGATCAAATCCATGTTAGGAACATGCAAGGCAAGCACAATATCTACTGTAACTGTACCTGGCTGTTACCCCCCTCACCCCCAACTTCCTGTTCATCCCACCCAGATGGTCAGCCTCACCCACTCGAGGGCTGCTTAGCTTAGAAGCCACGTGGGACATGCACATGGTGATTAGGGCCTTCTAATAAAGCTGGAGTTCTCCTGAAACTGACTACCTGTGAAATCATTTCTCCCTGTTATCCTGCTACCTACAGACCCTCTGGCCTTAAGGGCTACAGACGCCGGGCCAACCCAAGAGAGGTCACCCCACACCACCACCAGGACTCATTAATTTATATTAATACAACATCTGGCTTGAAGCATTTCTTTTTACTTAATTATTTTTTATTTTGGGGCCACATTGGCAATGCTCAGGAATCACTCCTGACAAGCTCAGAGGACCATATTTGATGTAGGGGATCGAACCTGGGTCAACAATTAGTAAGGCAAGCAGCCTACCTGCTGTACTATCTCTCTGCCTCCATGCAACATGTTTTACAATATTAAAAATGAGTAAGTAAGCAGAAAAGTGCAAATTCTTAACAATGTTGTGAAGACTCAGTTTCCCTTGAAAAGAATGTCTCACAGTGACTGTGACTGTCCTAATTAATTTTTATTTATGTATTTATTTATTTATTTATCTTAGTTTGGGGGCCACACATGGTGACGCTCAGGGGTTACTCCTGGCTATGTGCTCAGAATCACTCCTGGCTTGGGGGACCATATGGGATGCTGGGGATCGAATTGCCATAGGTCCTAGGTTAACGCGCAAAGAAGATTCTTTACCGCTTGCACCACTGTACCATTCCATGACTGTCTTAATTTAAAAATGAAATACAAACAAGTCTTTTGCCAAAAGCACTTAATTTATGAGATCAATAAAACACTACTGTTATGAACTGGCAGGATCTAAAATGTTTTCTGTTACAGGTGATTTTATTTTTCTTGTTAGAATACTTTTACAGAGTTTTGGAGCCGGAGAAATAGCATGGAGGTAAGGTATGTGCCTCGCATGCAGAAGGACGGTGGTTCAAATCCCAGCATCCATATGGTCCCCTAAGTCTGCCAGAAGCAATTTCTAAGCATAGAGCCAGAAGTAATCCCTGAGAGCTGCTAGATATGACCCCAAAACAAGCAAACAAAAAACAACAACAGCAAAAATAATACTTTTACAAAGTTTTAATGAGAAATTAAAAACTAACTTAGGTGGGGCTAGGGTCCAGTGGGTTACAGTGAGGAGGGCACTTAATTAGCAACCAGGGTCAATCTGTGGCATACTACATGGTCCTCTGAATGCAGAGGCAGGAGTAACCCCTGAGCACTGCTATTGTGGCCTCAAAGCAAAAAAAACAAACAAACAACAACAACAACAAATCTAAGGGTTGGTTAGTACATCTAATAGGGCCCTCTCCTTGCACATGGAGACCCAGGTTCAATCTCTAATGCAGTGAGAAGGGAGCCTTCCTTCAATCCCCAGTACCCCTCTATGGTCCCTCAAGCCTACCAGGAATGATCTCTGAGTAAAGAGCCAGGAGGAAGCCCTGAGCACTGCTGGATGTGGCCTTAAAAAAACAAAACCAAACAAACAAGCTTTATGTCACAAAGAAATATACAAGTAATGTAATGAATAAAGAAAGTGGAAAAAAGAAAAGAAAATGATGCCTGCCAAGTCTTCCCAGGTAGTCTGATCCTGGATGAAAACTCTGGGGCCTTCTCACAACCAATGAGGGCAGATTCCTCTTTCTGCCTGAAGCCACAGCAGCCACTGCAACACCTGACATCCTCTGAGAGAAACAGCCCAGATCCAGGACTTAACCTTATCAAATAGTCTAGTCACCACATTTGTTTCAGATCTATAGATCCTGGGATGTGCAGTCATCAGTGCTGCACAAAATTTCAAAATTTCATAGTGGTGTGAGTCCAGTAAAATCACAGGAAAACTGATGGGAAAGTTACTTAGAAAACCATGAAGCTCAGAAAGCCTAAACAGTAGCACAGAAGGTTCAACTATCACCAACTATCACCAACCACAGACCAGACAACCTCAGACACTGACTTTAGTAACAGCATTGAGAGATATAACAATGATTTCAAATTGATACTTATTGGCAGAAGTTTTAATAATTCCATTTGCTTTTGTATTGTCACAAACAATATAAAGTAAATTTGTGCCTGAAAAAAGGTGGATGGGAAACTGGGGGACACTGGTGGAGGGAATATTGTACAGTGGTGAGGTTGGTGTTTGAACTAATACCTGAAACGACTAGATTATGAACACCTTGGTAAATCACAAGATTATAATAAAATTATTTTTTCTAACAGAAAACAATATACAATTTGACAGGGGAAGAAAATGAAAAGGAAAAGAATCACAGACATTCCACTGATACTTCCCAGGGAAATTCCATCAATTTTCTCATAGACTTTTCAAAAACAATGCAGATGGTCAGTTAGAGATATTTTACACGTAACTCAGAAGTGACTCTCATTCCAGGAGCAAATATTTACTGAACTGAGCTTGACCAAGATGTCTAAGCTCTAATCCCCAGAGTCCAAAGATGGTGGGTTACATGTCAAAAGGGAATTAAGGTAACTGATGGGAATTAAGGTTGCTATTTACATTCCATTAATGATCAAATATAACCTACTTTATTCAAAGTCTTTAAAGATCTTAAAAATGGGGCTGAAGTGACAGTACAGCAAGCAGGGTGTTTGCCTAGCATGCGGTCAACCCAGTTTAAATGTCCTGAACCTACCTGCCAGGAGTTATTCCTGAGTGCAGAGCCAGCCTTGGGCACTACTAGATGTGACCTCAAATTCATCAGTTTCTCTCTCTCTCTCTCTCTCTCTCTCTCTCTCTTTTGCTCTCTCAGTCTCTCTCTCTTTCTCTCTCTCTCTCTCTCTCTCTCTCTCTCTCTCTCTCTCGCTCGCTCTCTCAGTCTCTCTCTCTCAGCCTCTCTCTCTCTCTCTCTCTCTCTCTCTCTCTCTCTCTCTCTCTCTCTCAAGAGAGAACGGCAGGTAAGGTGCTTGCTTTGTACACATCTGACCCAAGTGGATCCCCAGCACTGCACAGGGTCCCCTGAGCCCCACCAAGAGTGATTTTGATCCTGGGAATCACTCCAAACCAGAGAGAAACCCTCAACACTACAAGGTGTGGCCCTAAAACAAAACCAACCAAAAAGTGGAATGGGAAAGTCAAAGAAAGATGACTGAGCTGGTGGGAGAGATTCTGTCACTGGTTTTGAGACAAAGCGAGAAGACTGAATCAAGAGCCAAGGAAAGGGGCAGTTTCTACAAACTGAGATGGGACAGGAAATGGACTTGGGTTAAGGTCGTGGCTTGGGGGACCATATGAGATGCGGGGGGGATCGAATCACAGTCTGTCCTAGGCTAGCTCAGGCAAGGCAGACTTCTTACCACTTGCACCACAGCTCCACCCCTTTTTTTAAAAGTGACAATATTATTATTATTATTATTATTTATTTTTGGGGGGGTTTAGGGGGGAGTCACACCTGGCACCGCTCAGGGGTTACTTCTGGCTCTATGCTCAGAAATCACTCCTGGCAAAGCAATATGGAGATTCCTCCAAAAACTGGAAATTGAGTTCCCATTTGATCCACTATACCACTCCTAGGGATATACCCTAATAACAAGAATACAATACAAAAATCCTTTCCTCATACCTATATTTATTGCAGCACTATTCACAATAGCCAGACTCTGGAAACAACCAAGATGCCCTTCAATAGATGAATGGCTAAAGAAACTGTGGTACATATACACAATAGAATATTATGCAGCCGTCAGAGAGATGAAATCATGAAATTTTCCTATACATGGATGTACATGGAATCTATTATGCTGAGTGAAATAAGTCAGAGGGAGAGAGTTAGATGCAGAATAGTCTCACTCATCTATGGGTTTTAAGAAAAATGAAATACATTTTTGCAACAATCCTCAGAGACAAAGAAAGGAGGGCTGGAACTTCCAGCTCACTTCATGAAGCTCACCACAAAGAGTGGTGAGTGCAGTTAGAGAAATAACTACACCGAGAACTACCATAATCATGTGAATGAATGAGGGAACTGGAAAGCCTGTCTAGAGTACAGATGGGGGTGAGGTGGAGGGAGATTTGGAACACTGGTAGTAGGAATGTTGCACTAATGATGGGGGTGTTCTTTACATGACTGAAACCTAATCACAAATCATGTTTGTAATCAAGGTGTTTAAATAAATATATTATTTAAAAAAAAAAAAGAAATTGCTCTTGGCAGACTCGGGGGACCATATGGGATGCCGGGATTCTAACCATCGTCCTTCTGCATGCAAGGCAAACACCTCACTTCCATGCTATCTCTCCGGCCCCGACAATATTATATCATCTAAACCCTGTAACCTCAAAATATATACTTATTATGAGGAGCCAAAGTCATAGTACAACAGGTAGGGTGCTTGCCTTGCTTGCACATGGCTGACCTCAGTTTGATTCCTGGCACACCCATGTATCTACAAGTTTCTCCAGGAGTGATTTTCTAGTACAGAGCCAGAAATAAGCCCTGAGCACTTCAGGCTGTACCCCACCCCCACCTACCCAAAAAAAGTGGGGAGGGACAGAACGTTTGATTTCTACTCTCTGCCATGTGAGAAGACAGCAAGATGTGGCTTAAAGAAAGAAGGAATCAATCCTTGCCAGAGCCCAAACAGCCTGCACTCTGACCCTGGACTTCAGCAGCAACTGGCAGGGAACAAACTCCTGCCCACTGCATAAGCCACAGGTTTATGGCATTTTGTTATGGCAGTCTAAGTTAAAATTTGGAATCAAATTCTTGGGAAAGAGGCATTAAAATTAAAATCAATGCAAATGACCACAGTAACTTCTTCCTTACCTAGGTAATGACAAACTCAACTGCCAGGAATATATTTGTTACTTTATGAGGGAAATTGCTGCTCTTAAAAAAAAAAGGGGGGGGGGGCCGGGCAGTGGCGCTAGAGGTAAGGTGCCTGCTTTGCCTGCGCTAGCCTAGGACGGACTGTGGTTCGATCCCCCGGTGTCCCATATGGTCCCCCAAGCCAGGAGCGACTTCTGAGCGCATAGCCAGGAGTAACCCCTGAGCGTCACAGGGTGTGGCCCAAAAAAAAAAGACAACTGAATAACTTGATTCAACTTGATTACTCATAAAAACATTAGTAGTATCAACTATTAGGGAAAAAAATCAGCTTGACTAATTTTGGGGGGACCACACCCAATCGTGTGTCAGGGATCACTCCTGGCAGGATTTAAGGGAGCAGAAGTGCTGGGGATCAAACCTGGGTCTGCCCCATACAAAGGATATGCCCTATGAGCTGTACTATTTCTCTGGCCCCTAACTACTTTTCTTTTATTACAATCTCACTGAGAATAAAAAAGCCAGGAATGACAATAGCATCATTTTTCTATGACGATAACAAAACCAAACAACTTTTTCATATTTCCACCAACAACCATTATTGCTTAGCTAAAGGAAATGAATGGGATTGTTTTGCAGTAGATATCCTTTTTATTTTTTAATTTAGTTTTTTTTTTTAGAAGGGAAGGGTGCATGCCCAGTGGTGCTCATGGGTTACTCCTCATTCTGCACCCAGAAAATACTCCAGGTGGGCTCAGAAGACCATAATAGATGCTGGGAATCAAATCCATGTTGGCATGCGCAAGACAAGTGCTTTACCCTCATCTATCTGGCCCTTATTTAATTTTTGTTGTTTGGGAGCTTACTCCTAGCTCTACACTCTGAGATCACTCCTGGTGGGACCTGGGGAACCATATGGAGTGCTGGGGATTGAACCCTGATCAGTTACATGGAAGACAAACGTACTAGTCCTTGTACTATCTCTCTGGGCCTTCACTAGACTTTCACTGGGATTATGAACAAAGGTTTTACCTATCTTAAATACTGATCGTACATAGTTCCAACTGATTTAAGTTTCCTGAAGCAATCTTCTGGAAGATAGTTATCTAAGGAAATTTAATCCAACATATTCTTCAAAACTGAAAATTCCATTCCAAAGAGTTCATTTTAGGAACATATGACTCAACATACTCATAGAAGAACACAAAGATACAAGTACTAGCACAATCACCATTATCATGAGAAAAACCTAAATATCCTTCACTAAGAACATACTTAATAAACTAGAGTTTCATCCAACTGAATGCCACACAGTTCTTTTACTGACTACTGTCCCCCTTCCCAGCCTCATCATCCAGTCTCTTAAGGGAAGAGGAGGGAGCTTATTTCTGACACCATTGAGAATTAAGTTCTATTTACTAAATAAAAATCTAATTGTGACACAAAATGTTTCCAGTTGTATGTTTTCAAGAAACTGACATGTCTGCAAAAGCAAAGAAACTTTCTTGGAACAGTTACACAAAGAATTCCAAATGATTGTTTCCAGGTACTTGGTACAAAACTTTCACTTTTCTTTGTATACCATTTAAATTTTTCTCTTTTTTGAGGTGGAAGAGCACTGCCTAGGAGGTGCTCAGGTGGCAATCCTTGGCCAAGTATAAGGTTATCTGTATCTTTAACTCAATTATAAAACTGAAAATGATTATTTAAAAAATTTTGATTTTGGTGACAATTATACCAGTGAAATCACAGAGGCATGTTTATGTTGGCAGCAATGTCTGACCCCACAGGACATAGAATCATCAAGTGAGAGCTGCTACTCCCCTGCCCCAGCCACCCCCCCCCCCCCCCGCCACCAGCCTTGGGCAAAGAACCGAATGAAGCAGTCAGCCGGAAGTTCTGCACCCAGATTTTCCTGGCTCTGGATGACATGACAAAATCAGTCAGAAGAAAGCAGTTGGTCTAGTGAAATACAGACCTTGCTTTCATTTTATAAGAAAAGTTGCCTGTGGATGTCTGGTATTAGAGTTCCTTCCACCAACGATGATGATGTCCCTGTGCAGATTCTGCTCAGGCAGAAGCTGTGTCTCCCCACAGTGGGGCTCACGCACCTCAGACTGAGAACATGTGGAGTAAATGAGGGAGGCTCACCAAGAGTGGCAATGGGCACACACACAAAAGGCACTTAGCAGATCTCCCTCAGATGGCAACGTTCCTGACTCCATTTGACTACTTTGGGCTTGTCTTACTCTCTGGAGTTTTTCCGGAGTTTTTCTAGAGATACGCCTATCTCAACTCTCCAACAAGCAGAGGGACTCGCCATTGTGGGGCCTAGAGGTGTCCCTCCTGCCAGCCACCTGACTTTAATTTAAAAATCATGGGGGCCGGAGAGATAGCATGGAGGTAAGGAAATTTGCCTTGCATGCAGAAGGACAGCGGTTCGAATCCCGGCAGCCCATATGGTCCTCCGAGCCTTCCAGGAGCGATTTTTGAGCATTGAGCCAGGAGTAATCCCTGAGCACTGCCAGGTGTAACTAAAAAAAACTCATTAACAAAACAAACAAACAAACAAATAATTAGCAAGGCTTTGGATGTGGTTCCGCTGCTAAGCACTTTCCTTGCATGCACCAGGCACTGGTTCCACAAAAACAAAATTAAACTAATAACCAACCAACTAAGGTCAGAGGACAAGTGATACTGAAAAGAGCCAATGTATAATGAGGCCTGAAGATATCATTCAGGGGTAAGGGATTTGCCCTGAATGTGGCCAATTTAGGTTCTCTCCCTAGCACTGCAAGTGTTCTCTGAGCACCACCAGGAATGAGACCTGAGCACAGAGTCAGGATTAGCCTTTCAACACCACTGGGTGTGGCCCCAAACACCTCTCTCTAAAATAAACACCACGAAAGAGGGCTCATGGCTCAGGGACAGATGTGACAGAAGGGAGCTCTTTCCCCAGCATAACCCTACCATGCCCAGGGGCACTGCCAATTTTGGTTCCACAGCATCACAATAAAAAGAAATATGGGCATTGCGGGGAAATGGCAGCCCAGCTAAACATGTGAACAGCACACCCTACTGAGGACACAATTGTCAGACACCAGCCATCATAAATAATAATTACAACAAAGGAAAGAGGATGTGGGGGAGAAAGGCACAATTAAAATAAAGACCCTCAGCCAGAGGGGTGGCGCACAGTAGTGCATTTGCCTTGCATGTGGCTGACCTAGGACGAACCACCATTCGATCCCCCGTGTCCCATATGGTCCCCCAAGCCAGAAGCGATTTCTGAGTGCATAGCCAGGAGTAACCCCTGAGCGTCAGGAGGTGTGGCCCAAATACCAAAAAAATAAAAATGAAATAAAATAAAATAAAGACCTTTGTTCAGGGCTGGAGCCATAGTACAGTGGGTAGGACACTTGCACATGACCAATCTGGGTACAATCCTGGGCATACCATATGTGATTCCTTAGTCAGGAATAACCCCTCCAACGACCCAAAATAAAGAGCCCAGGGGATGGTTCACATTGCCTTTACAACAAGTATAAGCCCAGCAGTCTGAGCCCAGCACTGCCAAAATCTACTGAGCTCCATGAAGTTAACACACACAGTCCCCCAAATATAAAAATTAAAGATCACTTTAGCAAAAGTGGCAGCAAGGAGAACAGTGAGAAAATTATTCTTCTTTTTTTTTGGTTTTTGGGTAACACCTGGCAGTGCTCAGGGGACCATATGGGATGCCGGGATTCCAACCACTCAGCTTCTGCATGCAAGGCAAACACCTTATCTCCATGTTATCTCTCTGGCCCGAGACTCACTTCTTTAGGTATGGGGTATGGTCCTATATGGGATCCAGTAACATTTTTTTGATTTGGGGCCACACCCAGCGGTGGTCAGGGATCATTCCTAGCAGGATTGTTTGCAGAGGGAGGAGAGGGGGGTGGGCTGGGGGTTAGTTAAACCTGGTTGGTCACAAAGCAACTCTGCGATTGGGGTCTGTAATTTTTTTGGGGGGTGGGGGGTTTGGACCATACCCAGTGGCATTCAGGGGTTACTCCTGGCTATGCGTTTAGAAATTGCTCCTGGCTTGGGGGACCATATAGGACGCCGGGGGATAGAACCGAGGTCTGTCCTAGATCAGGTGTGCAAGGCAAACGCCCTACTGCTTGCACCACTGCTCCGGCCCCAGGGTCTGTAACTTTTTAAAACTTGTTTCAAAATAAATTCCTCATTTTCAGTCAACATCTTACTTGTGTATATATTTAGTATACCTATATACTGGCCTGTGTAAAATTTCTTGGTGTAAGAGTCCATGGATGAAAAAGGTTTAGAAAGTCCTGGTGGAGATGAGGGCGATAAATGCAGAGGTTCTGGAAAAGGCTGGCTTACTTCACGATGTGTTGTGAAAGGAAAACTGCGAGGGTTTTAACAGACTGGGTAGGATTAGGGAGCTGAGACAGAGACAACAGTGGAATTCCAGACCTGAGGGATTCAGGTGGGGTGTGGGTGGAAGATGGGGAGACCTGGTCAGGACACAATGTGGATCAGAGGACAGCCTGGGGAGCAGAGTCTATGGGCATACAGGCTGGCAGTTGAAGCACACATGTGGAGAGGAATTCCATAGGATGGGAGGAAAGATCCCCAAGTATTTAAGACTCAGAAAGAAAAGATAAATCAGGGTTGGGGACCTGAAAGAGAAACTGAAATGTATACCCTGGCAGTGGGCTGCCACCTGCTGTAGGAACTCTACCCCCAGTTTCACAGGGTCCCCAAAGCAGTCAGGAGTGCAGTCCTCCCACCCCATCTCCAGCATAAACCAGGAAGTAGCCCAAGCACTGCCAGATGTAGCACCCCAACAAAACTAAAACAATTCAAAGTGGCCTGAGGGCTAATCAGTCCCAGGGTGCCAAGAAGTTAACCTGAAGACAGAGAACTGAGGGCTGGGTCTGGCAAAAAACGGGAAGTGTCTGGGTGTGGCAAGAGTTAAGGGAATGGCCAAGGAAACCTGTCTGGAGGGAGACAGAGTCAAGGAGCACAAAGCTGGGGTGCCTGCAATAAAAGAGCCTCACAAAAGGGACCCACTTTCCCCCTCACCCCAGCTGCTACTTGCTTTTGCCTCCATGAAACCATGGAGTTCAGGGGGCCCTGTTCTCTGCATGGCAGAGCACTAAACTGTTCCAAAATCTTCTTGGTGTTGGGGTAAATTCTGTTCACTTTCATGAGGGTTGCTCCAAAGCTCTGACAGCTGCCAACCTGGTGGTTTAGCAAAACTCCTCAACAACACAGCTGTCATCCCCTTGCAGTTCACCTCAGACCTTAGAGGCTTTTTTTTTTAAGGAGAGGATTTGGGACACAGAAGCCCTTAGGGCAGGGGTCTCAAACTCACGCAAAGTATTCGCGATTAGTAAGAAAAAAAAAATCGCATCAAACATTCGCATACCCCAAACAGTTTCGTTCAGGGTATGCGAATGTTTAATGTGATTATTTGTGATTTTTTTCTTACTAATGCGATTTTTTTATTGTGAATATTCAGTAAGCGAATAATCGAGAATACTTTGTGCCTAGCGCAGACGTCATTTCCGATGCTCCTGCCTGCAGTCCCTTGCATTATCGGAGGTCTAAGGAAGAGAAGGGAGAGAAGGGAGAAAAGTTTATTACAGAATTAGGTTTTGTCATACCTTCATCATGACTTCATCAAAGCCTGCAGTGAAGAGAAAGATTGATGACGAGCACAGACAATTTTGGGAAAAGTGGAAGACGCAGTATTTCTTTGTTGAACACAGGGGCATCCCCACATGTCTTATTTGCTCAGAGAAAGTTGCAATGCACAAGGAATACAACTTGAAATGCCATTATTCAACTAAACATGCTGAGGAATGTGCAAAATATCAAGGAAATGAGAGAGCCAAGCGGGTTGCCATACTTAAAGCATGTCTAATGAGGCAACAAGATTTTTTCAAGAAAGCAACCAAAGAGAATGTTGCATCAGTCGAAGCTAGTTCCATGGTTAGTGAGATGATTGCTAAGGCAGGGAAACCATTCACAGAAGGAGAGTTTGTTAAAAAATGCATGTTACAGGCTGCAAGTATTATTTGTCCAGAAACGAAAGGTCAATTTAGCAAAATCAGCCTTTCTGCCAACACTGTGGCAGAGCGCATTTCTGACATGTCAAGTGACATTTATCATCAACTGTGTGAGAAAGCCAAATGTTTTGATGCATACTCAGTTGCTCTTGATGAGGGCACAGATATAACAGACACTGTGCAGCTCACAATTTATGTCCATGGTGGTGTTGATTGCAATTTTGAATTGACAGAGGATCTGCTCACAATAATTCCAATGCATGGCCAGACCACCACTAATGAGATATTTCGGCATCTGTGTGATGCCATTGAGAATGCAGGTTTGCCATGGAAGAGGTTTGTTGGAATAATAACCAATGGAGCGGCATCGATGACAGGGAGGAAAAATGGACTGGTGGCACTTGTTCAAAAAAAAAACTGGAAGAGGAGGGTGTAGAGAAGGCCAGTGCTCTTCACTGCATTACCCATCAGCAGGCCCTTTGCAGTAAATGCCTGCCGTGTGACAATGTGATGTTTTGTTGTTGTGAAATGCATCAACCAAATCAGATCCAGGGACTTAAAGCACAGGAGGTTCCATACTTTTTTAGAGGAAATGGAGTCAGAATATGGAGATGTGCTCTATTTCACTGAGGTACGTTGGCTCAGCAGGGGAAATGTCCTGACAAGAGTTTTTTGAGTTGAGAGAAGAAGTGAAAGCCATCATGGAGAAGGATGGGAATGCTGTTTCTGAGTTGAGTGATCACAAATGGCTCATGGACTTAGCTTTTCTTGTTGACATCTCACATAAGCTAAATGTATTAAACAAGATGTTACAAGGCCCGGGGCAGCTTATCAGTGCTGCCTATGACAATGTGATAGCATTTTCCACAAAACTTGTGTTATGGAAATCCCAGCTCTCTCAGACAAACCTTTGCCATTTCCCAGCATGCAAGGAACTTGTGAGAAATATGTTGATGTTATTTTTAAGCTAGAGAAGGAATCTGATCACAGATTTGCAGACTTCAAAAAGCACAGAGCCACTTTCCAAATTTTTGTGGACCCCTTTTCCTTTGATGTGCAAGATGCCCCTCCTGTGCTTCAAATGGAGCTCACTGACCTGCAATGCAACTCTGATCTGAAAGCCAAGTTCAGGGAGATTAATGGGAAAGCAGACATGCATGGGCAATTTTTTGAGAGAATTCCCTGAGTTTTCCTGAATGTTCAAGCGCACCATGTGCCTTTTTGGGAACACATATTTGTGTGAAAAGTTATTCTCCACATTGAACTTCAATAAGTCAAAGTACTGGTCTAGACTTAATGATGATCTTCTTCAAGCCATACTGAGGATCTCAACTGTTTCCTCTCTAAAGCCAAATGTGGTTCAGATTTGTGAGAAGAAGCGCTGTCAAGTCTCTGGCAGCAAGGAATAGGCAAAAGATGCCATGTTCAGAAGAACTGTTCATGATCTTCACTCAATGTTCTATTCATGTTCAGAAGAAATAATTAAAACTGTTAATAATGACATTTGAGGACTTTTTTTTTGGTGAAATCCCTTATGCGGCCCTGCCTCACCCTGACTTTGCCTCCTGTGGCCCCCCCAGGTAAATTAAGTTTGAGACCCTTGCCTTAGGGGGCTATACCTGGCTTTGTGTTCAGGGGTTACTGTTGGTAGGGCTAAGGGGTGCCAAAGACCAAACTAGGTTTGGCTTTATGCTAGTCTTGTGTATTAACACCCTATCTCTACAATTTTCTTACCCTTATTATGCTTTTGTGATCACACCTGGCGATGCTCAGGGGTTGCTCCTGGTTCTGCACTTAGGACTCACTCCTGACGATGCCCGAGGGACTATACAAAATGATGACGAGGATTGAATGTGGGTTGACTGAGTGCCAGGCATGCGCCCTACCCACTGTATTATTGCTCCAGCCCTATAATTAGATTTCTGAACTCCCTGATAGGCGAATAGTAAAAGAATCTTTAATACAAGTAGGAAAATGCCCTGACATAGGCAGAAAAGGGAAAATGACATCAGACTGGGTCATAAACCATTTGAAGTGGCCAGTGGATCTTGTAAATGGAATAAAGAATGATACTGAGGTCTGGAATCTATCACCCTGGAGCAAACCTCAGAGCTACAGAGGCCTGGTAGGGGCCAGGTAGTAGCTTAATCGGCAACACTGATGGCTTTGCCTGCAGGAGTTGTGGGCTCTATCTCTAACATAGTAGGGTCAACCTCCGGCACTGCTGGAGGCCCAGGAGCCAAAAAGAAAAAGAGTAAAGAACAATATCTGAGTCACAGGGGGAAAATGTGAATATTTTTAACACATATCTCACATCTTAAATCCTAAGAAGAGATTACTTGGGAGTGCAAGAGAAGTTGGGAGGGCCAGGGAGATAGTACAGGGGTTAAGGTGCGTGCCTCCACTGTGACCAATCCCAGTTCAAATCCCAGCACCATATATGGTCTCTTGAGCATTGCCAAGAAGGATGCCTGAACGCAGAGCCAGGAGTAGGCCCTGAACACCACTTGGTATGGGCCCAAATGCACTCTATTTCCCGTGCCCCTCCAATCCCCCAAAAAAGAAGGCTGCAGGAAGAGTATTATTCAAACCATACTTGAATAATGAGTATTCAATGAATGAGCCAATTAGTGAACCAGCTGATTTAGAATCTCCCGAGGAGCAGATCTATGGACTGGGAACACCTGAGTGACAAATCACCTACCTGCCTGGCAAGTATAAGGCCAAGAGTTCCATTTCTGGCCCCAGTGTGACCCCTGCAGCTCTGTTATGTGGGATCCCCAAGGCACCACAATCAAGAATGGACTGCAACTAAGCCCACAACCCACGGTGTGCACCGAAGCCCAGAGCATGTGAGCATCACCACCAAAGTGGGTACAAACTCTCGTCGCCACAACTATCACAAACAACAATGAAGGGAAGAGAGGCAGGGGAAAGGAAAGAAAAATGAAAGAATCCTGGGGCTGGTCACTGGTCTCTGGACTTTAGTCTCCAAACTCAGACAATCCAACTGGTCTGGGAATCTGTATTTTTAGTTAGCATCTGCCACCTGGATTATTTATTTATATGCTAAGGAAAACTGGAAAACGAGAGAAATGGCATAGGAGTGGAGGTAAATGCCTTGCATGCAACTAATCCCGGTTTATTTAATCCCCAGAACCCCATGGCCCTCCAGTACCAGCAGGAGTGACCTCAAGCACAGAGCTGTGAGTGGTTTTTAAGCATCACCAAGTTTGGCCAAACCTTCCTCCCCTCCAAACATCACAAAAACACCCAAAAGAGATCACACTTAAATGGATGAGTACAAGAGTTTTGGAGAAAAAGTATAAGGTGCAGTTTGCTCACTGCCAAAAGAAAAAAGAAGAAATTTGTGTCATAGCAAACAAGAGTAACTAGAGTGACCATCAAAAGTACAGTTGATATTGTTCAAGGGCCAGAAAGATACTACAGTGCGTAGGGTGCTTGCCTTGCATGCAGCCAACCTAAGTTTGATCTATGGTATTCTATATAGTCCACTGAGCACCGACAGGAGTAATTCCTGAGTACAGAGCCAGGAGTAACCCCTGAGTATCGCCGGCCGTGGCACAAAAAACAAAACAAAAAAAAAAAATGCTGCTTCAATAAATAGCTGGGGAAAAATACAAAGTTCTTTGTCTTTTATACATTTCGTATTTTTCCAAGCTCCTCTACCATATAAACAAAGTTAATACCAAGGTAATTAATGAATAACAGTGGAAATACTTAAAACAAAGGGCCTAGCAACAATGGCTAGGATGAAATGCAAGGTTCAGCAGGTTGTCTAGCAAGTCATGTGACTTTTATCACAGCACTTTCAGTAAATCCCCGTAGGTAAAAATGTAGAAGCATGGCTCAGTGACCAGAAGACAGATTCCGTGTTGAAAAGCACTGAAATAAAGTCATCAGCTTCATAAATCATCACGAAGATGATCTCTCCCAGATGAACAATGTCACTTTACATCAGGCCAGAGTCAACTGCTCCTTCACGGAGAACCCCTTAATGGCCAGTAGACATGGAGCTTGCTGTTTGTCCAAATAAATCTCAGTGTTCTTCTTAGCTCATAGAGTTCTATTCAACAGCCCTTGGCCCAATGCCTCTAGTCTTTAGAGCATCATCAGTCTGCCAGAAATTTCATTTGTTCGGAGCAGGTGGAAGGAGTTATATTCCAAAGACATTGATTTCACAGCAAGCAAAGAAATTAAATCACTCTCAAATATTCACAACCTATCTGGAACCGTCTCTTGTCCCGATGACCCAAATATGAAGCTACCCACAAAAACATGTGCCTAGGTAAACCTAGGAAAAGAGGAGTAATTTATTTCGCTATTTCCCCTTTTTTTTGGGGGGGGGGCTACACCTGGTGAAGCTCAGGTGTTACTCCTGGCCTATGCCGCTCAGAAATTGTTCTGGCTTGGGGGAACCATATGGGGATACCGGGAGATGGAATCATGGTCCATCCTAGGTCAGCCGCATGCCAAGGCAAACGCCCTACAAATGCGCCACTGCTCTGGCTCCTTGACCTCTATAATCTGTCTGTGACTAGGATTTTTGTTTTGGTGGGAATCACACTTGCTATGCTAAGCAATTCACTACTGGCTCCTATGCACAGGTTTCAAGTACCAAATACAGGCTAGCCATGTGCGAGACAAATTCCATACCCGATGAACCATGGTCCATCCTACATTAGTGCATACAAGGCAAAAGCCCTACTGCTTGCACCACCACTCAGCCCCTTGCTATTCCCATTTTTCCTTTTATTTTTCTTTCACTGTTTATTTTTCTATCTGTGTCCTATGAGAATGGAAATAATGTACAAAATTCTTGCTTTTACAGGGCCATGTGTAGATACAGAGCTACTAACAGCTACTAATAAAAGCTATTTGTTAGTTGTGTGAGTCCAGGTATTTTCTGGATGATTTGTATCCTATATTCCTCAAAAGTTTCTTTCCAATCTAAATTCTAGAATTCTAATATTAAAAGAAGAGAAAACAATAGCCCAAAGGAATTAGCTTTGTAATGTTGTAACACAAATAATAGAGATAACACTATTTAAAATTTGAGACCCGAGGAAAGAGAATATCCAGAATTGAGTGCTATAGAAGCAGAACTTTTAGAGTCAAGAAGTTCTAGAGGGGGCCAAAGAGATAGCACAGCAGTAGGGCATTTGCCTTGCACACAGCCAATCCAGGACAGATGGTGGTTCAGAACAAGAAATGTGATTTTTGTTTTTTGTTTCTTGGTTTTTTTTTTTTTGGTTTTTGGGTCACACCCGGCAGTGCTCAGGGGTTACTCCTGGCTGTCTGCTCAGAAATAGCTCCTGACAGGCACGGGGGATCATATGGGACACCGGGATTCGAACCAAACACCTTTGGTCCTGGATCGGCTGCTTGCAAGGCAAATGCCGCTGTGCTAATCTCTCCGGGCCCAAGAAATGTGATTTTTGTCACAGAAATTATGTTAGTCTCCCATACCAGTTCATGAAAAGTTTATGTAAACTTTCAGTTCAAGTAACCCTACTAAGCTCTCCTGCTAAAAATAAAAATGTCATAGAAACCAAGAGGTCAACCAGGCCTGAGCCAAGTTCAATCTCAGCACCCTTTACATGATCCCCCAGAACCCACTGTGGGGTAATTACTGAGCATAGAACCAGGAATAAACCCCTAAGTACTACCAAGGTAAGGCCTGAAATCAAACAAAAATTGTGCCACACTAAGTAGTTAAGCTGTATGAAAGACATCAAGATGATGGTCGGAGAGATAGCATAGAGGTAAGGTGTTTGCCTTGCATGCAGAAGGACGGTGGTTCAAATCCCAATGGTTCCCCGAGCCTGCCAGGAGCGATTTCTGAGTGTAGAGTCAGGAGTAACCCTGACCACTGTCTGGTGTGTGACCCAAAAACCAAAAACCCAAAACCCAAAAAAAAAAAAAAAAAAAAAAAAGGAAAGACAACAAGATGAAATGAAAACCGCTATCTGGTGGGAAGCGTATTTTTCACAAAACAGTAAACAAATGATCCAATGACTAATAAACCTAGATCCCTCTAGAAACCAGGTCATACCAGCCTCCAACACATAATGAATGTAGGGTCTCTACCAGTCCCAGGTACAGGGTGGCAAAAGTGAGCCAAATGAAGGCCATAGTTGGGAGGAAAACAAGAGTAGAGGAGAGGGTTAGGAGGAGCCTCCTCTGAGATTTCTTTGAGATTTCCTTTTACTGCCCTTGGAGCGGTAAGGGTAGCTACGGAAAGCAGAGGGTATTTGAACACTTAGTAGGTTTGCTTCCAAGCATGGAAGGGAAAGGATGCAGAAGAGAACATTTCCCCCATGCTGCCCAAGACAAATGGACAGCCCCCTCCCCCATTGACAATTCTGACCGTGCAGAAATTCAGAAGATGCTACAGTAGCCAAGTCCAAACTCACTCTTTATTCATATGCAGTTGTTACTTCAGATCATCCAACCTTCCTTTTCCTAGCTTCTTATTTTATACATGTTGACACTAATTATTTCCCTTCTCAACTACAAATTTTTGTGTCAACGCAAAGTACTGGAAAATTTACTGAGAAAGACTATAAAAAATAAATCACAGGGCAGAGCAATAGTACAGTGGGTAGGGCATTGCTTTGAATGTGGCCCGACTGAGTTTGATCCTGGGCATCCCTGTGCACTTTCAGGAGTAATTCCTGAAAGAAGAACCAATAATAATCCCTGAGCATTGCTAGGTATGGCCCCCCCCCAAACAAATAAAAATAATTTATAAATAAATCACTCAGCAAGGAAATTATTGCTTTCTTGCTTTATTTTGGGGGCTACATGCAGGGATGCTCAGAATGCAACACTGGGACTCCTGACACTGCCTTGGGAATCAAGCAGTGCTGGAGATAGAAGTCCCCCCCTCCCCAAACACAGCTCTCCAATCAGTTGAGTCACCTCCCATGTACAGAAATCTTGCTTTCCTAACTTTAAGCATAACTACTCAGAGCAAGGGTGATGTGACAGAGATCCAGAAGTCTTCAGATCTCTCCCCAAAGTCAACTTTTCAAGGTCACACTTTAAAAGATACATAACCCATGGATGAAAAAAAAGGAATAGGTGGGGAAGAGTTGTGGGGTGAAAGGACTGGAGAGATGGCACAATGGGTAGAACAATAGCCTTGCACATGGTTGAATTGGGGTTGGATTCCTAGCACCCCATATAGTCACCCCAAAAAGGAGTGATTCTTGAGCACAGACAGAGTCAGGAGTTACCCAAGCATTGCCAGATGTGGTCCAAAAATGAAAAGCAATTAAACAAAAGGCAAATAACATTTAATGTTCTCACCACATGTTCAGTACATAAATAACACATTTGGAGGGGCTTCTTCCTCCACTGAGTATCAGGGCCCCCAAATGGAAGGAATCACTATGACAGAGAATAAAGAGCTCTGGCCAAAACCTAAACTGCAGAAGAGAGCCCTTGACTATAAAAGTGACTTTATTCCACGTCCACCAGACAATCCCCCCTACTTTAGGGAAGACCGTCAGCAGGAAATGAAAGAAAGGGAGAATCAAGCAGGGCTCACTCAAAATTTCCCCATCTTATAGCTGGGTTTTATACTGTTTTTCTAGGGCTTCTGAGAACGCATGGTCTGTGTTTTAAATTTCAGCTGTGAAGACGACTTTTTTTTTTTGTCCAATGTTAAGTCCAGTAAAGAGAAATAAAGTCCATGCACTAGGAACTCTCATTTCTCAGACTACTCACCAACACCAACGCTGATTTTTTTCAAACCTGAGTGCTCAACTCTCTCAACTCCGTTAGAGAGCAGATAAAAATCTACCATCCCAATGAATGCTGAGATTTCGAATCCCACTCTCCTACAAAAGTAAACTTCAGTTTGTCCTGCTGTTCCCAAAGGTCTGGTGTCAGCCACCATGGCTCACGTCGGTCAAGTCAATGAGGCTCTTCCACTAGCAGTAGGAACACTCGCTACATTTTCTGGCAGTATCTCCATAATTAATTTTCAGGACTATTTATCCAAATGGCTAGAAGTCACTGGGTTTAACGAGATCCCCCTGAGGCGTGTGAACACACACTAAAGTTTACTTTAGGATTCTCCTTGCTGCGGCGCGCCGACACGCGCAGCGCGCACTACACACACACACACACACACACACACACACACACACTACACAACAACACACACACACCACACAATATCATGAGGCAGCTCTCCCCAAATGGCAGACAATCTCATAACATTACATAAGAAAACAAGAAGCAGCTTCTCCTCCCTCTGGGGATCAGTCCAGGCATCTGCAGACGGAGAGAGAGGAAATGGCACATCCTGGTGGCCCAGGGCTGGGAGCACATAAACTAGGGGAAAAGCCACCTTGAGAAGATTGCAAAGCATTGGGGTAGTTGGGGGAGAGAGAAGCAAGTGGATCGGATAGAAAAAGCTGCAGACGGGGGTCACCAGAAGCAACCTGCAAACAAACATTCCTCCTAGCGGCAAGCAAAAGTAGCATCTCTGTCGCCTCTCTGGGTCTCCTGCACCCTACAACGTAACGGTGCAAGCTGAAAAGCTCTTCAACCGGGGCCAGAGTGCGCACAGGGATGGGGTGGGGGGGAGTGAAGCAGGAGCCATCAGTGACACCCACACCCCAACCCACACCCCCCAGCAAGCCTAGCCTCGAGGTGTCACCAAAACTGCCACCGCCCTGGGACTCAGCAAACACACCCCACACACACCCTGCATTCTGACATCCCTCAGGGGGACAGGGAGATCTGGTGACACACACCATCTTGGGACTTACCACACACACACACTTGCAATTCACACACACATGCATTTTGACACACTTCGGGGGGGACAGGGAGATCTGGTGATACACACACCACCTGGAACTGAGCAAACACACACACACACACACACACACACTTGCATTCTGACACCCCCTAAGGGAGACTGGCAGATCTGGTGATGCGTGGGTCGGGGGTGGGAAGGATGACTCTAAGGGTTTTAGTAAAGGTCCAAGCACTAGGGAAAAAAAGTCCCCAGGGCCTGAACCCCCACAGCAGGGCCACTGTGTCCCCCCCAAAGCGCGCACCTTGTGTCCCCCAGAGGTGCAAGGGGCAGGAGAACTTGCAAAGGAGGCAGTGAGGGTCAGGGGTGCTGCTGGAGGAGGAGCAAGGAGGGCGCCGGGTCGGGCTGCGGGGAGGCCCTCTGGGGCGCCAGCACGGACCCAACCCCGGGACCGTGGGCGAGCAAGGCCGGGCTGGGGCGGCGCGGGACCCCCGAGAGCCCCGAGCGAGCCCGGGAATTCCCACCCCGCGCGCCGGTCAAGGGGTGGTAAGGTGGCGAGGGTGCGCCCCACGGCGCCTACCTGCTGCTGGATCTGCCGTCCTCCGTGACGACCCAAGTGCGTGGTGGCGACGACCCCTCGAGCCGCCCACACCTCAGCACGGCGAAAGGCTGAAGGAGCCAGGCTGGGCCGGAGCCCGGCGGCAGCTCGCACCAGCGGCCGCGGACCTGACTGCCGCCGCCATCTTGGCCCCCCCAGCCGGGCCGGCCGCTGACCCGGAAGCGGAAGTGCGGCCTCCGGCGCCCGCCATCTTGGGAAGGTCGGCGCTGGAGGGGAGAGAGGGGAGGGAGGGGGAGGAGGAGCCGTGGGGCGCTCACTCACTCCTGCGGCCTTGCTTGGTGCCGCTTGGACTGCAAGCGCCTCCTGTCTCTTGGCTGCTATGCTCTGCTCCTGACTTCTTTTCTTTCTTTTCTTTTTTCTTTTCTTTCTTCTTTCTTTCCCTCTTTCTTCCTCTCTCCCATTCTCCCTTCCTTCCTTCCCTCCCTTTCTTTTCTTTTTCTTTCTTTCCTTCCTTTCTTCTTTCCTTCATTCTTCTTTCCTTTCTTTTCTTTTTCTTTCTCCCTTCCTTTCCTTCTTTCCTTCTTTCCTTTTTTCCTTTCTTCTTTTCTCCTTTCTTTCTTTCTTTCTTTCTTCTTTCTTTTCTTTCTTTCTTTCTTTCTTTCTTTCTTTCTTTCTTTCTTTCTTTCTTTCTTTCTTTCTTTCTTTCTTTCTTTCTTCTTTCCTTCATTCTTCTTTCTTTTTCTTTCTCCCTTCCTTTCCTTCTTTCCTTTTTTCTTTCTATCCTCTTTTCTCCTTCCTTTTCTTTCTTTCTTCTTTCTTTCTTTTTTCTTTCTTTCTTTATTTCTTTCTTTCTTTCTTTCTTTCTTTCTTTCTTCTTTCTTTCTTTCTTTCTTCTTTCTTTCTTCTTTCCTCTTCCTTTTTTCTTTCTTTCCTTCATTCTTCTTTCCTTTCTTTTTCTTTCTCCCTTCCTTTCCTTCTTTCTTTCTATCCACTTTTCTCCTTCCTTTTCTTTCTTTCTTTCTTTCTTTCTTTCTTTCTTCTTTCTTTCTTTCTTTCTTTCTTTCTTTCTTTCTTTCTTTCTTTCTTTCTTTCTTTCTTTCCTTCCTTCCTTCCTTCCTGTCTTTCTTTCTTTCTTCCCTTCCTTCCTTCCTCTTCCTTCTTTCCCCTCCCTCCCTCCCTCCCTCCCTTCCTCCCCTCCCTCCTCCCTTCTTCCTTCCCTCCTCCCTTCCTTCCTTCCTTCCTTCCTTCCTTCCTTCCTTCCTTCCTTCCTTCCTTCATTACTTCCTTCCTTACTTCTTTCAAAAACATTTTTTTTTATTTTAGATTTTGGGTTACACCCTGCCTCTGCACTCAGAAGTCACTCCTCGGCAGGCACAGGGGGACCATCTGGGATGCCAGGATTCGAATCACCACTGTCTGTTCGAATCAGTTGCGTGCAAGGCAAACGCCTTGCCGTTGTTCTATCTCTCCAGCCCCCTGCCTGCCTTTTATTTAGAGCAGATGCAGGTTGCTCTTGGGAATGGGTGTCGTTTGCCTGTTGCACAAATTGAGCTTGCAAGTTTTGGGGGGGGGGTTATTTTTTTGTTTTTATTTTGGAAGCCACACCTGAGGTGATTTAAGGCCCAGGGCTCATTCCTGACTGTTTGGAAAACATACGGGGTGCTGGGGGAAGCAAACCTCGGCTGGTCATATACAAGGCAAAACCCCTACCCGCTGTACTCTAGCTCCAGCCTTGTGTTTGTTTGTTTGTTTGTTTGTTTTTTTGGCTTGCACCCTCCTGGGGCTTTCATTTTAAAACTTAAAACAGTATTTATTGGACTGGAGAGGTAGCTAGCTCAGCAGTTGAGGCTGCAAGCTTCACTGGCAGGAGGCCTAGCACTGTGTGTGGCTTTCAAGTGCCAGAGGTAGTGACTCATAAGCTCTGAGCTGATATGGCCCCTAAGCACCTCATATGATAAGTAACTCATATAACATGAGTTATTATTTTTCATTGGTAGTCATTCTCCTGAGGTCATTAATCAGGTTGCTTCCAGCTGGGAGCTTGGCTGCATAAAGTCTCCAAAGGTCAAAGTGATTGAAAAAGGCTCAGGATTTGGGGCATGGAGGTGGTGGTGGGTGGTGTGGCTGGACCCTTAATTGGCCAGGGTAAAGTGTTCTTATTAGGTTACCAGAGCTTCAAAAGTGAAGTAGAAGCTGCTGGAGGGTCCAGGCCCAAACCCAGCCCTGGTCAAGGATCACTTAAATTTTATTGGTCAGAGAAAATAATCAGGCTTAGATTCAAGGACAGAGTCAGCTTTGATAAGTGAAGTAGCGTGTCCAAGCAAGAACGGAATGAGTAACCTGTCAGGAATTACATAGGAAACTTAAGAGGATTGGGATGGGGTGGGGGGAGTTGAGAGGAACACCCAAATGTGCTGAGTGCTTCACCTGGCAGTTCTCAGGGAGCCCTCTGGTATAGGATCCAGGAACCATATGGAGTATTGGGGATAAAACCTAGGTTGGAAACTTGTAAGATAAGTACTCCAGAAACCATAATGGAGTATTGGGGGATAGAACCTTGGTTGGCTGCTTGCAAGGTAACTACCCCCAATTTAGAGGTCCCAACTTAAGAGCATTTTTGAATTAATGAGTGAGATTGATTAGGTAAATTCTGTATGACCTGGATTTCCCCTGCATCTGGTACAAAGTGAAGAAGAGTACTTTCAGAGCAGAAGCCTTGCTTCCCTAGAGATTATTTTCACTTTCTAATTAGTTTGCCAAATAGGTCAGACAGTTTTAAAGCACTGGGACTACTGTGGATAAGACCAAGTGTCTTAACAGACTTATCAGCTGTTGATTTATCCAGCCCTTGCAGCTGTTTACATTCTTAGAGGACATCTATCAAATACTTGTGAATATTCTATAAGTAGCTAAAGGCCATTAACATTCCAGCCTGTTTGCTTCTTCATATGCCTATTTCAATATCCTGATTTTGGGGGGGGAGGTAATTTGGGTCACACCCGGCAGCACTCAGGGGTTACTCCTGGCTCTGTGCTCAGAAGTTGCTCCTGGCAGGCATGGGGGACCGTATGAGATGTCAGGGATCCATCCTGGGTCGGTAGCTTGCAAGGCAAACACCCTACCGCTTTTTTACCCCTCCGGCCCCAATATCCTGATTTTAACCTTAGTAGATTCAAGATTAGATATAGACAAAAATTTCACGAGTGTGGATTTTGTTATTGTTGCCTAATCTTTTTTATTTTAATTTTCTTAAATTTGGCTGAATTTTTTTGGGGGGATCACACCTCGCAGAGCTCAGGGGTAAGTTACTCCTGGCTCTATGCTCCAAAATCGCTCCTGCCAGGCTCGGGATGCTGGGATTCGAACCACTGTACTTCTGCATGCAAGGCAAACACCCAACTTCCATTCTATCTCTCCAACCCCTAGTTTTCTTAACACTGTGGTTACAAGGTTGTTTGTAAGTTTGTTTTTTTTTTTCACAGAAAAAGTTGTTCATGATTTGAGTTAGTCATATAATGTACAACTACCTTCACCAGTGCACATTACCCACCATCAATGTCCCGTTTTCCTCTCACCCACCCTGATGCCCTCATCCTTTTCTGTCTGTCTCCTCCTGCCCCTTCTTTCTCCTCTCTTTCGAGTTTGGACCTTTTGAGTTTATCAATCACTTCACAGCATGCTAGATTCTTTGCTCCTTTCCTATTTATCATTTTTTTTTTGTTTATCCTTTTTTGGCTTGGGGGCCATACCCATTGGTGCTCAGGGGTAAGTTACCCCTGGCTCTGCAGATGGGGTTCACTCCTTTGACTTCACAGACCATATGGGATGCTGGGGATTGAATCCAGGCCAGCCATGTGCAAGGCCAATTCCTTACCTGTTGTATCCTATGGCCTGCCCACTCTGCCTTCTTCCCTTTTTGCCTCTCTACTTTTTTTCCTTCTCACTCCTGATGGAACTCAGGAGACCATTTGTGTATAATGTAGTGATAGAGTGAACCTGAGTTAAGTACAAGTGTGCAAGGTAAGTACTGTACTTCATCTACTGTTCTATTTATACAAGGTCCCCCCCCCAAAAAAAGCTTCAGTGTCCTGAGACTTCACTTTATTTCTGAAATCAAGTTTTATCAGGCTCTGCACCACAGAGAACAAATATCCTTCTGCATCTCACAGCATGATAGTGGCAGGTTTTATATCTGTTGGGGAGTGGGGGAACATAAAAAGTGGGTATGACCATGATAGTACTTGAAAGTGCTTTAAAAAAATGACCCATCAATGATGGTGATGCTTAAGCAGTGAAATGTGGTTTCTTGTTCTTGTATAGATTTTCTCTAGAGCAGTCTTTCCTGGATGATATAAACCCCAGGGTGTGTGCAGAGCTAGTGCTAATTTCTGTGCAAGGTAAAGGCACTTTTTTTTTTTTTTGGGCCACACCCGGTGACGCTAGGGGTTACTCCTGGCTATGTGCTCAGAAATCGCTCCTGGCTTTGGGGGACCATATGGGACTCCGGGGATAGAACTCAGGTCTGTCCTGGGTCAGCTGCGTGCAAGGCAAACACCCTACTGATGCACTAAAGGACTTCTGTTGCTCAGAGTTGTTCAGTGGGGGCATTAGGGTATTTGTTTTTCCTGAGGAATGAATATTATCTGAACATAGAATTAGCATACTTTAAGTAATGTTTACTACTTACTCTACAAGACAAGCTTGGGAGCTTACTTGTGAGCAAACTGAAACATTTAACCTTTGTGGCACTTTATTTTGGGCCTCCTATGTGGTGTTCAAGGGATCTGGGAGCCACCTTTGAGAACCCAGGCCACCAAGCCTGCGGTTCAATTCTAGGGCCTAAGAATGAGGGGCTGACTGTTTGGGTCCTACTGGGAGGGTCAGTCATTTGTAAGTGTGGCACCTTTAAAGATGCTAGTTATCTGGACCACTTTGTGACATTTTCTGTATAACATTCTAGTATGGAGGAGACAGCAGAAATTATGTAGTATGCTAGAAGTTGGCCAATGCTTCAGAAAACAGTATGGCAAGGAGACTTGACAGAGAAGGTAAAAGAGGGTTTTTGCAGAAGATGGAGCTTACAGGTGTGTTAAGTGGCTAGCTACTTTTAGTATCTTTCTCTGAAGGGCAGGAGTGTGTGTGTGTGTGGGGGGGGGGGAGAGAGTAGCAGCTAAAATGAGAAGTCACTTCTTTTATATTTAACTTAATTCTTTTGTTTCTTGGGGGAGTGGGGTGGGTAGCACACCCAGCAGTAGTCAGGAATCACTCCTGGCTGGAATCCTGGCATGGTGTTGGGGATTGAACCCGTTGGCCATGTGCAAGGCAAACATCCCCGTACTCTACCACTAGCTCCAATTTTACTTTATTTTAAAATAAATCATTCAAGAGTTATATGTTAAAAAGCCCCTCTTTGCTGTTTTATCTGAAATAGGCTGTAGATAATTTAAGAGCTAGGAAATCATAAATTAGAGGTTACTGTCAAACTCCTCAGAATTACAGTGGTAGGACTGCATGGATCACCAAGGAAATGAGGTGTCTTGTCCTGATTCATGGCTTTAAAACTCCCACACAGACTGGAAGACAGTCTACTCTAGTGGGTAGCTTGTCTTGCACATGGCAGATCTTGGTTTGTTTGATCCCTGGCACTACCTATGATCCCCCGATCCCACTAGGAGTAATTCCTGAGCAACACTAGGCATGTTGCCTCTCTAAAATAAAAGCATTAAAATCATAAGTATATTAAAATAATAAATAATAGAACTCCTACCTAATCTTATCTTTGGTACCTTACCAGGAAGGGCTTTTTTTTTTTTTTTTTTTTTTTTTTAAATCAAGACTGGTAGTCAGATGATGAAGAAAACCCAATTTGCTCTACAAGGATAGGATTATTTATTTGACAGTGCTTGGCAAATATGCCTTGCTGTTATAAATGTAAATTCTCCCCATCAAGCAACATGTATTAGTTCCCAAGAATAAACCAAAATGGATGAGTGTGTAGCCTGAACTGCTTGATAGCCAAACAATGTCGTTTCTTTTATTTTAATTTTATTTTATTGAGAGAATTGTGATCATGTCATTTCTTTTAGGTGTCTAAACATAATGTCCCAATACTGTTTTTTTTGGGGGGGGGTTGGGGGTCACACCCGGCCAGTACTCAGGAATTACTCCTGGCTCTGTGCTCAGAAATCACTCCTGGCAGGCATGGGGGACCATATGGAATGCCCATATTCAAACCACCGTCCTTTCACATGCAAGGCAAAATGCCTTACCTCCATGCTATCTCTCCGGCCCCCAAAATGTCCCAATACTCTTAAAGCACTGCTCGACATATGAGCATCAAGCAACAATATCCAAGAACCTGAGGTTATCAGAATCATAACACATCAAGACACGTAACCAAAATTACAAAAGGAAATTTATTTCAAAAGCATATGGGAACCATTTACATTTGAACAAGATGATAAACAGGTATCTTGCAAAACAAAACAAAACAAATCCATGGTATGAGTTTTTTTCATTCGAGAACATTCAGCAAAAGTAACCTTCAGTTGTGCATTATTGCCTTAGGAAAGGGGATAGTGAGGTGGTGAAGGAACAGAGACAACTCAAGATCAAACTTGGAAAATGCAAAATCATTTCTGCTCACCTTTGAGTTTAAAATTAAGCTTGAAATTTAAAAAAATGACAAAGCTACTTAAGGTTCAAATTTATGAACATTAATTTATGAACAAATTTATTTAACTAGTCGTCATATTGTTTCTGTCTTTGAAATGGCTTTTATGCCACTGGCTGAACTGCCTAACTGCCTCCAAGGTCCAGACTATCTGGTCCAAGTTTTTCAAATGGCAGTTCTATGTTCCTATGTCTATTATGTGTCCAAGAGAGCTTAGGTTCAGCTCAGAGTCTTTTGGAATGTTTACACATTATTGCCACCACTCCAAGGAAAGCTGACCAACTTTTTTTGCTCACTTGTATCATTTTAGTCTTAAAAAAAAAAAATACCCCCCCAAACATGTGCAGTAATTCTAACAAAGGGGTTCTGCTCTTTTCCCCAATGCAGAGGTAATAGTAAGGAAGACACCTGTGTTACATTTACAAACTATTCCTCAAAAACAAAGTCAAAACTACTACAAAATGTCATCCAAGCATTGGATTTGAATAGCAAACATGGAGAGGAAAGATTAACTGAAAAGACAAAATATAAGAAACATTCAAATGCAGAGCAAAGAGCCTAAGCTACTAAAAAATGCCCATGACATGAACCACTCCACAAACCCCCCGTCTGTTGTTTTAACCTAAAGACTCTACTAGCTAACTTATACAATAATTCTGATTAATAACCTGAGAAGTTAAAAAATCTTGAAAGTGGCAAAAGCAAACCAAGAGAACATCCCTTTCTTATCGGTACACTGTGTCATCACCTTTCCCGAGTTGCCCTGGTTATTAAATCCTCAAAATTCTAAAGTATTCTATCTCATTTCCGTAGAAACCTATATGTACATCATATATTCAGTATTTTGGCTGTATTTCTCTGACAGAACTTTCAAACTTATCTTTGAAAATGCAGCCTTTTGTTTACCTTTAAATAACAATAATCATGTAAGTGCAACTGACTCAAAATTCCTCACTACTGGAAGGAAATCCTACTTAACAAGTTAATAATGGATTCAGCCTCAAAAGGATAATCACTGTGTCAAATTCCATTCCTGGAATTTAAGAAAATGATTTATGTTTTGTAGTCAAGTTTCACAGCATGCATATATACATACACACATATGTTTATGTATGCATGTCATACATACACATTTATATTTCAATAGTAAGATCCTATATTGAAAAGTTCTTATCACAACATATGGAGAAGAGTTAAGTAAGCAGTGCAAAGCAACTTACCTTCTCCTAAAAATGTAATGACATTTCTACATTTTAAGAGAGCTCTTGCTCTTCTGATAAACATGGGTAAGAATCTGCACCACTGCCAAGCAGCTTAAAAAAAGGGAAACAAAAATGAAAACCTTAAGATTGACCATTACTCTTCTCCATATGTTGGGTGAAAAGATGTAAGACAGAGGGGGTAAAAAAAAAAACCTCAATAACCTTTCAAAACAGATGATCAGTATCAGTTACCAGAAATGAACAGAACTGCATTACATTTCAATTCGAACAGCTCTCAACGAATTACCAAGATGTTTTAAAAAGATTCACAAGATGGAAGTCTGAATAATGATATTGCAAAAACAAGTCAAGATTGTGGACAAAGCATCCAAAAATATCGCTGTGGTTTTACCTCGGACACAACCATGGTCTGTTACAAAAGTAGATCATACATACAAAGGTATAAAGAACATTAAGTTTTTAGCTGAAGGCAGCAGTCTTTAAAGGGTCATCCCCGGCAATCCAATGAGTAGTAGAATTTAAGTATATTATTAAGCTCACAACAATGCTGAAGAATGTGATGGGCATCAGTAGAGTCTTCCTCGACTTCTGTTTCCTCGTGCTCCCCAACCTCGGCCACCTCTACTTCCCCTGAAGGCTCCTCTCTGCTCTAAGAGAAAGCGAACATGAGTTTAGGTCTTGCTCAGGGCTGCAGGGTAAACACAGGAGAAACACAGCTTGTAGCCCTGTGTGTGGCGGTAGGCTCAGTGAAACCAGCACCTGAGATTCTGCTCAACCACTAGAAAATTCAAATCTGCATCAAACTAGGGCAGGATAAATATGGTACGACACTATGTATAGGTGATGAAGCAGTCCAAATAGGAACTTAATAACACATCCTATTAAAGGTTCTTCAACAAGATCTTTTTAAAATTACTATTTGGGGGGGGGTCTATACCCAGCAGTGCCAGAGTTTACTTCTGGCTCTCACTCCCCTTCACCACTCCTGATGGGGTTCAGAAAGTTATATGGGGTGGAGGGGATTGAAGCAATGTGCAAGGAGAATGCTCTACCCACTACACTACCACTCTAGCCCCAATTTCTTCTTTTTAAAAACAAACAAACAACAAAAAAAGAAACTTCCTACTATGGACTGGTCTTCCTTGGCCCAAATTTCTTAATTACTTTGGTTTCTCTAAGCAATAATAATGATAAAAAATTTATACTTATTAAAAATTAACAAAGCCAGGGGCCGGAGAGATAGAATGGCATTTTGCCTTTCATGTAGGTCATTGGTTCTAATCCTGGCATTCCATATGGTCCCCTGTGCCTGCCAGGAGCGATTTCTGAGCGTGGAGCCAGGAGTAACCCCTGAGCACTGCTGGATGTGACCCAAAAACAAACAAACAAAAATAATTAACAAAGCCAATCTCCAAAAGTTAGTACCACATATATAAGATATTAAATATCAATTTGGAAATTTTGACTAGACTAAAAAAAAACATACATTTCAAAGGTAATTAATAGCAGGCCAAAGAACATAGTTAAACAGCCCATCCAGTTTGAATCTGAGAACCCAGGAGTATAAGCCCTGAGTACTTCTGGATGTGCCCCCAAACAAGACAAAACAAAAAAAAACATCCAAAAATCCCAAAGGAAATGAACAGGTAGTTTGTTTCCATCACGACGACAGAAGCACCTGGACTACAAATCGAAATCAAGACAGACTTTTTTCTGTATTAGCCATACAAGATGCCCTGAGAATTGTGGAAAAAGTGATATGTTAACATATAGCATCTGAATTGCTGATATTACTGGAAAAAAAAAATCAAGTCATTAGTGTCACATGCAGAATGAATCTTTGATTCACTGGTTAGTATCTTTCAGAGGGATCTTTCCAGTGAAGAGAACAAATAACCAGAAATATTGGACTTTTTATCATGCATAATGAGCCTCAAACTTCTCCTTTCAGAGATCAAATGTTTTCACTGAACTTTCAAACATCTTCATTATAGCAATCTTGTTAAGAGCAATAAAGAGAATCTTGTGTTGCTGTATCTAATCTACACTGGGAGGAGGTTTGAGTAATATTTCCAATTAGTCAGTATTGTAACTCATTGTTACAATTATGGTAGTAATATAGTTATTGCTTTATTTGGGTGATTCATGTCTTCTTTTCTCCCCTTCCGCCACCAAAGGAAAAGTAAATCAACTGCCAAAGAAGTACTCAGACCTCTCCTGGGGTTAGCCAACACAAGTATCTGTAACAGTATGGGATCAGATTCCAAGTCAGCACGCATGTCATGACACACTTTTTCTCAGATGATCAGTGAACAAACTATTTACATGAAAGAATCAAATTTTATCTAGTGAACACATTCAGAAAATCAGAGGCAGGGAGCTGGTATGATAGCGTAATGGGCAGGGTGTTTGTTTGCCTTGGATGTGGTCAGCCTAGGTCCAATCCCTGCCACACCGTATGATCCCTCAAGACCACTGGTAGTGATTGCTTAGCGCCGAGTCAGGACCCTGCTCTCACAATGACACCTGCAATGATCCCGCACGCATCCATCGAATGCTGGGACCTTTAGGCAGGCTGTGATCCAACTTCAATGAGACTTATCTATGCAAGTATGTACAGTTGCCCCCTATTGTGTTTATTATAAAACCTTCATTTCTCTGTTAATTTAACAACCTCCTAAATATCATTGTCTATAGATTAACAGGATTATTAAAATCTAACTTTTTTGATGACTGTTTTCTGATCAATTTTAATTTCTTACTTTGTTTTTGGGACATCTCTGGTGGGGACCATTTGGGAATCCAGGGATCAAACCAGGGTCAGTCATGTACGTGATTAATTTTAACATAAACCAGGTTACCTTCAGTTATACCCAAAGAACACATTAAATATACTATGTACAGATTATTACTTCCTGTGGGCATTATTATTTCCTCCTCTATGTAGGCCATTTCTTTAGTACAGTTACCACAATATATTCCATTTCGAGGCTTGGCTCATTTGGGAATCACTGTACCCTGCTGTGATCCTTTCAATAGTTTAAACACCACAATTTTAGTTAACTGCTATAGGGATAATAAAATACTGTAGTACAAGAAACAAAAGACAATTCACAGGTAAGTTTTTGCCCTTTATTAGGAAGTAGAGGAGAAAGGAGAAGGAACATCCCATGTGGGAAGGAATTCAGCTTAGGACTTAAGTTTGGCTCTGTGGATTTCTATCTCTTTATCACAAAGTACTCCTTTTCATCCCAACTATCCAAACTAATCATGAGACAACCACTGATAGGGAAGAATTCTAGTGAGAACTAAGAGTCATTTACTTGTCCGAGTGAAAAGTAGGATAGCGAAGGCAGAATCTGAGATACAGCTATGATTAGGTGCCTCACTATCATCACTGGAGTGACAGAAGACATGCTAGGTCCTTTCCACTGATTAAATGCTTTTACCAATGTTCCTTTTGATGTTCAGAAGAATTCTGTTAATCTCTGTGTTCAAAGAGGCTAAATAATGTTCACTTACAAATTCTTTTAAACCCAAGAATTTAGTAGTCTCTCCTATACTGAAATTGTCTCAACAAGTATGTATAGAAAAGCACATTTAACATCAAAAACTGTCCCTCTATAACAGGGGTGGCGAACACAGAGCCGCATGCGGCTCCCAGCCAAAATGAATGTGATCTTTGCCTCTTATCATTATTTGTATACTGTGGTTCTTTACCAAGTTTGGATTTTATTCTGCTGCTTCTGAGGAGGGACCTCTGAGGAGAGATCTCCGAGCGAGGAGTCTCGCCCCCAGGCTGCATCATCCCATCTCCCATCCCTCGGAAACAACTGCACGGGACCCGTGTGTCACATGTTGTGTCACATCCTGCCGTTAGTTCTTAGTGTGGAGGACGCAGCACACCCTCACCATCACCGAAGGATTTTTACCCTCACTCAAAATGGCAAAATGCAATATGTGTTTAATAGATTATTGTTAAAATTAGATGCTTTTGTGTGAGTGTTTGTCTATTTTGGCAGGTCACTGCGTGGTGTGGTTCTCTGACTCTCACAGTTTAAAATTTTGGCTCTTTGTGTCGAACTTGATTGCCACCCCTACTCTATAATGTGTTTGCTTAGCTATCAGCAGCATGTATCTACTATAAGAGGAATTTATCTTTATTTATATTTATAATTTATAAATATCACAATTATAGGAATTGGATCTACTTCTTTGAAAATAAAGATTATAGAATTATTTCCAGTCAGCAATTGACCAAACATTTGGTCAGTATTTGGGTGCTACTAATTTAACTTCGTATTAAGATTAAGAAAAATCAGTGTTATTTTTTGCCATGATTCTTTCAAAGGATTAATGAGGATACAAATCAATGAGAGAAAACTTCTCTTTAGTCTGGACATGTGGGGACTGTATTAGAAAGAAGCTCTCACGGTTATGAGTGCTGAAGATGATGGGAAAACTCTACTATAGGTGTGTGGGAGACCAGATTGCAAGCACAACCATTCATACCAGAGGATACTTGAACATTTGACTCCACTTCTAAGACTTCGCCTGTTTAACTTGAACAGATGATGGGAGGATGAGTACTAGGCTGGCTAACACCAGACAAGAAAAACAGAATAACTAAAGCTACATCAGGAAGCTCTGTCCACCCCCTCAGAGAGATCAGACTGTTTTGCTTTGAAGCTAGAACATGAAAAGCCAAGAAATGAATGGTTCTTGCCAACTTCCATATTCCTATTGGCTCCTCTGTATACAAAAGGTGCATTTTGCTTTTTGTTACAGTCTTTGTGCTGCATTATTCACTTGAGATCACAAATATGGGGGGAAGGAATGGAATAAGCTGTTGATAGCAGTTATTTTTTTTTCTTTTTTTTTTAGTTTTTGGGCCACACTAGCGGTGCTAAGGGGTTACTCCTGGCTGTCTGCTCAGAAATAGCTCCTGGTAGGCACGGCGGACCATATGGGACACCGGGATTCAAACCAACCACCTTTGGTCCTGGATCGGCTGCTTGCAAGGCAAATGCCGCTGTGCTATCTATCTCTCTGGGCCCAGCAGTTATTTTTCACAAGTGATCTCAAGACTTATTGATCCTGGTCAACCAAACAAACAAATGAAGCCCACAAGTTTACACACAACAGCTCTATTCCACAAACTAACTTAGAAAAAGACATGCCACTAAAATTAAAAATCAAATAGAGGGCCCGGAGAGATAGCACAGTGGTGTTTGCCTTGCAAGCAGCCGATCCAGGACCAAAGGTAGTTGGTTCAAATCCCGGTGTCCCATATGGTCCCCCGTGCCTGCCAGGAGCTATTTCTGAGCAGAGAGCCAGGAGTCACCCCTGAGCACCGCCGGGTGTGGCCCAAAAAAAAAAAAATCAAATAGAACACCATTTCTTCTTTTTTTTTTTTTTGTTTTTGTTTTTGTTTTTGGGCCACACCCGGTAACGCTCAGGGGTTACTCCTGGCTATGCGCTCAGAAGTTGCTCCTGGCTTGGGGGACCATATGGGACACCGGGGGATCGAACCTCGGTCCATCCAAGGCTAGCGCAGGCAAGGCAGGCACCTTACCTTTAGCGCCACCGTCCGGGCCCACCATTTCTTCTTAATCTCATATGGCTTATGCCCAAACGGAAACGCTCACCATAATTAAAGTTGCTTAGATTGCTGCTGTATTTTCCACTTGGAGGATTGTAAATCTGCCTGGCATCCCTTTTTGGTCCTCCTGGAGACTTCTTGGGTGGTGAACCTGAAGTTGTATCTTCACTGGCTCTCTTTTGCCTACAACAATAGGAAGAAAAAAATTAAAAAAAAAAAAAAAAAAAAAAAAAGCAGTCTAGCAAAAACTATAAACACATGTTTGTACACACCTGGTGGTGTACAGGGCTTACTCCTGGCTCTGCACTCAGGATTATACCTGGAGAACTTTGGTAATCTTATGGAGTACTGGGGATCAAACCCAGGTTGGACACATGCAAGGCAAGTGCCTTACCTGCTCTATTATCACTCCAGACCTTATATGACCACGTTTGTAATTGAGTATACTTATGAAACACAACCTAAAAACAAAATCTATCAGAAAAAAAATTCATTATGATGGCACCAAATTTGCTGCTTTTACAGACTTTGTCAGGCCATTAAAAAAGTTTCAAAATACCATGAAGTATGTGGCTTCAAAGAAGGCAAGTGATTCAATTTTTGTAAAACATGCCTAAAGAGTCTAGTTAAATCACAGGAGTACAAACAACCCTCAAAGTTCCAGGGATGTAATCTACCAGTTTATTTTGTAAATAACAGAATGAGAATTCGTATTTTAAGTATTCTGCAACAGTCATATTTGAACACTCACTAAGAATTACTGTAAAGGCTGGGAGTGGAAGAAAGAATCATGTAATAAGCTGAGAAATGGCTTAAGGGGTTAGAGTCCATGCTTATATTTCTCCCTCAGCACCACTGTAACTTCCAAACACCACCAAGTATAGCCCCAAATAGGAGAATCACTCAATACCACTTTTTACAGTAACTATGGCATCTCAATTGGAATTTTCCTATTTCTACATCACTGAAGTACTTAGAGCACACAATCCTTTTGAATGTTTCTTACCCCATCTCAACCTTCTGTACAGGTTTCCAGGACAGTGTTACCGTACTCTTATAAGAAGGAGGAATGTGGAAGAGATCCTGAAGAAAGAAAATAGAAAATTTCTAATGTATCTGGTGGTATGAGGGCAGGAAATAGGCACATCTTCTTAAAGTTTCTTACTTATTTAAATTTTTTATTATAACACTCTATTGGCCAACTTGTTCATAATACATCCAGGCTTTATATGTTCAAACACCAATCCCACCACCAATGTGACCTTTCCCTAACCAGTGTCCCCAGTCACCCACCCACCACCATAGCCTGTCCCCTCCTCACAGGCACAAATTTACTTCACATTCTTTTTTCAATATAAAGGCAAACGAAATTATCATACTTTAGAAAACTAAGGACTAATTAAAATGACTGTTGATTGAAATAACTGTTATATCTCACTATGGTATCTATAGATTTGCTGGGGCCGTGACTGATGGTAATTGAGCCTTCCCTATATTTTAGGCCAGTTTTAACCAATTTTAAAAGAAAAGTGTTATTTTATCCTTCCTGTTCTTGTACTGGTGACTAAAAAACTTAAAGCTACACCTCCATAAAAATAAACAGGAACAGATTTTCCTTACAAATTAAAACTACTTTATGATTCCTTTTTTTTTGGGGGGGGGAGGGGTCACATCCAGCTGCGCTCAGGCTCTATGCTCAGAAATCGCTCCTGGCAGGCTCAGGGGACCATATGGGATGCCGGGATTTGAACCACCATTCTTCTGCATGCAAAGCAAACACCCTACCTCCATGCTATCTCTCCAGCCCATACTTTATGATTTCTTTTTTTTTTTTTTTTTTTTTTTTGGCTTTTGGGCTACACCCGGTAACGCTCAGGGGTTACTCCTGGCTATGCGCTCAGAAGTCGCTCCTGGCTTGGGGGACCATATGGGACGCCGGGGGATCGAACCGCGGTCCGTCTCCTAGGCTAGCGCAGGTAAGGCAGGCACCTTACCTCCAGCGCCATCGCCCGGCCCCTACTTTATGATTTCTAAGTGCATAAAAGTTATAGTCAAGACCTGGATAACAGTTTTTCTAAATATTTACATTTAGGCAATAATGAAAAATTTCATACAACCTAAATTTCTAAATCCCACAGGAAATTATTATGTAGAATATAAATGTTTGCTGAATTTAAAAATTAAATTAAGCCTCAAAACATTTTCAAAAAATAAGTTTCTAAACATTTATTCTTAGCTATTAATCTACTATCTCATAGCACTTAAAATTGGCCACACCCTGCAGTCCTCAGTGGTTACTACTGGTTCTGCATTTAGGAATTACTCCTTAGTGGTGCCTGGAGAACCACATGGATGTTAGGATCGAACCTGGGTTAGCCAGGTACAAGGCAAACACTTGCTCTGGCCCCAACTTTGGGAACAGCATTTGCTTTGTATGTGGTCAACCTTGGTGTGTTCCCAAGTCTGCCAGGAGTCATTTTCTGAGTGCAAAGCCAGGAATTAACCCCTGAGTGCTGCTGAGTTTGGCAAAAAAAGAAAGAAAAAAAAAAAAAAAAAAGCCGCCAGCTATATAAACCTTAATCACAGTGTATTAACTAATTGCAAGGAATTAGCTCTCTGAATAAAAATGCTTAATTTAAGTCTTTTAGCTGGAGTGAAGCATATATTTTTAATTAAGAAAAGGACAATAGGGGCCCGGAGAGATAGCACAGCGGTGTTTGCCTTGCAAGCAGCCAATCCAGGACCTAAGGTGGTTGGTTCGAATCCCGGTGTCCCATATGGTCCCTGCCAGGAGCTATTTCTGAGCAGACAGCCAGGAGTAACCCCTGAGCATCACCGGGTGTGACCAAAAAAAAAAAAAAAAAAAAAAAAAAAAGAAAAGGACAATAGGGGGCCGGAGAGATAGCATGGAGGTAAGGTCTTTGCCTCTCATACTGAAGGATGTTGGTTTGAATCCCGGCATCCCATATGGTCCCCTGTGCCTGCCAGGGGCAATTTCTGAGCATAGAGCCAGGAGGAACCCCTGAGAGCTGCTGGGTGTGACCCAAAAACCAAAAACCAAAAAAAAAAAAAAAAAAAAAGTGCTTCACTTCCTGGCAGTCTACTTCTTTGGGCCCGGAGAGATAGCACAGTAGCGTTTGCCTTGCAAGCCGATCCAGGACCAAAGGTGGTTGGTTCGAATCCCGGTGTCCCATATGGTCCCCCGTGCCTGCCAGGAGCTATTTCTGAGCAGTCAGCCAGGAGTAACCCCTGAGCATCGCCGGGTGTGGCCCAAAAACAAAAACAAAAAAAAAAAAAAAAAGAAAAGGACAATAGAAAGAAGAAAGGGAAAAACAAGGAGCAGTGGCATTTGTGGAAGGAAGTGAATACTGGGGAAGGGATTGGTGTTCAAACACTGTATGCCTGAAACCCAATCATGAATAACTGCAATTCCACGATGACCAACTAAAACTAAAAAGATATAAATAAAAATTAAACCTGTTTATCTAAGTGATGATATGAAATTGAAGCATGTCTAGTTTGTGAATTCATTAAAATACAAGTGAAGGGGAGTTGTGGTAAATCAGTCTAGACAGGATGAAAGTAATAGTTACAAAGAAATTGTCAGTATGGATCAAAGAACACGTTTTTTCTAGTTTTCCTAAAACAAAGAACTGACCATATCACATACTCAAACCCATTTAAAAAGAAAGGATTTCAGAATATTTCAACGTCTTCTATGCACAGAAATAAAATATCACTTTGTCTTATATACCTTCCTATGACTTCTTAAACAGGAGACTTTTTTATTGCCACATACTATATCAAAGTATAATTAGAGTTTTCTTTTCTTTTTTTTTGGTTTTTCGGGCCACAACCATTTGAGGCTCAGGGGGTTACTCCTGGCTAAGCACTCAGAAATTGCCCCTGGCTTGGCGGGACCATATGGGATGCCAGGGGATCGAACTGAGGTCCTTCCTTGGCTAGCGCTTGCAAGGCCGACACCTTACCTCTAGCGCCACCTTACCTCTAGCGCCACCTCACTAGCCTCAAGTTTTGTTTTCTTTTATCTTGGGGGTGTAGAAAAAAAAAAATCAAACAGTACTTAGGGTTTACTTCTGGTTTTATGCTTGGAAATCACTCCTGGTGGTGCTTGGGGGCCATATGTGGTGAGGAGAATAGAACTAGGGTGGACTACATGTAAGGCCTTAACCCCTGTACTAGTTCTCTGGCCCAGAATCTGCTAAGTTTAAAATATCTCTGATAGGGATCAGAGATAGCATGGAGTTAAGGCATTTGTCTTGCATATAGAAGGATGGTGGCTCGAATCCCGGCATCCCATAAGGTCCCTCGAGCCTGCCAGGAGCGATTTCTGAGCATAGAGCCAGGAGTAACCCGAGTACTGCCGGGTGTGACTCAAAAACCAAAATAAAATAAAATAAAATATTCTAATAAAGGGATGCTGCTTTGCTCCCTGCCTGCTTTTCTGCATGAGGCAGCCAAGAAGACGACAGCAAATATAATCTTTTCAGGGTCCAACACCTGTGCATAGTAAAAACCACATTACAAGTGTGGCAATAGGGAAATATAGCAGGACAACCCCAGGTATAGAATATAGAATGAAGATGGCAGCTCTGATGACCCAAAAAGTACCAACCAGCTAGGTATCCTCTCAGATAAGGTGTTTAGAGGAGAAGTATGGAGGATGTTCGTAGAGTTCAAAGAAAGCACAGATCGAGTTGAATGGAACATAAATAAGAATCAAGAGGATATGATGATAGAAATCAGGAAACTTCAAACTGAAATAACATGGTAGATGAAATGAAAGCCTCAATGTTACTCTAGCAGAGTAACAGCAGCTGAGGACAGAATCAGTGAGCCGGAAGATGAGTCAGAACAACTCCATACAGTAGAAGAGATTGGAAAAGAACCTTAAAGCAAATGATCAGACAATGGATAAACTACTCAAAGAATGTGAACAGATGAAAATAGAACTCTGATAAACTCAACAGAAACAACATAGGAATCATTGGAGTCCCAGAGACCCAGGAAGAAAATAATAAGAGGAGTTGGAAGAAGAGTGAAAAGAGAAAGAGGAGGAAGAAGGGAAAAAGAAGGAGGAAGAAAAGGAAGAGGAGGAAGAGGAAGAAGAAAAATGAAAAGAGGAGGAGGAGGAGGCTAGGGATATCGTTCAATTTGTAGAGCAGATGACTTATAAGTGTCAATGCCTAGATCTGATCCCAGATGATCTAATGTTCATGCTCTAATATTGCCACAATATGTATGAATCTGTGTATATCTGTATGTATAAAAATATGTGCTATACTTTTGCATACTCACATCTATTATAGCAACTGTAAAAAAATAAAGTTTATAATAGCTGTACTATCAAACCATACCTTCAGTTGAGATATCTAATCTTACAAATTCACTGTTTGAAATTCTCATTTTGAAGTAAGAGGTGTATCAAATCTCAGTGTATTTTCATTTTCTTACCTCTTCTATTTCTAATTCTTTTTCACTCTTCCACTTGGTAAAAATAAGCCACTTATCCCTCCACAGACTTACCACTGCTTACTCTAAAAAACTACTCTTTCTAAAGTTATCAGAAAAGCAATTATTCCAAAAGATTTTCATCAACTCAATTTTAAGGCAGACCATCCATCAACTCTGTTAGGGTTAGGCTTTATTTTATGCTCCAAGTGTAATATCATTGCTCTCTCTCCTCCCAGCTACATTGTCACCTTGAAGTTAACAAATGATGGCTGCTTCCCTATGACTATTCGTGTTCTCTCAAGTTAGTCTGTCTTCTTGGGTTTTTTCCCTGGTGTGGGTGAATGGATATTTTGGGGTAAATAAAAATGAAAAAGGTATACAGACTACTAATCTCCAGCACTAAACTCCTTCCATTTATTTCACAGAAAAACTAACAGAAAAGACACCACTGGACCAGGTTATTTTCATGTAAAATGGAGGTTCTGTCTTAGTATAAGTAATGCAAGATTATAAAAATGACCAGTAACAGGAAGACCAGTGGAACTTAAGTCAGTAAATGTATCAAAGCTGAAATGTAGATCTGGCGCCTGGGAAGTGCTCAAAGCGCCAGGAGTGCTTGTCTGGCCCAAACCTAATCCCTGGCCACACAGAACTTTCCTGGCACTGTGTGGTGTACTTTTGATGAACCCAAGCAATGCAGATTTATATTTTACCTCCTCAAAATAAAATATAAATATTTTTAAAGGACAGATCTATAGAGAAAAGTTGCATGACTTCCTTTGTGCAGTACTTGCAACAACTTTAAGAATAATAGGGTCTGAAGAGGTAGTTGAGAGGGTAGGTAGGATTCCTGGGGTCGACCTGGGACCCTGGTAATCCCTGGAATCCCAAACGATCCCAAGTACCACCAGGAATAATTCCTCAGTACAGACAGAGCCAGGAATAAGCCCTTGGGCATTGCCATGTGTTGCAATGCCCTCTCCCCTAAGAAAAAAAACCAAATAAAGAAAACAATGTATGATTTCATAATAGCTTCAGAAATCATCAATGTTTTCAAAATAGAAAAAGGATCAACACTAGGGCAGAGAATTAATGTAGGGGTTAAGGTGCTTGCCTTGTTCCTGGTTGACCTCAGTTTGATCTCAGCACTACATATGTATTCCTGCAGTATCATTAGTTAGGAATCCTTGATCACAGCCAGGTGTGGCCCCAAAAAAACAACATCTGGACACAATTAAATTTCCCTTTTACTGTGTACTATTACAAATATAAAGGCACCTGGAAAACCTGTACTAAGTCTCTAAAATAGAGCTGGTGACACTGAGTGAAAAAGTAAGACTCACCTTGATTAAAACATTGATATTATTTGTTATTTTCAGTGCAACAACTTTAATCTTGTTCTGAAAAAAAGAAAACAAAAGTGTAAAATGCCAGTAACTTTTATGCTGCACATTCCTTCCTGATACAGAACTAGGATAATTACATTTCTCTTTCAGGATTATTTCTAATTTTGGGGGTGGGGGAGGGGATCAGGGACAAATTTGGGGCCACACTGCCGTGCTCACTCTTGGTGGGGCTCAGGGAACCTATGTGGTGCTGGAGATCAAACAGGTTGACCACATGTGAGATAAGTGCCATTCACTCCAACCTTTCAGGATCATTCCGATAGTTAATTTCTTGTTTACATTAATAAAACATGCTTGGGCCCGGAGAGATAGCACAGCGGCGTTTGCCTTGCAAGCAGCCGATCCAGGACCAAAGGTGGTTGGTTCGAATCCTGGCATCCCATATAGTCCCCCGTGCCTGCCAGGAGCTATTTCTGAGCAGACAGCCAGGAGTAACCCCTGAGCACCGCCGGGTGTAGCCCAAAAACCAAAAATAAAATAAAATAAAATAAAACATGCTTACTCCCTTTCTTAACTATCAAACAGATCAGATAGAAAACAATCTTTATGTTCCACCAATGGTGATAACTATAGTTCACCTAAAAAATGTGTATAGGGCAAGACAAGTACACCAAAAACTGCTTTAAAAGATATCAGTTTTTTTTTTTTTTTTTTTTTTTGGATATAGAACATTTCACGAATTTATGTGTCATCCTTGTGCAGGGACCATGCTAATTTTGTCTGTGTCATCCCAAGTTTAGTATATGTCCTGCTGAAGTGAGCATTAGAAATCAGTTTTAAGTTACAGAAAGACATAATTAAAACACTAACCAGAATGAGGAATTAGTGGTGTAATATCTGGAAAACCCTCAAATCCCAATATACAAGCAATTCGATCTTTATTTTTTTTAGTGTAAGCAAATATTCAGGCTTCAGAAAGAGGAAATGAAAATATCAAAGCTACCAATCACATATTTTAACAAAATATACCACTAGTGAAACGCTACTGAAAAAAATCTAAATTTGCTGAGTTCAGTCACTAAAAATATTCAAAATCCTTTAGAAATATTAATAACTTAGCCAATGACTAAGTATGTGGATAGCTACAGCATTTCAACAGAGACTTGTATCACTAGCTCAAAGCTGTTAGCTTTTTAGATATATGAAATTAGCCCAAATTTTAATAAATGACAGTTAGATCTGACTCAGTATTCTTACCTCTTCTGTTTTTAAGGCCTCCCCTGTTTTGCCCTGGAGTGCCAAGCGAAGTTGTCTAATGTAGACCTGTAGGCCTCGTGCAAAGTACTGCAGCCTATAGGAAAATATTTGTTAATTAGAAAATTATCAATTTTGCTTTAAACCCAAGACATTTTTTTTGGAGGAGGAGGGAGTTTCAGGCCAACACTGATGTGCTCCAGGGACCATGCAGTTGCATGAACTGTACAAAGAACAGTACAAAGAATGTACAAAGAACGCATCGAGCCTACAATGCACTTCAGCCTATAGTGAAGTGTCTTACAACTAAATGAAGTTTACCATTAAAGGATACTTTAGGAGAACATTCTAAAACCATTCAATCTATGATCACAAGAAATATACAACTAGGTGAAGTACAGCCATTTTCTTCAATGGAAAGTGTGAATAAATGCGGACTCCTAGTCAGGCTAAGATGTACAGTAAGTTCTGGGCTACATTAACCTGCAAGGCATGTGTCTAAATCAGAATAAAACATTCATCAGGAGAAGAAGGTAACCTGAGTTTTATTCTTCCAACTGAGGGTTAAAATGATGTTACCTCATCTTTATTGACTGAGAATTCATATAAAGCCCTTCCACCCTCTTTGTCAAGTGCAATCCAGGTAGTACTTGATGATAGGTGGCACCATTAACTTCTTTTTGCTGACTTCTTGGAACTCAATTTACCAGGAATCGGTTGTTTTCATTTGTAATTTGTTTCTTATTTATTTATTTATTTATTTTGGTTTTTGGGCCACACCCGGCAATGCTCAGGGGTTACTCCTGGCTGTCTGCTCAGAAATAGCTCCTGGCAGGCACGGGGACCACATGGGACACAGGGATTCGAACCAACCACCTTTGGTCCTGGATTGGCTGCTTGCAAGGCAAACACCACTGTGCTATCTCTCCGGGCCCGTAATTTATTTTTTATTTTTGGTTTTTGGGCCACACTCAGTGATGCTCAGGGGTTACTCCTGGCTATGCGCTCAGAAATCGCTTTTGACTTGGGGGACCACATGGAATGCTGGGGGATCAAACCATGGTCCGTCCTAGGCTAGCACAGGCAAGGCCACCGCTCCAGCCCCTGTAATTTCTTAAACAGCCATCTTTTGATGTAATTTTTCACTATCAAGTATTAAACCTTTGCCTTACCAGACTAGCAAATTCAAAGCCAAAGGATGAATACTTAATCTTTTCAACATAAAGTAACTTCATAAAAATAATTTTTTGTTGTTTTTTGGCTCACATCCAGTGATGCTCAGGGGTTACTTCTGGCTCTCTACTCAAGAATTATTCATTGTGGTGGGGGAATCATTTATGATGCTGGAGATGGACCTCAGGTTAGCTGCATGCAAGATTCAAGGTAACAATCCCCCTTGCCACTTCAATGATACATCACCTGATTTTGAAATCTTTGAGTTTTTCTGCATTGAGTTTGGCTGTTAAGAAATCTGGAAGTTTCCGTCCCAACTGGTGAAAGCTATACAACAAACACTCAACATAACTGAACTGCAGTTTGGGTTCCTCATTGCCAGCATTCTCCCCATTTTCAGCTTCTTCTGGAGGAAGAGGCATGTACTCCTAAGAAAATATAGAGTAGATATTTTCAAAAGCACAGACATTTGCAACCCACTCTTAGTATTCTAAGTATAACATATGTCTAAGTACACTATAGGGCACAATTCTAAGACATGAAGCATCAGGGCCAAAGCAATAGTACAGCAGGTAGGCTTTTTGCTTTGCACACAGCCAACGCAAGTTTGATCCCTGACATCCCATATGGTTCTCCAAGCTTGCCAGGAGTAATCGATGAGTTCAGTGCCAGGAGCAAATTGAGCACTGTCAGGTATGGCCAAAGAACAAAATCAAAAACAAAGACATTAAATACTACCAAGATCAGAAACTTAAGGTAAGGCTTCCTTTTTAATCTACTGGGATCAATTATCTGGCACACAACCCTCCTATTAACCTGAGTTACAGCTGCCATTGTTACAAAAAGTGTCAATAAACATTTACTAGCTGCCCACCTGAGTTCAATCCCCAACATTCCATATGATTCCCCACTGTAGGAGCAATCCCTGAGTACAGAACCAGTAGTAACTCCGAGGTATCCAAGTGTGGCTCAAAAACAAACTATAAAATGTTAATGAGCGAGAGAACTAGAATGCCTGTCTCGAATACGGGCAGGGGGTGGGGAAGGAGGGAGATGGGGGGCATTGGTGGTGGGAAGGTTGTACTGGTGAAGAGGGGGTGTTCCTTTTATGACTGAAACCCAACTACAATTGTGTATGTAATCATGGTGCTTAAATAAATAAACAAACAAATAAAGTTCTGACGGCTTAGGTAACTTTTCTGTTGAAAAGGGTCTGGATACAATCTGTGTTTGCTATCAAGTCTTAAATATGGATTAAATCCAAAACAACTGTTTTGTTCCCCTTCCCTTGCACTTACTGGATTCACATACACCAGGCCACAGGACTTGAATACTTGGTTGTGACCTGTTGGAACCTTTAAGTCTTGTTGTGCCACCTGGAATCCCAAACAGCATAGCTGCTGGGATCACCCCAAATATGTGGGTGTGGAGCCAAGCTCAATACAGGTCCTTACAGGCCTCAGGTTTATAAGGAATTCACTTGCTATCCCAGGTTCTGACTTTCAAAGTTATTTCAGGGCATCCCATTCTGGAAAGGCCTACACCTAGGGGAGGATGTGGAACTTCTTAACTCTACGGCATCCCTTCCCTTTTCTCATTAGAATTAGTAGCCTTTCTCAGTGAACTTTAGAAGACTGGTCCTGTGCATCCATCCAGGCTGTCTAATTGACTTTCCTGTGGCTATGAGGACTCTAAAGAACAAACACTCAATGACTCTTGAATATGACTCTTAGTTTGAAATTAACAACAAACACTTGACAATTCTGAGAATAATTTTTAGTAAATGAACTATTTATCAAGTGGCCATTTGCTCAAGCTACTACTTAGTAGCCTTAGGGAACTGTCTGTATGATGCCTAGGGCAAATTGAAACATATTTTAATAAAGGAATATCAGAATAACATAGAATATGCATTTCTTATATTTTATCAGTAACATAAAATGCCCAAGATGAAAACATTTGTTTAAAAAGTGGGGGAGGGTGGTAGAGAGTCAAGGTACATGCCTTATCATCAACTTTGTTTCTCATTCCCAGAATTGCATGTTTCCTCCAAACAACTACAAGGATCACCCCTGGTCACAGCACAAGGAACAGTCCCTGAGCATGGCTGGGGTTGGTCTAATAATCAAAAACTACAAAGACAAAGTCCTGGCCCAACAGACCTGGCTAAAAACACCTGCTTGAAACCTACTTTCCTATACTATAAAAAATTTAATACTATATAATTAAGACTTTATGTTGATGAGGTAAGGAGGAAAGAAAAAACAAATTTCTTACCAATAACTTATCAAAGAGTTTCCTTAAATTTGTTTCTAGTTTTTCCATGTCACCACAGAATGAGCTCATCTCGGCCAACAGTTTCAAAACCTAAAACAAACAATGCACAATTAGCAAAATCCCTTTAAATGAGCAAGGCCTATTAAAATAAAAACAATTCTAGAACTATCTATTTTTCAATTATGATTTTACAGAACCATGATTACACTAGAAGGAACAAATCAAAGATGCAGCACTACAATTTATAAGACCTGGCAAAATCACAGTCTAAGCATGTGGCAGGGCTAACTAAAAATCTAGAGTTCAAGGTCATAGATGAAAAAGAATCCACAGGGCACTTTCTGCTATAAGTTAGTAATGTACTGTGGGGATAGAGGGACAGTATGAGGATTAAGACACATGAGGCTAACCCTGGTTTAATTCCTGATGCCTCATGGTCCTGTGAGCATTGCTGAGTGTGAACCTGAAGGACCGTGAGCACTGTGGGTGGTCCTGGTAATCCCCCTGGAACCATGGGCATTAAGCAGCGTTGCTTCACTGGGCTTAGCTCTGAAATACCAATAGGACTGACTGGTTATCACTAGGAAAGGCCTGTTGGTCTTCTGAACATAGCTGGTAGGACACCCCCTGCCCCACTTCCTTCATTAAGGTACTATGAAGAGGCACAGAAGAAATTATTTAAAATGTTACTATTTAATAACATTTAGGATAGGCCTCATTGCCACTATTATACTACCCAATGCTAATACTAATTCAATGTTTTGGAAATTGACATGGCTCTTGAAATTAATTTTCTGTTTAACTCAATCCCAGTTTGATAAATCAAACCAAGACTATTAGAGCGAAGTAATCTGTGTGCTGTGAGACTTGACTCACTATGAGGGACAGGGAATAAACAATTCCAAGTTTCAGGTTGATTTAAGACCATTCAGTGCCTTTCACCATCAAGCTCTGTACCAAATGCTAGTGACAGAAATGAATCAAATTCAATGTGGGGAGGTATAGAAACATAAAGCAATGGATATGCTGCTAAAAATGTGTCTGTGTATCACATTTTTGGGGGGTGGGTAGGGCTTATTCTTGGCAGTGCTCAGGGAAGCACATGGGGTGTAGTGGATCGAAGCTGGGTCAGCTACATGAAAGGCAAGTACTGTCCCCACTGTTTTAAGTCTCTGGGCTCCTACATTTTATTCTATTTAAATCTGGCTCTGTTGCTTATGAATTAAGAGAGGCACTAGAATGAAATAACTAATTTAAAGGTACTGAGGCTCTAAAAGTAGACCATGTATAACCAAGAACTGTAAGCAGTGCTTTCTAACACAGCAAATATACACTGAATCCATAAAGCATTTCCACAGAATTAATCTTGGGATATATTGCTAACCAGTCATCACAAAGAATGGAGAGTACATTTCAGTACTACAAGCCAAAATTTTGCCTTACCTCCAACTGTATATCAAGGCCTTCCACTGGGGTAGTCAAGGAACTGAGGTTAGGAAGGACATGCTCACAGAAATAAGTCACAAACTTTGTGGAATGCACATTTTTCTGTAAAATTCAAAGAACACCGAGTTGTAAAAAGAAAAAAATTCTCAGGTATAATAGTAGAAGGTCATTTAACAAATACTGACCGAGTACCACAACAAATAGTACAATATAACCAAGTAGTGGCTACAAATCCAATAGGAACCCCAACAATAACCATAGACAATAGATACTTAGGTACAGAGTAATCTGGAACAGCAGGACACCTACGTATATTTGATCTCTGCCTTGATTCAAAGGTCATTTTTTGTTTGTTTTTGGACCACACCTGGTGGTGTTCAGAGTTTATGCTCTTAAGAATCACTCTTGTGGGGCTGGGAAGGTGGCGCTGGAGATAAGGTGTCTGCCTTGTAAGCGCTACCAAGGAACGGACCGCGGTTCGATCCCCCGGCGTCCCATATGGTCCCCCCAAGCCAGGGGCGATTTCTGAGCACATAGCCAGGAGTAACCCCTGAGCGTCAAACGGGTGTGGCCCAAAAACCAAAAAAAAAAAAAAAATCACTCTTGCTGGGCTACAGGAAGTTGATGATTGAACCCATCTTGGCTGTGTGAAAGGCCAAGTACCCTACCTGCTGTTCTATCTCTTAGGCTCTTCCTCAAAGGTCAAAATTTAGTGGAAATTATAGTATTGGCCTTTTTTTTTTTTGGGCTATACCCAGTGGTGCTCAGTGTTTTCACTCCTGGCTCTGCACTCAGGAATCACTCTTGGTGGTGATGAGGATTGAATCCAATTTGACCACTTGCAAGGCTAATAATTACACTTAGCATTGTAGTGACTCTCTTGCCCTAGAAGTTTACTATTAGTATTAAATATAAAACTACATTTCTTTTTTTTGGTTTTTGGGCCACACCCAGCAGTGCTCAGGGGTTACTCCTGGCTGTCTGCTCAGAAATAGCTCCTGGCAGGCACAAGGGACCATATGGGACACCGGGATTCGAACCAACCACCTTTGGTCCTAGATCGGCTGCTTGCAAGGCAAACGCCACTGTGCTATCTCTCCGGGCCCATATAAAACTACATTTCTTAAAAATAGATTCTTGAACTAGAGTGAGTACAAAGATGTAGGTGCTTGTACAAAATGTACAGATGTGGCTGCTATACTGGCTCAAAACTCAGTACCATATATGATTCCCCCAGTACCACCCTTAGTGGCCCTGAGTACAAAGCCAAGTGTGATAACAACCCTGCTGCCCCACCGCAGATTCTTTAAACTGTTTTCTTCAAACTATGCTATGTACAGCACTTAAGACTTAAGGCCAGAGGAGTACAAAGTCAGAAAAAAACTGAACATGTTTATCTACAACAAAAATCTTTCATAATTAAAGAAGACTGTATTGATAGCACAGCCGTAGGGCATTTGCCTTGCACTCAGCCAACACAGGACAGCCTCTAGTTCGATTCCCTGCTTCCCATATGGCCCTGTGCCTGGCAGGAGTTATTTCTGAGCACAGAGCTAGGAGTAACCCCTGAGCACTGCTGGGTTGACCCAAAAACAAGCAAAACAAAACAAAACAAACAAACAAAAGAAACAACCAAAAACGAAACAGAATAAAAGAAGAAAAAGTAAAGTTGAATTATTCAACCAAATATCTTAGTCAGTCTTAAAAAGCATTAACACAATATTCTAAAAACTGCTTCAATGGGAAGGGCACTTGCCTTGCATATGGTTAATTGGATTCAATTCCCAGTATCTACTATGGTTTCCTAAGTACCGCCCGGAATGATCCCTGAATGCACAGCCAGGAGTTAAGTCCTGAGACTCACCAGGTAAGACAACACCCCCACCCCAAAGAAATAAACCAACCATAGCTCACCCACCCCTTGGGTGATTCTCAAGATTTTAAAAGCAATTTCTCCCAGTTTCAGGTCAATGTTTCTCAACTTTGTACTGACAATGCCCCCTTCAGACCGCCTTTTCTTCTTGTGCACCCCTCCCCCCCATACTATGGTTCACGTTTGGTTGTGCTGTGGTCCATTGACATGCTTTTCACCTAGGAACCCCTTTAAATAACTTGAGGGCCTTTGGGACATAGCATGACCTCACCCCCTAGTTGAGAAAGAATCTCACATCTGTTCCCAGGGCATCAAAAAGTAAAAATCCTGGGGCCGGTGAGGTGGCACTAGAGGTAAGGTGTCTGCCTTGCAAGCGCTAGACAAGGAGGGACCACGGTTCGATCCCCCAGCGTCCCATATGGTCCCCCTAAGCCAGGAGCGATTTCTGAGCGCCTGGCCAGGAGTAACCCCTGAGTGTCAAACGGGTGTGGCCCAAAAACCAAAAAACTTAATCGTTTGCTTATTCCATGAGAAATATCTCAACCCTTCAAGATAATTACTATATGTAAGAAAACAAGCTAATGAAAATGCCAATTTAATCAAACACTGAACTTACAGAGAAAAGGGGGACTGCCTGCCGAGTGCACTGCAGGAGTCTGTCCACACAGTCAGGGTCCGAGGGATTAAAGGTTTGTTCCAGGTCAGCCTGCTCAGCCACCAACTCTACGAGTTGCTGCCTTCCACTTACTGTCTGTAAGCTTTTCAACCCAGACAGGATCTTCATGAAAAGCACAAATTCCTCACCAGTCACATCTTCTAGAACCTGGAGAGTGACAAGTAATCGAACAGGAAAGAAGAATCAATATACACCCAGCAGAGCAAACCCGTATTGGTTATTGGCTGGATGAATAATTCTGAAATACTCAAGAATACAACTGCAAACCATGCAGACCAACTGCAGAACACACACAAGACATTCTCATGAAAGATACTTGCATTCACTACAAGGGAGGTACATTTGGTTCTTGGAAACTTTAACCTCTCTGTGTAAAGCAAAGCTATGGGACACAAATAGAGCATATATAAGCCACCATACAAGTTCACAGGAAGGGCCCGAAGAGATAGCGCAGTGGTAGGGCATTTGCCTTGCATGTGGCCAACCCGTGATAGATCCGGGTTTGACCCCTTGCATCTCATCTGTCCCTCGAGCCTGCCAGGAATAATTTCTGAGGACAGAGTCAGGAATAATTCCTGAGCACCACCAGGTGTGCCCCCCAAACAAAACAAAACAAAACAATTTCAGAGGAAATCAGCTAAGGACAAATACTTAAGATTCTTTAGGAGGAGGCAGCAAAAAGATCTAATAAATTTGAGCTGGAGTGACAAAGCAGTAGCGAGTGCACTTGCCTTGCATGCAGCTCATCTGGGTTCGATCCCAGACATTCAGACAGTACAAGGACCAACCAGAGTAATTCCTGAATGAAGTAACCTCTGAGAATTGCCAGGTATGGTCCAAAAATGAAAAGCCAACAACAAAAAGGAATTCTCTTGTTCTTAACTGGGCATGGAGGTTGATGCAAATGACGGAGGGGAGATACAAAAAATAGTAAGTGCACAAAATTAAGATTTGTGTGGTCTCCCTGTTTTATTTGCAGTCTACTAGAGAACATTCTAAAATTGGGAAGGTGGAAATTAGAAAAAGTACCTTTGGGGAAATGATTTATAGTCTTGAAAAGCTGGAAAATATCATAAAGGATTTATTCATTTTTGAGGGAGTAAGGGAATTTGGCCACTCAGCAATACTCAAAGATCATCCCTGATGGTGCATAGGAGACCATCCATAGTACCAGGGAATGAACTAGATCTGCCGTATTTAAGGCAAATGCATTAATCCCTATACTTTCCGGATTCTCATGGAGTATTTCTTTTTATTAGGGGGGAGGGGAGTGGTGGAAGCTCATTGGTGCTCCGGGTTTATTCCTGGCTCTAAGCTCAGGGATCACTACAGGAGGAGCTCAGGGGACCGTCTATAGGGGGTACTGCAGATCAGATCCAGGTCAGCCACATGCAAGGCAAGTAGCTTACCCACTGTATAATCTCTCCAGAGATTTAAATCTAAATGAGATCACATCCATTTCAATTAACATTATAACTTGTAACAAGTAACTAAAATGCAATGTAAGAAAAAATTAAAGCCCTATGGTACATTTATGTTTTTTTTAATCATTTTGTACACAGGTGTGGTTTTAATGAATATTGTTCATTTCAGAAAATAAATGTCCTTCAGTTTCTATTAGAAAAGTCCTAGTAAACAAAGAACAAACTTGGTTTACCTTTTTAGATTCAGTTAGTATAAGTTCTTCTACTTCCTTTGTTAAGACTTCATCTGGTAAGGTTTTGAGTTTTGTAGAAAGGAATTTGATGGCTCGTTCTCTGACAATATCTTCTCCCTGAAGTATTTGGCTGAATAAGCCACCTAAAGTCCCTGAAAAAAAAAATCCCGGTGTATCGTTAGTCAACTCTGCTTGTTCAATTTATCTCCAGATTATTTGTCTCAAGTGAGTTAAAAACATGCCAATCTGAACTCACTGGTCTAAATGGGAGTTGTCGCGAACGCTCTTGGCCCCAGAGTATAGTGAGGAGAAAAAAAAGAAACTGAGTGGAAGAGGAGAAACACAAATATGAAAGGTTAGGGGCCAGGGGCAGGTGTGTTGGCAGTGTAAAAAAGGACAGAATTACAGGGCTGGAGCAGTGGCGCAAAGGGTTAGGCGTTGCTTTTCCCTCGCTAGCCTAGGACGAACCTCGGTTCGATCTCCCAGCGTCCCATATGGTCCCACAAGCCAGGAGCGATTTCTGAGCACATAGCCAGGTGTGGCCCAAAAATAAGCAAAAAAAGGGACAGAACTAAATAGTCAAGCTAAAGGCAACAACAATGAAATCAAGAGACCCAAACTTTAACAATCTCAACATAAAATGGGCCAGTTATACTGGCAGGCTGTGGAGGAAGGGAGGTGGTGGTGGTGGTGGATGCACTCGGTGGAGGGAGGTCAACACTGATGGTGGATTGACCCTAATTTATTGGATGTCTGAAACTTAACTATGAAGGACTTTGTAAATCACAATGGTTTCGATAAAATAAAATAAAAATGTACTTTATAAAAATATAAATAACATGCCAATCTGTATTAAATCAATATTTCTTTTTCTTTTTCTTTTTTTTTTTTTTTTTTTTTTTTTTGTTTTTTGGGCCACACCCGGCAGTGCTCAGGGGTTACTCCTGGCTGTCTGCTCAGAAATAGCTCCTGGCAGGCACGGGGGACCATACGGGACTCCGGGATTCGAACCAACCACATTTGGTCCTGGATCGGCTGCTTGCAAGGCAAACACCACTGTGCTATCTCTCCGGGCCCTAAATCAATATTTCTACAGCTCCAACCATATGAAAGGTTACATGCTTTGCTATGTAATCAGTTTACATGTGACTTTCCTTTCAAAGATGACCACTCTTCAATAACTAGTACCATGAACACTTTTGTTAGTAATACTAGCTAAACCCAGATACTATGTTGTTCGTTTTTAACATTGGGCCACACCCTTTGGTGCTCAGTAATCATGTAGTACTGGGCTCAAAACCAGGCCTCCTACATGCAAAGCATGCACTTTAAGCCAGCTAAACTAACCCTCCAGCTCTAAACCTCAGATATTTTGGAAGAAATATTTCTGTGTGGCAAAGAGTTTGGCCAACAGCTTTCTAATGGAAAAATTTAAAAATTCTCCAAAATTATTTGTTTTCTGAGTAAAAAAACACCTTGACCCAGCCTACTTATTTCACTGGCTAAATGCTAGACATAATCCCGTATCAGAACACCAAGCACAGCAGGTTTTAAGCTCTCAAACAATATGGAACAAGTAAGTGGTCTTACCTTTGGCATCCATCTTAAATATACTCAGTAGTGCATTGTTCACTAAGTTAAATTCTGCTGAGTCATCTATATAAGACAAAAATAGATTAGAGTATAAAATTTAAAATATTAACTTTCATACCAGATTCAACAGTTTCTCGCAAACTGCACAGAGAAGATATGTAAGTGAGGATTTCCCTATAACCCCCCCCTCTTTTTTAAGGGGGGAAGAGAGAGAGGGCCATACTAATAGTGCACAAGGCTCTGGCAGGACCCAGGAATCAATCCTAGAAGTGGTTGGGAGAACATCTGCAATGCCAATGCTGGAGACTGAACCAAGCTGGCAATGTGCAGAGCAAGCCCTATGACTCTCGGGCCTCAAATTTTCTTTATTAGAACCCAGTGTAGATGTTGCTTGTGAGGTTGGATTCTGGGCGAGTAGAGCTCTTACAACACAAGCCACTTGTGGGGAGGAAACTACTACTCAGATTATTTTAGGTGAGAATCAAATATTTATAATATGTCTCAAGTAACTAGTTTAGGTGAAAATAAGGTGTGAGTTCAATCAGCCAATCAGGTTAGGAGAAAATAGGGTGTGCACTCTGCGCATATAGAGGATTAAAACAAGGTATGTGCTGTTTTTAGGGGATTGGGAAAACATAGATGGTGTGTGCTCCATGTGTTTACTACACCTTGTATATCTGAAAGGGTTTTGTTTTGGTTTGGTTTTAGGGATGCACCAGGTTATGCTCAGGGGTTACTTCTAGCTCCGCACTCAGAAGTCACTCCTGGCAGTTCTTGAGAGACTGAGTGATTTTGAATTCAAGTCCAACATGTGCAAGAAGAGCTTAACACATAGTATTAGCTCTCTGCCCACTTCCTGAAAGGTTCTATATTAAAGTGTTTTAGTCAAAGGGGGAATCAGAGTACATCAAAATTTCCCAAAGGACCTCGTGAAGAACATAAAAAACTAAAACAATACCAGGAATTAGCCACAAACTGTTAAAAAAAAAATCATAATAAAATTATGCCAAAAAAGTCTCCCCCCCAACTGTACCCACATCATAGAGAAGTTATAGTTATAAAATACAATTTCTTACCTGTTTGCAAAAGCTGGGTTAGTATATCAGCTACTCGGGGAAGATTTTCTCCAGTGGCAAATTGAGGCAATTCCTTAATTGCCTGTCGTCGAATCTGGGTATGATTTCAAAGAAAAAAAAAAAGATAAATACTGGGTCTGGAGAGATAGCAAAGTGGTATCCTTTGTTTGCCTTGCTTGCAGAAGGATGGTGGTTCGAATCCCGGCATCCCATATAGTCCCCCGCGTCTGCCAGGAGAAATTTCTGAGCATGGAGTCAGGAGTAACCCCTGAGCGCTGCTGGGTGTGATCCAAAAACCAAAAACCAAAAACCAAAAAAAAAAAAAGCTGATCTAAAGAAACAATAATTAGGGACAAAAAAAAACTACAAAAATATAAAGCATGTGATTTCTTTTTTTTTTTCCCCACCGCACCCAAAAAGTATGTTATTTCTTTTTTTTCTTTGGTCATACCCAGCATAAGTCAGGGGTTACTCCTGGCTCTACACTCAGAAATCACTCCTGGTAAGCTCGGGGGGACCATATGGGATGCCAGGATTTGAACTACTGACCTTCTGCATGCAAGGCAAACACCCTACCTCCATACTCTCTCTCTGGCCCAAAGCATGTGATTTCTAACAATTATAGAAATACTTTGCTCTAATGTAAAAGACTTCATCTTCACAGAATATGGTGGAATTAAGTACAGTTATGTAACTGGCAGAGACAATTTTGAGATAATAAAAGTTTACATGCTGATCAGATGCAACTATACCTAACCACTTAACTGCAAATATGTGGTCTTGGGCTTATTTAACATAAAAATTTATAAAAGTTATAATCAGCACATTTTGCAGTAAGTACTGACATTTCACTGTTTTCATTTGATAGGCCAGGAGCTGAGAGTTCTTTGGAAACTGCATCATCAATCTGAAATGCTAATAGTTAATTTGATTCCAAGGAAAATGTTTTCTTATCAAGTAATCATACAGACAAAGTTATTTTTCTGCTATGCAAAAAACTGAGGGCTACTAAAATGGTGTATTTTGATATAAAACTAATAATAAGTATTTTATTTTGGGGACATACAATGTTAAGGGGTTACTCTTGGATGTGTTTAAAAGTCTCTCCTTGTTGTGCCTGTGGAAATGTGCTGGGAAATCAAAATGCGGTTGGTCTTGTGCAAGGCAAGCATCTTAATTTCTATACTATCTCTTCAACCTGAATATTTTTATTTAATTTTGACTATAGATTTTCCACATTTAAAAGTGCTGCAAGAGCTATGTGTTTTCTCAAATGTCATTTTATTTCTACACTAGCCACACTGCGATGTTTTACTATGCACTGATACAACTGGTACTTTAAGACTGTTAAGAATGAGCAGAAAAATGTGTGGAAAAAGTAAGAGAAATATATAAAAGCTTTTCCTAAGCTTTAATCGTAAACTTACCGATACATCTTCATCCTCACAGAGGTCTAGCTGTGCATTAATAGCAGAGTCAGCCAATTCTGGAAAATGCTTAAAGAATTTTGGAATAAACTGAGCTGCTAATCTTTTCTCCTTGGTACCACCTTTCACACCATCCAGTATTACTTGATAGGCATCTTTATGCTGAAAGAAAGAATACAACAGAAAATAAGTACAGCTTAGAAAGCCAGGAGTTGAAGCAAATTTGCTCAAGGGTGATCAACATCAGTAAAAGCCACAGTGGCTAATAAGTTAGGTGATTGCTGGAGCTTTGCTGCTTCAACTGAACCCACCTTTCTGCCATTTGTCCCTCACTGTCAAAGAATGGCACGCTGCAAAACTCTCAAAAGCACTGTACTACATTCCCTAAAAATATGTTCCTGGGATGTTTACCACATAATGAGGGAAGTGCAGTTAGGGCAGAGAAAGAACCACTATGACTATGACAGTTGAAATGACCACTCTGGGGGCCGGAGAGATAGCATGGAGGTAAGGCGCCTTTCATGCAGAAGGTCATTGGTTCGAATCCCGGCGTCCCATATGGTCCCCTGTGCCTGCCAGGAGCAATTTCTGAGCATGGAGCCAGGAATAACCCCTAAGCACTGCCGGGTGTGACCCAAAAACCACCAAAAAAAAAAAAAAAAGAAATGACCACTCTGGACAAGAACTGATACCCCCTTCAGTAATAATATTGCAAACTACAGTGTTTGAAGGAAGGGAGATGGAGAAGGGAGAGGTAGGGGGAGAAATAGAGGAGGGGAGAGAGGGAGAGGGAGAGAGAGGAGAGAAGGGAGAAAGAGAGAGAGAGAGAGAAAAGGAGAGGGGGGGGGGGGAAACTGGAACACTGTTGGTAGGAAATATGCAATGGAGCTAAAGCAATAGTAGTACAGAGAGTAGGGTACTTGTTTTGCACATGGCTAGTGCTAGTTCTATTCCCAACATCCCATGTGGTCACCCAAGTACAGTCAGTAATGATTCCTGAGTGCAGAGCCAGGAGTAACCCCCGAGCATCAACAGGTCTGACCCCAAAACAAAGTTAATGCCCTAAATCCCCAAACCATGCTGTAAGCTCATTGTCACACAAGTGACAAACAGACTTGTCAAAATGTCTAAGTTTCATCGTTTTTCTACATAGATAATACCATTATTAAGTACAAATAAAATAAAGTGAGGTACAAAATCATATAGGTACAACAGGATCTCAACAAAGGGCATTCATTTTTTTTTAAATAACCAAGTGTTCGGTGTATGGAAGTCTATAGCCACACTCGAGTCTTTCAAGATACAGGGTTTAATATGATTCACAATGACCCGATTACATTTAAAGTCTATATACTGGCAGCCCATCATAAAGATACTTCTACAAAAAAAAAAAAAAATTCTACCAACAATGATAGTACAATGGGGAAGGCAATATATGGCTGATCCAGGTTTGATCCTTGATACCAAGAGGTATCTCTGGTCCCCAGAGAACTGCCAGGAGAACCCTGAGCAGAACTAAGAGTCAACCTTGTGCACAGCAGGGTGTGGCCAGAACACACACACACACACAAAAAGACAGAAAAACAAAGAATCCACACTTGAAACAACTTATCCTTTAACTAAGGAGGGGGGAAATATGGAATAGAACAGAAGGTATTTATTATTAGCAATCTTTATTGAAATCCCTCTGAGGACTAACAGTCTATACATGGAGCCAGAGCTGGAGAGATAGCATGGAGGTAGGGCATTTGCCTTGCATGCAGAAGGACAGCGGTTCGAATTCCACCATCCCATATGTTCCCCAGAGCCTGCCAGGAGCAATTTCTGAGTGTAGAGCCAGGAGTAACCCCTGAGTGCTGCCGGGTGTGACCCCAAAAAACAAACAAACAAAACAAACAAAAAAAGAATTCTGTACATGCCTCAGCCAGGTGTCACCTGATCAATTTCTCAGATAAGAAAAACAACACTGGGGCTGGGGAGAGAGCTCAAGGGCTCATGATCTGCATGCGGGAGCCCCAGGTCCACTCCCTGTCACCCGCATGGCCCCTGGAGCACCCAAGCAGGATCAGACACTCCTGCCCCCCTCAGTACTGCAGGGTGTGGTCCCAAATAACAGCTGTAAGACAGTCTTAACACACAGAAGGGAAATAATTACCTAGAGTTACACAGCTGGCAGAGCCTGGCCCTGAACACAGTTCTGATGGCCCCTCACATCAGATCTGTGCAGAGCACACCTATGCCTGTAACAGTCACTGAGGTGATTCAATATTTGAAGGAAGAGAAAGAGAAAAGCCCAAGGGGACAAGGATGTGAAAAAGGGAGAGCAGTCTCAAGTGTTCCTGGAACCTCAAAACAGAAACCGCATCGAAGTCAGAACTGAACATAGACTCCCATGTGTGCCTTCCTATGACAGCAAACTGGAGACAGCAGCTATCATCTCCAAGAGATTGTCCACATGGAACACGAGTATTAGCTGATTTGAAAGCTAGAGTCTGCTAGCATTTAGGAAGGAGGAAAAAAAAAATCAATGATATAACAGGCAGCTCCCCCTGCCCTCCCCACCACAGGAACAGAAGATCCACTGTAGAATTTTAACCAGCCGCAGCAGCCAAGGCCAGGGGAGTGTGGATTGGAAACCAAGCAGAAAAGGAACGGGGAGTGGGGGTTGGAGGGTACATGGAGAAGAATAGACACTGAGCATCAGAATTACGACACTAGGCTCTATTTTCAAGCCCACAAACTGGGAAGCAAGTGACAGACCAGGAAGACCAAGCCGGAGCTCTGTGGTTGGGCAATAGCTGTTGCCACTGGCCATTTGGTTGAGGGTCATCATTCCTGGGACAGCCCCACCCATCTGAGGGTAACCTGCCGTGATAGACACTTGTTTAGCTCAGCCAGTGCTGACCCACCCCAGGTCACTGGCCTCGGCTGCTAGCAAGCAGGAGGTCCCGCCAGAGCACTCACTTCTAGGAAGGTATGGACATTTGCATCCAGAGGGCAAGTGCAGTGTCTGTCATAAAGGTACCAGGAGTTAAGTCTGGATCACCACAAAAGTTGAGGCTACTACCCCTTACCAAAGCCCTTGTGAACAATGGCAGATGGGTGGGTAACACAGTCTGCGGTTTCTGCCTACAAGGTACCCTCCCAGACCCTGTGCTAAGGCTCTGTGGGACACTAGGGATCTGAGAATATTCCATATTCATGAACTAAAAGGATTTTATACTGTAAAATGACCATCCTACTCAAAGCATTCAATATAATTCCTAGCAAAATTCCAAAGGCCTTCTTCAAGAACAGAATACAAATACTAAGGTATTTTGTTTGTTTGTTTGTTTTTGGGTCACACCCCGCAGTGCTCAGAAATCGAACTGGAAGTATGTCCTGGGTTGGCTATGTGCAAGGCAAAAGTCTTACCACTGTGCTATTGCTATGGCCCCCTACTAGTTATATTTTTTATGGAATGAAAAAATCTCCCCAAAAGTCAAAGCAATTCTGAAAATTTGGGAGGCATTGTAATTACTGACTAAACTATAATGTGATCTCAGTCAATAGTGTGAAAAAAGAATAAAATCAGACTTGCACACCAACCAATGAAATAAAAGTATGAGCCCAGAAGTAAACCCACAGATAGTTACTTTCTGGCAAAGGGGCTATGCACAAAGGACAGTATCCTTAAAAAAACAGTCAGCCCCATACAGAAAAAGGGAAATGGACTCGTACAATCATACAAATATATTAAAAATGGACTGATCTAAGACCTCTATATTAAACCCATATTCATAAAATAAGTAACACAGCCAGTATATCTCATTTTAAAGTATCACTGAAGGCAACTCAAAGGTGTCATTAATATTTGACTCTGTTGGCAAAAAAAAAACAACCCCCCCCCCCAAACTTTGGATGGAATTTGAACTAAAAGAACAGTTAAAATAAAGCCATCCTATCAGGGGCCAGAGTGGTAAGGTCTTGCATGCAAGAAGGACAGTGGTTGGAATCCCGGCATCCCATATGGTCCCCAGAGCCTGCCAGGGGTGATTTCTGAGCCTAGAGCCAGGAGTAACCCCTGAGCATTGCCGGGTGTGACCCATAAACAAAACAAAACAAAACGCCATCCTATCAAATTAGAGAAATACTGACACCACAATCATACATATGACTAAGTCATACATATGACTAAGATACATAAAGAACCCATTCTAGTTTGGTTCCCCAGGACTACATGTGATCCCTTGAGGGTCACCAGGAATGACTGCTGAGAATAAGGCCAGGAGTAAGGCCCTGAGCACAACTGAGCATGCCCCCCCCCCCCAATAAAAGGACTCAGAAAAACAGAAAAACAAACTCTTCAACAACTGGGGAGAGAAGCTGAACACACTCAAAGAAAGCATGCAAATGAGTGTTCCACAGCAACATTATTAGGACAATGCACATAAAAAAAAAAAAAAAAAGACAATGATTTATCACAACAAGAAAAACTGCTTTTGGGAGCTAACACTCATGGGTTACTCCTGGCTCTGTGCTCAGAAATCACTTCTGGCAGGCTCGGGGGACCATATGAGATGCCGAGATTGAACCTGTGTGGGCTGAGGCCAAGGCAAACACCCTTTAGTGCACTGGCCCTGAAAAATGGCTGTTTTAATCAGAACGCCTGGAAACAACCAGTGCTAAGATGATACTAAACAACCAGTGCTAATGATGAATAGGGACCGTTTATTCACTGTGGTGACTACTGTCTGGCTCAGCCCCTCAGGCAATCAGTACAGCAATTACTCAAAAGATTAAAAATAGCATGGGAAGGGCTGGAGCACAGATTTTGCAAGCAGGAGGCCTGGGTTCAATCCCTGGCACTACATGGTCCCCTCATGCACAGCCAGAAGTGACCCCTGTGTAGTGCTAGGAATGGTCCAAAAAATAATAAAACTCCTATATGACCCAGGGGCTTCGCTCCTTGGAATTCAACCAAGAATACTAAAACACAGACCACATGGCAATATTCAATGCAGCACCACTTAAAATAGCCAAGATCTGGAAACAACTTAAATGTCCAAGGCATGGTGAAAGTGGGTAAAAATATTTTGGATATATACACAGTGGAATACAAATTAACTCCAAGATGGAACCTGGACAGACATAGAGAGTATTATATTAAGCAAAATAATTCAAAGAGAGAAGGAAAAGTGCTGCTGTCATCCACAGGTGGTATATCAAGGAACAAATGATGGGCTGGAGAGATAGTATGGGGTTAAGGCACTTACCCTGCCAGTTGGCAGACCCGAGTTTGCTTCCCATCACAACATATGGCCCACCGGTAGGGATATCTAGATATAGAGCCAGGACTGAGCACCACTGGATAAGGCCCACAAACCCAACCTAACACCCATAGTGAATGGCCAAAGGCAACGGGGTAAAAACCCTGGGGGAGGGAGATGGGAAATGGCTCATAGGGCAGGAGGGGAGCACTGTATGCATGAGCCTCTGGCTTAACCCTGGCTCTGCAGGGTTCTCAGCAGCACTGCAGTGAGCCTCAAATATGGAACTGGTAGTAGCCCCCAAGGACTGCCAATTAGCCCAAATACAAGGCATCAGTTTTCTCAAACAATTTAATAGACTTTATCAACCTTTACAGTGGCAAAAAAAACCATTCTTCCTTGCCAGTTCTCTGAAGATTTGTCTTCATAGGGACAAGACCTAACGCTTTTCAAAGCTGGATATGAAAATATGATTATCCCCCTCCCCGTGACTTAGTGACAGGTGTATAACCAGTGTTCTGTAGGGCTGGTCAGGTAGCGCAATGTCTCAGGCCAGCAACCAGCCAGAAATTGTGCATTTCCCCCTTACCAAAACAAATACTTGTAGCACTACTTATTTTTCTCCCAACAAACTATTCCAGCTGGTAAAATAAACTGCTGGTCTTAATGAGAAGCTTCAGCCGTAAATGCATTTCTTTTTTTTTTTTTTTTTTTTTTTTGGTTTTTGGGCCACACCCGGTAACACTCAGGGGTTACTCCTGGCTATGCGCTCAGAAGTCGCTCCTGGCTTGGGGGACCATATGGGACGCCAGGGGATCGAACCGCGGTCCGTCTCCTAGGCTAGCGCAGGTAAGGCAGGCACCTTACCTCCAGCGCCACTGCCCGGCCCCCGTAAATGCATTTCTAAACCCGTGTATTGTACTTTTATTTTTTTTTATTTTATTTTAGTTTTTTTTTTTTTGGGGGGGGGGGTCACACCTGGCAGCATCCAGGCGTTACTCCTGACTCTGCACTCAGAAATCACTCCTGGCAGGCACGGGGGACCATCTGGGATGCCAGGATTTGACCCACTGTTCAGCTGCTTGCAAGGCAAACGCCCTACTGCTGTGCTGTCTCTTCAGCCCCATGTATTGTACTTTTAATATCTAAAAACAAACACTCAAAATCCTTAGGATACTTCAAACATCAATTATGGGGCTGGAGAGACTGGATAGTGAGTAGGATGTTCACCTTCCATGTACCCAACCAGGGTTGATACAAGCACTACTTAGGGTCCCACAAGCCAGATCACAAACAGTCCCTAAAACAAAGAACCAGGAGGAAGTTCTGAATACCACTGGGTATAACCCAAAATAAAAAAGAAAAGAAGAGAAAAAGAAAAATTCAATTTGTTTTCACAGTATTAACCTAAAACATTGTGACGAAACAATTAAATCCTACCATCCTACACAATTGGTTAGTGAACACTTCAGACAGCCACATAGGTGCATTCTCTAAGAACTAAAGCATTATTTGTTTTTGCTTTGGGGCCATATCTGGTAATTCTCAGGGGTTACTTTTGGCTCTGCACTCAAGGATCACTACTGACTGTGCCAGGGGATTATATGGAATGCTAGTAATCAAATTCAGGTCAGCCATTTGAAGACAAACACCTTACCTATTGTACTATTATCAGTAAAGTATCATTTTTAGAGGTCATATCAATAAATGCTTTTCAAGTATGTTGAAGTTCTGGATAATGAAAAAGGAACAGCTATGGAGCCAGAGCGATGGCATAGGTATTTTTTGCCTTACATGCAGCTGACCCAGGACGAATCGATCCCCCAGTGTCCCATGTGGTCCCCCATATGCGATTTCTGAGCGCATAGCCAAGAGTAACCCCTGAGCCTCACTGGGTGTGGCCCAGAATCCAAACCCCCCCCAAAAAAACCAGAAAAGTAACAGTTAATCAATACTATTTTTTTCTCTCAGATTCGATAAATCTAGCTTACATTTAAAATTTAGTATTTCTGTACAGTTTTGAGGTTTTCTGATGTTGACTGGGATGTGACTTTTGCTCCAGAGTGTTACTCCATGCAACGTGTCACTCATTCTATTCAACCCCTGCATAGTCAGTGTGCTCAGACAGGAGGGGAGAAATCAGAATTGAAACATTATACTGACAGTAATGCTGGACTGCCATAGGTCTTGAACTGGGTTAACTTTTTTTTTTTTTGGTTTTTGGGCCACACCCGTTTGACGCTCAGGGGTTACTCCTGGCTAAGTGCTCAGAAATCGCCCCTGGCTTGGGGGGTACCATATGGGACGCTGGGGCATCGAACCTACGCTAGCGCTTGCAAGGCACACACCTTACCTCTAGCGCCACCTTCCTGGCCCCCGGGTTAACTTTTTTAACTTATAACTTTGACTACATTATATAAAATTAAGTATGTTCATACTGAAATGAAGAAAACTCATGAAACTGAACTAAAACAAAGTCCAGGTAGAACACCATTTGCTCTGATGGCCAGAGAAGATTTCATAGTAGAGTGCCTGGAAGGGGGGTGGGGGGCAGGAAGGAAAAAAGAAAGATCCAGAGGCTCAGAAGCAGACCCTGTATTCTTTTTGTAACTGAAATCCAACTACAGTCTGTTTGTAATCACAGTGTTTAAATAAAGATATTATAAAAGAAAAAAAAAATAAAAAGGAAAAATTAATCACATAAAAAAAGAATATTATAAATCATTAAAATAAAAGACAAAGAAAAGGAAACACATTCTCCCCAAAAAAGTAAACCCTAGAAGCCACAAATGCAAAGACAACAGGGCTGAAGGTCTGAAGACAGTAAATCATACAATCTATCACCTGTAGTTTGCTACTGGAAAATACAGGCTCAATGTTAACTGGGTGTGAGTGTCAGTAGAAAACTCCCTTCTTCTCTTAAGAGCGAATGTGTGTCAACAGGTTCTGTGTTGTGTGTGTGTGTATATGTGTGTGTGTGTGTGTGTATGTTTTCAAATTCCTTCTCTGAATTTATTTCTTTAATCTGGTGCAAGAAATGTCTGCTTAAGGAGAAAAACAAAAAGTGAAAGGGTTTAACCTTCAATCCCAACACATGGTATCTAGAGCAAAAAGAAAAGTTCTTATGTGAAAGCAAGCCCCAATCTAAAATACTATAATGAATACTGATCTGCTTGGTGAGTTAGCTGGCAAAACCTGGAGGATGCATGAGAGCTCCACCTCTGAAAAGGGAAGAAAGGTCCCAACCATAGCAGAAAATGCACTTTTGGGCCTGGAGAGAGCACAGCGGCGTTTGCCTTGCAAGCAGCCAATCCAGGACCAAAGGTGGTTGGTTCGAATCCCGGTGTCCCATAGGGTCCCCCGTGCCTGCCAGGAGCTATTTCTGAGCAGACAGCCAGGAGTAACCCCTGAGCACCGCCGGGTGTGGCCCAAAAACCAAAAAAAAAAAAAAAAGAAAAGAAAATAAGAAAGAAAATGCACTTTCTGTGAAGTGAGATACTATCCTGAAATCCAACTTCTGGACTAGAAAGGCATGTAACACTTGTTTTATTTATTTTTTTTTTAGGGGGAGCCACACCCGGTGATGCTCAGGGGTTACTCCTGGCTATGCACTCAGAAATCGCTCCTGGCTTGTGGGACCATATGGGATGCTGGGGAATTCGAGCAGTTCGTCCTAGGCTAGTGTGCACAAGGCAGAGAGGCCTTGGGCCCTGTGCCACCTCTCCTGCCTCTTTCTTTTTCTTTAACAAAGTAGTTAGGTCTTTTCCTTATGTTTGTTTCTGCTTTTTGGAAGTTGAAATCCACCAGCAGTATCCTGAAATCAACTGCTTGTGGTGTTATTTTAGGCAGTGATTTGAGTAAGTCTGCATTAATGTCTAATTTTCCCTTTTGCCTGAGAAATTTTTTTCCAAGTTCTTTCCTTTATTTTCTGTTGCTTAGCTCCTGCTTTTCAGGGACCTCAAGTATACAAACCAATTATACTGATAGTAAATTATACAATATTTAAGACAAACTTCCTTCAACCCCCACATTCAGTTGAGACCCCTGCCTTAAGGGATCCCCTTACCACCAGTTTAAGAAGTTTAGAATCAAACCCTGGTACTATAGATGGTTTTCCTGAGCACTACCAGAAGTAGCCCTAGTGCCAAGGCAGGTATGATCTCCAAACAAAAGTCAAATCCCCCCCAATCAGCACTCGCACCTAAGTTTCACCTGCCTTTGGCATTCCTAGAATACAAGGTTAGAAGCTGCATAATTCATTTCATCAGGACGTGGGAATCTTTATGTCTTATAACATTGCCTGACGGCTGTCACTACAGCAGAGTCCCATCAAATCCAGATTAAAATTCTACAACTCTAGTGTTCAACAGTGTCTGGCAGATGGCAGGCATGGAAAAGTCTCTTTTTGGTCTTTCAGAAAATTCTGTCTACCAAGCAACCTTCCTCAATTAATAGTAGATTCTTTTCCCAGGAAGGGCATTTAAAATTAAAAAATCTCTTGGGGCAAAAGCTCTCGATCTAATCTGGCACTTATAATTAAAGATGGCTCAACTATTCACAGTGCACACTTAGGCACACAAATATGCGCCTCCAAACTCAGAGGGTTTCAACTTCCCTTAACATTCTCCAGGGAGGGGTCCATCAACCTTTGACCTCTTAGACCTCTTGAGAAAAGTGAGAGTGGGATACATGAGGCAGCCTGTGCAAAGGACACGGAGATCTTCCCCTGAAAGATTCAAGGCATATCCCTCCCCTGCATACCCGAGTCCAGACGATGGGCAAGCCTGGGCTTTATAGACAGAACAGGCCACAGAGAATGTACAGTGGGGCAGGCTCCATACCCTGAATCTCACATGGTCCCTAAAGCAGTGCCAGGAGTGATTCCTGAGTAGAGTTAGGAGTAAGTTCTTGAGCAATGCCAGGTGTGAGCCCCTCTCCCCAACCCCCCAAAGTTCCTAGCACTTTTCCACTGTCATTTCAACAACATACGGTGATGCTTCTTTCTAGGACCAAAGCTGATGGTGATGGAATCCAGTGCACCCCACTTTTCTGGATGGGCAAAAAGCCCCCTCATGACTAAACCCACACTCCACAGATCGTGATGTATTCTTTTTTAGGGGTGACATCAAACTTCCCTCCGAAGTGACAAGAGCGACTCAGTTGCTGCATTCCCAGCACTGGCTGTAGGTGCCTGGGAACAGACCCAAGTGCCAGGAGCAAGGGTCTCCCCCATTTCTATGCCTTGGCCAAAACCAAGGCTCTCTCCCGCCTCCCCATCACCAAACACTGGTGTCAACAGACAAAGCCATATCAAGTGGATCTACGTGGGGTGGGGTGGTGGTAGCTCAAGCCTCAGGGCATGGAACCTGCAACACAAGGACCCAGGGTTCCTATTCTAATAAAACACTAGGGGGAAAGATAGCACAGGGGAAGGGTGTTTGCTTTGCATGCGTTGCCCAACCCAAGACAGACCTAGGTTCCATTTCTGCCATCCCATATGGTCCCCTAAGTCTGCCAGGGGCGATTTCTGAGCCAGGAGTAACCCCCTGGGCGCTGCTGGGTGTGACCCAAACACAAAAAAAGGAAGGAAGGAAGGAAGGAAGGAAGGAAGGAAGGAAGGAAGGAAGGAAGGAAGGAAGGAAGGAAGGAAGGGAAAAGAAAGAAGGAAGGAAGGAAGACGAAAGGAAGGAAGGAAGGAAGGAAGGAAAAGAAAGAAAGAAGGAAGGAAGGAAAAGAAAGAGAAGAAAGGAAGGAAGGAAGGAAGGAAGGAAGGAAGGAAGGAAGGGAAAAAAGAAAGAAGGAAGGAAGGAAAAGAAAGAGAAGGAAGGAAGGAAGGAAGGAAGGAAGGAAGGAAGGAAGGAAGGAAGGAAGGAAAAGAAAACACTAGCACAAGAGCGCACCCCCAAATCATTGCAGCTCTCCAAGTTCAAAGGTGGGGAGTGGAAGGCAGGCCACGGACACTGCAGGGCCTATGGTCAGTGGGTACAAGAGTTTACCCGGTGGGTTCCATTCCCTCTTCTAGGGTGGGGAGGGAGAAAGGGAGGGCGGGAGGGAGGGAGAGGGAAGGAAGGAAGGAAGGAAGGAAGGAAGGAAGGAAGGAAGGAAGGAAGGAAGGAAGGAAGGAAGGGAAAAGAAAGAAGGAAGGAAGAAGGAAGGAAGGAAGGAAGGAAGGAAGGAAGGAAGGAAGGAAGGAAGGAAGGAAGGAAGGGAAAAGAAAGAAAGGAGGAAGGAAAAGAAAGAGAAGGAAGGAAGGAAGGGAAAAAGAAAGAAGGAAGGAAGGAAAAGAAAGAGAAGGAAGGAAGGAAGGAAGGAAGGAAGGAAGGAAGGAAGGAAGGAAGGAAGGAAAGAAAAGAAAACACTAGCACAAGAGCGCACCCCCAAATCATTGCAGCTCTCCAAGTTCAAAGGTGGGGAGTGGAAGGCAGGCCACGGACACTGCAGGGCCTAGGGTCAGTGGGTACAAGAGCTTACCCGGCGGGTTCCATTCCCTCTTCCAGGGTGGGAAAGATTCGTCTACTTACTGGGAGGCAGGGGCACTTGGGGAGGGGTGGGGGGGGAGAAACACCCCGGAACCCTGAGACAACTTGGAATAAATGAATGAATGAATGCAAGCAGGCATGCAGAGCATCAAATCACAGCCACCATTCATAGCGGGCGCGAGAAAAAAAAAAAATGGCAGGGCTGTCGAGGATCAACTTCTTCTCGGGTCTTCTAGATGCTCATGACAAGACGATCCGTTGTTCTTGACCTTTGGGGGGCGAGAGCCTCGCAAAGCACGTCCTGGGGGGGTGGTGGAGACGAACCCCACAATGGGGATGGGAGGCCTGTGGGGGGGTGGGGTGGAGGGGGAGCAGCAGAGAGACGCCACTGGGGAAGAAAACACTGTGGAGCAGAAGAAACAGGAGCAACGAGTGTGTGTGTGTTGGGGGGGGGGGTCCCCAAGGCCTCCCTGGGCAGCTACTCAAGTCCCGGGGGGCCGCTTCCTCCGAGAGGCCCGCCGGGCCCTGCAGGGCAATGCAGGCCGCTCGGGGCTTTGGGACGTACCTGGCCCACTTGCTCCGTGGCATCGGCCAGGATGCCGTAGTTGCGGTAAAGCTCCTCCACGGTCGGCATGGCGAGGCTGTGCAAGCCCCGAGCGTCGTCCAAGTCGCCGGGGCCGCCCCCGACGTCGTCGCCCGAGCGCTGTGCTCCCAGCCGCCCCCGGAAGCTTTCTGCCAGCAGCTGCCGCCCGCCAGTGGCGCCTCTTCGGTCCCCAGCGCGCGTCCGAGGCTCCGCCCCTTACGTCGACGTAAAAGACGCGCGCGTCAAGAGCGGCCTCGCACGTCCGGAAGCGCGCTTCTAGAGCAATACGTGGCGCCCTCTAAAGGTCGGAGGTGCGAAGAACGGCCAGCATCAACCTTAAGGTGTGCTCTAGGGCTGGAGATAGCATGGAAGTAGAGCATGCAGAAGGACGATGGTTCGAATCCCGGCATCCCATATGGTCCCCTGAGCCTGCCAGGAGTGATTTCTGAGCTTAGAGCCAGGAGGAACCCCTGAGCGCTCCCCGGTGTGACCAAAAACCAAAAAAAAAAAAAAAAAAAAAAAGGTGTGCTCTAGTTTAGACTAGATCACAAAAAGGTTGTTTTTTGTTTGTTTTGTTTTGTTTTGTTTTGTTTTGTTTTCTGTGAGAGCTCTTTCTGGGTTCAATCAATCCTTGGTCCCGGTTGGCTTCTTCTTCTTTCCCGGGTGTTCCTCCCACCCACCCCCTAGTATGATCTAGACTTCCAAGCACCGCAGGAAATGCTGTCCCGTTCCCCCCCCCCCCAATATGAAAGAGACAATAGGGTTTTATATTGTCTCCTGCTTTACTTTTTCTGGGTTTGGCTTTATTTATTGTTTCGGAGACATCTTCTTGAGGTGTCCTAGGGCTATTTTCACTCCTGCCTGAATTTTTTTTTAAACTTCTGTGCTTTTTTTTTCCTATAGAAGTTTTCCTTTATTTCAGATATAATTACTTTATTTAAGCTCTGTGATTACAGAATTGTTCATGATTAAGTTTCTGTCATACAATGTACACTACCCTTCAGTAGTACACTTTTTCTGCCACCAATGTCCCCAGTTTTTCTCCCAACCACTTACCTACCCACCACTCCTGTATTTGGGGCAGGCATTTTGCTTCTCTCTCTGTCTCCCTCTCTGTCTCTCTCTGTCTCTCACTCTCTCTGTCTCTCTGTCTCTCCCTCTCCTTTCTGACAGTATAGTTTACACTATAGAAGTGTTTAAAGGAAGGGCAAGATGTTTCATGTTCTCCATTCAACACTGGAGAGGTCTGCTGGGTTTTTTGTTTATTTCTTTGTTGGGTCACACCCAGAAGTGCTCAGGGATTACTTTTTTTTTTTTTTTTTTTTTGGATTTGGGGTCACACCTGGCAGCGCTCAGGGGTTACTCCTGGCTCTGCACTCAAAAATCGCTCCTGCTGGGCTCTGGGGACCATATAGGATGCCAGGAATTGAACCACTGTCTGTCCTGGGTTGACCACGTGCAAGGCAAACCTTCCAGAAAGGCAACTCTGCAGAGGGAAGGTCACAAGCCAGATTATTTAGAACTAGAAACAGGATGTCTTGACCTTTAAGTTGATTGACTTGTCTAGAGTGTTTCATCATGTCCTTTTATGTCTAGATGTCTAGTATATTGTGGTTTATAGAGCATTGGGGTCTACATCATTAGTGTTGGGATAGAAACTTAAATAGCAATTTACCTTTGTTAGCCTTAGGTTGACAAAATGGAGTCCCTTCTGCTCTAGGCTTCACATTTCCTCCTCCTCTCTTGGACCCGAGTCAAATCTTTGACTCTCCTTAAGGTCCCTTCATCCCCATTCCTATCTATTGGCACATACTGGGTCCTTAGCACAGTCATCTTAACTGTACTTATGCATGCTTGAATAAAATGAGTGAAGATCTTGTGGAGCATAATCAAAAACTCCAAACAAATCAAGTAAGTTAACATTTAGGAGAGGGATTCCCGGGGTGACAGTTTGACCCACAAACCCTTTATTCACACTCTAGGCAAGAGTCCAAGTATAGTCCACAAGCAAATGGAGGTGTTTATTCCAGCCAGTCATCTTGTGGTCACTGCTGTCAGCAGGAGTACCAACGATCTGCATTCTGCCCAAGTTCTGGAAGCTGAGTCAATTGAATCTGCAGGGGGGGGTCCTGTTGTGTATGTAAACATTTTATGTGATTATTATGTTACTGACCCTACCCTGATCGGTGATTGTGCCCTACCCTAGGGTGTGACCTGGCATTCTGCCCCCAACCTAGGGTGGTACCTGATTCTGCTTCCACCATTAGGTGGTATCTGATCCCATCATTGGGTGGTACCTGATTCTGGGGGATAAAAACAAGGGTCTGTGGAAGGCGAAAGGCTTTTTTGCTGGAACTTAGGCTGAGACTTTGGACTTCAATCTTGTCCACTGAATAAAGCTAATATTTCCACAAAAAAGGGGGGGATAAAAACAAGAGTCTGTGGAAGGCGAAAGGCTTTTGGCTGGAACTTATGCTGAGTCTTTGGACTTCAGTCTTGTCCACCGAATAAAGCTAATATTTCCACAAGCCTGACTGTCTGCGAGCTGTTTACCCGCCGTTTCACCTCAGAACCGTCGGCTGGACAGTGTGGCAGACGCGTGTTCCGAGCTGGAGGGGAAAGACCTCATCAGTCAACCTCTTCAGGGGCTGACTTGCAACAGGGTCCTTCTTGGGGTCCTTCTCATCTGGGTGGGTGATTCCCCACCTAGAGGAACAAGGCAGTTCCTGCGTCTTCTTCAATCCTGCAACTTTAACAGCTACTGGGGTGGGAAGAAAAAATAACATAGAGCCTTAGAATTTAGTTGCCTGAAGAGATGGGCTATGAGGGTTAATACCCTCCCTATATTGGGTCCAACAGAAATGCCTTCCATGCCTGGTGTTAGTTCTTTTACCCTTAACTTTACCAGAGGAAGCCAAAATCTTTGCTCTTTCTTTTTTTTTGGGGGGGGGGTATTTTGGGCCACACCCGTTTTGATGCTCAGGGGTTACTCCTGGCTAAGCGCTCAGAAATTGCCCCTGCCTTGGGGGGACCATATGGAACTTGGGGGGCTGAAACCGCAGTCCGTTCCTTGTAGCGCTTGCAAGGCAGACACCTTACCTCTAAGCATCACCTCACCGGCCCCAATCTTTGCTCTTTCATTCCTTCTACCACCCAGCCTCTTTAAATGTTTGTGTCCAGTTCATTCTTTCTACTTGCCCTGACTTCTGAGATAGACAGTTACAGTGTAATTTCCAATTGATGTCAATTTACTCAACTTTGTTGAGTTCACCTACCTCGAGGAGGTCTCTGCTCCAGGCTTCACAATATTCATTTGTTTATCTACTTCCTCAAATCATTAAATTTCTTTTCTTATAACACCATGACTTACCAAGTTGTCCAATGCATTTATTTTGGCATTAAATTTTCAAACACTAATTCCATCACTAGTGTGACCGTCTTTTCATCTATGTCCCTAATTTCACACCCACTAAGCTACCAGGATCAACCCATGCAAAGCATACACTCCAGTCCTATGAGACCCGCTCTCTTTGGTGCTTGGGCCACACACAGAATTTCTCAAGGACTACTCCAACTGAGCATTCAGGGATCACTATCAGTGGTGCTCAGGAAACAACTAGTATGGGAGATCAAACCCAGGCTTCCTTCAGGCAAAGCTTGCTCCAGCTGTTGAACCATTTTTCAGGAAACTTGTCTGGTACTCTTGGCACATGTAAATTGGTTCCTATTTTTTGTTATTACACAGATAAATGGGTGATTTATTTTAAACAACATTTACATGCAAGATCTGTGCTCCAGTTCTTTGGGTCATTTGCCTAGCCACAGTCAAGTAACATTAAGTTCCTTCATTGTTCCTTTCTGTATCATCCAGTTTTTTAATATAATTTTGTAGACTGGTACATATTTCCTCTCTTAGTATTTAATCCATGAATCAGGGTTATTTTTGCCAACCCTCCCCTTTATTCTTGCAAAGCAAAAACTAAGTCCCAGAAAGGAGAACTGATTGGCTCATTCCAGTCAAATGACTGTCCCAGGGCACATAGCTCAGTAGCAGAGCATTTGACTTGTAGTCTGTGGCCTTGGGTTTGATCCCTATCACTACTTGGTCCCCCCATATATAGCTAGAAGCCTTGAGTACTGCCAGGGTGGTGTTGATGGCCCAAGCTGAACTAAAGCAGCATTATATTGTCAGAGCTGAGCACTGAATCATCCAACTTGTAGATTGTGACTGGGAATGATCCCCAGGCTCTCTGAGCATAGATTGGGAAACTCATCTCCCAAACCCAAGAGAAAAACAAAGTCTTACAGAGTACTCACAGCTGCAGGGAATGTTGTAGGAGGCTGGGCCATAAAGAGAACCCTTTGGGATATAATTCAAGCATCATCTTGCCAATGGAAATGTTCAAAGGGTCTTGAAATTCCATTCTATCATGCTCAGTGACTGAGTGGAAATTGCGTTTTGGGTCTTCATTCAACAGGTATTTATTGACATTCTATTCTAGAATGTAACAGAGTCAAATAGGGGTGGTGGTGCAACAATAAACAAAATACACAAACAAAATGGAAATGATTTAGGGATCAGAGATAGTACAGTGGGTAGGATGCTTGCTTTGCACACTTCTCAGTATAGTTTTCACTCCAGATGATCCCTGATGATCTCTCCTGATCTCTCCAGATCACTCCAGATCACCCCTGGTGATCACTTCAGATGATCCCTGAGCTCTTCCAGGAATAATTCCTGAGTTTAGAGCTAGGAGGAAGCCCTGAGAACATTTGGGTATTGCCCAAACACCAAACAAGCAACCTCAAGACCACCACCACCACCACCACCACCACCACCACCACCACCACCACCACCACCACCACCACCACCACCACCACCACCATCCCACTACCACCCACCACCACCATTTAAAAAAAAAGAAATACAAAAACAGCCAAAAAGAGAAATATAGAGGAACCGGAGAGATAGCACAGTGGCGTTTGCCTTGTAAGCAGCCAATCCAGGACCAAAGGTGGTTGGTTCGAATCCCGGTGTCCCATATGGTCCCCCGTGCCTGCCAGGAGCTATTTCTGAGCAGACAGCCAGGAGTAACGCCGGGTGTGGCCCAAAACAAACAAACAAACAAACAAAAAAAGAGAAATATAGAAATGTGGTTTTATAGAGGGCTGGAAAGATAGCACAGCAGTAGAGTATTTGCCTTGCTTGCAACTGAACCAATATGGATGGTGGTTCGAATTCCAGCATCCCATATGATCCGTGTATCTGCCAGGATTGACTTTTGAGAGCAGAACCAGCAGAGCCAAAACCTGAGTGCAGCTGGATGTGACCCAAACAAACAAACAAACAAATAAGAAACAATAAATGTGGTTTAAAAATTTGAAATCATCACTAATGAAACCTTTGGACTCCATATAGGATCATATGGAGTAGTTGGGGACCAAACCTAGGTCTTCAGTGTGCAAGTCAAAAAATGTGAAATCATCACTAAGACCAGCCACCGCTGCTATGGACTAGCTGAACCAAGAACATGATCAGAATCAGCCTCCAGAAATTGAAAGAGACCAGGCTAGAGTTTACTCTTTTCCTGGAAATCTCCCAAAGGCTCCTCTTCCCCCCAACTTTATATTTTTCATTCTAACATTCTTTTTTCTTTCTGGCCTGCATGGCAGCTTGTATACACCACTAGCAGATGCTAAAACTGAAATTATTAATGTTCAATAAGTGCTATATAATTAATAATTGAGCTGGATGGGGCTGGATGGTGATGGATGCCATTCCGGGCCACGTGGCTTCACAACCCCATTCAGCCGGTAAGTCCCAGGCCCAGGTGAATGGCGTAAACAAACTCACAAGCAGGCAGACCTCAGGAAGCATTATCTTTATTCATGCCCTAGCCACCAAATGTGTGTGGCCTACTCATAACCTTTCAAGCATTCAGCCATTCTAGGCTTGCCCTGCATCTTATCCTCTTTCAGCCATCTTCCTCAAAGCGCCCAGAAGGGCCAAAAGGCAAAGACCCTTAATCCCCTGGCTTCCGGGTTTATCTACCTATTCCAAGACCCCTCCCAGGAATGGGCCGGGTCTTGCAGGTAAGGTCACACCTATTATCCGGTTCCCAAGACCCCTCCCAGAAATGGGTGTGTCTCAGATAGGTACCCTACAAGTAATTAAAACCCAAACCAAGGAATATGCAAATCAAACTTTTCTCATCAATGTTTATTAAAGAAATTGCTTAGAGATTAGGTTTACAATTGTATCTTTGAAATTTTCCTTCTTTTGCTTTTTTTGGTTTTGTTTTGCTTTGTTTTTGTGCCACACCTGGCAGCTCTCATGGGTTACTCCTGGCTCTGTGCTCAGAAGTCACTCCTGGCATGCTCAAGGGACCATATGGGATGCTGTAGATTAATCCAAGTTGGCCACATGGAAGGTAAACACCCTACCTGCTGTACTATCTCTCTGGCCCCTAAATTTTTCTTTTTCTTTTCTTTTCTATTTGTTTGGGTCACACCCACTAGTGTTCAGAATTTTCTTCTGACTCTTTACTTAGGGATCAATTCTGGGTGGTGCTTAGAGTGTAAGAAACAAGATTTTCGAGATCCTGGCTTCCGGCTCTCTCTCTCTATCCTCTCTTGAGCTGGAGGCTAGCTCTAGCCGGCATGGGGTTGGGGGAGACCCCATGTGGAAAGCCTTCTCCCTAACTTGGGTGCGCTGGGAGCCTTGATAGGCTCCCAGCCTTCCCCTCTTCTGCCCCCGGCCTCCAGGCCTTCTGGGGTGGCAGCCCAGGCGGCCAGAAATGGTCGGTCCTAACTTGGGGTGTGCTGAGATTTGCTCGGTTGCACTAAGTTTGTCACTGGCAATTTCTGACCACTCTGCATATGAAGAAACCGCGCGGGGGCGCGCACTGCTTGTATTAAGAGTATTCCTTATCTTCATGTTGTTTTGCGTATCCAGAATGTCCATTTTGTATTCTGCCCTTTTCCACACCCCTTCAAAGCTCATTTTTACTCCGTAACTCTCTCACCCAAACATCACTAACCCACATTACTCTTTTTAACTTCAGTATTGCACAATCCTAATCACAGTCCTAAGCCGTGCATTGTGTGTAACAACCCTGAACTGTTTCAAAAGACATAAAATGGACACGTATGTCTTTAGAATATTTTGTTTTTCCCTGACAACTATAAGTCTTACTAAATATTTTCTTATACAATGACGATTCTAACCACCTTTTATCTTCTCTTTATGAGCTGTTCAACAAGGAATTTTGGTGAAAGAGTCCCCCAGTTTAATGCTTATGATAGAACCATGTCATGGGGATTATTGGACTTGTTCTTATGTCCCCCATATGCAGCAATAACGCCACGTGGCATCGCTCCTTTTTTGCATAGGCACATTAAAATGAGAAAATACTATACATACAAATAAGATCCTATCTAATAGAGATTGGAATACACAAATCTTGTAGTGCAAAGGGACCTTACACCTGAACATTGACATAATGACCTGGCACAGGCCTCAGAAGAAAGGGTATTTTCCATTCACCCTTAACCAGGGAAGCCATCCATGAAACATCCAGGTTTGTCTATAACGTCACCTGGAAGCAATCCTCTACCACGGAAGACCCTACCACTGCTCAGACATCGACCTGCTCAAAGAGACTTCCCTTAACACTGAGAAGACTAACAACAACAACCTGCTTACAGGACAGGGCTTCCTGCATTGCCCTTTCATGGTGAGGTGAACGAGAAGACGCTCCACATCATGACTTCAATGTAGGATATGCAGATTCCAGGATCTTTAATACAAGAAACATGATACCAACAACAGAGACTGTGTGAAAAGTGTGTTGGCACTATGGACAATGTCATGGATTGGACAATAACTTGCCTGGAGCCTAGAGTTGGACTTATGCCAGGAAACTTAAGGGTTAGAATCTCTTTGTATTTAGGCCAAGGTTATTCCTTTCCATGCTTCTCATATTTTGGTGGGCCTATGCAAACCTCAATTGCCACTCTAACACCGTTTTTACTGTGCTCCTTTGACTCTAATCCTTAAAAAAACCCACTTAAAATTTGAGGTTAACTTAAGCTAATATGCATGTACATGGAAATGTAAAAAATACTATGCCTCTAATGTTTAAGGAGTTACGTAAGTTTTATGGCTTTAGATTGCCTTGTGTGGTGAAATATTATAATGTGTTACAATCTGGGGACTTGAGGGACAAAGTAATTGTACATGGATTCTGTTTTATCTATCTTAACGTTCTTTGGCTGAAAGTTCAAAGTTAAGATATAAGCAAGGGGACTTCTTCTGAGAATTATGTTATGGGTGATTATCCTTCCACTGTAACTTTACCTTGTCCTCTTTCTTTGCATCTTTGTTCTCATAATTCAAAATAAAAAAAAAAAGAAAAAAGATTTTCCTCTTGCCCCCCCACCCCAAGTCCATGATGAGAACGCTAGTCTAAGACAAGCCCAAACCCTAGTGAGATTGTACTTTTCCATTCCTAGCTGAAGACAGAGAAAGAGTTAACTCAGAAATAAAACCAAAGTTAGTGTGTCCTTCAACAAGGAAGTAGGTTTTGAGTGAGCTCGGAATGTTCAATCTGAGAAAGGCTCCCTTAACAACCAAAGTTTGAATCAGAATAACCCTTGACAGCTAGGGTCTGAATCTGAGTATCCCTGACAAACAGGGTTCGAATCAGAGTATCCCTAGATAACCAAGGTCTGAATCAGAATATCCCTAGACAACCAAGGTTTGAATCGAAGCAATCTAGACAACCAAAGTGGAGCCAAAAACAATCAGTGATTAAGACATCTATACAATGTAATGATTGTTCTGTTAAAGTTCTGTTAATGCTTGCCATTTCTATATAAACGACTTGAAGATTTGACTCAGGGTCCTTGCCAAAATTCTCTTATAGGATGCAGCTCAGACCTTGTATAACCAAACAAGCTCCCTTTTGCACCTTGCATTATCAGAGGTGGTCTCTGACTCTCAACGCCAGGTGTCAATTTGAACCCTAACAAGGGGACTATGTGTTTGGTGCTGGAGATTGAACCAGGTTGAATCCATGCAAAATGAGCACCTTTATACCTGAACTAATTTTCTGGGGTCATACAGTTTTGCTTGGGGGTACTTTCCATTGGCACCAGGGGCCACCAGGATCTACACCTCATGATACTGAGAAGGGCTATGTAAATGCCAAAGATAGAATTCAGAACCCATAATGCCAGGGATGTACTCTAGCCCTTTGAGATATCTCTCTGACTCCTTTTATTTTTATTTTACTAATTTACTTTATTTTTTATTATTCTTTTGTTTGGGGGCCCTATCTGGTAGTACTCAGGATTTATTCTCATCTCTGTCCTCAAAGATTACTCATTTCTGGTGGTGCTCAAGAATAAGGGTGCCAGGGATCAAACACAGGTTTCCTATGTACAAGGCATGTGTCCTACTCTCTGTATTGTTTCTCCAACCCCTGCATTTCTGTCTTTTTTTTTAAAAAAATTCCTTCTTCCTTATCTTCCCTCTCTTCAGCTCCCTAACCATCATGTGGCTTTTGTTCTAGTCAATTGTGATATTTGGGGTGCTGTGACTATCTTGGGATATCTATCTTGGAATATACTAATCAATAGATTTTGGAATTTTGAAATGAAGTTGAATTGTTGAGCTTTCTGTTAAATATATATTAAGAGACTTAAAGTATCAACCCAACTCCATTATGCTTTCCTTGCTTTGTACTTTGGATCTGTCTGAGTGATTATATTCTTTTTAGTTTGTTTTGTTTTGGGGCCACACCCAGTGGCTGGCACTCACGTTACTCCTGGCTCTGTGTTCAGAAGTCACTCTTGGCAGTCTAGGGGGACCATATGGGATGCTGGGGATCAAATCCAGCTTGGCTTCATGCAAGGCAAATGCCCTACCTGCTGTGCTGTATCTCTAGCCCCAGAGCAATTACATTCTGAGAGCTTTTGGTGGGACCTAATATTTGTCTTCCAAGAAGGCTTTTAAATTCCAGCAGGAAAAAAAGAGCATGACTCTCTTGAGAAAGAGAATGCTTAAGGACTGGCTGGGTCTTAATGGAACTAATGATGATAATGACAGCACATATCCATTGAGTGTTTACCATGTGCTTACTAGCATGTGTGTTACAGTAATAGCTCACCCTATGGGGTGGTAGCTTTCTGCCAGGCAGTTCCAAGTAGTTAAGCTTCAACTTTTTCATTGCAAGTGCATTTATTGGGTGGCTCCTTGGTCGTGAGGTCACTTTGCCATAGAGGATAAAATTGGACTGGAGAGATTGGTACAGCAGAGAAAGGAGTTTGCCTTTCATATGGTCCCCTGATCATCCCTGACCATATATATAAGAGAAAGCCCTGAATGATGACCCCAAACAAACTATATATGTATATAAATATAAACATATAGAAAAAGGATACACTGGGGCCAGTGAGGTGGCGCTAGAGGTAAGGTGTCTGCCTTGCAAGCGCTAGCCAAGGAAGGACTGCGGTTCGATCCCCTGGCGTCCTATATGGTCCCCCCAAGCTGGGGGCAATTTCTGAGTGCTTAGCCAGGAAAAACCCCTGAGCATCAAACGGCCCCCCAAAAAAAACAAAAACAAAAATGAAAACAAAAAAAGAAAAAAAAGAAAAAGGAAAGGATACATTCATAAGAAAAAATAGATTATCTTTCTGTTTCATCCATTAACATGCCTACTCTTGGGGGTCTGAGCAGTGGCGCAAGCAGAAGGCATCTACCTTGCATGCACTAGCCTGGGACAGACCGTGGTTCGATCCCCCACTGTCCCATATGGTCCCCCAAGCCAGGAGCAATTTCTTTTTCTTTCTTTTTTTTTTTTTTTTTGTGGTTTTTTGGGTCACACCCGGCAGTGCTCAGGGGTTATTTCTGGCTCCAGGCTCAGAAACTGCTCCTGGAAGGCACAGGGGACCATATGGGGCGCCGGGATTCGAACCGATGACCTCCTGCATGAAAGGCAGGAGCTCCATGCTATCTCTCCAAGCCTTAGCTCCATGCTATCTCTCCGGCCCCCGCCAGGAGCAATTTCTGAGTACGTAACCAGGAGTAACCCCTGAGCGTCACCGGTGTGGCTCAAAAACCAAAAAAAAAAAAAAAAAAAAAAAAACAAAAACAAAACAAAAAAAACCAAACAAACCAAAAAAAAAAAAAACAAAAAAAAACACCAAAAAAACAAAAAAAAAAAAAACAAAAACACATGTCTACTCCTGGCTCTAAGTTCGGGGATCACTCCTAGAAGGATTTAAAAGATAATATGTGATTCTGGGGGATTGAACTGGGTCAGTTTTGCCTACTGTACAATTTCCCCATCCCACCCTCTCTTTTTTTTTTTTTGTTTTTGGGCCACACCCATTAACGCTCAGAAGTTGCTCCTGGCTTGGGGGACCATACGGGACACCGGGGGATCGAACTGCGGTCCGTCCAAGGCTAGCGCAGGCAAGGCAGGCACCTTACCTCTTGAGCCACCGCCCGGCCCCCATCCCACCCTCTTTTAAAAGAAGAATCTGCAGGGGCCAGAGAGATAGCATGAACATAAGGCGTTTGTGTTTCATACAGAAGGTCAGTGGTTCAAATCCCCTGAGCCTGCCAGGAGCGATTTCTGAGCGTAGAGCCAGGAGTAGCCCCTGAAAGCCGCCGGGTGTGACCCAAAAACAAAAAACAAACAAGCAAACAAAAAAGAATATGCAAATAAGTCATTTCTAGATGGTTCCACAGACTTGAGAGTATGTTTTGCTCTCTGACCACCCCTGACTGTAAGAGCCTTGCAAGGAGTAGCTCCAAGAATGGTTGTGACCTAAAACATTAACCAAAAATGAGTAATCTTCTTTCTTTCTTTCTTTCTTTCTTTCTTTCTTTCTTTCTTTCTTTCTTTCTTGTTTCTTTCTTTCTTTCTTTCTTTTTTCTTTCTTTCTTTCTTTCTTTTCTTTCTTTCTTTTCTTTCTTTCTTTCTTTCTTTCTTTCTTTCTTTCTTTCTTTCTTTCCTTTCTTTCTTTCTCTTCTTTCTTTCTTTCTTCTTTCTTTCTTTCTTTCTTTTTCTTTCTCTCTCCTCTCTCTCTTCTCTCTTCTTTCCTTTCTTTCTTTCTTCTTTCTTTTCCTTTCTTTCTTTTCTTTCTTTCTTTCTCTTCTTTCTTTCTTTCTTTCTTTTTTCTTTCTATTCTTTCTTCCTTTCTTTCCTTCCTTCCTTCTTCCTTCCTCTCTCCTTCCTTCCTTCCTTCCTTCCTTCCTTCCTTCTTCCTTCCTTCCTTCCTTTCCTTCCTTCCCTCCCTCCCTCCCTCCCCTCCCTCCCCCTCCCTCCCTCCCTCCCTCCCTCCCTTCCCTTTCTTTCTTTCTTTCTTTCCTTTCTTTCTTTCTTTCTTTCTTTCTTTCTTTCTCTTTCCTTTCTTTCTTTTCTTCTTTCTTTCTTTCTTTCTTTCTTTCTTATTTTTTTTTCTTTTTGGTTTTGGGTCACACTCGGCACCGTTCAGGGGTTACTCCTGGCTCTATGCTCAGAAATTGCCCCTGGCAGGCTTAGGGGACCATATGGGATGTGGGGATTCAAACCAATGACCTTCTGCATGAAAGGCAAACGCCTTACCTCCATGCTATCTCTCCAGCCTCTTCTTTCTTTTATTTGAAATAGATCTCCATGAGTAGTTTAAAAATTTTAATTAAATAAATTCTTTACTTGAATCATCATGAGATACAGTTACAAAGTTGTTCATGATTGAGTTTGAGTCATACAATGTGCCAATACCATCTCTTCACCAGTGCACATTTCCCACTACCAATGTCCCCAGTTTCCCTTCCCACAGCCCTCCTCCCTGCCTGCCTTTACGGCAGACATTTTTCTTCTCTCTTTCTGTTTTAGTACCCCCCCCCCAATTTAGACACTATGATTTGCAATATTGTTGTTTCAGGAGTATCATGCCTTTTACTTCATCTCCTTAGCAACCAGTTTTTGTCCAGAGTGATCATTTCCAACTATTATTGTCGTGTTATTATGATTATTGTAGTAGTATTATTGTAGTATTATAGTAGTCCCTTCTCTACCCTCACTGCACTCCTCTGCTCTTTGGGAAAAATCTTCCTATCATGGACCAGTCTATTTGGTCCTCATCAACAAGAGTAATTTCTATATGAACATTTTGTGAAGATTTCAGAAAGTGGAAGAGAGTAATAAAGAAATAAAAAAGGAAGAGAGCACTTAGAATCTGATAGTTGTATTTAAGGAATCTGGGTTCATGTTTGAGTTATAGATAGTTGATATCACTATGTCACGTCTTGAAAAATATCTTTCCATATCGTGGGATGGTCCTTCCAGCCCTCATCTCTATTGTCTCTGTGTATTATTACAACAATAATAATGGTAATATATATAATGTATTTTTATTTAAGAGTGTTCTTGTACTGTATTTTTTTTTTTTTTGTGTTCCTAGGGTATATTCCTAGGAGTGGTATAGCTGGATCGTATGGGAGCTGAATTTCCAGTTTTTGGAGGAATCTCCATATTGCTTTCCATAAAGGTTGAACTAGATGGCATTCCCACCAGCAGTGGATCAGAGTTCCTTTCTCTCCACATCCCCGCCAACACTGCTTGTTCTCATTCTTTGTGATGTGTGCCAATCTCTGGGGTGTGAGGTGGTACCTCATAGTTGTTTTGATTTGCATCTCCCTGATGATTAGTGATGTGGAGCATTTTTTCATGTGTCTTTTGGCCATTTGTATTTCTTCTTTGTCAAAGTATCTGTCTATTTCTTCTCCCCATTTTTTTTGATGGGATTAGATGTTTTTTTTCTTGTAAATTCTGTCAGTGCCTTGTATATTTTAGAGATTAGCCCCTTGTCTGATGGGTATTGGGTGAATAGTTTCTCCCACTCAGTGGGGGGTGCTTGTATCCTGGGCACTATTTCTTTTCATTGCAGCACTATTTACCATAGCAAGACTCTGGAAACAGCCAAGATACTCTTCAACAGATGAATGGCTAAAAAAACTGTGTTACGGGCCCAGAGAGATAGCACAGCGGTGTTTGCCTTGCAAGCAGCTGATCCAGGACCAAAGGTGGTTGGTTCGAATCCCGGTGTCCCACATGGTCCCCCGTGCCTGCCAGGAGCTATTTCTGAGCAGACAGCCAGGAGTAACCCATGAGCACTGCCGGGTGTGGCCCAAAAACCAAAAAAAAAAAAAACCAAAAAAAAAACAAAAAAACTGTGTTACATATACACAATGGAATATTATGCAGCTGTCAGTAGAGATGAAGTCATGAAATTTTCCTATACATGGATGTACATGGAATCTATTATGCTAAGTGAAATAAGTCAGAGAGAGAGAAAGACGTAGAATGGTCTCACTCATCTATGGGTTTTAAGAAAAATGAAAGACATTCTTGCAATAATAACTTTCAGACAGAAAAGAGAAAAGAGCCTGAAGTTACAGCTCACCTCATGAAGCTCACCACAAACAGGGATGAGTTTAGTTAGAAAAATAACTAAGTTTTAAACTATCCTAATAATGAGAATGTACGAGGGAAATAGAAAGCCTGTTTAGAGTACAGGCGGGAGTTGGGTGGGGAGGAGGGAGATTTGGGACATTGGTGATGGGTGGTGTTCTTTACATGACTGAAACCCAAACACAATCATGTATGTAATAAAGTTGTTTATGCCTGGAGCCTAGACTTGGTCTTGTGCCAGGAAACTTCAGGGGTCTGGTCTCTTTGTACTTAGGCCAAGGTTATTTCTTTCCATGTCCCTCATATTTTGGTGGGCCTATGCAAACAACAATTGCCACTCTAACACCATTCTTACTGTGCTCCTTTGACTCTAATCCTTAAAAAGAACTCACTTAAAATTTGAGGTTAACTTAAGCTAATATGCATGTATATGGAAATGTAAGAAAATACTATGCCTGTAATGTTTAAGGAGTTACGTAAGTTTTATGGCTTTAGATTGCCTTGTGTACTGTTAAGAAATATTATAATGTGTTACAATCTGGGGACTTGAGGGACAAAGTAATTGTACATGGATTCTGTCTTATTTATCTTAATGTTCTTTGGCTGAAATTTCAAAGTTAAGATATCAGCAAGGGGACTTCTGAGAATTATGTTATGGGTGATTGTCCTTCCACTGTAACTTTACCTTGTCCTCTTTCTTTGCACCCTTGTTCTCATAATTAAAATAAAAATTAAAAAAAAAAGACGAAAAAAAAATAAAGTTGTTTAAATAAAAAAATAAAAAAAAAGAGAGTGTTCTTTGCCCTCCAACCACCTCTGACCCTAAGCGCTGTGCCAGTAGTAGCCCCCAAAACTGCTGATGTGACCCAAAACAATAACAAAAAAGATTAATTTCTTTTATTTTGAAATTGATCTCAATGAGTAGTTTTATTTTTAATCAAATAAATTCTTTACTTGAATTTACTTGAATGAGATACATAGACACAAAGTTATTATTGATTGAGTTTGAGTCATACAACGTTCCAATACCCATCCTTTCACCAGAGAATGATATGATGCTTACCACAAAAAATGGTGAGTGCAATCAGAGAAATAACTACACTAACAACTATCATGACAATGGTAGTGAGTGAGAGAAATAGAATGCTTGTCTTGAATACAGGCAGGGGGTGGAGGAAGAGAGAGATGGGGGCATTGGTAGTGGGAAGGTTGTTGGTGAAAGGGGATCTTCTTTTTTATAACTGAAACTTAACTACAAACATGTTTGTAATCATGGTGCTTAAACAAAGATATTATTAAAAGAAAATGGAAAAAATTAAATCATTGGGATACAGAATTTAAAAAACTTTCCTTTATAGAGCCTTGTAAATTGCTCTATAGAGTGTATAGAGCCCTTTAAGACCTTATAAAGTGACTTAAGTTCTGGAATTTGGCTCCAAATTTATTTTTTCGTTAAGGTGGGGTAAGAAAGGAAAAGGACCATATTGGGTGATGTTCAGGAGTTTTTTCCAGCTCAGAGCTCAGGAGATTCTGCAGTCCCGGGTGCCTGAAGCTAGATCTCCAGTTTGCAAACCCTGTATTCCATTCCATTGAGCTATCTCCCTTTTTAGCCATGCTTTAGATTTTTAACCAAAAGAAAAAAAAGATATAAAAAGAAAAAGAAAATAGATTTTTCAACCAACGTGGGAGTTTGTAAAACTTCAAGGAACCATTGAGCATTTCTTCCTAAGTGAAAGGAAATCCATTTTTTCCTGAGCGATGGCACTTTTTGCAAAAGGCAGAAAAGATGCATTTTATCCAGTAAAAGGTGCACTTTATCCAGTGCAAAATGCTTTATCAATATACTGGTGTACACTTGAGCATGAACAGTTTGTAAACAGTGATAAAGCTACAGCGTAGGCTGGCCTTGCTTGCTGTTCCCCAAGCCCACACCACTTTAGAAAAGATTGGCAACCCATTAGAGTTTTGGGGGTTGGAGAGCATGCAAGAAAGGGCTGCTGCTGCTGCTGAAATGGTGGGTGACTCAAAAAATCAACTCATGTTCCTGTACTTTCTGTCTGCCTGTGATACTGGGCTGAGTGCTGCTCCTCTCTTCCTCCTGCTCTGTATAGGTTTTTAATTCTGTGTCATATCAGTAAAATTAGGAGATCACATCATTTTTCCAGGTTCTCTGGTAGCAGTGTTAGAACTTGAACTCAAACACATATGACTTCAAAATCTAAAACTCTTGGATTCTAGGTCATTATGCCTTCTCCCCATTCTCTACTGTAACCATCACTTGAACCTGATGAGAGTAGTTTTCTCTTTGCTTAACCTCGTGAATAAAGAATAGATTCCCCATCTATCATACATTCCCTTTCTCATTCACAAATTCTCCCCCCAAATCACACATTCCCCTTCATGGGTTAAAGCATGCAGAGGGGCCAGAAAGACACTGCAGGAAATAAGGTGCTTGCTTGCCTTGTATGTGCTGGACTCTATTTAGAATCCATGGTCCTGAGGAGTGAGGGAGGGGTTGCTCAGGAATAGCCCCTGAGCACAGACACGTGCGGATTCTCCCATCAACTAATAAAAAATTTACTATGTGCAAAGTGATGTAGCTGGTATTGGCTTTATTGTGTTCAGAGGAAGTGAAGTAGCTGGGGGGGAAATGCTCCCAGAATTCATTTATGAACTCAACAATACTTTCATCTGTTTTTAAAAGTTACAAATGAAAAAGCACTATTGCCGAAGGAAACTTGAACTGCAAAGATATTACTTTTTTTTTAAATAATGTTTTTATTTAAACACTATGATTACGAACATGATTGTAGTTGGGTTTCAGTCATACACAGAACACCACCCTTCACCAATGAAACATTTCCACCACCAATGCCCCTGATCTCCCTCCTCCCTCACCCCCTACCTGTATTCGAGAATCCCTGGCATTCTACTTCTCTCACTCATTGTCATGGTAGTTGTTAGTGTAGTTATTTTTATTATTTTTTTATTTTTTGGTTTTTGGGTCACACCCGGCAGCGCTCAGGGGTTACTCCTGGCTCTATGCTCAGAAAATCGCTCCTGGCAGGCTGGAGGGGACCATATGGGATGCCGGGATTCAAACCACCTTCCTTCTGCATGCAAGGTAAACACCTTACCTCCATGCTATCTCTCTGGCCCGTGTAGTTATTTTTCTAACTGCACTCACTACTCTTTGTGGTGAGCTTCACATTGTGAGTCAATCCTTCTGGGCATTATAACAATAATGTCTATTATTTTTCTTAAAACCCATAGAGATTTTTCCGTGAGATTATTCCGTGTGTGTGTCTCTCTCTCCCTCTGGCTTATTTTACTCAGCATAACAGTTTCTATGTACATCCATGTATAGGAAAATTTCATAATTTCATCTCTCTGATAGCTGCATAATATTCCATTGTGTATATGTACCACAGTTTTTTCAGTCATTCATCAGTTGAAGGGCATCTTGGTTTTTCCCGAGTCTGGTAATAACATTCATAGCGCTGCAATGAATATAGGTGTGTTTTTGTGTTCCTATGATATATCCCTAAAAGTGGTATAGCTGGATCATATGGGAGCTCAATTTCCAGTTTTTGGGGGAATTTCCATATTGTTTTCCAAACAGGCTGGACTAGATGGCATTCCCACCAGCAATGAAAGAGTTCCTTTTTCTCCACATCCCCGCCAGCACTGATTGTTCTTGTTCTTTGTGATGTGTGCCATTCTCTATGGCATGAGATGGCACCTCATTGTTGTTTTGAGTTGCATCTTCCTGATGATTGTTGATGTGGAGCATTTTTTCATGAGCTTTTTGGTCATTTGTATGTCTTCTTCAGCAAAGAAATTTTAAACAATGCAAGAAAGAAAATAAAAGCCACCCATTGTTATTATGCTTCCAGAAATAACCTTGGTAACACTTTCTTTTTGTGTTTGCTGGAAACATCTTTTCCTATTTATGAAATACTTTAAAAAAATTTGTATTATTGGGATTGGAAAGATAGTGCAATGGGTAGGGCACTTGCCTTGCACATGGCCAACCTGTGTTCGATCCTCAGCATTCCATATGTCTCCTGAACTTCTCCAGGAGTAATTCCTAAGTGCTGAGTCAGAAGTAACCTGTAAGCATTGCTGGGTGTGTCCCCCCCCCCCCCCCATTTTCTGTATTATGGAGATATAATTTCTAAACTTGCTTTTTACCTAAATAAACCACAAACATTTTTCTAAATAACTTGGTATGCTTTATTGTATGATGCTTTATTGTTTTGGTGGGACCACACCTGTTGATGCTTTGGGTTTATTCCTGTCTCTGCGCTCAGGGATTAATCCTGATGGTGCTCTGAAGAATATATAGGATGCTGCAAACTGAACCCAGGCCAGCAGTATACAAGGCAAACACCCTGCCTGCTATATTATCCTTTCAGTTCCTAAAAATGATGTTTTAGCAGAGCTGCACTACTGTCTCATCATACCATACTTTTTAAACTTTTGTTTTTCTTTTTCATTTCCCTTAGGGGTCACACTTAATAGTACCCAGAGCTACTCCTGGCTCTGTGCTTGGGGCTGGCTACTTCTGCTCGTGCTTAGGGGAGAATCTGCTGCTGGGGATGGAAACCCACAGGTCTCCCACAGGCAAAGCATGTGTTCAATCCCTGGAGCTATCTCTCTGGACTATTATACCATAATTTATGGAATCATTCGGCTATTATTACGGTTTCTGTGTTCCCATTTTTCACTGCTAGGAATAGTGCTTGGCTCGCATCCTTGTACACAGATCTTGGATTACAGCACTGATCATTTTCTTTTTTTTTTTTTTTTTTTTTTTTTTTTTTTTTTTTTTTTTGGTTTTTGGGCCACACCCAGTAACGCTCAGGGGTTACTCCTGGCTACGCGCTCAGAAGTTGCTCCTGGCTTGGGGGACCATATGGGACACCGGGGGATCGAACCACGGTCCGTCCAAGGCTAGCGCAGGCAAGGCAGGCACCTTACCTTGAGCGCCACCGCCCGGCCCCTGCACTGATCATTTTCTCATGATAGATCACCACACATAGAATTCCTCCAGAGAACAGCTATTCCTATTTTTCAAGGTTAATGGGTCTTATTGCCAAAACATTCCTGAGAAAGTTTTTTTTTTTTTTTTTAAATCACTTTACAACCCTGTCAGTGTGTTTTCCTGGAAACAATTTCTTTTCTCCCATCTTCTTTTTTCTTTTTTTGGTTTTTGGGTCAAACCCAGTAGTGCTCAGGGGTTACTCCTGGCTCTATGCTCAGAAATAGCTCCTGGCAGGCTGGGGGGCCATATGGGATGCCAGGATTTGAACCACCGTCCTTCTGGAGGCAAGGCAAATGTCTTAACCTCCATGCTATCTCTTTGGCCCCTCTTTTTTCCCTCTTCCCTCTCCTTTTTCCCAAAGTGACAAGGTCTTGTGGTCCATCTTAGATAGTGGGGATCAGAAGGTAATTCAGGGAGCCGGAGGGATAGCATAGTGGCGTTTGCCTTGCAAGCAGCTGATCCAGGACCTAAGGTGGTTTGTTCGAATCCTGGCATCCCCTGTGGTTCTCCCTGTGCCTGCCAGGAGCTATTTCTGAGCAGATAGCCAGGAGTAACCCCTGAGCACTGCTGGGTATGACCCAAAAACTAAAAACCAAAAAAAAAAAAAAAAAAAAAAAAGAAAAAAAAAAGAAGGTAATTCAGAGGATCTTCTGAGAAAAAAAATTTTGGCCACACCCATTGATGCTCAGGGGTTACTCCTGGCTCTAAACTCAGGAATTGCTCCTGCAACACACACATAAGGAACCAAAAGGAAGGCTGGGGATAGAACCCAGGCTGTCCACATGCAAGGCAAGCGCACTACCCACTGTACTATTGATTTGGCCCAAGAAAGATATTTTTATTCCCAATAAAAAGAAGGCAACCTTTTTTCTCCCAGTCTTTCAACATGTTTCTTCTTTTGATCTTTGAATCATGTCTTATGGTGCTCAAGGATCACTCCTGGTGAACCTCAGGAGACCATATGGGGTACAGGGGAGTTACATGGAGGTACAGGGGTTAAGGCACTTGCCTTGCTTGCAGCTGACCCTGGTTTGATCCCTGACATCCATAGGGTCCCCTGAGCACCATTAGCAGTGCTTCCTGAATGTAAAGGCAGGAATAACCCCTGAACATCACTGAGTGTAGCCCCTAAACCACAAAAATGTGCTCTCCTGGGGATTACCTAACTCACTTGGTAAACTGCTTTGGTCAATACATTGCTTAGTAAGTGTTAGCTGCTCCAGAAGCTGGAGGCAGTGAGGTTGTTACTGGTGAGGCGAGACCTGTGAACACAGGGCTTGTCTGCAATTTCTCTTTTGTCCCCTTTGCCTCCCTCCAGTCCTGTGTGTGATGCCAGTTACTGGTTTACAATGGATCCAATTGAACTCTTAGCACAAATAGGAGCCAGTCTGGCGCTGGGATTTGGTTCAAAGGCAATGACTGCTTGCCTTGTATGTGGGACCACTAGATTCAACTCTCAGCACTGCAGGGGTCCCCTGAGCTCAAAAGGGAATGAGTGAGCCCTCCCCCAGCACCATGAAGGGAATAGCTCTAAATGCCAAGGGTCATGGTCGCAAATTTGAAACAACCACTACCAACATATGAAGGACACACACACACATCACACACAAATAGTATTAGTAAATAATTAAAAGTTCTTTTTTTTTTTTTTTTTTTTTTTGCGTTTTTTTTCTGGGTGTGGGGGGGGTCACACCCAGCGGTGTTCAGGGGTTACTCTTGACTCTGCACTCAGAAATTGCTCCTGGCAGGCTTGGGGGACCATATGGGATGCTGGGGATTGAACCCATGTTTGTCTTGGGTTAGCCACGTGCAAGGCAATTGCCCTACCAGCCTTAAAAGTTCTTTCTTTATTAAAGTCATAAATGCTGAGAGATTCGCAGAGTACAAGGAGATGTTACATTCCTATGCACAATTTCCATCTGATGTGGTTTTAACTTTCCATTCTTCCCTTTAAAATACCATCCTTGGGCTGGAGAGATAGTGCAATGGCAAGGGAGTTTGTCTTTCTTTTTTCCTTTTTTTTTGGGGGGGGGGGAGTCACATCCGGCAGCGCTCAGGGGTTACTCCTGGCTCTATGCTCAGAAATTGCTCCTGGCAGGCTCGGGGAACCATATGGGATGCTGAGATTCAAACCACTGTCCTTCTGCATGCAAGGCAAACACGCTACCTCCATGCTGTCTCTCTGGCCCAGGAGTTTGCCTTTCACTGGGAAGAACCAGGCTTCCATCCTGGGCATCCCAAAATGATCTCAGGATACTGCCAGGAGTGATTCCTGAAGTGTAGAGACAGGAGTAATGCCTGAGCTTCATTGGGTAGGACCCCAAAGTGAAAAATAAAATGATATTATTTATAATATCAAACCTTTAAAAATGTTACAAAATTATATTTTAGGCAGCATGGTTACAACAGTGTTAGCATTTATGGTTTTGATGAGCAAGTTACTGCCCTTTCACCACCACCAAACTGTCCCAAACTCTCCACACTGCTGACTAGCTAATTCCCCATTGTGTGTGTGTGTGTGTGTGTGTGTGTGTGTGTGTGTGTTGATGTTAAATACCCTGAGAAAATTGTTCCAGCCTCACAGTGGGAAGGTTCCAGCAGCCCCAATTGCCTGGTGGACCTGGAAGGTGTCAGCTTTTTAGTTCCAAATGGACAATGGAGCCTCCTGCCTTCCTGGCTCCAAGCAGTCTGAGTGAGATGAGTCTCAGCCCTGCTCTGGAAGGGGCCTTTCCTGACAGCTTAAATGGCTCTTCTGTCATTGGAGAGACCTGGTGTCCCCCTAAAAGCATGACTTCTGACCCACCCATCCACAGAGTGCCAGGAAATCTCAGATTTCCTGTCATTTTGACTAGGATTCCTAGAATTCTAAAAAAAAAAAAGGCCTTTAAAACAAAACCCCAACAACACACAAAGCCAACCCAACAAATTCAAAATTATTGCCTAAATAAAGGGGTCACTATGCAGATAATGAAGCCTGCCCTGTTATGCCTGGATTCTCCTTGGCAGACTACCTGTGGGACAGGAGCTGTCTGTATAGAAGTCCAGGCTCCACCTTCCAGCTTCTTAATAACTCTAGGACTTTGAGCAAATTGGCCTCCACTCTGATTAATTTGCTCCAATCTTAGCTTCCTTGGCTGTATATAGGTGTATATAGTAATTTTTACTTTTTGGACTTTTCTGAAGGTTGAGTGGCATAAGTATTTCTCATAGTGTCTGGTGTCTACTAGATAATCAAGTAAATAGGGGTAGTTGAAATAATTAGCTCAACCATCAATCAATTCCATAGTGGTCCTTGATTCCTTAGAATTTTAGATACTATATACACAATTTCCTGGAGTGGTCTCATCTCGGTGTCTCATGGTAGGCCATTAACATCTCAGCATACAACGTTGTCATTATTGATATAATTGTAAAAGAGGAAATAGTGAAGTGGAATGTGAAGTCTTTTTAAAAATGTAATCTTTTTTTTTCGGCCACACCCGTTGATGCTTAGGGGTTACTCTGGCTATGTGTTCAGAAATCGCTCCTGGCTTGGGGGGACCATATGGGATGCTGGGGGATTGAACCTCGGTCCATCCTAGGCTAGCACTTGCAAGGCAGACGCCTCACCTCTAGCACCACCACTCCGGCCCCTACACCATTTTTATTTCTAAATAAACAATACATTCCAAGGGGGAAGATAATATCAGTCTTTAGTTATTCTTGAAGAATGATATTATTACTCTACTATGTTTGAAAGGATGAAAGTTCAGATGTTATTTGTAAGGCAAGTGCTCTATCCACCCCTAAGGCTTATCTGGACCCTCCAAATACCAGTGCAGCTGGTAAGATAAAGAACTGGCTTTATAATCTCTCTATGGATGGTAAGAAAAAAGAAAGCAGGAACTGGGAGACTTCCTAGAAAGAATCATTATTTCAGTATTGCAGGACAAATGCCCAGGAAGCAGGTTTGAGAGAAGAAAATTCATTGGCAAAATTCTGCAGGACAACAAGTGTGGGGAGTGATGGAACAGGAATAGGAAAGGTGTGACCTGATCAAGATGCCAGGTCAGGGCCTCAGCCCCATGGGGAGCTCTAAGGCTGGTAAGCCCCTGCAGAGTTGACCTGAAGGAGGCAAGCAGGTGAGCTATTTTTGGGGGAGGGAGGCTTCTCCCTGCAGTGCTCAGGGGCTGCTTGCAGTGCTAGGGGGACTGGCTTTGATGAGTGGTAGATCTGGGTTTCTGGCCTGATCCCCTGCTTGGCTTTTCTGAGCATCCCCTTTCTCTTCTTCCAAAGGAGACATATGATTTCAACCCTCATGGACTCATGGACTATTATACTAAACTGGAGATGCCTAATGAGCTTGTCTTGCACATAACCAAGCCAGAGCCTAGAGCCTAGCTGGAATTGGTACACACACACACACACACACACACACACACACACACACACACACACACACACACACACACACACACAGAGAGAACATGACATTAACTACAGTTTGTAAACCACTAGATCTAGGGAATGCACTGAAAATATCATAGTTCTTTTATTCATTATTTATGATGCAGGGCTGTTGTGCAGTGTGAATAAGATTTCCCAGCCTATTGCCTGGAGCAGCATTGAAGCTGAACTCCATGAGGTGCCCCCCATATTCATCACAGGGTTCTAGGAGATAGCTCAATGCTTTGTTTGCAGGAGGCTCAGTTTCTGGAGCCAGGAGCAACCTCTGAGTGTCACTGGCTGTGGCCCAAAAACCAAACCAAACCAAACCAAAAAAAGAAGTGTAGTTTACAAAGTTATTGGTAGTAGAGATTTAGGCTATATATATATTTTTTTTTTTCCTTTTTTTTTTTTTTTGTGGGGAGTGTTTTGCCACACCCGGTGATGCTCAGGGGTTACTCGTGGCTATGCGCTCAGAAATCGCTCCTGGCTTGGGGAACCATATGGGATGCCTGGCATTGAACCATGGTCCATCCTAGGTCAGCGGGAGTAACCCCTGAGCGTCACTGGGTGTGGCCCCAAAACAAATAAACAAAAAAGTTAGGTGGGTTCAGCTTAGATGTCGTTTTCAGTGTTGTTGAATCTGTGCTTTAGATGTATAGCAGGGGTGGAGAACAAGTTCGACACAAAGAGCCAAAATTTTAAACTGTGAGAGTCAGAGAGCCACACCAAGCAGTGACCTGCCAAAACAGACAAACACTCACACAAAAGCATCTAATTTGAACAATAATCTATTAAACACATATTGCATTTTGCCATTTTGAGTGAGGGTAAAAACCCTGCAGTGATGGTGAGGGTGTGCTGCGTCCTCCACACTAAAAACTAATGGCAAGATGTGACCCAACATGTGACACACGGGTTGTTTCCCTCAGTTGTTTCCGAGGGATGGGAGACGGGATGCCGCAGCCTGGGGCCGGGACTACGCGCTCGGAGATCTCTCCTTGGAGATCCCTCCTCAGAAGCAGCAGAATAAAACCCAAACTTGACAAAGAGCCACAGCATACAAAATAATGAGAAGAGGCAAAGAGCCACATTCATTTTGGCCGGGAGCTGCATGCGGCTCGAGAGCCGCGTGTTCGCCACCCCTGATGTATAGTTACTGTTGAATTACTTGGATTACTGGGTCCTACTCTACTCAGTATTTTTTTATCCACCCTAGGGCATGATCTGGTTCTTGCTAATAAAAGACCGGGTTTCAGTAAGGCAGTGCATTCATTTTCTGTTTTCTTCTACTTAGCTGCTTTCCTTCTTAGGACTGGAAGGCTTGTATGGTGGGATTCCTGGCTTGAATGTTGGGAATTCCTGCACCAGTTTTTTTGTTTGTTTGTTTGTTTTGTTTTTTTGGGTCACAACCCGTGGCGCTCAGGGGTTACTCCTGGCTCTATGGTCAGAAACCGCTCCTGGCAGGCTTTGGGGGACCAGTATAGGATCTGGGATTTGAACCGTGCAAGGCAAACGCCTTACCTCCATGCTATCTCGTCTGGCCCCCTGAATCAGTTTTTGCAACCTTTCACTGTGTGGATTATTTACTTGCTTTTGACATTTGTTTCCAGACCCTTCTCTTCATGTTCTAGTTTTGGGAGCCTGAGGTTTTCATCACAGTTATAACACACTCCCACACCCCCAATATATTACTTGTTTTCTTCTTCTTCTTCTTCTTCTTCTTTCTTCTTCTTCTTCTTCTTCTTCTCTTCTTCTTCTTCTTCTTCTTCTTCTTCTTTTCTTCTTCTTCTTCTTCTTCTTCTTCTTCTTCTTCTTCTTCTTCTTCTTCTTCTTCTTCTTCTTCTTCTTCTTCTTCTTCTTCTTCTTCTTCTTCTTCTTCTTCTTCTTCTTCTTCTTGTTTTGTTTGTTTTTTCGGTCACACCCAGCTTCGCTCAGGGGTTCCTCCTGACTCTACGCTCAGAAATCGCTCCTGGCAGGCTTGGGGGACCATATGGGATGCCTAGGTTTGAACCACCATCCTTCTGCAGGCAAGGTAAATGCCCTACCTCCGTGCTATCTCTCCAAACCCCCAACCTACCTTGATTTCTTTTCTTCTCTATCCTTTTCCTTCCTATGCTCTGGGATCAAGGGTGGTCTAGGCATCTCCCTTTACTACATTACATTTCCTAATGCAATTATTTTATATACCACAGAGAAGAGAGATCATCCTGTATTTTATCTTTCTTCTTCAGGCTTGCTTCACTCAACATATCTTCCAGATCCAACTTGATTACAGCAAGTTGCATGATCTCATCATTCCTTGCAGCTTCATAGCATTGTGTGTATATATACATATATATGTATATGTATATGTATATATATATAACACATCGTCATAATCCATTCATCTGCCATTGGACACCTACATTGGTTCCATACTTTCATTATTGTACTCATTGCAGCAATGAATAATGATCTGTATGTATTTTTTGAATGAATTTTTTTTGGGGTTACACCTGTTTGATGCTCAGGGGTTACTCCTGGCTAAGCGCTCAGAAATTGCCCCTGGCTTGGGGGGACCATATGGGATGCCAGGGGATCGAACCATGGTCCTTCCTTGGCTAGTGCTTGCAAGGCAGACACCTTACCTCTAGTGCCATCTCACCGGCCCATTGAATAAATTTTTTTTAAGTCTTAGGAATACTCAAAAGTGGAATTACCGTGTAATATGACATATCCATTCTAAGTTTATTGAGAACTCTTCATACTATTTTCCAGAGTGGTTGAAACAGTCAACATTTCCACCAGCAGTGGATGGGTTCCTTCTACACCACATCCCTGCCAGCACAGATTATTTCTACTATTTTTGATCTGTGCCATTCTCACTGGTGTGAGATAATATCTCATTTGGACTGATTTGGATTTCCCTAATGATAACTGATGCTGAGCACTTTTTTTTTTGTGTCTATTGGCAATTCACATCACATGTCTTCCTCTGAGAAGAGTCTGTTTAAGGAAATTGATGGGAATTTTTAAGAAGGGATTATATTTGCAATTGATTGGTGCTAGAATATATGTTTAAAACTCAACTATCAATAACTATGTTAGTCATATACCCTAATAATGAATATAATTATTCTGTTTGTTTTGTTTTGGATCGATACCTAGCTGTGTTAAGTTATGCTCCTTGGCTTATAAAATGAGTAAAAGTAGAATTATTCATTCAATATTTTTTTAAATTTTTGTTTTGGGCTACATCCAATGATGCTCAGGGGTTACTCCTGGCTCTGTGCTCAGAAATTGCTCCTGGATTGGGGGACCATGTGGAATGTTGGGATCAAACCCAGGTCCATCCTGGGCCAGCCACGTGCAAGGCAAACTCCCTACTGCTGCACTATCACTCAGGCCCCTCAATATGTTATATATGTACAAATCTCAATAAAATAACATAACACACACACACACACACACACACACACACACACACACACACACACACACACACACACACCCACACACACACACACACACAGAGGATTCATTCTCAGAACCTGTTTGATGTGCTTGTTTTTATATTGAAAGCCACTAGATGGCGTTCACACTCCATGGTCCAGACTCAGGCTTATCAGTGGGGGCTTGGTACTGACTTGTTCCCTTCTCTTCTGCACCGTGTTAACAGTATTAATTGCTAATAGTTATCGAGACATTACTGTGTGTCTAGTAAATTACTACGCTAAGCGCTTTATATAAAGTATATCATTTAATCCTTGCCAGCATCCGTTCTAGGAGACATTCTTATCCTTGAAGTGAGAGTAGGTAACACGTCTTAGGAACAAAGCTTTGCTGGCCAGGACTTCAGACTCTGTTGTGACTTCTACCTTTTTAAATCGTCTCCCCTTTAGATAATGAGCCAATTGAGTAGGTTCTAGGAGCCAGGCTGGGTGCTAAATTGTCCTTAAAGTTTGCTTCACTTAAAAGTTCTGTAGTTTTCTCTGGCTGGAGAGATAGCATTGAGGTAGGGCGTTTGTCTTGCATGCAGAAGGTTTGATTCCCGGCATCCCATGTGGTCCCCCCCAATTTTTAGCCAGCCAGGAACAATTTCTGAGAGTAGAGCCAGGAGTAACCCTGAGTGCTGCTGGGTGTGACCCAAAAACAAAAAAAACAAACAAAAAAAAAGTTTTGTTTTTAGCACCTGGGGGTCATCATCTACATAAATAGTAATAAGTTAGCTCTGTTTTTTTAAATTTATTTATTTAAATATATTGCCTCTGGGCCTGAGCAATATTACAGAGGGTAGGGGCTAGGGGGCTTGCTCAGTCTTGCTCACTTTTTCAGAGAACCTGAATCTTCAGATCCCACAGTCAGATGGTACCTTGAGCAATGCAGGGTGTGGCTCAAAAACAAAACAAAACAATGCAATTGCCTCTGGCAAAAGATGCAAATGTTTACTTGGGGTTGTTTTTTGTTTTGAATTGGGAGTTCATTTAAAGCTGGGTCTAACTTGGATAACCCTTAAATCACCAGTGACAGAAATAGCAGCTCAGTCAGTGATCCTTCCAGAGAGCATTTCTTGTTTCTCCAAAGCAGCACAATATTAGCCTTTGAGTGATAGTAGATGCAGAAAGTCACAGTGTGTGTGTGAGCGAGAGAGAGAGAGAGAGAGAGAGAGAGAGAGAGAGAGAGAGAGAGAGAGAGAGAGAGAGAGAGAGAGAGAGAGACTAATGCTGTCATCACAGATTTATTTAATATTCTTTTGGGAGTTGGGGCTAGCTGCCACATATATGTAAGGCATATACTCTACCACTACCAACTTGGTTTGTTGTTGTTGTTTTATTTTTGTATTGGGTCACACTGGTGGCACTTGGGTTACTCCTAGCTCTGCACTCAGAAATTGCTCCTGTAAGGCTCGGGGACCATATGGGATGCAGGAAATAGAACCCAGAACTCTTCTGGATTGACAGCGTGCAAGGCAAATGCTTACCACTGTGCTATCATGTCGCCCCCCCCCCCTTTTAATTTTGGGTCACACCTGGATGTGCTCATGGCTTACTGTCACTGGCTCCGCTCATTCCCTGTGGGGCTCACTGGTGATTGAACCCAAGTGAGTTTCTATGAGGCAAGGGCCCACCCTATATACTATCACTCTGGCCCAAGAATAGCCATTTATTAAGTTTGTATTAAACTTAATAGGATTACAAACATTGATTACAGAGTTTAGAAATAATGGATCTAGGGGCTAGAGTGGTAGTACAATGGGTAGGATGTTTGCCTTGGTATTTTATATGGTGCTCTGAGCACAGTTAGACGTGATTCCTGGTGCAGAGCCAGGAGTTACCTCTGAATATTGGCAGTTTGTTTTGCAAAACAAAACAAAAAGAAATAATGGGACCCAGATCATTTCCAGGCAACCCAGGTAGCTGCCCTCAGTATCCAGGCCAAGGAATGATATGGGAGTCCAGGGAAAGTCACCCCCTCCGTTAGGTATATAAACCATTGCTGGGTGAAACAGCCAGTGATCTCTTTCTCACCTGTGCTCTCTTTCACCCTTCCATGACCAGCCCTGAATCTACCCTCCGAGTGTACACAGTGGTCCTTCGGAGCTCCTAGTAAGTGGGCATATCTCAGTCACAAGGGTAAATATGTGATGTGATTGAGGTGCCAGTTCACAATTCTTGTATTGGTGGGAAACGTGCATGTATCAGACCATCATATGTTCATCTCCTATGGAATGGAAACCAAAAACACAAATGAGATTGTTGGTTCATTGGAGTCAGTCAGTTCTTGGGTTCTGGAGATGTTTGGAGTTGAGTCCTACTTCGAAGAAGGCCCAAATTTAATGGGGTCTGAAGACTTCAGCTCACTTTTCCTCTGGGGGGAAACTTCTCTGAGCTTCTTCCCTCTTGCTGTAAGATTGCAGATGTGGGAGACCAGAGCAGAGAGTGTCTGCCTGCAGGAGACACAAGTTTAATCGCAACACCTCATGGTCCCCCAAAGCACCAGCATTGCAGATTGCAGATTGCAGAATGTTGACCACTGCATGGAAACCTAGATTTTGGGGAGTCATTTAAAAAACTCAGGTTGACTATACTTGGTCATGAGGGAGAACAATAAGATGGCGAGCAGCCTGAACTACTTCCTTGTTTTTGTGATCTCCACACATCACTGGAAAGGGAGAGGCTGGCTAAATCTGACTGGATCTGGCTGTGGAGCAGTTTCAGGCTTTGAAGACAAATAAATCCAGGTCATATATGGGTTCTGCCTAGCGAGAAATTTCAAATTTTCTAAGTTTCAGTTTTCTGCTCTACAAATTGGGGCCAAGCATGTTCTTTAACTTGATTTCTTCTCTCTCTCTCTCTCTCTCTTTGATTTTGTGTTTTCAGGTCACACTTAGTGGAGCTCTAGTGTCACTTTGCAGGGTATTATATATAGAACTAGATATTTGAACTGGGGCCAGCCACATGCAAAAAAAGAGTCTGGCCTCCTGGCCTCTTGAACCCGGACTTGAGAGTTTCTGTAAAGATTAAATAGAAAACAAATATCCCTGGATACATCTATAGGAACTCCATATTCAATATAAAAAAAGAAAAACCATCTGTGCAGGAAGAAATAGAGCCCAGGACTAACCCTGATGATTGGAAATGGGGGGGGGGGGGATTGAACGTGCATTATCCCAGAACTCCTTTCTTCACTTCTCAGCTTTGGGAAGAACTGGAGTCAAAGAAATAGTGGACAGTACTCTGCTCTTATTTTCCAATCCAGTAGGTGGAGCCATTCTCCATCTTTTTTTTTTTTTTTTTTTTTTAACCATCATGGGTAAATCCAAGATTGATCCCTGAGGCCTTGGACAGGCCTCACTGTGGGCAGGGCCTTTGGGAGTGGTTGAAACAATTCAGTCTGAGGGGACAGATGCATTAGGCTTCCCTCAGGCCCCAAACAGGCCTTCATCTCTACCCTTGAGGGATTTCTTTAGACTTTTAATGCTGCTCACCCCCAAAGAGCGAGCAGACACAAATTTATTAGAAAAGACCTCCTATTTTATTCCGTCAACAAGGATACATCATTTCACTGCATTCTTGAGAAATCACAGTCCTAAAACCAAGAAGTAAATTTCTTCATCTCTCAAGGGACTCACAGGATGCAGTTAACGGAAAAGAAATATCACTGCTGTTTGGAGAAAGAAAACTCATTTTTATTTTTCAGTTTTGTTGAGGGCTGCTTGGAGAAAGAGGCCCAAATAAAGAAGTAAAGAGTTCTGATTAGCTGTGCTGCCTCCCTCCTCCTGTCCCTAGCCTTTCCAGTCAGGCAGGTTACAACTGGTCTGTATTTAAAAGGGGGTGTTGGGGGGGGGAAGGTGAGCTAGTTTCTGGGTCAGAGAGGAAGCCAGCCAGAGATGAAGGCTTTTTTGTTGGCCTGTGTAGTTGGATCTTCTGCACCTCACAGACTCCTGAAAACTGCTAAGAGTGACAGCAACACAGAGCTGGGAGTAACCCCCTAGCACCACCTGGGAGGAAGGAAGGAAGGAAAGAAGGAAGAAAGAAGGAGGAAAAAGAAAGGGAGGAAGAAAGTAGAAGTAGAAGGGAGAGAGGAAGAGAGGGAGGAAGGAGGGAAGTTAGAAAGAGGAAGGAAGGAGAGGGAAAGGAGGAAGAAAGGCAAGAAGAAAGGAAGGAAGGAGGAAGGAAGCAATTCAGAGCTGGGCCAGGTTGCCAGTTGCTATGAGAGAGCAGTCTCTGCTCAGTGTGACTTTGACAGTCTCACTCCAGAAACAGATCCATGTCAGTGTGTGTGTGTGTGTGTGTGTGTGTGTGTGTGTGTGTGTGTGTATGTAGGGGGTGGGAGTTGGCAGGTAGACGAGGACTCTGTCATTCTTGGCATTACAGGAAAAATAAAACATTCTGTGGTACAAAATCATTGTGAAGGTAGAACGACTGTGAAGTTAACGTCTGGCTTCTAAGAAAAGGATCTTCACAGGGCCGGAGAGATAGCACAGTGGTAGGACTTTTACCTTGCATGAAGCTGACCCAGAATGGACCCGAATTTGATTGCCGGCATCCCATATTGTCCCCTGAGCCTGCCAGGAGTGATTTCTGAGTGCAGAGCTAGGAGTAACCCTTGAGCACTGCTAGGTGTGCCCCAAACAAAAACAAAAACAGAAGACAAAAAGAGGATTTCATAACATCAAGCTAAGGCTTTCATTCCCGGACACTAACCTCAAGTTTGGGTCCCGAGAGCAGAGCCTGGGGCAAAGAAAGGGGTAGGGAAACTGTAGCTGTGAGAACTGGTTGGAGGCTGGTCATAGGGAAGTGCTGAGGAGGACTGAGTGAGTCTAGCCTTGGTTAGTCACCTGATGACTGCAGTTAGCCATCCAGACAGCTTCAATAAGGCAGCTCAATAGATGAGGCTCACTTCTCCACAGCCGGGTATTGGTGGGAACTGTAGGCCAGCTGGGTGCCCTACCCTGGAAGGTGGTCCTGGGAGGGAACCGGCAGTGTTTACCAGTCACTATGAGGAGCTTGGTAGGAAATGATCCTGTGAGATCCTGGGTTCTGAACAAGGAGGGGCGCCATTTTGTAAGGACCACATATTAGGCTTTTTCAAGCCTATTTCCATTATTACCACCACAAACTACCTGGCCATACCTGGACAGGACACAGGGAGCATTACAAAGGTACCCTAGACACTAGCTAATCATTTTAAAGATTATCAAAAAGCTAGAACCTCTCTATATCCCTTCCCTTTATCATCCAATTCATAATCTTGGGTGGGATAACCTAGAGATAATCCTGACTAGTCAGTTTCTTTTCTTTTCTTTTTTTGGGGGGGATCACACCTGGCAACTCTCAGGGGTTACTCCTAGTTCTACGCTCAGAAATAGCTCCTTCAGGCTTGGGGGACCATATGGGATTTTAGGATTAGAACCACCATCCTTCTGCAAGGCAAACACCCTACCTCCATGCTATCTCTCTGGCCCCAGGAGAAACCCCTGGCTAGTCAGTTTGGAACTGTTGGTAATTGCATTAAAGTTTTGTTCAGGCTTACTCTAATTGTGTGCTCTTGTCCTGTCCTTAGACTCCAGACCCCCATGAGCACTGAGAGCTCACTGAGTTTGGGCACTGAGTATTTCTTGACTTTCTCTGGACTCACATCTCAGCTCAACTCTTGGATACTCCCTCAACTCTCAGATTCCTTTTCTCTGTTCTCAAAAGGGTCAAGCTCCTTGTTGTTGGAAAGAATAAGCGATCAACTCAGACAATAGAAGTATAAATAGCCTTTCAAGGAATCATGATCTGGGTAATTCTGACACAAGATTGCCAAGTGGTCCAAGGTAACAGACAGTTAAGTGCCTCGCAGAATATGTTGGGAGAAAATTGGGCAGGAGGACATGAGTGGGCAGAGGTTTCCCACTCAGTCATAGAGAGGACAAACCCTTGCCCCCTTTTTGGGAGGGAGAGGCCAAATTGGGGACGGTGCTATACTCAGTGGCTATGGTGATATTCCTGATGCCTAGTGGTACCCTGACATGTACACATGATCAGGTATGGCCTCAAACAGAAAACAAGAACACCAACCCCATCCAAGCAAGAAATAACTATAACGTCCCCCCATCAACTAAAACAACAAAATCACAGAAAGGAAGCCAGAGGCGAACGAGAGGATGAACTGGGAGAGTGCTGAAGCTTCTCTTTCCATTGAGAAACTTGAGTGAGATTCACCCAATCTTTCTTTTTCTCTTTTAAATAATGACTTTATTTAAACACTGTGATTACAAACATGATTGTAGTTGGGTTCTTTGTTCACCCAGTCTCTCAAAATGACTCCAAGCTGGAGAGAAGAGTGCAAGACTTGAGGCAGATCCGGGGTCCACCTCCCATTTCCCCATCTGGTCCTCTGAAGCTCCTCGTTGTCCAGGTGAAATAGAATTATTGGGCAAAGTAGTCACCTGAGTGAGCACTGCTTTAGTGGCTTTGCAGATACTTAATAGCTTTTTGTTTTTGTTTTGTTTGGGGGTCACAACTGGCTATGCTCAGAAGCTTCCACTCCTGAAAGAGAAAAAGGGGACCCTGGGCCTGGTTTCCATAAGAAAAAGGGGGTGGGGGCCAATGCCAGGTTAAAGGCAGAGAGTACTAAGCATTGCGCCCCTAGCTAGGACTTGACCTTGCGCTCTCTGGCTGCGTGTCTGGACCCCAGGCTCCTGCAGGGCTCTGCGCTCCATTGTCTGCAGCACCGCCTCCACCAGGAGCCTTTCTCCCGGGCTTCCCTAGGGGAAAATAGCAAGTTGGGGCTTCAGCAGAACCCCGGGCTCTAACTGCTCCTGAATGCGCCAGAATTAGAAAATGGCTTCCAATTGAAAACTTAATTTTCAATTAGGTATATTCAGGCAAGAGCGGGCGGGGCGCGGGGATGGCAGCTGGGTTGGTTCCTGCGCTCCAGGGGCCGACGCGCCGCCACCTCCTCCAGTCGGGCTTGAAGGGACCTGCCAGCAGGTGGCAGCACCGCGGCCCAGGCGGGGTTTGGGGTATCTTCTTAGGGCCACCTGATGAGCGAGTCAGCTTTCTGGGTGCCCTGTGCTTACTAATGATGGGTTAAAGAAATAATCTCAGGATGAATCTGAGTGGCAGACCTGGGTTTGATTCCCGGCCTCCCATATGGGCTCCTGAGCACTGCCAGGAGTACAGAGCCAGGAGTAAACCCTGAACATTGCTTAGTGTACGCCCCTCACCCCAATAAAAACACCCAGACAACTTTCTTTCTTTTTTTTTAGTGCAATTTATAAACTGATTAATAAATATAAATGGGATTTTCTCTTTTTCTCTCTTTTTTTAAATTTTTATTGTGGTAAAAGTGAATTACAAATCTTTCACAGTATTACGTAAGGCACATAGTGACAATGAATGAGGGGCATTCCCACCACCAGTGTTGTCCTCCCTCCATTCCTGTTCCCAGCATGCATCCCACATCTCCCTCCTTTACCCCCGTAATGCTAGTGGAACTGTTCCCCACTTGTACAGCTTGTTGTAGATTGGGTATCGATTCTGTTGTCATTGACTTTGGATTTGGTATTCAAGTTTGATCATTTTTTATTTCCACCAAATGAACATATGATTGTCTGGTCTTGGTATCTTTTGGTTTTTGGGTTACTTTCAGAGGCACTCAAGGGTTACTCCTGGCTCTGTGTTCAGAAATCTCTTCTGGCAGGCTCAAGGGACCATATGGGATGCTGGGGATCGAACCTGGGCCTGTCCCAAGTCAAGGCAAATGCTCTCTATCTTTCAGGTCCATCACCCCTGATGACTTTCTAAACACACCTACCCATTCAAGGTTAATCACAGGTTGGCATAGTGCCCCCAGACTTCATGATATACCAAGTTGGACTTGCTTGAAGGGAATGGGGTAGAGAGAATGAGGGATGGAGCAAAGGGCAAAGTGGGGGGTGTCAGGAGGTACTGGGGGTAGAAGGTGGCAGAGACGCCCATCTGGGATGGGGTGCCTTTATTTATCTTCATCTTCACACGCTTGGCATGTCCCCCTTTGTCTCAAGCCTTTCTGGGGTTTCGGGTTGTGCCAAACATACACCCTTGCTAAGTCCTTCCAAGTTGTACTAGCATTTAGCAACATGGGACTTAACCGTCCAGCGCCCTCCACCCTCAAGGTGTCACTGGACCCTCCTGAAGGCCAGAAACAGCGAAGGAGCTGCAGCAATAAAATGTGTATGCACCCCTAACTCCCCGTGGCACGCCTGTTCCTTGCATCTGAGTTCCAGCAGATGTTGGAAGCTGAGCCTTTCCATCTCTGTGGGGCTGAGGTTGCGAAAATGCCACTAGAATTTTCCTCCTTTCTTGACTCCAGTCCTAGCCCAGAATTCTCATATGACACCTGCTCCTTGCCTAGCTCCCTCCTAGGCTCATCTTTGCAGGCTTTTCTGGAAGCAACTAACATCTTCTGTTTGAACCCATCTCTGGGTTAGGAGCTCTCCCTCCCCAGGTGACTCTCCTATCCCCTAGGAGAAATGAGGGTCACACATGATTTCTCCAGGACTCTGGTCATGCCCACGAGTCTTTCTTGTTAACCCTCAGGGGTTACTTCTGACTCTGCGTTAAGAGATCACTCCTGGCAGGCAAGGGGGACCATATGGGATGCCGGGAATCGAACTTTGGGTTGGCTTGTGCAAGGCAAAAGCCCTACCACTGTGCTATCTCTCTGGCCGGCTCCAAGACCTGTAACCTTGACTGAAGAATAACCAAGCCGAGAGAGTGAGAACATTCCTGGCTCAAAATGCAATTATTAACTTTCAGACTCACAAAAGAAGTTGGGAAGAGGAATTTGGAAAAACAAATAAAATCTTACAGGACCTGAAGACAAACTCCAGTGACTCTTAGCTGAGAAATGACTGAAATAGAGAAATGTTGGATCTGGGTTCTGAAAGGCATTTGAGCAATCTTGCACCCAATCCTTTTGCTTTCTTTTCTTTTCTTTTTTATTTTTCTTTTCTTTTGGATTTTGGGTCACACCCAAACTCAGGGGTTACTCAGGGGCTATTCCTGGCTATGCACTCAGAAATCGCTTTTGGCTTGGGGGACCATATGGGACAGAGGAGATGGAACTCAGGTCTCTCCTGGGTCAGCCACGTGCAAGACAAACGCCCCACTGCTGCGCCCTCACTTTAACCCCTCTTTGCTTTTTAAATTAGGGAACCTTGAGAGGCCAAAGCACCCAGTAGTCAGCACTGGAGGAGTTAGGAGCCCAGCTTCTCTCTCTGTTTTCTTCACTTCACCACACAACTTTAGTTCTGGCTCTTTCCTTTGGGAAAGCAATGGAAGCCAGGGTCAGGGGTAATAGTACTTTGACTTTCCTTGCTTGTATTTGTAGCTGAACAGGAATAAGCCCAGAGTACTGCAGGGTATGGCCCAAAATCGAAAAATGAGGTTTTTGATGAGGGCACCCAAGCCTATCTTTTTATCAATGTTAGGTGGCCTGTTACTGCACAGAGTAGAGGATACAGAGAAGAAAATTTATTAAGACTAAGCACTGAGGGCTGAGGACCCCCAAGTCAATGTTAAAAAAGGTCAGCAGGTTGGTACTGGAGCAATAGGAAGATATAGGACCTACAGTGGGTAGGCCACTTGCCTTGCACTCAGCTGACCTCGGTTCAATCCCTTGCATCCCATTTGGTCCCCAGAGCACTGCCAGGATTCCTGAGTGCAGAGCTAGGAGTAATCTAAGCACTGCTCCGTGAGGCCCCTAAACAAATAAAAAAAGTCAGTATGTTGGGGTGAATCAGTCAGGGCTTGCTTGGAGAGAAATGTAACTTCTCAGGGCAGAATGATGTCACAGTGGTAGGGCATTTGCTTTGCACGTGGCTTACCCAAGACTCACCTGGGTTTTATTCCCGGCGTCCCATATGGTCCCCTGAGCCCGGAGTGATTTCTGAGCGAATAGCCAAGAGTAACCCCCGAGACTCACTGGTCTGGTCCCCAAACAAAAAACAAATAAACAAAAAGAAAGAAATACAACGTCTCAAATAAGAGAATTTATCAAAGAATTCACAGGAGGCTAGCTAAGCAGATGCTAGAAACTGGGAGGCAGGAAAAAGTAGGCAGAAGAGGGTTTGTATATCACTGGTCCTTCTTTTGACCCTCAAGCCTTATGGCTTGCACCACCTCTCCAGCCCCTGGGAATCACATTTGAATAATTTTGATTAATTCCACAAGAGTTTCCCAAATGTCTACTCTGTGCTTTCATCCATTTCCTTGCTATCTTAGTCCCATGAGGTGGAGAGGACACTGAAATAAACACACACACACACACACACACACACACACACACACACACACACACACACACACACACACATGTAGGATCATCAATGGTCAAAGGCAGCCACAAGAAGCGACACCTAGAGCCGGCTTCAGGCTCAGGAGAGAACGCTCTGGCTCCGCCTCGTGGCTTCGGGTGCTCTACACGATCAGAGAAACTTCTCTAGTCAGAAACTATAGAAAACATCCTTGAAAGTATAGTCTTGACACTGCAATATATTATAGGTGAGAAAACTAAGACTTGGGGGCCAGAAACATAGGATAAGGATTAAGGTGTTTGCAACCACCTGATTTATTTCCAGCATTACAAGACCCCTGACTCCTAAGCTTCAATACTTCAATTCTGCCAAGCAAAGCCACCAAAAGAAACTAACCAATCAATAACCAAAAAAAAAAAAAAAAAAAGGAACAAAATAAATAAACAAAAAAACTAAGAGTCAAATTAAGTATTGCTCAATTGTCAAAGTACCAAGGAGTAAGGTGGTTAAGCAAAAATTTTGAACTGGGCTTGCTCCCTGCTTCCTATGTTTTTCCTGCTTTCTAGAGAGTTCTATGCTCTTTAGAGGCTCTTTAAGATATATGCTGCCAGGCAGAGCAGGCTTTTTTGTTTGTTTTTTGGGTCACACCCAGCAGTGCTCAGGGTTTACTCTTGGCTCTGTGCTTGGAAATTGCTCCTGGCAGACATGGGGGACCATATGGGATGCCATATGGGATTCGAACCACTGTTAGTCTTGAGTAGGCTTCGTGCAAGGCAAAGGCCCTATCACTGTGCTATCTCTCCAGATCCCTGCAGAGCAGGTTTGAATGGAGAAGGAAGATAGAAAGTGCAGGACATTATCTCTCTCTTAAGGGTCTGAGGGCTAGGTATGTGTGTGGGGCGTAGTGGTGTCTGAAGAAAATGATGGGCAGATATGAGAGATGAATCCCAGAAAGTTCCAGTTTCCTCATCTTGACGGCTAGAGAGAAGATAGCATTTATTGAGCTAACTTTTTTTTTCATTTCTCTTTTGCATTTGTTTCTGGAAGGCTCTGGCAATGAGAGTGTTAAAAGTCTGTGTAGTCACAATTATGCCTTAACTACCAATTATGGGAAAACTCATCATTTTCCGGTAATGTAATTACATTAAGTAGCACCAGTCATGTCAGTGCAAAGATGGGGCAGCCCCTAATTAGCTACTGAACCCAGACACCTCAGCCAGCATCAGGGATAATTGGTGGAATGCAGTTTTATATTGCAGGGTTTGCCTGGGCTTTTCTGCAGGAGAGAAGCTTTGGATTGCTGATTCTTTCCTGTGTGGGTGATTCAGCTGTGTTTGTGCTCTGGAAGCAGATGAGATGTCAACAGACCCCATTTAGGTGTGACTGAAGATTTCTCTGTCCAGGAAGGATTTGGGGAGAAAGTTTCTCTTGTTGGGGGGTGGGCAGGAAGCATCTATCTTCTCTCATCTATCTTCTCTGCACTGAGGGACCAATCAGGAGAAGAGTGAACACACCAGAGGTGTCTTCTAGAGGCCCTGGGACTGTGTTGGCTACTTCCCATGTTTAATTATGAGTTCCCAGAGCAGTGCTAGAAAGAAAGTTGGCATGGACAGGAGCCTCCCCCAACCTCCTTTAGAGTCTTCTTAGGCTGGTGGAGCAATCAAATTAACATCAGACAGATTAATAGGGGGAAAGGAGCATATCTAATTATATACTTGTGGAACATCTACATGGCTGTAAATTCTAGAGCAAATGGAATGCTTCGAAGGTTCCAGTGCAAAGGAATGGCAGAGGAGCCTGGGACTGCAGTGTGTGTGTGTGTGTGTGTGTGTGTGTGTGTGTGTGTGTGTGTGTGTGTGTGTGTGCCAGGCTCTATTGATAAATCTTTCTGCTTGTTTATTATTTATTTATTTATTGGTTTCTTGGGCCACACCTGGTGATGCTCAGAGGTTACTTCTGGCTATGTACTCAGAAATCGCTCCTGGCTCAAGGGACCTTATGGGACACTGGAGATTGAACCCAGGTTTGTCCTGGGTCAGCTGCATGCAAAGCAAATGCCTTACCACTGTGCTATCACTCCAGCCTCTTGCTTGTTTATTTTTGATTTTGGTGCTAGGGATTTAACTCGGAGCCATCCACAAGCAGGATAAGCTGACTCTTTAGCAGTGAGATGTAGTCTCATTTTTTTTTTTTTTTTTGGCTACACCTGGTGATGCTCAGGGTTTTCTCCTGCTTTTCTGTGCTAGAACTGAGGAGAAAGCATTCAGGAAAATCTAGAATGTCAAAAGTGACCCAATGGGAATGACTACTGGCACAGGGAACGAAGTAACCGATGTCCAAATAAATCTTAAGGAATTTTTTTTGTTTTTGTTTTTGAATCACACCAGGTGCTACTCAGGAGTTACTTCTAGTTCTGTTCTTAGGTCACTCACTCATAGCAAGGCTCTGTGGACCATATGTGGTGCTGAGGATTGAACCCTATTATAGTGTTGAGCTAGACAAGCAGCCTACCTGTGTTATCAATCACTCTGGCCCTGAATTTTTAAGCTAATGCTTCTTGCATATTTTAATTTTTTGGAAAAATTATTATTTGAAAATTATTTTTGGGCCACCTTCAGTGTTACTGGGGTTTACTCCCTCCAGTGCTCAGGCGTTATTCCCAGTGGTGCTCTGAGGCTCATTTTGTGCCAGGGATTGAGCCCAGACTTCCCACATGCAAAGAAAGCATGCTCTTTGATAGAATGCTATGTGATAAAAATAGCCCTTTAATCTATTTCTGTGGTCCTGCATAACTGTTTTTTTTTTTTTATCAAATTCTGACTTTTGTTTTTCTATGAAATATCTCTAATTTTATTTTATTTTTAAATTTAAACACCATGATTACTATAGAATTAAATATAAAATATAAAGAGATCCATGCGTTGGGTGAGGCTGTCCCAGTCACTGTGTTTCTTTTTCTTTTTTCTTTTTGGTTTTTGGTTTTTGGGTCACACCCAGCAGTGCTCAGGGGTTACTCCTGGCTCCACATTCAGAAATCACTCCTGGCAGGCTCGGGGGGACCATATGGGATGCTGGGATTCGAACCAATGATCTTCTGCATGAAAGGCAAACACCTTACCTCCATGCTATCTCTCTGGTCTCTGGCACTGTATTTCTAATGCCTCAGGCAGATGGGTCTGCTGAAGAAGGGTAGTAGTGGAGAAATAATTCACAAGCAGTCAGTTAAAGTTTCATTGGAGTCAGCTTGCTTTTATTCCATCACCCTGTTTTCCATGTGCATTTCCTCACATGGCTTTTTGCTAAGCTTTTTTTGCTGCCCCTCTCTGCCTTTTGCTGCTTCTCTCTTGCCTCCCCTGAGACAGACTCTTCTAATCTTTATTTAAAACAACCTGCCTCATCTCAGGTGTTGGCCACCTGATCATCTAGATGGGATTAATATCTCAAAATAAAGTTTAAGTAAAAGGAATTTAGAGGGAAGGGTTACAGATTACAAAATTGTTCATAATATTGTTCCCCTCCCCTCCCCCAGATAAAGCGGTTCATGATTGAGTTACAGTCACACAAAATATACAACAACCTTCAGAAATGTGCATTTCTTGCCACCATTGTTGGTTCTTAACTGCTGATAAATCTAATTTGAAAGATTTAAATTTGCTTAAGAAGCATTTTTTGTTTTGTTTTGTTTTGTTTTTGGGCCACACCCGGCGGTGCTCAGGGGTTACTCCTGGCTGTCTGCTCAGAAACAGCTCCTGGCAGGCATGGGGGACCATATGGGATACCGGGATTCGAACCAACCACCTTTGGTCCTGGATCGGCTACTTGCAAGGCAAACGCCGCTGTGCTATCTCTCCAGGCCCAAGAAGCATTTTGTTGTTGTTGTTGTTGTTGCTCTTTTATTGAGAGTCAGACCTGGGGATGGCTAGAGCTATTCCTGTCTCTGTGCTTGGGATGGGGGGGGGGGGGGCGGGAATCATTTCCAATAGTGCTTGGACCACATGATCCCGAGACTCTAGCACAAGAAGAATGTACTTAGCCCATTGAGCTATCTCTCTAGTACATCTCTCATTCAAAGGTTACTCTCATATCTTTATTTAATCACCATGATTACAAACATATTTGTAATTGGGTTTCAGTTATAAAAAGGAACACCCCCCCTTTATCAGTACAAAAGGTTACTCATTTTAAAAATTCCACCCCTCTTTCCCCCTTTGGTGTATTTAAAATTTTGAGAGGAGAGGGAAAAAGGCTGGAGTCTTACACTGAGATGTGCAGGATCTATTCCTGGGTCTGTGCTTAGTATCATTCCCGGTGGTGCCAGGAGCCAAGTTGTACGAGTGTTTACATCAAGGTTAGTCATTAGCAAGGCAACCATCTTACTGGCCATGCTATTTTTCCAGCTTGATTTAACAGTACCTTTATTATTTTTTTGGTGGGTGTACTTTGGTCACATTTGACAGTGTTCAGGAGCTACTCCTGACTCTGTGCCCAGCAGTAAGCCCTGTTGGTGCTCAGGGGATCTTATGTGAAACTGAGTCACTGGAATCAGAGTCGACTGTAAGCAAGGCAAACACTTTACTTTTGTACCATCTCCCTGGTTCTAAGGACTGTCACTCTAAGTTTATATTGCATTAAGGTTCTTACAGAACAACTAAAAGTTGTACAAAAACATGAACAAAAATAAAAAATCTACAGCTGCTAGAGTTGGAGTATGCAAAAATGCAGGCAATTTTAAGAAGGATATCAAGATTTAGAAGAGAAAGGTATTTTTTTTTCTTTTTTGGTATTCCAAATAGGACACAAACTGTACCAGTCCATTTTAGAAGTTTGGATGCCAGATATAGAAGCGTCTTTAGCCTGCCAGTGAGCTAAAAATTCTTTATTTACAGATGAGGAAAAAAATCACAGTTAGACAAAGAAGAGAAGACATTTTCTTAGGATTTTAATTCTATTGTGAATTTGTTACATACACGTATAAAATTCTCATCTTTTAACTTTAGAACTGTTTGTGCCCTCAATATTAAAGACTTTGATTCAGGTGGGTTTTTTTTTTGAGTTATTTATATTTTCTTTTTTGTGGTAAAATCAGGAATCAAACTCGGAATCTCACACATGCAAGACAAATGTTCTACCAATGAGCTATAGCCCAGCATTAGGATTCTTCCAATAGTGTGTAGCACCAATCTTCAGTTACTCGTCCACAGACCAGTGTTGTTGGTTTACAAAAAGGTCGAAAACTATTGGTCTATTCCTAGGATATTATGACCAGTCTGTGGAGCAGTATTCAGGACAGGTGCTATAAATAAGTTGAAGAACATTGATATTATAGGCAGGGTTTGCCATTCTTCCATGATTTGTTTTTCTCTTGGGGCATCTACATTAGGAAACGCAGGAATTGTATTGCACAAAAGCACCCAGTGAATGAAACACTGAAATCTAATGTGGACAAAGTTCTGAACCAAGTCTAGGTGCTGCATGTAGGGATTTTTCCGAACTGGACACTTCTCTCAAGTGACCAAAAGGCACCATCCAGACTGATTGACACTTTTATTTCTTGGACAAATAAGTTTTTTTTTTTTTTTTTTTTTGTTTTTTTTTTTTTTTTTGGGTCACACCCGGCAGCACTCCAGGTTATTCCTGGCTCTATGTTCAGAAATTGCTCCTGGCAGGCTCAGGGGCCTATCTGGGATGTTGGAATTCAAACCACTGTCCTTCTGCATGCAAGGCAAAAGCCCTACCTCCATGATATCTCTCCAGCCCCAAATATGTTTGATTTAGCAAACCCAGTTTATTGCATCTTCTGGAACAAGGTTAGGAACTAGAGAGATAGTACTAATACAGTGGGTAAAATGCTTGCTTTGCACATTGACATGGTGTCAATTCCTGGTACTCAATAGAGTCACCTAATTCTGCCAGTAGTTATCCCTGAATGTAGAGCCAGGAGGAAGCCCTGAGTATGGCTGGGTAAGGCCCCCCAAAAAGGGGCACTTTAACAGTGCCATAGCATTGATTCTAGTAAAAGTTGAGTTTCAGGGCTATTTACACCTTCTTATCTGGTCTGGAATGCAGGCAGGGAAAGGTGAGGAGGGAGATCAGGGGCATCTGTGGTGGGAATGTTGCACTGGTGAAGGGGGTGGGGGTGTTCTGTTTATGACTGAAACCCAACTACAATTGTGATTGTAATTATGGTGCTTAAATAAAGATTTTAATGTAGATTTTTTATTTATTTATTTATTTTTTGTTTGTTTGTTTTTTTGGTTTTTTTTTTTTTTTTGGTTTTTTGGTTTTTCAGGCCACACCCGTTTGATGCTCAGGGGTTATTTCTGACTAAGCGCTCAGAAATTGCCCCTGGCTTGGGGGGACCATATGGGACGCCGGGGGATTGAACCGAGGTCCTTCCTTGGCTAGCACTTGCAAGGCAGACACCTTACCTCTAGCGCCACCTTGCCGGCCCCTTGTTTTGTTTTTTTGGGGGTCACACTTGGCAGCACTCAGGGGTTACTCCTGGCTCTATCCTCAGAAATCACTCCTGGCAGGCTTGGGGACCATATGGGATGCCAGGATTCAAACCACCAATTTTCTGCATTCAAGGCAAATGCCTTACTTCTATGCTATCTCTCCGGCCCCAAAGATTTTATTAAAAAAAAAAAAAGATACTGTTTAGTACTTTGATGGACTTATGTGAGGGGTTGTGTCTACAGCAGATCCTGTATAAGTTTGATTCAATGGTTAAAAATGACTGACTTTTTTTTCATGGACCAAAGTCATGCTTTATGGTCTCCTTCCCAACTTTTGGAACTAACAATTTCTCTGCCTTTTTAGCAACGTCCTTAGTTGGGATGAGCCTCCTTCCTCCCTGTTTCCTTTAAGTTCTCTACTCTGGGTTTGAGCAACTCATCTATTGGTTTATGTCTCACAACAATGGTTCAACTAAACACTTCACAACAGAGTTGGAAAATTTATTCCACTTTTTGGATCCTGACTTTTTTTTTTTTTTTTTTTAGTTTTTGGGTCACACCCGGCGTTGCTCAGGGGTGACTCCTGGCTGTCTGCTCAGAAATAGCTCCTGGCAGGCACGGGGGACCATATGGGACACCGGGATTCGAACCAACCACCTTTGGTCCTGGGTCGGCTGTTTGCAAGGCAAACACCACTGTGCTATCTCTCCGGGCCCTGGATCCTGACTTTTATATTTTGTAGGATGGATTAAACTACATCTCTTTAAAAAAATAGGTGCCACACCCAGCAGAACCGAGGAATTCTCAGGGACCATTGCAGGTTAAAGGGCCACAGGGCTACATCCTGTGGCACTCATGGGTGGGAATATGCAGTGCTGAGAGATCAAACTCAGGGCCTCTCATGTGCTAGGAGGTGCTTTCTTCCCAAACTCTGGGATTTAAAACATTTAAATTCGAGATACTAACAAGTGCTCTAAAATGTGGTATTTCTGCATTACCATTGCAGATTAAGTTGTAGGCAACAATTCCCCCCCCCCCCCATTTAACACACAAGCCATGGTTAGAAGCCCCTGAAGCACATTTCTTGGCTCCCATTGGCCCAATAAAAGGGAAATAGAGACCCTCAAACACTAAGGTTCTAGCATAGTAGGTCAATGTATTTCCTTCTCCCAACCCCTTCTGTGTATTTGGAAATATGTGATATTTGGAACTAATTTTCTTCTAAATATATTTATTTAGTGTATGATATTTAGTGTGTGATAGCCTTAGTAGGAGTTCACATGGTTGAAGCAAAAGGAAAGGGAAGGGCCCTTTCCCCTCTACTCCATCACTACCTTATGTCAGTGGCAGATAAGTTACTGTGATTAAACTGTTTCATGTCCTGATAACATCAATTAGCACAGAAACTTGCTCTCACTCTTCAATTGGTCTGTCATTGTTTGCCTCTTATTGGTCAGGAGGAAGTATGTCCTGATTTGCTCCACTGAAATGAAGGAACAAAAATTTTGTTTGATTCAAAGACTTGCACTTAGGAGCAGAAATTGCAGAAGTAGGTCAGAGCCATTAAGTAAGGGTTAGGCGGGCTGGGTTAGAGCTACTGAGGTCAGGGACTATGTTTCCATTCTACCTAATGCTCCCAGAGAAAAGACTGGAGGAAACGTTCATAAAAGAAATAGAGAAATGTTCTCCCCCAAACACAAGGGCAGGCAAGAGATAGAAGAGGGGTTAAGGAAGATGTCATAGATGAGACTAACCCCAGCCGGAAACCAGTATAGTATGATGCCCTGGTCATGGCTGGGTACAGAAAGTCCTTGAACACTTTCAAGATAGTCTGGCTAATCCCTGACACTGCAGGGTCTGAGCAACGCCATATTTTCCTGCCTCTGTTTGAGTCACTGAGAGGAGTACCTGGACCTCCTTAGCACTGCTTGGGAGATCTTTCCTGCCATTGCCCTTTTGTTCTTCCCAAGATATCACAGAAGGGAGGAGATAATTTCAAAAGGACACTGCAAGTTTTATGCAGTAATCTTTGTAGAGTCTCATCTTCACAATGAGCATGCCTTTGGCTATTTCCATTGTTTGAACTGGTGGAAAGCTAAGCAGGAAGTAAATGGGATTCACAATGAAGGTTAGAAATGAGGATTTAAAAAAAATGAGAATTTGGCTTTGTAGTGGAGTGGTTGAGTGCTGCTGAAGGATTTTCTTTGGGTTCTTGGGGGAAGGAGAAGCACTATTTACTCTGATGGTTTTCCCAGGAGGTATTGAAGGAAACAGTCGCATAACCATGGAGAATGGCCAATAGGAGGAGCAGATCCAGGGTCAGGGAAGTTTTGGGTGAAGAGGACTGGAAGAGTGGTGAAGGAACAGGGTAGTGTGCATGGGAGCCCAGGGAAGATAGGACCTTGTTTTGGAATATTTTTTGGGATAAAGGAGAGGTGGGATTAAGAAAGATGAAATTGAGATGCTATGAAAGGGCTAGGGGAAAGAGGGCTCAGCCAGAAGGGATGGTAAGGTTTGGATTATTTTTGTTCTAAATAGATGTGATGAAAGACAAGAGGAGAAACCATTAGAATAAGTGTGTGTGAGAGAAAGAGAGAGAAAATAAAAGGCAGAAGAAACAGAGAATCAAGCTAGCCAGAGACCCAGAGGGCGTCAAAGTTACTTCACTGGCCATAACAACAGAGTGATCTGACGGTGTTGTAGCAAGCAGTAAGTCAAGGAATAGCGCTCTGTCAAATAAACTCACAAGGAACTTTCCCTTGTCACCTGCCACTTGGATTTTGGGTCTTTGTACATTGTTTTCCCTCATCCTTCACCTCATCCTTCATCTTTTTCCTTTGGATACTTAGAACTCAGGATCCAGAGCAGTCAAAAAGAGATCCTGGAAAGAGATCAAAATGTGAGAAGCCAGGAATGAGGACTTAGATGTCAATGAAAAGACTGACAAATTAATTTTCTTGGATGCAGACAGGATGGTGGAGACTTAGAAAAACCATTGTTGTATGTCAAGTTGTCTGGGATCTTATTTAAAAAGTACAAAATCAGGGCTGGAGCACTAGTACAGTGAGTACTCGCACAAGTACATGTACTTGCCTTGCATGCTGCCTACCTGGATTTGATCATTGGCATCCCATAGAGTCCTTTGAGTCCACCAGGCATGGTTTCTGAGTGCAGAGCCAGGAGTACTACTGAGCACCATTGGATATGGTTCTCAAACAAAACAAACAGAAAATAAAAAGTCATTAGGATTTAGGCAGAAATTTCTACTTTTTGGGTGAAGGCTAGAATGGGGATTGTTCTGTTAAGTTTTTGGAGTTTGAGTTATTTCTCCTACTGTTTTTTTTTTTTTTTGGGGGTCACACTTGGCAGCACCCAGGGGTTACTCCTGGCTCTATGCTCAGAAATCACTTCTGGCAGGCTCGGGGGACCATTTGGGTTGCTGAGATTCGAACCACCAACCTTCTGCATGCAAGGAAAATGCCTTATCTCCATGCTATCTCTTTGGCCCCTCTCCTACTGTTCTTTACTGACTGTCCCCAATCACTTTTTTTTTTTTTTTTTTTGGTGATGTGCATACCAAGCTGTGCTCAGGATTCCCCATGGCTCTGTGCTCAGGGATCATTCCTAGTGAGTGCTGGGGACCATATGAGATGCTGGAGACTGAACCTGGGTCAGCTGCATGCAAGGCAAACACCCTACCTGCTGTACTATTTTTCCAGCTCTAGCTGCCCTCTTTGCCTTATAGGTTTTTTTTTTTTTTTGGTTTTTTTGGGCCATGTGAGGAGCCGGGAGAGTAGAACTCCCCCAGTGTTGCTATGCATTGCCTGCTTGCCTTCATGCCTGCCTGATTGTGAAGAATGGGAACCGAAACCAGAAAGTCTGCAAAGGACAGGCCAACAGGATATACGCAGCTCTAAAAAAATATGTCAGGGACAAACAGTTCTTGCCAGTTCTCACTGTGATCAAGAAATCATGGCCATGAAAAAGGAAATAGTGTCATACAGGTTTATGAGTACCAGTAACAAAACCTTTTACATCAGTAGCATAAAGAACAACATGTTACTTAAGAATTTAACTGTTGGTCTCTGGTAATCTGTAACTGTCATCTGAAAATGTGTACGTGACATCCGTGATTTGTGGTTTTTTCACTCAGCCCCACTAACTTCACCCGGCTCTACTGAGGGCTGTGAGCAAAAGACTAATCTGGCGAAATATGATTGGTGATAGCCATGCCTTTCCCTACCCCCGCTTCCCCATCGCTGAAAAGTATATAATCACATCCTGCCTGAAATAAAACTACTCTTGATTTCTCTTTTGATCTCATGAGTCATTACTAACTTTTGCCTCCACAGGTACTCAGAAGAGCACGAACCCTATCACGTTGTGTGGCTCTCCACAGGTTTCCTCACTGCTGGCCAGTGTAGGATAGGGCCCCCGATATAGGGGTCCCCTCTGGGGAGCCACATCTGGCGCCCAACGTGGTTTTCCTGCTCTTCTCCCTCGTCGCCGGTCCTTCCCGGGAATTCTCCGCGTCTCCCTTTTCTTTCCGTGAAGGGTGAGTTTCCCTTGCGCAGACGCGTTAAGAATTTCATGCATGCATCCCTCAGGGTGACTCTTCGTCTCCCTCCCAGGCGACCCCCGCCTTCTGGCCTCTCGTCCGTTGGGACCCCATATATCTTTCCTCTCCCTCCTCTTTCTTTTCGCTATGGGCTCTACACTCAGTACCGAGGAAAAATTCGTTCAATCCCTTCAGGATGAACTTATATCCAGGAAGGTTCATGTTTCTAAGGCAGACCTTTATCAATTTTTTAACATCCTTCATAAAGCTTCCCCTTGGTTTGTGTTTACCGCCCCTAAGATCGCCCGTTCCACTTGGTTGAAAATTGGGCAGGATTTGACGGATTTTTGTAACACACAAAATGATTCTGCTTTTAAGGACTGCATTCTTCAATATTGGAAACTCCTCGATGGCCTTATTACTGCAGCTCCTATCTCTTCCTCCTGCGCCGCTATCATCAAAGAGGGACAGGCTATCCTTACTAATGCTTCACGTTCTCATACTCCCTCCTCTCCCATGTCCCCCTCGCCTGAGACCTTTCGGCCCCCGCCATACGCCCCTGTTCCTGCAGATTCCTCTGCCTCGTCCTCTTTCGTTGCCATTACTCAGGCTCCTTCTCCCGACCACCTCTCTCCTGAAGACGCAGCCACGCTTGACGCAGCGGCTGCTGCTTACACTGCCCGCTCCCCGTCTGACCCCCCTGCTCCCTCCCACAGCTTTTCTCCTCCCTCCACTGCCTCACAGCTCCAGCACACCATTGATAAACTCTGCTCTTCTCTCAATCAAGTTCTCTCTAAGCTACAGTCCCCTAGTCCTCCTCAGGTTTACCCTGCCCTCCTTAAGCCTAAGGAGCAGCCTCCTTCTCAGCACCCTATGATCACACGTTCCCGTGCTCGGCCCCGTTCCCGTAGAACTACCCCTGCGCGCCCTGCTGCGCAGGCGGATGGCGAGGCTGCTGACGACCCTGATGGAAACGTTATTGAGGCCGATGACGAAGCTGACGCAGATGAAAATCAATCTGCGGGCGAGGAGGAGGCTGCCGTCTCCGGCGATGCCTCTCCTCCTGATGCCGACGCTCCCACCCAACGAGCTACCGGCCGTATTTTTCAAGAGGACATTGAAATTAAGGAACTCGATCAGGGCTCCCTTAAGGAAGTCCGCAAGGCCGTCCTTGAGTACGGTCCCCAGGCTCCCTATACCCTTTCTTGCCTTGAATCTCTCTCCTATGGCGGCGCTCTTTTTCCTATAGAATGGCGCATAACTGTCCGCCGCTGCCTTAAGCCCCAGGATATTGTCCTCTGGGAGGCTGAATTTCAAAATAATTGCAAGGACCTTGCGGGACCCAGTAAAAAGGAGTATCTCCAACTTTCTGGCTCTGCGCCCTATGACACTATGCAGGCTCAGCGCCGCCTTCCCTATCACATTCTCAGTTTAACCTCTCAAGCTGCTCTTAAGGCATGGAAAGCTGTCGGCTCTTCCTCGGGCCCTGCTCTTCCTCTTGCAAAAATCTTGCAGGCAGATGATGAGCCTTATCACGCCTTCATCTCCCGTCTCCTTGAGGCTATTGATCGTACCACCGGAATCACTGATACCTCTAATCCTTTCATCAAGCAGCTTGCCTTTGAAAATGCTAATCCTGCCTGCCGCCAAATTCTTAAAGGTCCCAAGCTCTCCCGCTCCCTAGAGGACATGATCTCTCTTTGTAAAAATGCTCATTCTTTTGCTACCCAAGTGGCTGGTGCCCTTGTCGCTTTTCAAAACCAGTCTAAAGGTAAAATCTGTTATTCTTGTGGCCAGCCTGGTCACTTCGCGGGTCAGTGTCCCCAGCGCAGGCTGCCTGACATACAGGCAGGCTCCACTTCTGAACGCCCTTCCCTTTGCCCCCGCTGTCGGCGCGGGCGCCACTGGAGATCCTCCTGTCGCGCTATCACTGACATTGAGGGAAATTTTCTGGGTGAAAACCCACTCCTGAAACAGCGCCCAGGCCAGTCAAAAAACTCCGGCAGGGGTCGCCCCCAGACCCCGCACCAACAGCCTCGTCACATTCCTTTTGTCCCAGCCACTGGGGGAACGACTGGGACTCCCTCTCGCCAAATCCAAGTTCACTATCAGCGCCTCCCCTCCCAAACCCAGAACTGCGACCCTCAACCTCCTCCCTCTTCCGGGCCACCCCCAGTTCAGCAGGACTTGACTTGTGTTCCGCCACCCCCCTCTTATTAACTCCTCAGGGTGGTGTCTACTCTATTCCTACCGGTGTTTATGGACCACCTCCTCCTGGTTATTTTTTCATGATCATTGGTCGCGCTTCCTCTACCATTGATGGTCTTATCATCTCTCCTTCTATCGTTGATGGTGATTACTCTGGTGAGATTTTTCTTAATGCTACCGCTCCTTTTAAATCAGTTCAGGTCGTCCCCGGCACTCGCATTGCCCAAGCTCTTCCCTTGCCCCTAGCGGTGGAGCTGCCTGCCCTGCCCCAACCGCGGGGCGCCACTCATCCCGGTTCTTCTGATGTTTATTGGATAAAACCATCTGTCGCGAACGCCCCTCTTCTATCCTTTCCCTCACCATCCAGGGCCGCCTCTTCCATGGCCTCTTGGATACCGGGGCTGATACCACCTGCTTTTCTCCTTTGGATTGGCCTCCTGATTGGCCTCTTTGTCCCTCTCCTGACCCTATCTCTGGGGTCGCCGGTACCGCTAAAAAGGTTCAGCTCAGCGCCCACCGGTTAATCTGGCAGGATGAGGATGGTGATACTGGCTTTGTCCGCCCTTATGTCATTCCTGATCTGCCCATCAACCTATGGGGTCGAGATCTTATGGATCAAATGGGCCTCGTGCTGCTTAAATGCAGAAACAAGCATGTCCTTGACCAAATGCTTGCTCAAGGCTATGTTCCTTCTAAGGGTCTTGGCAAATATCTTCAGGGTGTCACCAAGCCAATTTCAGTTTCTCCCCGCTCTGGCCGTCAAGGTTTAGGGTTCCCCTCTGCCCCTAAACGGCCTTCTATCTATTTGGATCCCTTAAATTTATACATGTCACCATAGACACTTTTAGTGGATTTCTGCTTGCCTCCCTCCATACTGGTGAGGCTGCCAAAGACGTTATTTCCCATTTCTCTCACTGTTTTTCTGTTATTGGTACCCCCAAAACCATCAAATCAGACAATGGCCCTGCATATGTTTCTTCAGCACTTAAATCCTTTCTAGCCAAGTTTGGCATTCTTCATAAATTCGGCATCCCCTTCAATCCCCAGGGCCAGGGTATTATTGAAAGAGCTCATTCCACCCTCAAAAACATGTTATATAAACTCTCATCCAAGGATCTTCTTTTTCAAGGCCATAAAGTTACCCCTCGGTTACTTCTTAACCATGCCCTTTTTGTCCTCAACTTCCTCACCCTCGACGCTGACGGAAAATCAGCAGCTGACAGGCTCTGGCATCCGGCCACAGCCTCCTCTTTTGCAACAGTTCTTTGGAAAGATGTGCGTACCGGTGCCTGGCTCGGACCACATTCTGTACTTATCTGGGGAAAAGGACATGCCTGTGTGCATAACCCCGAAACTGAGGAAACCAGATGGCTTCCTGAACGCCTCATCAAGCCGTTTACCCCGCCCAGGGACTCGGCCCCTGAGGCCCCTTTATCTGCTCTCTCCACAGATTCTGCTCCATCCTGCTCCTCGGATTCTACAGTCCCTGCTGCATCCTGCTCTTCTACATCTCCGGACATCACGCAACATGCCTCTGCTTTGGATCCCCTTGCCCCTCCTTTTAGCCCTCCTTCCACTTCTCCCTGATTCCTTTTGTGCCGCCCCGCCTTCGCCCTATACACTCTTTAACTATACTTGGCTCATTTTTAATGAAGCCGGTGACGTCGCCAATGCCTCCAGCATCCTCTCCACCTCTCCCTCCTGGGAACCCCTTTTCGTTGACCTCTGTGCCCTCGCTCTTGGAGCTAACTCGGTCTGGGGCACCCCCTCACATTTCTTACCCCAAGATTACCCCATCGATTCTGCCAACCAAGCCCAATTTGGCTGTGGCAATCGTGCCGCCCGTGAAAATCTCCGATCAGAACCCCTCTACGTCTGCCCCGGCGACCATCGCCCTCGTGCTCTCTCCTTCACTTGCGGCGACTCTTCTCATTTCTTCTGCAAAGCATGGAACTGCGAAACATCCGGCGACGTTTCCTGGTACCCCTCATCCACTTGGGACTACATCACCGTTTTAAAAGCACCCTCCCCCAACCTCTGTCCTTATGGTTATTGGTGTAACCCCCTTGTCATTTCCTTTACCACTGCTGGCCGCAGTGAGCATCGCTGGCATTCCCCCCATCGCTGGGGCCTTCGCCTCTATACTTCCGGTACTGATCCCGGCCTCCTTTTCTCCATCCAACTCCGTAAGGAACTTCCCCACTCTTCCGGCCCTGTCCCTCTTGGCCCTAATATTGCCCAAGCACCCATTCTGCCCCCCCCTTCTTTTCAAAGTAGTTCCTCCTTTGCTTTAGTTCCCCCCCTACTCCTCACCTACCCCCCACCCCCTCCTTTTCTCCTCCCCCTCCCTCCCCTTCTTCCCCCACCACCCCTACCCCTCCTTCCCTTCAGCTTACTCTTCCCCCCAGCATTCCCTCTGATTCTGCCCGCCTACTTACTCTTATGAATGCCTCTGCCATGGCCATTCCTGACCCTGCCTTTACCCATTGTTGGATTTGTTTTTCCCCCCAACCTCCCTTTTATGAGGGTGTCGCCGTCACTGACCAACTCTGGTCCACCACTGATGAACATATGCTGCCTTGGGGGCTCGATAACGCCCATGCCATCACAGTTGCCCAAGTGGTTGGTTCCGGACTCTGTATCCACCCCAATGGTACCCGTCTGCCACCCCAACTTCGTGACACTTGCAACTCCTCTCACCTTGTCTACCCCCCACTTAAAACCACTGACCCCCCCCGTTACCTTGTTGCCCCCAACGGCACCTATTTTGCTTGTGCCTCTGGCCTCACTCCCCATATTATCGAGGGTCCTTTCCATGCCTCCACTGATTATTGTGTTCTTATTCTCCTTCTCCCCCGCCTCTCCGTGCATCGCACTGAGGACCTCCTTCTCAGCCGTCTCCCTGGTCCTGGCTTCAGCCGCCACCGCCGTGAGCCCATCTCTGCCCTCACGGTTGGCATCCTCCTCGCTGTTGGCGCCACTGGTGCGGGTACTGGCATCGCCTCCCTCGTTGAAACACGCGGCCAATTTGCCCACCTCGAAAACTTACAACGTGCCGTTGATGCTGACATTGCTGAACTCAAGAAAGGTCTCTCGCACCTCACTAACACTGTTAACTCTCTTGCAGAAATGGTCCTTCAAAACCGCCGTGGGCTTAACCTTGCCTTTCTAAAAGAAGGGGGGATGTGCGCCGCCTTAAAAGAGGAATGCTGTATATTTAAGGATGAAACTGGTCTGGTTAGAGATAGCATTAAAAGAGTTGAGGAAAGTCTTGAGGAGAGACGTAGGGAGCTTGATCAGAGTGAGAGCTGGTATAAGAACTGGTTTTCTACAACCCCATGGTTGACTACTTTACTCCCAGCTTTTCTGGGACCCTTTCTCGGCCTTATGCTGCTATTATCCTTTGGTCCGTGGGCCTTCCGCCGCATCACCAGCTTCGTGAAATCGCAGATTGATGAGGCTACAAAGAAGCATCCCACCGTTTTGTATCAACAACTTGCAACTGAAGAGGCTCCCTCCCCACCTCCTGCCTTGCTACAGTTTGAAGTCTTTGAGAAACTAAGCAAGAAGCGTCCTTCGCTAGGCTCTCGCTGTGCTAAAGCTTGGAGAAGCCTCAAGGAATGCTGTCCCTACAGGCGCTGAGCATCACGAGGGCAGCTCATCTTTCTTGCTTAGCAAAAAAAAAAGGGGGAGATGTGAGGAGCCGGGAGAGTAGAACTCCCCCAGTGTTGCTATGCATTGCCTGCTTGCCTTCATGCCTGCCTGATTGTGAAGAATGGGAACCGAAACCAGAAAGTCTGCAAAGGACAGGCCAACAGGATATACGCAGCTCTAAAAAAATATGTCAGGGACAAACAGTTCTTGCCAGTTCTCACTGTGATCAAGAAATCATGGCCATGAAAAAGGAAATAGTGTCATACAGGTTTATGAGTACCAGTAACAAAACCTTTTACATCAGTAGCATAAAGAACAACATGTTACTTAAGAATTTAACTGTTGGTCTCTGGTAATCTGTAACTGTCATCTGAAAATGTGTACGTGACATCCGTGATTTGTGGTTTTTTCACTCAGCCCCACTAACTTCACCCGGCTCTACTGAGGGCTGTGAGCAAAAGACTAATCTGGCGAAATATGATTGGTGATAGCCATGCCTTTCCCTACCCCCGCTTCCCCATCGCTGAAAAGTATATAATCACATCCTGCCTGAAATAAAACTACTCTTGATTTCTCTTTTGATCTCATGAGTCATTACTAACTTTTGCCTCCACAGGTACTCAGAAGAGCACGAACCCTATCACGTTGTGTGGCTCTCCACAGGTTTCCTCACTGCTGGCCAGTGTAGGATAGGGCCCCCGATATAGGGGTCCCCTCTGGGGAGCCACAGGGCCACACCCTGTGACACTCAGGGGTTACTCCTGGCTATGCGCTCAGAAGTTGCTCCTGGCTTCTTGGGGGACCATATGGGGCGCCGGGGGATCGAACCGCGGTCCGTCCTAGGCTAGCGCAGGCAAGGCAGGCACCTTACCTCCAGCGCCACCGCCCGGCCCCTCTTTGCCTTATAGTAAAATAGCTAATCAGAAACATCTTGGTAGGAGAAATCTAGAACTTTTTTTCTTTCCAATGTGACAAGACTCAGTGGGTGTCTCTTTCCAGGCTGGTAATGAGTACATTGCTCTGCCCTAAGTCTTCTGTTGGCACCAGGAATCTAGCTTGCAGCTATGAAATGTTCCTGTCTCTTCTACCCCGCCTGCACCTCTTTCCTTACAAGGCTTTTGGATGTTAGTATTTCTTTTGTTTACTTTTGGGTCACACTCAGCAGTACTCAGAGCTTAATCCTTGTTCTGCACTCAGGAATTACTCTTGCAGTCCTTGGGGAATATCATGGATGCTAAGGATCGAATCCAAACTAGTCACATACAAGGCAAGTGCATTATTCAATGTTCTATTGCTCCAATCCCACAAGTGATCATTTCTGATCTAAAAGCTAATGTGGTAAACATATCTTCTAGAAAGTGGGCCTAAATTGTTATTGCTAATCTAGAGAGACTGTGGATCCCCAAACACAGGTAAAGAGAGAACAAATATTTATATTTTTTTGGCCTTAGAGTGGTGAAGGCTATTTTTGTTTTCCATGAGCCAGAAGAAAGCAGTTAAAGCGAGGCTCCTACCATTCACATTTTGCTCTCTTCAATTTCCATTATCAATTAAAAGACAGTAAACTCTTATCCTGAATAGAAGTGCAATTAGATCCAATAATGAAATCATCAAGTACTACTGAGGTGGAACTTGGCAGTAATTAGTTTTTTGATACATAAATACAATTTCCAAATGCAATTTGTTCCTAAACCCAGGCTGCTGATTCAATTCACCATGTTTGCTATTACCAGGGAGTGTGCTGTGAGGTACAATTCCTCAGGGCCATGTCTCTCCTCAGAGAACAAAGCAAACTGGCTTACAACTAAAATTACTAGTTGGACATGGAGACAAGGTGTTGTGTGGCTTTTACACACCTCTAGCCCTGGGAGAGACTACCCTAGGCTCCCATTGACCTTGTAATTTCTCTTATCACTAGGGAAGCTTATTCTCTCTCTCTCTCTCTCTCTCTCTCTCTCTCTCTCTCTCTCTCTCGGTGGGGTCACCCCTTCAATGTTGAGGGTTTACTCCTAACTCTCTGCTTAGGGATCATTTCTGACAGGTATTGGGGGACCAAATAGGGTGTCAGGGATCCAACCCAGGTCAACTGTGTGCAAGGCAAGTGATTTTTCTCACTATACTATTTCTCTGGCCCTCACAACGTGATTCTTTTTTGCCTCTCCTGTTTCTCTGTCTCTCTGCTTTCTCCCTGATGCTGTCCCCTTATTCATTTATTGATGTGCTGATTATTTGATACTTATTGACAGTCCAATATACTGTGTTAGGTGCTGGAATAGAGCACCAGGAAAACAGACATGGTTCCTGCCTCAAGGCCTGTTCTAGTAACCAATGTTAAAGACACACATATTCAGTTATTCTGGGTTTTCAGTACATAATGACCTCAGTGATAGAAAATGAATACAGGTTTATTTGCCTTTTTACCGTGCTTTGTTTGTGTTGGGACTGTTCTTGGCATTGCTCGGAGACTTCTCTCAGTGTGGTACTCAGGGGCTGCTCTCAGTGGTGCTCTGGGGGATCATACAGTGCTGGGGATTGAACCTGGGCCTCTCCTAGGCAATGACTAGTCTTTCCAGTTATCTCCCTGACCTGATCCCTTACTATCATTTTTATTTTTACTTTTTGGGGGGTCACACTCAGCAGTGCTGAGGGATTACTCCTGGTTCTGATAACTCCTGGAAGGTTTAGGGAACCACATGGGATGCCAGAGATTGAACTCAAGTCAGCTCTGAGCAAGGTAATGCTCTACCCACTATACTATTACTCCAGCCCCTCCATTACTATTTTAATGTAACCTCTGTCTTGGCAAGGAAGGAAACAAAAAAGAAGCTATGCTAACTAAAGAAAATAATTAAACTGGGACCCCAGGATGGCTCAGTAACCAAAGTTCCTGTCTTGCAAGAGTGAGGCTGTGAGTTCGATGCTCAGTGCTGCCCACATGAAGGTCCCTTAACTCTCCTGTTTGGATCTTCTGGTGCTGCAACAGAGCGTGGTATGGGTACTCTGCTGTTGGGCATGTTTGAACACTGCAGCCAACATGTGCAGGCACCAGTGAGCACTGCCCTAGGAGTGTATTTCCCTGCAGCAAGTGTGTGAGCACCGCAGTGATGCCTAATGGGCACAACAATCAAAATAGGCATGAGCGTGGAGACTGAGTGTGTGAATGCTGCCATCATATGTGAAGCTTCTAGTCTGTGTACAAGCTCCTTCGCACATGCTCCCTCTGGGATAGGTGCAGTTTATTTCCCAATCTTGGTAAATGTAAGTACTGTTGCAACACTGATGACAAGCATGTAATGTTTGGAATTCATGTTTTCTTATTCTTTTGAGTAAATGATCAGAAGTAGAACAGCTGGATCATATATTACTTATTATTATTATTATTATTATTATTATTATTGTTATTTGGATTTGGGCCAAACCTGACTGTGCTTAGGGGTTACTCCTGGCTCTGCCATCAGAAATTGCCCCTGGCAGGCTCGGGGGACCATATGGGATTCTTGGATTCCAGCTGAGTCCATCTTGTGATGGCCGGGTGCAAGGCAAATACTGTGCCACTGTGCTACTGCTCCAGCTCCTATTACCTTTATTATTATTATTATTATTATTATTGTTATTGGCTTTTTTTTTTGGTCACACCCGGCAGCACTCAGGGGTTACTCCTATTTCTATGCTCAGAAATCGACCCTGGCAGGCACGAGGACGATGTGGGATGCCAGAATTTGAACCACTGTCCCTCCACATGCAAGGCAAATGCCTTACCCCTGTGCTATCTCTCCGGCCCCCTTTTCTTTTCTTTTTTTCTATTACCTTTATTTATTTATTTATTTATTTATTTATTTATTTATTTATTATTGTGGTTTTTGGGTCACACTCGGCAGTGCTCAGGGGTTATTCCTGGCTCCAGGCTCAGAAATTGCTCCTGGCAGGCACGGGGGACCATATGGGGCGCTGGGATTCGAACCGATGACCTCCTGCATGAAAGGCAAACACCTTACCTCCATGCTATCTCTCCCGCCCCTATTACCTATATTTTTAACTTAATTTGTTTTGGTTTGGGATCACGCCTGATGGTGCTCAGGGATCACTTCTGGAGTGCTTGAGGACCATGTGAATTCTGAACTTGAAACGGTACAGGCTGTGTGCAAGACAGACAAGTATATTAATTGTTACTAATTATAATAATATAATTATATTTACATTATAACATATTATATTACATATTACATAATATGATTTTTTTTGCCATACCTGGTGACGCTCCAGGGTCACTCCTGACTATGTGTTCAGAAATTGCTCCTGGCTTGGGGGATTATATGGAGCACTAGGGGATCAAACCGGGTCCATCCTAAGTTAGCTGTGTGCAAGGCAAATGCCCTACTGCTTGCGCCACCACTCCGGCCCCATCATAATACAAATTTTATATAGCCTATATTTATATAAATATGATATAAAATCACGTATAATATCACATCATATATAGCACAATATAATATATAACGTACAACATAACATATCATTTGATATTGTGTCATAATTATAATGTAACTATTACTAATTAAATTACCATTCTGGGTCCTTTATTTCTAATTTTTGGAGGGGACTATACCAGGTGTACTCAGGAGCTATTTTTGACTCTATGTTCAAAGGCCATTTCTGGTGGTACTTGAGGAACCATATGGGAATCAAACTGATTTGGTTGCATGCAAGGTAAATGGCTTAACCTCTGTACTAGCTCTCCAATACCAACCCCTCCTACTTACTCCATTTTTTATTCTCTCCAATTGTGTACTGATTTGCTTTACTCTCTTTCATATCCAATAATACATAGTTGATCTTTAAACACAGAATAAGGGGCCGGTGCGATAGTACAGCGATAGGTTGTTTGTTTTGCACACAGCTGACCTGGAATGGACCTGGGTTCAATTCTCGGCATCCCATAAGATCCCTTGAGCCTGCCAGGAGCTATTTCTGAGCACAGAGCCAGAGCACAGAGCACTGCTGAGTGGGCGTGACCCCAAAAACCAAACCAAACCAAACCAACACAGAATAAGTAATTTAATGAGTAGAAGTTCCAGTTTTCAAGAGAGATAAAATATGGGGCCGGAGAGATAGCATGGAGGTAAGGTGTTTGCCTTACATGCAGAAGGTCATCAGTTCGAATCCAGCTTCCCATATGGTCCCCTGTGCCTGCCAGGAGCAATTTCTGAGCATGGAGCCAGGAGTTTCCCTTGAGTACTGCCGGGTGTGACCCAAAAACCACACACACATACACACAAAGTAAAACAAAAAATTTGGGGCCGGCGAGGTGGCGCTAGAGGTAAGGTGTCTGCCTTCCAAGCGCTAGCTAAGGAAGGAATGCAGTTTGATGCCCTGGCGTCCCATCTGGTCCCCCAAGCCAGGGGCAATTTCTAAGCGCTTAGCCAGGAGTAACCCCTGAGCATCAAATGGTTGTGGCCCGAAAAACAAAACAAAACAAAACAAAACAAAACAAAAAAAAAAAAGAGAGAGAGAGAGATAAAATATCGGAGCAGGCTGGAGAGACAGCACAAGGGTTAAGGTGCTTGTCTTGCACACAGTGACCTCATTAAATTCCTGGTATTAAGTAAACCAAAACCAAGACTCAAAGGAACTCCCAGTACCATCAGTTGTGGCATTTCCCAAACAAGCAAATAAAAATAAAATTAAAATTATTTGGGTAAACATGAACCAAGAAAGCTTTAAAATGATATGAATGGTCTAATTTCTTTGGAAATTATGTGTTATTATATATGTCAGTACATATACAACAGTGAATCTGGAGATCTCTGCATCTGTGATTAAGAGTGGTTACTTTGGGGCCGGGCGGTGGCGCTGGAGGTAAGGTGCCTGCCTTGCCTGCGCTAGCCTAGGACGGACCGCGGTTCGATCCCCCGGCGTCCCATATGGTCCCCCAAGAAGCCAGGAGCAACTTCTGAGCGCATAGCCAGGAGTAACCCCTGAGCGTCACAGGGTGTGGCCCAAAAACCAAAAAAAAAAAAAAGAGTGGTTACCTTTTTGAGTTGAAGTTGTGAGGAGTATGTGCTTTTTTTTTTTTTTTTTTGGTTTTTTGGGTCACACCCTTTTGATGCTCAGGGGTTACTCCTGGCTAAGTGCTCAGAAATTGCCCCTGGCTTGGGGGACCAGATGGGACACTAGGGGATCGAACCTCGATCCTTCCTTGGCAAGCACTTGCAAGGCAGACATCTTACCTCTAGCGCCACCTCGCCGGCCCCGCTTTTTTTGTAGTAATACTTTTCTAAAATTTGGAAGAAACATTTTCATTATTTTGGGGTTTGGTAGATATGTAAGGAATTTAGTTAGATGTAAATAAGGGAAATAACATTCTATATATATAAAATGAAATGTGTGTGAGAGTAGATTCCTTAAAATTTCAGGGAGCTGGAGCAGTAGTACAGTGAATAGGATGCTTGCCTTGCACATGGCCAACCCAAATTAAATCATGGCACCGCTTATGGTACCCCAACCCTTCAAGACTGATCCCTGAGTGCAGAACCAGAAATAAGCTCAGAGTTCCACTGGGTGTAGGCCCAAAACCATAAGAAAAAAACTCAGCACATTAATTTAGAAAGTTGTTAATAACAGAGTTCCGGGGATTTTGTTTTATTTATTTAATAAAATTTTATTTTGTCACACTCAGCAATGCTCAGGGGTTACTCCTGAATCTACACTTAGAAATTCTGTTGAATCTGGGGAGGACCATATGGAATTACCTGGATCAAATGTAGGGGCATACAGGGCAAGCACCCTACTCAACTGTATTATCTCTCGAACCTCATTTTGAGTTTTAAGTGAGCATAGCATACATAGGTACAGGAGGAATAGAGGAAGAACTTTAGACTGTGGACTGGGGTGGTCAGGGAAGCTTGCAGAAGGATTTTGGATATTATTTACAATTTAGGACTTGGCAATAGATTTCCCAAACACACCCGTCCTGCTAGTCTCATTTGATCTTAGAATCTCATTGCTTTGAGAAAACCTGAGGCCATCTGTTTTTAGAAGCTGGTATCCACACTTAGTTGCTAATTTGGACTTCTAAACCACTTTCAAAATTAATAGCTTTATAAAAGGTCTGAAATTTCCTTTTAAGTGTTTAATATCATATTTATAAACTCAGTCCTTGTTGAGTTCCAGCATATTGCAAATAATTTACAGTGTTGTCCTGTGCAGAGCATAACTAATGTAGATGCACAGCTGTGCAGCTAACTTTTTCTATCAGCAGATGATAAACTCTAAGTGGCCCCATTTGGATGCAGGGAAATAATCCAGGTTTTAAAAGCTGCATTGGTGCAACAGGGATGGAAATTCTACAGCAATGGCATCTCTTACCTGGAAATGATCTGAGCCATAATTAATGTAGCCAGCCTCCTTGCTAATTATTATACCTAGGAAGAACAGGCTGGTCATGAAGTTCACAGCCCTTTGGCCTGCTTATGTGAACAATTTCCTGAGCCATTGCCAGGTCATTCAGGAAGTGGGTCAGCCAGTCACAGGGCCCTGCAGTAAAAAGACAGGGATGGGAATGGTAGAAGAATTGGACTAAGATTCTGCATCTGGGTCAGTTGCTCCAGAAGGATGAAATACAAAGTGGGTATGTTTGTGTTCATTATGAGGATTGCAGATTCTCTTGAGCAATTTCTTAGTTCATTTTAAATTCCTGGAAACCAGCTCTGCTCTTCTCCAATGAACCCACGTGAGATGTGAGATGTTTGTCTTCAAGGTCATCATTCTTGGGCATCTAGAGAAGCTTAGTTAAGTAGATTCTGTGGAGAATATTTTGGGTGCAATAAATACATTTTTGAACATTGGGTGCTAAATTTGAATCAAAATACAGCTGAAAATTTTATACACTGATCTATCCAGTTTGATGGAATCAATGTCTTTACTGTGATTTAAATTTTTTTGTTTGTTTTTGGGTTACACCTGGTGGCTCTCAGGGGTTACTCCTGGCTTTGTGTTCAGAAATTGCTGCTGGCAGGCTTGGGGGACCATATAGGATATGGGGGTTTGAAACTGGGTCCATCCTGGGTCATCTGGTTGCATGGCAAACACCCTACTGCTTTGCTATCACTCCAGCCCCTAATTTATTTAGTAAACACACAATTTGGTGAGTACCTAATATATGCTAAGAATAGCACTTGGTGCTAGGGATATAAAATATTAAAAAAAACATAAAACAAACATCATATATCTTTGCTTCTCCATTTTCTCAGCTTAATATTCTTTTTTATTAACCACATCTGGGAAAAATAATTCTTTGCTTTTATTTTGAGATAGTATCCTGTTGGGTCATACAAAATCAAGACACAATAGGAATCATTGTAAAGGGGCCAGAGAGATAGCATGGAGGTAAGGCGTTTGCCTTTCATGCAGAAGGTCATCGGTTCAATTCCTGGCATCCCATATGGTCCCCTGTGCCTGCCAGGAGCAATTTCTGAGCATGAAGCCAGGAGTAACCCCTGAGCACTGCCGGGTGTGACCCAAAAACCACAAAAAAAAAAAAAAAAAAAAAAAAAAAAGGAATCATTGTAGAAAGTTGGGAAGAGAATCTAATTTTTTTTTTTTTTTTGGTTTTTGGGTCACACCCAGCAGCTCAGGGGTTCCCAGCTCTATGTTCAGAAATCGCTCCTGGTAGGCTCGGGGGACCATATGAGATACTGGGATTCGAACCACCATCCTTCTGCATGCAAGGCAAATGCTTCTCCAACTCATTAGAGAATCTTATTTCTTGAGAAGATTCTGAGCTAGCTTGTGCCAAGCATCAACCAGAGAGCTGTAGTTATTTCTATTTTGTTTTATTTTTTATAAATTGATACAAATTTTTGAAAGCTGTGTAACTTTCTTTTTTATAGGTATATGAATAAAAAATTAATAGTATGAATAATTCTATGCAAACACATTTTAAGATTTGAATAAAATAGATAATTCTTGCAGATACATAATTTAGTAAGAGTGAGGAGAGAAGAATTAAAAAAATGTAAAGAAAAATCTGAATAGGTCTATAAAAGTATTATCTTTACAAAGAAATATTGGCTTTATGTTAGAAAATATGATATTATAGATATTGCTTAAGTATTTGAATTAATAAATAAAATATAATAAAGCTTCTGTAGATGTAAAACAAATTATCTGGATAGATATAGTCTATTTAATATAAATGAGCATTGATTTATTATTGAAAAATGTAAAAATTCTTAGCAAGTACAGATCTTTTTTCTTTTTTGGGGGGCTATACCTGACATTGTTTAGGGGTTACTCTTGGCTCTGCACTTAGAGGTCAATCCTGGCGGTGCTTGGGAACCTTATGGGATGTCAGGGATAGAATCTTGGTCAGTGGCGTGCAAGGCAAATGCCTACCCTCTGTGCTATTGCTCCAGCCCCAGTACAGATCTTAATCAAGTAGAGGACCACCCAAAGCACCATCAATGAGTTCTTATACTCAATGGAAAAGTACTGAGACATTTGTCTTGTTTTTAAAAGTAACTCCTTTAATGCTTCTTTTTCAAAACTTTATTTATTTATTGATTAATTGACTGGTTGTTGGCCTACACCCAGTGGTGCTCAGGGGTTACTCCTGGAGCTCCACTCAGAAATTGCCCCTGGCAGGCTAGGGGACCATATGGGTGCTGGGAATCAAACGGCTCTTTCAAGGGTCAGCCGCATATAAATTGAATGCCCTACTGCTGTGCTATCTCTCCAGCCTCTCCTTTAATGCTTCTTACAAAGCTGTTTTAAAGACTATCAACACCCTAACTATTGTCCTCCATGTCCATGAACCTCAGTATTATTTCTTTAAATCTGAATGGTAATCTAGCTGGATAGAGTATTCCTGGTAAAGTATTCATTTCACTGACCTTTTTGCTGTTAGTTTTTTTCTCTACTGTATCCCACTGCTCTATTCTGGCTCACAGTTTCATTTGATAACTCTGTTGTGAATCTATGGGATTTTCTTTGTACATAAGTCACTTTTAAATTTTTCTGACTTGAATATTCTATCTGTCACATTTGTCATTCTGATTACACTGTTTTGGAGTTTTTCTATTTGGATTTATTTTTTTGCTAGACTTCGTTAGACCTCTTGGATCTATCATGCCTATACTACTACTCAACTTTGAGAAATTCTTTTCTATTATTTCTTTGACTATTGTTTCTTTCTTTTTTTGGCGGGGGGGGGGTCACACCTGACTCTTCGCTCAGAAATTGCTCCTGACAGGCACGGGGAACCATATGGGGTTCTGGGATTTGAACCACCATGCATCCTGAATTGGCTGCAAGTAAGGCAAAAGCCCTACCACTGTGCTCTCTTCAGTCCCCATTTCTTTGACTATTATTTCTTTACCAATTTTGCTTTCTTTTTCTTCAGGGACTCTGATAATTCTTATATTGTTCCTCTTGAACTCATCCCATAGTTCTCTGATGTACTGTTTATTCCTTCCTAGATTCTCCCCTACCCCAATAAATATTATATATATATATATATATATATTTATATATATATATATTAGAGATTTTCTGTATCTCATCTTAGAGCTTCTCCATCTTTTCCTTATCTCCTATTCTACTGCTCAGACCTTCAATTGAGGGTTTTGTTTAAACCATCATCTTCTATGCTTTTCATCTAAATAAATTCTATAGCTTTCTCACTTCTACTCACATACTTTTTTGTGTGTTTTGCTGCTTATTGTTGACAACATCTTTTAGAGTTCATCATACATCCTCAACATGGTGCCAATGAAGCCATTCTCCCTCTCTCTCTCTCTTAGTAATATCTTTATTTAAGCACCATGATTACAAACATGTTTGTAGTCAGGTTTTAGTTATAAAAAATAACACCCCCCTTCACCAGTACAACATTCCCATCACCAATGCCCCCATTGCCCTCCTCCCCAAACCCCTGCCTGTATGCAAGACAGGCATACTACTTTTCTCATTCACTATCATTGTCATGATAGTTGATAGTGTAGTTATTTCTCTAACTGCACTCACCACTCTTTGTGGTGAGCTTCATATCATGGGCCGGTCCTTCCAGCTCTCATATCTATTGTCTCAGGGTGTTATTTTTTTTTAAAATCTCATAGGTGAGTGAGACTATTGTGTCTATCTCTCTCCTTCTGACTTATTTCACTCAACATAATAATTTCCATTCTCTAAGAATCACAGAGATGGTAACTACTAAAAGTTTTCCGGTAACTACTAAAAGTTTTCCGTGTTAATAATTTTACTAGTGAACTTGATGACCTAAAATGTGCCTTTCCTCATTGTGTTTGTGCTCCTGCTTTGTGAAGGGTGAAAATTTATAATCATCCTCTTGGGGGAGTCTCTGAGAAATTAAGCTGGGTGTTCTTTCACTTTTCTGCCTTTCTTCGCCTAGTGATGAGGTATAAGTGTGTGCCGTGTGAATTGAGATGAGTAGAGTTGTGGCCACATATTCAGGAGTTGTGACACTGGTCATGGAAGTATTGAGGAGCAAACAAAGGTGGCCTGCTTATAAGGTGGAGAGTAGGAATGAAGGCTGTTGGACTCAGCTGCAAGGGAGGGGATTTTGTTTTGGTTCAAAAAGTCCCTGGGGATGTCAGCCAGGAAGGAGGTTACTCTCACCTGGAGAATGGATGAGCAAGCAGAAGGTTTCGGTTATTCCAATTTTATATGAAGAGTCTTTGATAGTAAAGTTTGGGTAAATATTTCTTCCTATCCTCTCTCTTCCTCCACAACAAGAGAAAACTTATCAGTATATTGATGTCAGGCCAGGTTATGACCAACTTTTTTGGCCAATAGAAGAAGAGTAGAAGTGACAAATGTGATCTTAAAGCATGTGCTGTAAAAAAGCAGTTATGATTCTTTCTACTCACCCCACTAGGAATTTCAAAAACCATGAAAAGCAAAGACCTGTGGCTGTTGCATAGTGATCCCCAGTGAGAGAGAGAGAGAGAGAGAGAGAGAGAGAGAGAGAGAGAGAGAGAGAGAGAGAGAGAGAGAGAGAGAGATATGTAGGAGGCTGAGTTACACTGGTCACTAATAAACACTTCACTTTAAAAAATGTTTTGCCTTATTTATCTTAAATTTTTTGAATTCACTGATACTGTTGTTGAACAAATAAATTTGTTTATTTATTTAATAGGAACATGCAAGAACCCAGGATGGATCCAGGGCCTCTCACCTGCCAGCCATGTGCTTAACCATTGAGTTCTATCCCCAGCCCTACATATGTTTATTTCAGATGTAATGTGAGTTCTGTGAAGTGATTTTAGTATATGTGCTGCTAAAGCCAGCACTGTGGAGTAGCTTTAGACAGTGCCTCAGAAACGATGCCTCTTCATCTCATCTAGCTGTTTCCTTTCAGGGATCTGACATTTGGCTTGTATTGTGGGGCTCATAAATGCTTTTTATTAGACACAGTGAGATATATATGGCCATTTGCAATGTAGCAGCAACTGATTGCCACCAACTTCTAGTTAATTCACATCAGCTTCTCATTTGGAAAGTTTGTTCATTTATTTGTTAGAAAATACTGAGAGTCCTACAATATTATTATTAGGTAGACTACAACTGGAATCCTTTTTTACGTTATTTAAACATTTTATTTTTGTGGTGCTGGAGATTGAGCTCAAGGTCTCAAGACATGCAAGTCCAGTGCCTTACTATCTAATCATACCTCCAGTCCTGAAATTGATGGTTTTTTAAAAATCAAATGGGGTCAGAGTAAAAGTATAGCCAGTAAGGCATTTGCCATGCACGTGGCCTACCCAGGTTCAAACCCCAAAACTCCATATAGTTCCTGAACCTCACTAGAAGTGATCTCTGAGCTCAGAGCCAAGAGTATGCCCTAAGTATGGGTGGATGTGGCCCCCAAATAAGAAAAATCAATTATCTTTGTTTATGTTCCTGACTTTATTTTTGTATTTGATGCAAAGGGGTTTATGATCATTTGTAATATCTAGGCTGTAAAAAAACAAGATCAAGGAGTATACTCGGGAGAAAACTAGTTTTAAAACATTTGCTTGAGAAGTAACAAGAAATGGACAGAAATTTAATGTCAGTTAGGTTAACAAAATAAGCCAACTGGACACACACAAGCTCTCAAAATGATCTTTTGCCAAGGAAGTGTCCCCTACAGAGATGACCGACTACTAGGATTTACAATGCCAGTTTCTGCTCTGGGAAATTATGTACCGTAGAGACCCAGCAGGAAGCCGAGATAGTCGTAAAGGCAAAGCAGGGGGTATAGCATGGTATGACAAAACTAGCTTTCCTCTGCCCTGGGAGACTCATTCTTATTTTTCAGGCCCACAGAGGGTGCCAGAGCTGATCTGAATGTATTCAGAATGAATCTTCTTAATGACCTGTCAAGTTCAGTGCAATTGCCCAACCTGGCCTTTAATAACTTCCTGGTTTTTAGTACCTGAACCTATAAAGATGATATACAGGCCACAGAGGATGGAGAATGGCCAGGGTGGGTGAAAAGGTGGGGGGGGTACAGGAATTGGGAGCTCCTGTTGAAATAGGTGGCACATGACAGCCCATCTCTTTGGAACTCTTGACTGTGTACCTGTTCTGGCAGCTAGGGACTTCCCCAACTCAAACTCTTTTTCAGTCTATACAATTTTATTCCCTCAAAGGCACAGCTCTGTCATTAGGTTTAGGTGTCAATGAATGTTAGGACTTCCTTGTGTTTTAGATTTATCAGGATCAAAGCCCCATCTGTCAATCACAGAGAGGGAGTCTTGAGGCTTCAAAATAGAATAAATTTAAGTAATTGTCCACTTTTTAGTCATGGACCTTGAATAGGCGAATTTTGACTTTGGATGGTGCTCTTTCTAGTCCTCAAGTGGGAATTGATCCCTGAAGGTTTGAGGCATTATCATCATTCTGCTTCTCTTGGAGACAATAATAGTGAATGTGAAAGCATGAAACTTTCAGATTCTAAGTATCATCAAGCAGGGAAGGTATTTATGGATTGAGATTATCTTTCATATTTCTCAAATTTCTCAAAACTATTATCTTCTAGTCTGCCTATGTGTAGATAATTCTAAAAATTAATCAGAAATATTTTTATCTTTATTTTTTTTGTTTTTGGGGCCACATCTGGTGGTGGTGCTAAGGTCTTACTCCTGGCTCTGCACTCAGAAATCACTCCCGGCAGACTTGGGGGACCATATGAGATGCTGGGGATCAAACTTGGGTCAGCAAGTACCTACTATGCTATTATTGCTCGAGCCCCCCAAAATTAGTTTTAACAGAGTGCCTTGATTTTGCTAGGCATGAAAGGGAGATGATCAATAAGTGAATATACACAGTCACTATAAGTGTTCAAAGCCATTCAAAAATTTCTATTGGCAAATTCTGCCACAGCAGTAAGAGTTTGGTACTATTTTAAAATATGATTGGGTCTTTCTTCTTTACATTTCTTTCTTTTTGTTACTTGTTCCTTCCTCTCCATTCACCCTGATTGCCTTTGTAATGGGCAGACGAAACTATGTTGTTCAAGTAAGAAATTTAGGTAAAAAATACTACATAAAACAACAGATGGTCACAAAACAAGTGCAAATGACTATATCACAATCAATGGCTTGTTGCTTTCTTGCTCCCAGACCTTGATATCCCCCAAATTCTAGAATCTAGGGCCAGAGAGATAGCACAGTGGCAAGGCATTTGCCTTGCATGCGACTGACCGGGATGTACCCGGGTTCAATTCCCAGAATTCCATATGGTTCCCCCCCCCAGCCTTATAGGAGTGATTTCTGAGTGGAGAGCTGGGAGTAATTCCTGAGTACCACTGGTGTGGCCCAAAACCCAACAACAAACAAAATTCTAGAATCTAGATTTAGACTTAAATCCCTAGCAAAATGTGTGTGTGTGTGTGTGTGTGTGTGTGTGTGTGAGAGAGAGAGAGAGAGAGAGAGAGAGAGAGAGAGAGAGAGAGAGAGAGAGAGAGAGAGAGAGAGAGAGAAAGAGAGAGGAGAGAGAGAGAAAGAGAAAGAGAAAGAGGGAAAGAGAGAAGAGAGAAAGAAGGAAACTGAGGGAGCGATGATGCAGGACAGATTAAAAAACTTGCGCGTAGAGTGTTTGCCTTGCACGTAGAGTGTTTGCCTTGCACATAGTCAACCCGGTTTGATTCCCGGCATCCCATATGGTTCCCCAAGCCTGCCAGGAGCAATTTCTGAGCACAGAGCCAAGAGTAACCCTTGTTACCCCAAAACAACAACAACAAAATCTAGCAGAAATGAATAAAATAAAACTTAAACATAGGCAAAAACACTTCACAATTTACTTGATTTCAAAGCTATGTTACTAAATTTGAGAATTCCAACTACAGAATATTCAAATAATTTAGACCTATATAATAATGCCATGCGATCCAAGTAGATATCTTTAAGTTTTCTAGTAGCTGCACTAAAATATAAAAATAGGATGAAAATGATAATAAATTTTAATAATATATTTACATTTAACTCTCTATATTCAAGCATAGATAAGATTGAGATTTACTATGACTAGGGCTAGAGAGATAGCACAGCGGTGGGGTGTTTGCCTTGCACGTGGCTGACACAGGGCAGACCTGAGTTTGATTCTCGGCATCCCATATGGTTCCCTGAGCCTGGCAAGACTGATTTCTAAGTGCAGAGCCAGGAGAGACCCCTGAGCACTGCCAGGTGTGACCAAAAAACAACAACAACAACAACAAAACAAAACAAAAAAACACCAAAAAATAATTACCATGACTTAGAATGAGGGAATTAGAATAGAAGTTAAGTTGGTCTGTTTTGTGTTGTTTTGATCTTCGCCTAGTGGGGCTCAGGAGGATGAGGGAACCTGCCCAGTGAATTTTTAGCCAACAGAGCTAATAGTTCAATGCAGGGATCTCAGAATGTGGAGCTGCTCAAGTCTTGGGAGTTCCCTAGGCTATTCTGGCAGTCCTTGGGGACCAAGGATGCACTTGGCAATAGTTGGGCACCATGTGATAGGTATTTGGGATCCACCCAGAATGAAAAGCATGCTTTTAATCCCTGTACTATTGCTCCAGCTAGCTCTAGTAGTTAAGTTTAAAATAGCATACCAGATAATGGTTTATGATTGAAATGCTTTTCTTTTTATTTTTTTGGGTGGAGGGGCACACCTGGCAGTGCTCAATTGTTACCACTGATTCTGCCCTCAGGAATCACTCTTGGCACTGCTTGGGGGACCATATAGAAAGCTGAGGATTAAACTTGGGTCAGCCATGTGAAAGACAAGTACTATCACTCTGTACTATCACTCTGGCCTTCTTTTTTTTGTTTGTTATCCTGAGGTTCACTCCTGATAGTGCTCAACTCTTCAGTTTTGACCGGACAGTTCAGTTGGATGACTTTTAAGATCTGATGATGCAGTGCTGCTTGGGCCCAGTGGTATTGGGGCTCCTAGGGCCACAACTAGTAGTGGAGGGCATCAAACGCAGGGCCCTGCACTTTCAAGGCATGCACTTTAAATCTCTGAGTTATTTCCCTGGCCCTTTTATTTTGCTTGTTGAGTACATTTATTTTATTTTATTTTATTTTATTTTATTTTTTTTTGGTTTTTGGATCACACCCGGTGGTGCTCAGGGGTTACTCCTGGCTGTCTGCTCAGAAATAGCTCCTGGCAGTCACGGGGGACCATATGGGACACCGGGATTCGAACCAACCACCTTTGGTCCTGGATCAGCTGCTTGCAAGGCAAACACCACTGTGCTATCTCTCCGGGCCCGAGTACATTTATTTTGATGACAGCTCATTGCTCTCTCCATTTCTCTTGCCCCTAATCTTCCCACTCTCCCCAATATCAACACTAGTATTTGGTTTTCTTATCACTAAGCAATAATATGTGATGACTTGGAGAAATGTATACTAGATGATTCATTAATGTTTGTCTTTAAGCAACTAGCTTTATAACCTGGGATTCAAATTTTTGTTCAGAGTTCTCCTGCTTTCTTAACATTTTGAAATGCCTTCAAATATTAAATCCATGTATGTCCAGACTCAATTGTGAAAAAGCATTTTTTTTGGTTAGACATGGTAATGCTCAAAGATTAATTTTGGCTTTGTGCTCAGGAATTACTACTGATAGTGCTCAGGAGACCATATAGGGTGCCAGGGATCATAACTGTACTATTGCTCTGGTTCCTCAATTGTGCAAGTTTTCTATTTTGGCCAAAGTTGGATTTTCAAATTGAAATAGCTGGATGATGTTTTTTGGAAACACCCTAGGGTGGTCAGTGGCTACTCATATCTCTGTGCTCACTGGGTCAATTCCTGGGGCACCATGGAGTACCAAGAATTGAACCTGGGTCTTTTGCAACCAATTCATGCTCTCAGCCAGCTGAGTCTTCTCTCAGCATATGCTGCTTTCATGGAAGTGAAAACAGAAGCTTTCTCAGGTCTGCTATTATCCTTCATCCCAGAAGGAATAAGTAGTAAAATATAGATTTAAATCTATTTTTTTTTTTTTTTGGTTTTTGGGCCACACCCTGCGGTGCTCAGGGGTTACTCCTGGCTGTCTGCTCAGAAATAGCTCCTGGCAGGCACGGGGGACCATATGGGACACTGGGATTCGAACCAACCACCTTTGGTCCTGGATCGGCTGCTTGCAAGGCAAACGCCACTGTGCTATCTCTCCGGGCCCTAAATCTATTTTTAATCTAAAAATATAACTATAACAATAACCATTTAGACATGACCTGAAAGAATAAACACACACTATGAATAAAAGCCATTTATATGGAAAAAGCTGAGACTTGTGTAAAGGGACAGAATGTGCAGTGCAGGAAGAACAATCTCTGAATTCCCTGCTCTGTTCCCCACCGCCCTCCATCCTCTCCTCAATGATTCATATTGGGCTCAGAGTGCAGGTCTTGCTTGGATTTGGGAGGCAGAAGGATGTCTTAAGTAAGATGACCCAAGTCGAAATGAGTTCCAGTTCCATTAGAGCTCAGCCTTAAAGCACTTTCCTTCTTTGGAGAGAAGTGAAGATCAAGTGAGCAGTGACCAGACCCTTCTCTCTCGTTTCCTGAAAGATGATGGGAATTGATGAGAGCCTGTTTATGCCACTCTCGATGCAGTCAGAGAAGGTCTCTTTAGCTGTGGCCCGAGGGTCACAAATCACTCTTTGTGAAAAGACTCTGTGGTCCTGAATGCCAAGTCTACAGCCGCAGCCACCCTGTTTTTCAGCTGTATCCAGAGCCAGGCATGAGATTAATTCATAAAAGGGTTCATAATTAATGAACATTAATTATCCCAGGAAGGAATTTCATAAGTCAATTGGAGACCTTTCACTTCCCAGGTGGGTTCTTATTAGTCAAGTTCAGGGGTGATTGATGGACTCATTCATTTCTTCACCTGTTTTTTCCAATTGGCAAGTCTGTGTGCTTGGCACTGTGCTAGGTTAATAATGTGTCCAGATAATAATGTGCTTTGTGGAATCTTCTTTCTCTTTCTAACACTGTTAAAGACTGAACATTATTTATCACTCTAACATTAGCATCAGAAAATTAAAGATTAATAACAATACTGTTGATGTGGTGATAATAGCTAATTATTCAACTTTAGCTGTGTTAGAAAAATATATAGCTAGCATATCAAATGCCTCATTTCATGATGATTGAATCTTGGAATGGCATTGCCGTGGATTACTAAAACAGGATAAAGTAGAAAAAAAGTGATAGAAGCAGGTAGGTAGAGATGAGACTGCTCTCTGGTCATCGAATTGTGAACCTTACAACAGCTAATGTGCGAAAAAGTTTCACCGGGACCACAGAGAATGACTCAGGGGTTGGGCAGCCTGGTATGCCTGGAGCTGAGTCAGTCTTATGCCAGAAAACTTCAGGGGTGAAGCCTCCTTGTAATTAGGCCAAGGCTTCCCCCACCCCCCCACCCCCATTTCCCCCATATTTTGCTGGGCCTATGCAAACAACGGCGATTGCCATTCTCACACTGTTACTACTGTATATATATATATATATATTTTTTTTTAACACTTACCCTTTAAGAAAGAAAGAAAAAGAAAAAAACAGCTTACTACATGTAAAAAAAAATAAGTGTACTAAAATGCCTGCTTGAATTTAGGCAGGGGATGGGAAGGAGGGAGGGGAGCATTGGTGGAGGGTATGTTGCACTGGCGAAGGGGGGTATTCTGTTAATGACTGAAATCCAACTACAATCATATTTGTAATCATGATGCTTAAATAAAGAATTTATATTAAAAAATTGTGAGCCTTAGCTGTATCCTTGTTCTCCACACCTCTATGTTAGTGTTCTTGAACTGCATGGACAAGATTCTCCATATTCTGAATTGTAAAAAAAAAAGTAAACTTGGTTCATTATTAGTTTAAAATACTAAAAACATTTGAGAGTACAGCTTCATTTTCTATGGGAATAAGGCTCACCAAATACATCCTGAATGATCTAGTGCAATTTCCAAATATCCAAATGACCCCTTCCCCATTTTACCATTTACCCCCTTCCCCTCAGGTAACCTCTGTGATTTTCAAAGTCTAAGAAACACTTTTTTTTTGCCTTTTGCCAGTTCATTGCTTTGGCTATTTATATTCCCTCAATGCAGAAGTCCATCTGGTATTGCCTCTCATTTCCTGACTCATTGCACTTCCCTTAATCACCTCAAGTTCCATCTATCATGTTGGGAAAGGCAGGACTTCATCTTTCTAAAAGGCAGAACAGTGTTTCATTGAGTAGATATACAATAATTTTTTCATCCAGTCATTTGTTGATGGACATTTAGGTTGATTCTGTTTTGACTTTTTTTGCCCCCTATTTCACTTTCCTTTCCCTTACTTCTTTTGCTTAAGGATATTGATATGTAATTTAAGCAGAGAAAGAATCCACTAGTAATTGTCAAGAATTAGTAGTCTGACAGAATTATAATGTAATAAGCTTTCTCACACAAATTCTTTACATCCATACAACAAGCAGTTGTATTATATTACACCCATGTATATCATGCAATATTATCAATATTATACCATGGACTCAAGAGGTGAAGCTATCTACTTAAGGACATAAAAAGTAATGGTTGGGGCTGGAACAGTGACACAAGCAGTAAGGCGCCTGCCTTGCCTGTGCTAGCCTAGGACAGACTGCGGTTTGATCCCCCAGCATCCCATATGGTCCCCCAAGCCAGGAGCCATTTCTAAGCTCATAGCCAGGAGTAACCACTGAGCGTCACTGGGTGTGGCCCCCAAACAAAACAAAACAAAACAAAAAAGAAAGTAATGGTAGAGATCTAAAGCAAGAATATTGTTTCTTGATCATTGCTGGGTTTTATCATTGAGATATCTGACTGATTTGCTCAGGGGAAGGTGAGGCTCCCATGTCCACAAACCCTGCTGGAGCCCACCCTCTTAAAACTAAAGAATATTGTTTCTTCTTTTTATTTACTTGCTTGCTTGTTTTGGTTCACATTCAACTGTGGTCAGGGACTATTACTGATTCTGAGTTTAGGGATCATTCCTGGCAGTGCCAGGGATTAAACTGAGATCAGTTCTGTGCAAGGTTAAGTGATTTGCTCTCTGGTCCAGAATATTTTTCCTTGAGTTCTTTTTTAATATTTTTAAATTTAATTCATTATTATTTATTTATTTATTTATTTATTTTTGGTATTTTTCTGGGGTTACTTCCTAGAGCTACACTCAGAAAACACTCCTGGCAGGCTTTGGGGAACCAAATGGAATGCCAGGGATTGAACCTGTGTTGGCCACATGCAAAGCAATCACCCAACCTACTGTGCTATAACTCCAGCCCCCATGTTCTTTCTATTCCAACCAACCACATTTGTAGTTCTGGAGTCACTTGCTTAGAGTTTTGAAACTGGAGCAGTATTCTATAATTTTGATCTTACTAAGATTTCAGTTGCCTATAAACAACAAATCTTGATGACATTCATTATTCAAATGACAAGCATATCCACTTAAAGAAAGGTCTATATTTCATGCAGCTTTGCATAAACAAGTGTTCTTTCACTTTCTCAGGGAGTGATTTGAGGTCAGCCTGTGTTAGATGAAGTCTCCCTTAGAAAAATAGGGGTGGCAGAAGACTCCACATGCCACTTCTTCTGTCTCTTCAGCTGGTATGTTTGGGGATCTGTGCAGGACAGCTAGCCATAGGCCCACTGGGCTGACCACTTAGTACAGGGGACTGAGATCCCCCCATGCCAGATGGGTCTTCAGGGCCACGCTTGGTAAATCTGGCCATGGGGGGAGCGTGGGAGAGAGAAATTCTTTCCCTATACATACTAGACCCCATCTAGGAGTTCTTTTCTTACTAGTATTCATTTTCAAAAGTGCATGGACACATATGTGTCAGTGCAACATATTCTTTTTAACAACACCCAAAAATATTCTTAATTCTCGACTGTTTCTAGGAAAAAAAATGGAATTCCCTAGATTTGGAGGATAATATTTAAATAGGTCTCTAAAATCAGTGTGTATGTAGACATGACTTTCTATACAGTGGTCCTCTCTGACTGCCAAGCCTAATCCATAAACAATTCATCTATACAATGTATATAGCCCCTGTGATATATTTACCTTCCCCCACACCAGAGCCCCTTCTACTCCCTCATCTCCCAATCTGGACTCGTTATCTTCCCCTTAATTAACCCTCTTTACCCTCAGTTCTTTGATTTGTTAGGCACCAAGACCGACCTCCTGCCCCAACAGATTCTGCCATTTTGCACACCCCTACAAAGCTCATTATTACTCCTTAACTCTCTCACCCCCAACCATCAGTACCCCACATTTACCATTTTTATCTTCAGTACTACACAGTCCTAATCACAGACCAAAGTCATGCATTGGATTTAACAACCCCCAACTATTTCAAAAGACACAAAATGGACACATATGTCTTTTGAATATTTTATGTGTATTTTCTTTAAGAGCTATAACACTTTCTAAGTATTCTTTTACCGTGATGATTCTACCCACTTTTTTTATCTTGTCTTCTCTTTGTGAGCTGTTCAATAAGGAATTTTGGTGGAAGAGTCCCTCAGTTTAATGCTTATGATTGTTGGACTTGTTCTTATGGCCCCATATGCGCTGATAACGCTACGTGGCATTGTTCCTTGTTTGCATAGGCACATTAAAATGGGAAAATACTATACATACAAATAAGTTCTTATCTAATAGAGATTGGAACACATAAATCTCGTAGTGCAATGGGACCTTATGCCCTGAATATTGATATAATGACCTGGCACAGGCCTCAGAAGAATGGGCATCCTCCATTCACCCCTGAACTAGGGAAGCTATCTACGAAACATCCAAGGTTTTTTATAACAACACCTGGAAGCAATCCTCTACCAGGGAAGACCCTACCACTGCTCTGACATCGACTTGCTCAAAAGAGACTTACCTTAACACTAAGAAGACTTGACAACAACAACTACCTGCTTACAGGACAGGGTACTCTGCATTGCACTTTAAGTGAGAGGACACTCCGCATCATCCTGACTCCAATGTAGGATGTGCAGATTCCAGGATCTTTAATATAGCAACATAATACCAACAACAGAGACTGTGTGAAAAATAAAAGCATTGGCACTACAGACAATGACCTGGATTGGACAACCTAGTTTGCCTGGAGCCTAGAGTTGATCTTATGCCAGGAAACTTCAGGGGTAGGGTCTCCTTGTATTTAGGCTAAGGCGTTTCCTTTCCATGTCCCTCATATCTTGGTGGGCCTATGAAAACAATAATTGCCACTCTAACACCATTTTTACTGTGCTCCTTTGACTCTAATCCTTAAGAAAAACAACCCACTTAAAATTTTGAGGTTAACTTAAACTAATATGCATGTGCATGGAAATGTAAAAAAGTACTTTGCCTTTAATATTTAAGGAGTTACATAAGTTTTATGGCTTTAGATTGCTTTGTGTGCTGCTAAGAATTATTATGTACTACTATCTGGGGGCTTGAGGGACAAAGTAATTATACATGGGTTCTGTTTTTATTTTTCTTAATGTTGTTTGACTGAAAGTTCAAAGTTAAGATATCAGCAATGGGACTACTGACAATTCTGTTTATGGGGTGATTGTCCTTTCACTGTAACTTTACCTTGTCCTCTTTCTTTGCATCTTTGTTCTCATAATTAAAAATAAAAAAATTAATAAAAAAAATAGGGGTGGAAGATATGCTCGTGGCAATGGTGACTACTTTTAAGAGGAAGTTGTAACTCTAAACATCTTCCATGTTTATCTTGATCAAAGATCAAAGATCAAGATACAGGTAAGGTCCTGTGTCTCAGGCATCATGCTTAGATACTAAGGCTGGGAAATATTAATTTGCTAACCCAGGATCACACAGCTAGTAAGTGGGATCGTCAATATTTGATTTCAGCCTGTCTGACTTCAGATTTTATTGACATAACTATGATTTTTATATTGCCTAAATGAAAGGTCTATTATGTATTGCTCATTTTGTTACTTCTTTTGCCCACATCTGGTGATACTCGGGCTTATCCCTGGCATGGTGCTTAGGGTTCAGTATTCAAGGGTGCTGGGAATTGAACCCTAGTTAGCAGTGTGCAAGTCAGGTGCCCTATGTACTGTACTATCTCTTTGGTTCTCATTTTGTTACCTCTTATTAAATATAACTTTTTATCTAGTTCCTTATAGAAGGTGGCAAGAAATTTTATTTTTTTGGTTTTTGGGTCACACCTGGTGATGCATTCAGAAATCACTGCATTCAGAAATTGTTCCTGGCAGGCACAGAGGACCATATGGGATGCTGGGATTTGAAGCACTGTCCTTCCTGGGTCACCTGCAAGCAAGGCAAATGCTCTATTGCTGTAATATCTCTCTGGCCCAAGAAACTATTATTTTTGCTAGAATCTACTTCTTGTTCTACAAAATATACCAAGTAATGTATGTATTGGAACAATCATTCTGCCTAAGGCTAGAAATTTGTGCTCAAAAGTTTGATTTGATTTAATATCTCTTTTTTACTTTAATATCTCTATCAAGTGCATTTGTTGATTATTATCTCTCCCTCTACCCTGTGTACATTTAGTTTGATTCATGAAAATGCAGGCCACATGAAAAAAGTTGACTCATTTTTAACTTCAATGTGATGGATTTCTATCTTCTTTTTCTTTTTTTTGTTTGTTTTTGGGTCACACCTGGCAGCACTCAGGGGTTACTCTTAGCTCTATGCTCAGAAATCGCTCCTGGCAGGCTCAGGGGACCATATGGGATGCCAGGATTCGAACCACTTACCTTCTACATGAAAGGCAAATGCCTTCCCTCCATGCTATCTCTCCAGCCCTTGATTTTTATCTTCTAAACCTGAGTGCCAGATGCTTTGCCAACTTAACACATCATCTGTATTATTTTCTTGACCCTTCTAACTCTTCTACAGGAGGTGGGACAACTCAAAAATTTTCTCTTTACCTTAGGAAGAAACTCAGATAAGTGAGATAAAGAAATCTTCTCCAAGGTCATTAGTTCTGGCAGCATCATTGTCATTCTCATACAGAGGTCACTGACTCAGTCAAGCCAGAGAGTGGTCTAGACTTCAGTTGGGGCATTTTGGGTAGTGGTCTCATAAAATGGTAATGGGAAAATGCTTCCTACTAAGGCTCAGTAAATGACAGGGTCTTCTGAATTCTGTTTCTGCACTTTGTGGTCAGTACAGCTTAGGAACCCTTGATCAATATCTACTACATCTTTTGTAAGTGTACTGATCTTGATTTCTTGGGATGATAATAGCCAGTCTTAAGAGTCAAATGGCAGGTGCAGGAAGACTTTAAGAATATAGTGAGTTCAAGCAGCTGATGGAGAGGTAAAGGATGATAGAGCACAGTTTTTAAGAATTTCACTCTGGAGTCAGTTAGACCAGTGAGTCCAAACCTATTACTCTTTTACTCTTAGGACCTGAAGCAATTCATGCTCTGAGCAATTTGGTGATTTATAAATAGGTAATTATGCACACAATGTCAGCTGTATAGATGAAATAAAGTCCTATAAACAAAGCCTTAGTGCCCTCTCAGGTTTTCAGTAAGTGCTACATAATGGGGCCCGTGAGATGGATGGTGAGAGAGTTGCAAGGAGGCCTGGCAGAATGGCACTATGAAGTCAACAGGAAGCTGCATCTAAAGAAACTGCAGTTGACTTTTGTAAAATTAAATCTTAGAAAAGAAAGTTTCAGACTTCCATAGCCAAAAGACAAGAAATGGAAATTTGTTTGTTTATTTTGGACTATATCTGGTGGTACTCAGAGTTTACACTTGGCAGGGCTTGGAAACTTTATGTGGTCCAGGCGATAGCACCTGGGTTAGCATCACACAAAGGCAAACACTTCAGCTACTATTCTATTTTTCTGGGCCCATGAATGGTAACTGGTTTGTTTTTTTTTTGTGTGTGTGTGTGTGTGTGTTTTTTGGGTCACACCCGGCAGTGCTCAGGAGTTATTCCTGGCTCCAGGCTCAGAAATTGCTCCTGGCAGGCACGGGGGACCATATGGGACGCCGGGATTCGAACCGATGACCTCCTGCATGAAAGGCAAATGCCTTACCTCCATGCTATCTTTCCGGCCCCAGTAACTGTATTTTTTAAAAAAGATCTATCTACCAAAATTTGTCCATGTTTTATCTGTAGATAGAGACACCCACACACATACCTGGATGCTTATTTCTTTGCATAGTGCTTATGCAGCTCCCTTTGGAAAGAAGGGCCCTCAGCTACTTTCTTCAACTTTCGCTGAGAGAATGTTCCCTAGGGCCTTGGTTTCTTGATTCCTTTTCTGTTGGATTCAGAAAAACTTGCAAGCAAGCTTAGTCCCTAGATAGCTATTGTGAAAGCACACTCTTTGTAGTGACATGGTCTCAAATTTTCTGGAGAAAATTTTTAGAGGGGTAAAGGTCAGAAGTAAACCAGGATTCCAAATAGATAGGGCAGTACAACTTTCAGGTGAAGAAAAGTATAACTACTGAACAGTAAAGGAGCAATAGTACAGTGGGTAGAGTGTTTTCCTTGCACATGGCCGACCCTGGTTCCATCCCTAGCATCCCACATGGTCCCTGAGCCTTCCAGGAGTGATTTCTGAGCACATATCCAGGAATAACCCTGAGTACCACTGGATTGACACCTCCCCTCCCCCCCACATCTATGGTTTAAGAAACAGGATGTTTTCCTGTTATGCTGAACTATTTACTGTTGACATGGAAGCCGCTCCTGACCTGCTCTCCCTCACATATGCTGGCTGTCTCAGGTCTCACTGGTGGGTTGGATCAGCACTGAAACTCCCTTGATGCCATTTCCAAGGTGAGTGTAAGGTAACAGTGTGTGGTAGCCTATCTGGCCTCATTATCTCTGGAAGTTCACCACTTATTTGGAAGTTAACCAACAGAATTAAGGCGTAGGCTGTAGACAATAATGCCCTGAGATACTGAGGGGAAGTGAGGTGTAGTTCCATACAAAGTCAGGTTGTCTGTTCATACCTGTTGTGTAAGCACTGAGAGTTGTCTTATTTTCATTTGGTGAGGAGGTCCTGACTTGGGCTTTTCCAGAAGCTTCCTTGGAGTTAATTCTATTCAACGTGTTGCCAAACATCATTTTAGATGAAAGCTAGGTTATCTTTCCACACTGTGGCCCCTTTATTTTATAGACTCATGTCTACTTAGATCTTTAGTTATTTGGGAACTAGTGTCTCTTTGATTCTTTCCCTCCCTCCCTCCCTCCCTCCCTCCCTCCCTCCCTCCCTCTCTCCCTCCCTCCCTCTCTCCTTCCCTCCCTCCCTCCTTCCTTTCCTCCCTCCTTCCTTCCTTCCTTCCCTCCTTCCTTCCTTCCTTCCCTCCTTCCTTCCTTCCTTCCTTCCTTCCTTCCTTCCTTCCCTCCTTCCTTCCTTCCTTCCTTCCTTCCTTCCTTCCTTCCTTCCTTCCTTCCTTCCTTCCTTCCTTCCTTCCCTCCTTCCTTTCTTCCTTCCTTCCTTCCCTCCTTCCTTCCTTCCTTCCCTCCTTCCTTCCTTCCTTCCCTCCTTCCTTCCTTCCTTCCTTCCCTCCTTCCTTCCTTCCTCCCCTCCCTCCCTCCCTCCTTCCTTCCTCCCCTCCCTCCCTCCCTCCTTCCTTCCTTCCTTCCTTCCTTCCTTCCTTCCTTCCTTCCTTCCTTCTTTCCTTCCTCCCCTCCCTCCCTCCCTCCTTCCTTCCCTCCTTCCTTCCTTCCTTCCTTCCTTCCTTCCTTCCTTCCTTCCTTCCTTCCTTCCTTCCTTCCTTCCTTCCTTCCTTCCTTCCTTCCTTCCTTCCTTCCTTCCTTCCTTCCTTCCTCCCTCTCTCCCTTCCTCCCTCAGGGTCTACTCCTGGTTCTGGCTCTTGATAACCTTTGAACCATTCTCTGGACCCTTATGGGTTTTTGTTTGTTTGTTTTTGTTTTTGTTTTTTTGGGTCACACTTGCGGTACTCAGGGGTTACTCCTGACTTTGCACTTAGAAATCACTCCTGGCAGGTTTGGGGGACCATACGGGATGTTGGGATATGAACCATCATCTGTCGTGTATCAGCTGTGTGCAAGGCAAACACCCTACCACTGTGCTATCTCTCCAACCTGTTTTTAACTCACCAGCAATGAGAACATAGCAAGTGAGTTTGAGAAGTCCTAGTTTCTACCCTCAATCCCAGTTCAAGCAAGATCCCAGGCCTAATGTGTGCCCCTTGTTTGTCCCTGTCTATCTGTCTCTTCCATCTACCTCTACAGCTTCTCTGTGGACCCGAGAACCATCAACATCCAGGTCTTGTGAGGTTACAACCTTTGGCTCTAGCTGAAGAGTATCTTGTAATCACATAAGAACCACAAGGACTGACCAGAGCAATAACACAGACAGTAGGGCATTTACCTTACACTTAGTCAACCTGGGTTCGATCCCCAGCATCCCATATGGTTCCCTGAGCCTGCTATGAATGATTTCTGAGTGCAGAGCTAGGAGTAACCTTTGAGCTGTGCTGGGTAACTAAAAAAAGAACCACAAAGAATGGGCCAGCTCCAGCCTGGATTATTGACAGACTGACAGGGGCATAAAACAAGACCCTAGAAACACAATGCTTACACCTCAGAGGTGGCTGCAGGAGAGAAAAGAGGGGCAGAAGACCACTAGACAGGGATGGTCCTCTTCCTGAGGAGATGTCTGCTTTCGTAGGCAGCCTGAGCAGAGAGCTCTCAGGACACATGACCTCTGAGAGAGCAGGTGAGACCTAGGTTTGCTGAGATCACCCCAAATACTCCAAATGCTCCCTGCCTGTGTCTGAGCTTTTCTCTGTCTTCCCCTTCCCATCAAAGGGCTTTTTATTTCAGTGCTGTTATCCCTGAACTCTTCTCTGGCAGAATGGGGGGTTTGAAAGAAGTATGTACTTTTGGGTGGGTCAGTCTGTCACCTGGGAGGATGAGGACATGAGAGAGAGAGAGAGAGAGAGAGAGAGAGAGAGAGAGAGAGAGAGAGAGAGAGAGAGAGAGAGAGAGAGAGAGAGAGAGAGAGAGAGAGAGACCCCTAAAACTGTCTGGATGTTGGGATAGGAAGAAATGGGATATCCTTTCTCAGGACAAAAGGGCTGGCTTTTATTTCCTCTAGTGCACTCTTTCAAAAACATCTATATCTGGGCCAGTGAGAAAGCACAGCGGTAGGGTGTTAGCCTTGCACACAGCCAATCCAGTATGGAAGGTGGTTTGAACCCTGGCATTCCATATGGTCTCCTGTGCCTGCCAGGAGTGATTTCTGAGCACAAAGCCAGGAGTAACCCCTGAGCACTGCTGGATGTGATCCCCTCAAAAAAAAAAAAACCCTTTCCCCAAAACTCATCTATGTCTTTCAATCTTTATGATCTCATTTGATACTATTATGAATCTATTTTGTCGAAGAAACCAAAGCAAAGGTTCTGCCTGAACTGAATTTTTTCCCTAAAAACTGTTTCTCCTTCTCCATGTGCCTTGTTAGCTTTGCTGTCCCTAAGCCAATCCTCTTGGGTGTTCAGTCTGTTGAAGAATTTCCCTCCAACTTCTTTCCCCCGTGAGACAAACATTGCTTCTAAACCAACATAAATTTCTTTCTTTCCTCCCAGACTCTACTAACTGCTACCCTCTCTGCAGAGTAACCTAATCTCGGTTTTGCTCAAATCTTCTGTTGTTTAATAATAAGTACACACCCTTTATTCCTAGAATAATTTTGTTTCTTTGGGTGGTGAAGCATGAAGTGGGAACTGCTTCTGACTTTGTGCTCAAGCATCACACTTCAGGCTGTCAGGAATTGAATAATGAATTGTTTTTAAAGTTTAGACAACAATTTATGCTGTTAATTTTGTGTAGTTAGCATCTGATGATTCCTTTGGCATTTGTCTTTTAGGTATTTGGTGTTATTATTTTACTATATTTAATTTTGTTCACTAGCTGTGGAGGGGGGAAGAGTTATTGGTGAGGAGAGTTATTGGTGGAGAGTTATTGGCGGGCAGAGTTATTGGTTGGAGTGGTATTGGCGGTTTTATTGAGGGCTGTCTGGACTTTCTGATCAGGATTGCTGTAAGACCCTGTCTCCCCTTCCTACCTGTTTTGTCCTATTAAAACCCTTTACAGAAAAACTCTTGTTTGGCTGGAGTCTTTGCTGAGTTACAACAGGAGGAAGGTATGTTTGTTATAGCCTGACCCTTTTGTGGTTGGGATCATCAACGTGTGGATCCAGACTCAGAGATCAGTTCAGAACCTCATGCTTGCTCCGGGTGTTTGCTAGGTCACAAAGCCATCTTCTGCCTTTCTTGCTGGGGATCCTGAAAAGCTCCATATAGAACTTGTGGGTGGCACCAATATTTAAATTTATACCCGTGCATTTGCTAGGAAGTGTTTTAAATCAGGGAACCATCCTCTGCTAACTTAGTTGTTTTTTATTTGTTTTCAGCCATGCCTGATGATGCTCAGGGTTTAATCCTGACTCTACACTCAGCAAATACTCCTAACTGTGTTTGGGGACCATATGGGATGCTGGGTATTGAACCCATGTCAGATGTGTGCAAACAAGCGCCCTACCCTCTGTGCTACTGCGCTGGCCCTTAATAGTTGTTTTTATAGTAAATAAGATTAGGTAAATTTCTTGAAGAAATGGTACTATGAAGTGTTGCAACAGCCATATGAAATTCTATCCCCATTAGGAAATATAAACATTAAGATTTAAAAGAAGACAAGAACAGTTTAGACCTCACTGCCCCTTCCCAAGATGTTCTGGATCCTCATCTGTTGTTACTATCAAATGGAAACGGATCTTAGTGTAAGACACTTAGAGGCTTTCAGCTCGTTTTTTTTTTTTTTTTTCTACTGGGAAGTTCCACAGTGTTGTAAGTTGAGAGATATTACTACTGTATTGGAGATGAACAGAATTTGGACTTTATTGTTTGGTAAAAGCATCTTGGTTGTTGATGGATTCATGGTTGCCATCATGAACTGTGAGCAGACTGAATATCTAGTCCCCTCTGACTATTACTTTGTTCTGACATAAATGCCACCTGGAGGCTCATTCAGGGATGCTGGGCTTTGGCATTATTCATCTACCTTTAGAAATACCTTACTCAGTTCTCAACAGTCATTCCTTGATGTAGAAAACTCTTTTCCACTCCCAGGGTCATCCAGCTGCACGGAGAGGGCTGTTTTTCAAATACCTCTTCCTAGGCTGGTATGTCAGTGAGCTTTTGCTGTGGAATATCTCACCCAACTCATAGTGGCTTAAAAGGGCAACCATTTGTCATTTGCTGGTTGGAAATTTGGGCTAGGCCCTGTCAGGTGAATTTTCAGTTCTCTGCTAGAATTGCTCATTCATCTTGATCATTTGTCAGACTGTCTTGTGGCCAGTTACATAAGACCATGTCAGGAGGGAGAGCTTATCTCTACTGCCAGTTGAATCCATCTTAGGGTAGTGAGAACAGCTTGTTTGCATGACCGCTCACAAGATTCTCGGAGAGTGGAATCTTCAAGACTTCTCAAAGCATAGACTCTGAGATGTGCCTGTAATCTCTTATGAATCCAAGCAAGTCGCAGGTCAGCCCTGAGGGATGGAAAAGAGGAATACATTTCACCTTTCTCTATGAGGGTGTGTAAAGACATGCAGAGTGGAGCTAGAGGAGCCCACACCTTAATGAACATGAAATAATTACTACCCCCTGCCAAATAAAAATAAAAGCACATTTCTGCCAGTCTGAAGAAAACAGAAGGATGCATTTTTCTTATTTTTCTTTTAGAAATTAAAAAATATAAGCCTCGAGTTTAGCCACCACCATGGGACTTAGTGAAGCATCATTCTTCTCTTATTGCTAATGACCAATCATTGTTCCACCCACCCCCAAAATTCAATTTATGGATCTGTGATCCCATAGATGGTCTCTTTGGTATTTAGATCACACTAGCATTTTTCTCTGTTGCTAGGCCTTCCGTCATTACAGAATTAACATTATGAAATATTGTCAAAGGACACCACACTCATTTTCTGTGTTTTGATCGTCTGTGTTTTGATTCATCTGGGGGGGGGATGCAAACACTTGCTTTGCTGTTATTTCTGTATTCACTATTTGTTTTTCATCCTGCATCTGAGAAAGGACACCATCTCTGGGCCTGGGGGAGTCAGACTGAGTGAAATCTGGTTTACACTGCTTTGGGCACCAGCTTAATGGCAGATCTGCTTAGTTCTTATGTGATGTTAAATGCTGGAAAGGGTCCTGTCAGGACGATGGTCCTGAGTCAGGATTTCTTATGGAACATCTGTTCAAACTTTTCTCTGAACATCAGACATCTGAATTGAACACAAATATCAGGACAAATCACAGTGGTTTTTTTCTTTTTTGAATATTCACTCTTTTTGGCTGTCCTCATCTGCTTTTTTTCTTTTAATGAATAACTTGTGCATTGTGACTTATTTACTTATTTTTAAATAAATCTCCTTGCATGTTTTATGGCATTAATCTATTCAGAATATAAATTCTCTTTCTTCTTTTTTTTTAGAGGTAGTTTCCTATAGAACCCTGAATATAGTAACTATTCAATGGCCATGCCTTCAAGGTACACTTGTAATTTTTGGATATGTAACTGAAGAGTTAATCCTTTATCATGTTAAGTGAAATAAGTTGAAAGGAGGACAAATAGGGACTGAAGAAATAGCATGGAGGCAAGGCATTTGCCTTGCATGCAGAAGGTCGGTGGTTCGAATCCCAGCATCCCATATGGTCCCCCAAACCTGCCAGGAGTGACTTCTGAATGTAGAGCTAGGAGTAACCCCTGAGTGCTGTTGGGTGTGACACCAAAACAAAAAAAAAAAAAAAAAAAAAAAAAGAACAAATACAGAATGATTTAAATTGTCTATGGTTTATAGAATAACTAGACAAGGAAATTCAGGGTATTAAAGGGGTGATAACATGATTAGCCTTGTTCCCAGAATATAAGAAGGAAGACAGAAAGGGAACTAAATTGAAGAGTTAGCAAGTAGAAGTGGAAAGGAATTAACAGGGAACAGCAGTGAAGGGCCTTGGTGTTGAGAAGTAGTATATCTACATATCCAAACTGCAGAGCCAACAACACGAAAGCAGGAGATCTAAATCGCAACATCCAGACTTAAAAATGTGCCTGTCAGTGAGGAAGGCTGGTGGGAAACTTTAGAAAGAGATCTAGGGATACTAGCAGAGGGAAGTTGACACTGGTGGAGGAACTGATGATGGATAATAGTATATCTAAAACTCAACTACCAATAACTTTGTAAATCCCTGTGTCTTAATAAAAAATAAAAATAAAAATGAAAAGAAGAGTTAATCCTCTATTGATAAGGAGCTATTATTATGAGAGACACTGTTCAAGCACTTGAAATACAAGAATGCATAAATAATTCTTGCCATGTAGGTTAGGCCTTCCTTATTTAATATATTAGGAAACTAAGATTTATTGCAGTTAAGATCAGTTCAACTTTAGAGTCAATATCTTTTATCCTACTGTGAAATAAAATAAAAAAAAAAAACACTTGTTTTGCCAGGGACTGAATCCAGGGAGTCTCACACATGGAAGGCAAGTGTTCTTCTTCTGAGCCCATTTCTGACTCTCTAATAGAATTATTAATACAATAATGATCTGTATAGCCCTTGCTATCATTATTTTATAGGAATAGTCTTACATTTTTTCTAAGATAAGAAATTTGGTATTCTCATATATATGTATGTGTACATATATTAAAGGGGCCATCATACCCAGTTATATTGACTGTGTGGGCTTAATAGTTTGGTGTTTGGGTTAGTGGTACAGTACTCAGGCCTCTTGGTGTTCAAGGGATAGTAGGGCCATACCCAAAAGTATTGGGGTCAAGTGGGGCCCAAGGAGGTTATGTAGTATTGGGAGTAAACTCAAGATCTCACATATTCTAGGCGTATACTCTCATTTGTGTCATAATCCCTATTCTCACTTTCTTATCTTTATATATCATGGTATAGCTATAAGGTGGAAACTATAGTTTTTTGGGGGAGTTGGAGGGAAATTTTGTGGTCACACTCAAGTGGTGCTTAGTGGCCCTTACTGTGTTCATATGAACTCCTGGAAGTGCTCAGGGGGTCATATGTGTTGCTGGACATCATACCTGTATTGTAGCTGAAGGGCACATAGAACTGAGCTCCTGACATCCTGAACTGTCTCTCCAGCTCAGAAGTCATCTTTTAAAGACCTATAGGATGTAGAAATACTAAACACAGTACAAGTCCTAGGGGAAAGATATCCAGAGAGAGGAGGATATACTATGGGTAGAGAGATCTTGTCACTAATGAAGGAGTTTGACCTTAAATGATGTATCTTAAACCTGAAATGCAAGATGGAAGTGCATATAAATTTGTCAAGTTGCTCAGTAATAGTGTTTTTAAAAATCTCTTAAGCATAGAGTGGTGGCGAGGCTTGCCTGCCTCTTCTTTCTTGCCTTAGAACGGCATCTTGATGATTTCATAAGCCATTGTACAAATGAAGACATCAGGCTAGATTTCAACTCTCTTTTTTTCCTACCCCTTCTCCTTACTGTTATTAATTATTATTGAAGTTGAAATCAGTTGCATTTCAGTTGTTGCTTTAAGTCAGGCTGTGAGCTGCATGCAGCCAATTCAGCATCCCTCTGCCATGCTTATACTTCTAGGATCGCCTTCGCCCCAGGAAGTGCACTTGACTTCATTAGTTTGGTTCTAGTTGAAAACCACAGGTTTTGCTTCAAAGCTCATTGGCTCCACAATAGCATTTCTCGAGGGTGTTGCGATTCTCAAGTAGAGCAATTCTCAAATGTGTTTCCAAGTGTTGGAAATTAGCAACACCCTCTAGCTTATGAAATGCGCAGGTGGTGCTGAAGATACCTACTTAACTATTTAAGCCTGGGTAAACATCAAGAGCTCCGTCTTGGATCTCTTTCATTTGAATCCATATTATGTGCTTGAGTGTTGATACACAAGGAACAAGTGAACCTACACTCCTGGGTTTCAAGGGATGAGCTCACATATAGAAATATTAGGAAATGATCAGCATACACATTCTTTAAAAAGTTTTTGTTGTAATAAGAGCAACTAACAGGAAATCCCATCTCAATAAATTGCAAATGTACAATGCATTTTTGTGACTCTGGGCACAGCACTTTACAACTGGTCTCTGGAGTTTATTCATCTTATTCAACTGAAACTTTATGCTTGTTGCTTAGTAACTCCCCAGATACCTCTCCTCGGAGTCCCTGGTAACCATCTTTCGAGTCTTTGATTTTAATATATAGATATTTTCTGATGCACTGAAATTCTCCCTAGAATAAGCAGAGAGAAAAATTCTGCTCCTGGAACTTGGAAAGCCTGTGGGAATCTTGTGACTCCAAAGTGTAATACAATTACATTGAATCAAATAGGAACCTTTAAAAATATGTAAGGAATATAGTCATGATGATTTTAAGCTATTATGATTTGAAAACTTGCTGTTGTATTAATTATTAATTAGAAAATCATGGATGGTGGTAGATGATGGATGGGTGGATAAACGGAAGATGGTGAGGCCTTTCTCAGTTAGGTTCCATACCTGCAGCTCCTTTCAGCCTGGTGGATCTGTAGGTTCAGGATAACGGTGAATAAATGAGCCACAGCAGTCCATTGAAGTTTTAGGAGATATAAAGTTTTATTACAAGGCCCTAACCGCCATGTGCATATCTCATATGGCTTCTAAGTTAAGCAGCCTCTTTCCTGCTCTTGCATCTTCCTGTCTCTTATCTCTCCATTTTGCACCTTTTTTGCTGAGCCTTATCCCCCAGACAACCCCTTAAATTACCAACCACAGACCTCTCTCAGCTATAGAAGGGTCTCCCTCTCCATGTGAGATAGGCAGGAAGTTGGGGGAACGGTAACAACTTGCCAAAATAATACTTGTGTACAAGTATGCAAAGTATTCAGTGCCTTCAAACTTAATCTTGAACGAGCAATTCCAAAACAGTAGTAATTTTGCTAAAAATAACATTTCACATAAAAGGTATTTTTTATGGAATCAAAAAGATAGTATCAGAGTTAAGTTACTTACCTATAAGTGACTCATCCCTATTTGATCCCAATCACCACATTGTTCTCTGAGCACTGCCAGGATATTTCTTGAGCACAGAGCTAGAAGTAATCCCAGACAATGCTGGTGTGGCCAAATCTTCCTATTCTAAGAAAAAAAACAAAGAAATTTAAACAATGTCTTCTAAAAGGGGTTTTATAGATAAGATGAACCCAGCTTCATATTTTATTATAGTGTGTATATAAATCTCTGATTTATGATTTGTATCTATTTCTTATCTCCATGGAATCTTTGGGATTTTATATCTTTTTAGGCGACTAGCTTGAAAAGCTGGAGAAAGAACACAGGAAAGAAGAGAAAAAAAATAAGAATTTAAATGAGTAAGGGGACACATTCATGCTTACATATTCAAATGTAAAGGAAGTAGTATGTGATATTTTGATTAATTTATGCAATATTGAAAAAAAGCAATTCATGGGGGCCCCCACTAGAGAGGGACATTGGTATCAAAATGGGTCACACCTAGTGAAGATGGTCATATACTTTCTTTAACTTATGAAACTGGGGGCCGGAGAGATAGCATGGAGGTAAGGCATTTGCCTTTCATGCAGGTGGTCATCAGTTAGAATCCGGCTTCCCATATGGTCCCCTGTGCCTGCAAGGAGCAATTTCTGAATATGGAGCCAAGAGTTTCCCCTGAGCACTGCTGGCTGTGACCCAAAAACCACACACACACACACACACACACACACACACACACACACATACACACACACACACACACACAAAGCAAAAACTTATGAAACTGTAATTTTGAGGTAATCCTATGTAACTGGACAAAAAACCTCACTAAAAATGAGAGTAGGTCTTTCCTCCCTTCCTCCCTCCCTCTCTTCCTTCCTTCCCTCTTTCTTTTCTTTCTTTCTTTCTTTCTTTCTTTCTTTCTTTCTTTCTTTCTTTCTTTCTTTCTTTCTTTCTTTCTTTCTTTCTTTCTTTCTTTCTTTCTTTCTTTCTTTCTTTCTTTCTTTCTTTCTTTCTTTCTTCTTTCTTCTCTTCTTTTTCTCTTTCTTTCTTTCTTTCTTCTTCTTTCTTTTCTTTCTTTCTCTTCTTTCTTTCTTTCTTTTCTTTCTTTCTTTCTTTCTTTTCTTTCTTTCTTTCATGTCTTTCTTTCTTTCTTTCTTTCTTTCTTCTTTCTTTCTTTTCTTTCTTTCTTTCTTTCTTTCTTTCTTTTTTCTTTCTTTCTTTCTTTCTTTCTTTCTTCTTTCTTTCTTTTCTTTCTTTCTTTCTTTCTTTCTTTCTTTCTCTTTCTTTCTTTTTTCTTTCTTTCTTTCTTTCTTTCTTTCTTTCTTTCTTTCTTTCTTTCTTTCTTTCTTCTTTCTTTCTTTCTTTCTTCTTTCTTTCTTTCTTTCTTTCTTTCTTTTCTTTCTTTCTTTCTTTCTTTCTTTCTTTCTTTCTTTCTTTCTTTCTTTCTTCTTTCTTTCTTTCTTTCTTTCTTCCTTCCTTCTTTCTTCTTTTTCTTTCTTTCGTTCTTTCTTTCATTCTTTCTTTCTTTCTGTCTTTCTTTTCTTTCTTTTTCTTTCTCTCTTTTTTCTTTCTTTCTTTCTTTCTTCTTTCTTTCTTTTTTCTTTCTTTCCTTTCTTCTTCCTTCCTTCCTTCCTTCCTTCCTTCCTTCCTTCCTTCCTTCCTATTCCTTCCTTCCTTCCTTCCTTCCTTCCTTCCTTCCTTCCTTCCTTCCTTCCTTTCTTTCTTTCTTTCTTTCTTTCTTGCTTTCTTTCTTTCTTTCTTTCTTTCTTTCTTCTTTCTTTCTCTTCCTTCCTTCTTTCTTTCTCTTCCTTCCTTCCTTCCTTCCTTCCTTCCTTCCTTCCTTCCTTCCTTCCTTCCTTCCTTCCTTCCTTCCTTCCTTCCTTCCTTCCTTCCTCTCTTTCTTCCTCTCTTTCTTTCTTTCTTCCTCTCTTTCTTCTTTTTCAGTTCTCTTTATTTTAGATTCATTCTCACAGTTGTCCCAAATTTCTATTCTCTTATCCTACCTACCTGGTTGTCTCTTTTCATATATATATATATATATATCCAAAAACCTATATATATGTATATATATATGTATATATATATAGGTTTTTGGATCATAATCAGTGGTAGTTAGGGCTTACTCCTGAATCTGCCTTCAGGGATCATTTATGACAGTGCTCAAGGATCACTCCTGGTGGTCTTGTGGTACTATATAGGTTAGCAGGGACCAAACCTACATCAGTCATATGCAAGGTAAGCACCTTACCTACAGTTCTATCTAACTCCAGAAATGTTTTTTGGTGTTTCTGTTGTGATATCTGTACTTTTGAGCTCTCAGACTCTAGATTATCATGCTTCTGACACCAGGGGAATGGCTGGTAAATCTCTCTGTTCTATGAAGTGCTTGTGTATTTTTATGAATAGTCCCGTTATAAGATTGCCAGGCAATTATCATAACTTTTATCTTTCTTCCTATAATCTTCAGGACAACTAGATGATCCCCAGCATTAGCTCTACCTACATCACACACATGGGAAGCTTATCAAGGGCACAAGTTGTTAAAATCTGTGATTTGCTTCCTCAGCCAAGAACACTGTCATGGAACAGTGTCTGTTGGGAGAACAAGGAACCCTTTACAAATTTACTCAAAGGAAACCTATGATCTCCACTTATGTCTGCCTATAATCAACTCAAGGGGTGCCTTTTGCACAATGGAACCTAAGCAGAGGCTCAATTCCAATTTTTAAAACAAAAGTTTCAAAGACAGCCTCTCATCCACCATGCATGGCATGCATGGCAACGCCATGGTAGCTAGCAAATTTGTACATAGGCACTCCTCATCAATCATTAGAGACAATTCATCCGATCTCTCAAATTCTGTCTGATCAAAGCTATGGACTCTAATTATATTGCTGACCAAAGTTATTGTCCACCTCATTGTTTCAAAACTAGTGACTCTCACTGAAGTAAAGTCAGGCCTGGTTCATGTTTCCCTTTTACTGGGGTGAGTACATTTTAGGATTACAGCCACAAAGAAGGATTTTCCAGGTCAACTTCTTTCAAGAAAATGCTTTCCCTAAAGTATTACAAGACAGGATTGCTACTTTGTACTGACTTCCTCTGTCTTTTTCCGACCAAACAAATAAAAATAAAAAGTAGGCAGTTGGTTGAGTAGCAGCATTTGAGTCTGAAATCCAAACTCAGAAGGATACGTTGTTATGAAAGTTGTGAGGCAGCTTTCTGGTAGAACAAGTCAGCTTTAGCATTGATATACTAATACCTTCTCTTTGTACAAGCTCACAAGTGTTGGAATGGAGAAACAGAGTATTGGAGCCATATTTCTTATTTCTTTCTTTTTCTGGGGGTGGGGCACACTCGGTGACGCTCAGAGATTACTCCTCGTTATGCGCTCAGAAATTGCTCCTGGCTTGGGACACTGGGGATTGAACCCAGATTCGTCCTAGGACCTTTGCTACACCAGCAAGGCAAATGCCTTACTGCTTGCGCCACCACTCCGGCCCTAGGAGCCATATTTCTAAGATAAAATTAATTTTTTTACTAAATAGGTTTTTATTTATTTATTATTTAAGGGGGAGTAATTTGGTCCACACCTAGCAGTGCTCAGGAACTCCTCAGTGCTCTACTGAGATGTTCATCTCTGCTAAGGCTCAGGGGGACCACGAGGTGTTGATGCTAGAGTCCAACCAGAGTTGACACCATGCAAAGCAAGTGCCATAATCTCTGCTCCATCTCCGTCTCTGTGAATTTAAATTCTATTTCTTGTATATATTTGACCAGTTACCTTAACTCTGTCATTCAGTTTTCTAATCACTGTCAATAGCATCTTCGTCCCCATCATCGTTGTCATCCAATTCTGATCCATTTGTTTGTGGCTTTCCCTTACAGCAGGAAATCATGCTCCTTGCACCTGTAGTTATTTTCCTCCCTATAGATGGCTGCACATGCCAATTTATCCCCAAGCACCAGATTGGGTTTTCCTTGATGTTTGAGTTCCTCCTGAGTAGACATCCTGAATATCACCTGGATACAGGCAGTTCCAATTCAGTTGCATCCAAATTTAACAGACTGTGTTCCCTACGGGAGGACAAAGCTAGAGATTTAATGTGTGCAGGAAACTAAACCCATAAATTGAACATAAAGAAAATATGACTCATAGTCATGTTTGTGAATTATTTGTATTAGAGTTTTTTTTTTAATGTATATGATAAAATGACAGCTATCATGTTTGGAATATATACTATGTAACAGGTACCAGACTAGATTTTAAAGAATACAAATATTTTAGCAATCCTTTCAGAGAGATAATGTAATAAGAAAATATGAGGAAGTGAAACTCACAGTTATGATGGATTTATATAAGGCAGTGCTAGCTTATGACACAATTTTCCTCATATATTGGTTTGATTATTTTTCTTGACCTCTGGAAGCCCTAAAATGTGTTTGAAGCATAACTCATCATAGAATGCAAAGGCAGATTTTCCCCAGTCAATATATTTAATATTTTTCTTGCCATGAAAGTCAGACATAGCATACAGCATTTTGAAACAATAGATGAGTAATTAGCTTGCGCTAAGGTTGATGCGGTTAGTGACAAAAGTCAAGGATCAGTCCTCTCTGGGGATCTATGCTCCTGACCATATTTTTATTTGAGTCTGTTTCTATTTTGATTTTCTTTGCTGATTCACCCATAGGGTCAAATGTATTATTGTTAACACATTGGCATATCTCTGTGTAGGACATTGTTTTGCACAGGTCCATCTGTCTTTCACATAGGTTAACAGCATGGAACTTCTCTTGGCCATAGAGGCAGCCAATTTGGGGATAGTAATATTCTCATGGTAGTGAATAAAATAGAAAATCCAGTGATGCAATCGGAATTGATGTTCATACAACATTTTAAAACAATATCTAGTTATTTGTAAAGTCCTGTCTAGCTTGAAGATAGTATCATGTTGTTTATCTACATACTGATAAATATTTTGCATATGGTCAGACAGGGAAGGCCCTAGGTTACTGCCTTCTTTGCTTATAGTTCCTCAAATGCTACATCTGTTGATGGGGCCATTTATTCATTAATTGCAGATACAATTAAGGGACTGGAGTGATATTACAGTGGGTAAGGTGATTGCTGTGTGCACACAGTCAACCTGAGTTTGATCTCTGGCATCCAATATAGTCCCTAAGACTAGCTAGGCCTGATTCTTGAGCAAAGAGCCAGGAGGAAGCCCTGAGCATCATAGGATATGATCAAAACATAAAAAAAATACAAGATAATGCTGAATAAATGTATCATCCTGTTTTTTATTGACAAATATTAGTTAGCTTCTCTTTTTAGTCACTAGGTTATTATTATTTTGGGGGGGGTCACACTTGGCAGCACTCAAGGATTACTCCTGGCAGGCTCGGGGGACAATATGGGATATTGGAATTTGAACCACCATCCTTCTGCATGCAAGGATGCAAGGTAAATGCCCTACCTCCATGCTATCTCTTTGGCCCTTTTTTTAGTCATTATTAAGTGTGATATCAGCCCTTTAAATTTACAAGAAATATGTATCAGAATCTCAAGCTTTTATATCCTATTTTAAGGGCAATGCTAGAGCACTCAGGACTTCTCCATCTCTTAGAGTTCCTTAAAACTTTCCATTAGTTTCATGATTAGTAGAAATTCAGGTTCTTATCATATTATATTTCTTTTATTGGGTAAAATTGTATCAGTTCCATAAAATTTTGATAAATTGAGTTTATACTATGACAAATAAATCAGAAGGGAAACTAATTTTTCAAAGACATGAAAATGCCTTTAGGTGTTTTCATTGGCATCTATTTCTCAAGTCTGTAGTAGAAGTGAGTGTAGTATAGTTCCACATCTGCCATTAACGTGTTTAGTGAGATTGTAAAAGTATTTGTTGTTATTTATAGCTTATAAAAACAATATCATACTAATTTCTTCTCTTTTTGAGTCTGATTAGAATGTGGATGGAAGTGGTTCTGTCATGGTGGAACTCTCTAGAGGACACATGTGATAGGAAGTATTCTGGAACTATTTAGTTCCTTTGAACTTATATTTTTCATATATATAATTGAAATAGGGACTGGAGAAAACTCAACAGGCTAAGACATGCTTTGTATGCAGGAGTCTTATTTGATTTCTAGCCTTACATGATACCCTAAGCATGACTAGAACAACTTCCAAGAAAAGATTTGGGAATATCCCCTGAGTACTACTAGGCGTTGCTCCCAAACAAGCTAAAATGGAAATATTCACATATCCCTCAGAGGTTTATTTCAAATATTATATTTTAATGTCTTTAATGTCTATTATTTCATAAATAAGCATCCAAAAATCTCACATATAAAAATTAGAAATAAATTATTTGTGAAAATTATTTTTTTTGCAGCCCTCTTGGTGACAAAGCTCAATTGTTTGATTATTTTTTTGGTAAAAACAAGTTACCTAAATATGTCAGCACCTACTGAGTATTATCAGCACCTACACAATTTGAAATGAAGCATATTATTGGATTATTGTCTCATACATTTTTAGGAATTCACCTATATACCTTATATATAATAAGGTAGAAATTTATAAAATGTAAATATTACTGAATTCTGAAACACACATGTTCCTAAGGATTTCTGAACTTAAAACTTTAAGGGAATTTTAATTCTATATTTTTCTGCTTTCAAAAAATTTTTTATTGAAAACTTAAAATTATTTATTTGGGGCAGTTGGTTTACACTTGGTTGTCCATAGAGGTCATTTCTGACTCAGCTTTTAGGGACGATCTGTATTGGTGCTCAGGATTAGACAGTAATTCAAACTGGAATCTCAGTTTAAGTGAAGGTATACAAGATGAGACTGTTACCTTCTTTACTCTCTCTGATACCAAAACATATTTTTATAGTGACTTATCTAGTTAATGTTATATGTGGTATTGATGAATTAAATGAGGTAATGGTAGTTTGCAAGATTGTAAATGTTTATATGTTTTAGAGCAGGGGTCCTCAAACTTTTTAAACAGGGGGCCAGTTCACTGTCCTTCAGACCATTGGAGGGTCTGACTATAGTAAAAACAAAATTTATGAATGAATTCTTATGCACACTGCATATATCTTATTTTGCAATGAAGAAGCAAAACGGATACAAATATAATATGTGGCCCGTGGGCCATAGTTTGAGGACCACTGTTTTAGAGGATACACTTTACCAGATCACATTCACTAATAAAGTGACCATATGTTTATATCTAGTCCTCAGGATCTTCCTGTACATTCCTCCCACCTACTTAAATAAAATAATGTCCTTTGGTGATGGGAATGTTGCACTGGTGAAGAGGAATATTCTTTACATGACTGAAACTCAACCACAATCATGTTTGTAACCAAGGTATTTAAATAAAAATATTAATTAAAAAATAAAAAAATGTCCTATCCAAAGCCAAACACAACAGAATCGATACCCAATCTACAAAAGGACACAGAGGAAACCATTTGTACTAGCAGCCCGGGGGGCATAAGAGGGGAATATGGGATGCATGCTGGGAACAGGGTGGAGGGAGGACAACATTGGTGGTGGGAATGTCCCTTTTTCAATGTCACTATGTATCTAAAATATTACTGTGAAAGATTTGTAATCCACTTTGGTCAAAATCAAAATTATTAAAAAAATAAAGTATGTCCTGTGGTTAGAGTGTTAAGAACAATGCCTATTCCCTTGGTGTGCTTCTTTGCATGCTACCTATGAGTGGGATTATCCAATATTTGACTTTATCCTCCCAACTTATTGTGCCAAGCACGACACCATCCAGTTCTATCTGTGTTGCAGCAAAAAGCAGCAAGACTTTCTTTTCTATTACTTTTTTCTTTTTTAAATAAGAGCATTTAGGATTTGTCTTACTTTTTAAAGGGATAGTGTCACATTGTCTGAACCGTTTTATGATAATAGTCTGGAACTCACTTGGAATTCACATTTGGTAAATCCTAAAAGATTTGGAACACATTGGGACTTATGCTAAAAGTTTAAACTCCTTATTCAGCTAGAAAAAGCCTTTTTATATAAGCTGACATAGTTATCCAATAAATAATGTATTTTCCAGCATATAAGACGACTGGGCATATAAGATGACCCCCTGCCTTTTCTGTTGAAATATAAGTTTTGGGCTATATTTGCCATATAAGACTACCTCTCTTTTCATGCAAACCAAGTGGAAATTTAAAAATGTAAGATTTGATTTCAATATGAAAAATTTAATTTAAATGCTTATGTCATGCATGTATTTAGCTGAAAAACTGTCACTTATAAACATAAGGCTATTTGTCATCAAACATGTTTTGTTTTGTTTTGTTTTGGGGCCACACCCGGCAGTGCTCAGAGGTTACTCCTGGATATCTGCTCAGAAACAGCTCCTGGCTGGTACGGAGGACCATATAGGACACTGGGATTCGAACCAACCACCTTAGGTCCTAGATCGGCTGCTTGTAAGGCAAACACTGCTGTGCTATCTCTCCGGCCCCGTCATCAAACATGTAAACATAAAACAGTGATCTATATTGAGAGCAGGTAGAGGGCTCTTCCAAGAGCATCTGGCTGGGTTGCAGTGATTAGTAGGATAGCAAGAGGGAGACAGAGTGCCTACTCTGTGTCCATAAAAGCTGAAAAGAAAGATGCTGGTGGTAAGAGGGGGGCGGATCACTAGTCACTGAAGCTGGAGTAAGTTTTGGCATGCCATATACCGTAGTATAAGACGATCCCTGACTTTTAAGAAGTTTTTCATACGCTGGAAAATACAGTATCTGTCAAGAGGAATTGAAATGCTAGGTAATTATGATAGTATGTCAATAGAATATTGAAATTTAATAGGTTACAAGATTATATGAATATTTATTCATTGATAGCTTTAATAGAATATTTGATTTGTTTTTTTTTTAAATTTAAGCAAGATACTCACTCACACCTACATGTTATTCTTACACTTAGCATTGAGTTTCTCTATTACTGGGAATCACGGAAACAAAGGTAGAGCCTGAGCACTGTCCATGGTACTGACACAGCCTGGTTCTGTCGCCAAAAGCAGAAGGCACTTGCTGACCTATAACAAAATTAAATGACCAATTACCCAAAGTGCTCATACTTCATTTAAAACAAATTTCATGTTTAATTGAGCCTATATCAAATAGATCATCTGGTATTGAGAAGGCATTTTTGTAGTGTAAGACTTACAAGAGAGACTATCAGCAGTATTCCATGTCTGTGGTAAACAGACCAGTCTAATTCATAAGCTACTAAATAGAAATTATTTTGTTTCCTCTGTAGTCACTGGGTAAAGACTAAAGTAATTTATTTAATTAGCCTTTGGAGAGCTCTCTACATTATTTTTATGAATGTAATAGAAACATTGAAAAGCCAAAGGAAAAATAGGAAATTAACTTACATGAAAGTTGCCTTATTAATTTTTACTTTATGTAGAAATGTGTTTTATTGTCTTTAGAACAGTGTAATTTCAGAAGCAGTGAGAGTGTCTCAACTCATATAAAAGGAAATAAACAGAAATTGGGAGAAAACATGTTCTGAGTCTTTGAAGTGGTGAGGGAATTGGGTATGCCAAGGTGCTTAATTTTGGTTCTTGAACTACAATTGGTGTCATTTCCTTTTAACATAAATGTGGTTAAAGGCACCAGAATGGAGTTTGAGGTGAGGCTGGGAAGTAGTTAAAGCATATTTTACTTTTTAATTGTAGGTTAGGTAACATACTTATATAGTATGTGCTTTTAATGAACATAGTTACTGCACTTCATCATCACCAATGTGCCAAGATCCTTCATCACTGTCTTTTAAAGCTTTATTTATTTATTTATTTATTTGTGTATTTATTTATTATGTATATTTATTTATTTTTTATTTATTTATGTATTTATTTTTATTCATTGTTTTAGACCTCATTCAAGAATGTTCAGGGCTTATTCCTGGCTCTGTGCTCAGCTATTTATTACTCTTGGAAGTTTTTGGGGAACCAAATGTGGTGCTGGGCTGTGTGTAAAGTCAATATCTCACTCACTCTACTATCATTCTGGTACTGAAAGTGTGTTTTTAATGCCTCAACATTAGTTACTTGGTTTTTTTATATCTGCAGAATACTATGACCTTTCTCAGTTCTTTTATTCTTTATTAAACCTACCCTCCAGGAATGTTTAAATTATAATGGAAATATCTTGTATGTTTAAAAAGATAAATAGAAACCTACAGATAAACAGGTTTTCGGTGTGAAATAATTATCTTGAGGTACTCAAGAAGTTCCTAAATGCTCTAGTTAAGGACATAATAGCTGCGACTACAGATTATTTGGACTTATAACTAATAGGAATATCTTGTAATACTTGGAATATAGAATCCAGTCATTACCTTCCTTTTCAACATTTTTCATGGTAAATCTGAAGGACATTTAAAATATGTGAACCAGAACTAATTTTTTAACATTAAAAGACTGTTCACACTGGGGCCAGAGTGATAGTACAGTGAGTAAGGTGTTTGCCTCTTATGCCGCCAACCCAGGTTCGATCCCTGATTTTTTATATGGACCCCCCTTTTTTTTTGGATTTTTGAGTCACACCTAGCAGTGCTCAGGGGTTACTCCTGGCTCCAGGCTCAGTAATCGCTCCTGGCAGGCTCAGGGGACCATATGGGATGCTGGGATTTGAACCAATGACCTTCTGCATGAAAGGCAAAAGCCTTACCTCCATGCTATCTCTCCAGTCCCTTATATGGACCCTTGAGCACTGCAGGAGTAACTCCTGAGTTCAGAGTGAGGAATAACCCCTGATCACCACCAGACATGAACTAAAACAAACAGCAACAACAACAAGGAAAAAAGGAAAAAGAAGGTTTTCAAAATGACCCCAGAGGCTCTGTGACAATATGGTCTCATTAATCTCTGCAGCTCAGAAACACTAGTCAGTTTTTAATTCTCTGAAACTTGTAGTTGGTAGAAACTTAGCTTTTATTGACTGTTAAGTTGTTAGTGTTCACTCCAACCTCATGATTAATAAATATCACTTAAATGGGTGAATGAATGAAAGGAGTGAAATGTCAGTGCCATCCTATGAAGTCTTTTTGTTTGCTTTTGGGTCACACTTAGTAGTGCTCATGGAGTTATTTGTGGCTGTAAATTCAGTAATGACTCATGGCAGGCTTGGAGGGCTATATAGGATGCTGGGAATTGAACCTGGATTGGCTGCATGTAAGGCAAGTGTCCTACCTGCTGTACGATCACTCCTGCCCCAATTATTCCACGAAATCTTGATTAAATTATTTTAATCAATTATTTTGTCCTTAATATCAAAAATATTTATTAAAAATTTACTCTGTGCTAGGCATCATAATAGAAGCTGCTAAATAGTAATTATGGTACATAATAGCCAAGCTACTGAGAATTAAGGATAGTCATCTTAGGATAGGTTATAATTTTAGGTACATTGCAGATTAGATATGCATACTGCAGAATTGCTTGGAAAAAGGGAAAAGACAATGACACAGATTAGGAGGAACAAGAAAAAGTCCAACTTTATTGACACTAAAGGGCAGAGCAGAGTTTTTCTTTAAAATACGAAGCAACCTCTGGGACAGGAGTGATAGCGCAGTGGCAGGGTGTTTGCCTTGCATGCAGCTGACGCGAGGATGAACCTGGGTTCGATACTCAGCATCCCATATGGTCCCCAAGCCAAGAGTGATTTCTGAATGCATAGCCAGGAGTAACCCCTGAGCATCATTGGGTGTGGCCCACAAAACCAATATATATACTGAGCAGCCTCTAAAGTTTTAACAGTACTTTTATATGGGATCTGCACTTACAGCTAAAGAGGAAATGTGTTGGATCAGCATTACACATGACAGGATGAATAATATTGCTAGGGAGGGGTAGCATGTAGAGTTAGGGTTACACATGACAAGGCAAGAGATATATTACACAAACATGTCAGGATGAGACGATACATAATCTACAGGCTTCCTCTAATTGGGACCAGACTTTTCTCTACAGGGTGAGACAGAACATAAATTTAGTAAAGGCAGAACTGAGAGTCAGTATCCCCTGACTGGAGGCAGATTTTCCCTTCTCAGGCAGACCTGGTAGGAGTATATATAGGCTACTGTTTATTGCTTTTGAAAATAAAATATCATGTAAAGGAGATTACTTTCAAAACAGAAGTTCTACACCATTTTTATTTCTAAATAAGCAATACATTCCAAGGGGAAGAGAATAATATCAGTCTTTAGTTATGCTTGAAGAATGATATTATTACTTTCTATTATGTTTGAAAGGATAAAAGCTCAGATCTTTACTACTTTGGGGTTCAAAAGTGAAGAGACCTGAGGAGACCTCGACTCATTTTCTGTCTTCTCAGTGTTTCATTATAGGCATAACAGGAATGAGATCATGAGTTGTTGACAGTAGGTGCTTGCTATGTCATTTCATAAATGATATGGAAATTAACTACAATAAAGGCAATTGGACTGGTACCTCTGACCTACATTCAGTAGGGTAGGTTGCAAAGAATGAGTCAGATAGATGCTGTGGCATATATAGCTTGCAAACTAGCCTTGACAGCCTTCCAAGGCAGAGAATAAGCTGGTCATTTATTGTCTATGACTTTGGCATCCCATTCTTGCTTCCTAGCTCCAGAATAGTGAGCCTTTGTTTTCATTAACAGGTACATTAGAAAAGTTATCATATATATTAAGAGCAAGGAATGATATTTACATAGTTAATATGTAATCAGCAAGAACCTTTAAAATATAATGTTAAAGTTATGGGCATTTCTTATTTTGTGTTTGCCTGAGTTCACAATTACTGCCCTCACTGTAGATATTGAAGTAGACATTAAAGTATTCTATTTTTTGGGGGCTGGAGAGATAGCACAGCTGTAAATCGTTTGCCTTGCACATAGCCAACCCACTGTGGTTTGAATCCCGGCATCCCATATGGTCCCCCAAGCCTTTCAGGAGCAATTTATGAGTGCAGAACTAGGAGTAACCCCTGAGCACTGCTGCTGGGTGTGACCCAATCCCCCCCCAAAACCCCACAAAAACACAAAGTATTCTAGTTTTTACTGGGTACACATCCCTGTCCTCAAGTTTAAACTAGCTAGAATTAGTTTACCCAGGGGATAATCCTGATATCATATTAAGGGGGCCATTACTCACACACACAAAAAAATGCCTGAGGAGTCAAAACTTTTTCGGTAAATGGTGGTAGAATAGCTGATTCTTTTGGGGGTAGTTGTGGAATTGGGGTTGTAGAAAGGAAAGGTCTTATTTATTTACTTAAAGAAAAAACATTTTTTTATTTTTGGGTCACACCTGGCAGCGCTCAGGGGTTATTCCTGGCTTTACACTCAGAAATTGCTCCTGACAGGCTCGGGGTACCATATGGGATGCAGGGATTTGATTCACCATCCTTCTGCGTGCAAGGCAAACCATGCTATCTCTGGCCCCTAAAGAAAATTTTAAATTTTGGTGTTTGGGCCATACGTGGTGGTTCTCAGGGCTTATCTCCTGGCTCTGAACTCAGATATTTCCTCAGGTGGTGCTAGGGGGAGGACATATAGAATGTTTGGGCTCAAACCCAGGTTGGCTGTATGCAAGGCAGATGAGCTACTTACTGTATTACTGCTTCAGCCCCAGGAAAGGTCTTTTAAAGAACATACTTAAAATGTTCCACTTCAACATAGCGTTACTGAAGAATAATTTAATATTTATTATATTAGTATATTTAAACATGTTCTGTGTTTTGACCCAAATTATTTAGAAGTTTTGATTCTATCTTTTTTTGTCTGAATAGACTATATTTATAACAGGCAAATGTTTGGAGAAATGAAAACTTAGTACATACTAAGTTCTCCTTGGCTGAAAAGTTTCTTTTCCTTTTCCAATAAGCCTTTCTATTTCTGAAAAAAATTACAAAAAAAAATTGGAGGAATAATATGCATATTGATATGCTCTTAGATTGCCTTTTCCCCCTAAAATTCAGCTAACTTGAGTATGACTGATGAATATATAGAAAAAAACAGTTTTGGCTAATAATAGAATATAAATCATCACAGGTTATTCATTCACATAGGGTTTTATGCCAAAGTCAGACTTATCACTTTATAATTTCAATATGGAAGTTGTGTTTTGAATTTATAGGGAAGAAAATAGAACTTAGGGCAGGACTATTTTTTTTTTGCAGAAAAGAATCATTAGCATAAAAGGCAACTTTATGATAAATCATCTCTTTTGTTTGATTTTCAACTGCAGGCAGCAGTATCGTCTCAAAAAGGCCTTTGTTCTAGTGAGTTTTACAAAAAGGAAGTTAAGTTTCTCATCAGTATCAAGGACTATAATTGTACCTTTTAGTCATTCTCAGATAATTTCACATTATAGTTGTGGCTATTATCTCAGTTAAATTACCCTCTGTTTATTATACTATCTGTACTTGGAACATTAACAAACATTGTCAGAAACATAGAAATAATGGGTATGAAAAGCCTCTAATCTCTTCTGTCTGTTTTTCTGGTCAGTAAAGATGCCTTTTATCATATAGTTATTGCATCTATGGTTAAGTGCATGCTTCAAGGCAATAATCTTCCCTTTGGGAAGTTATTTTACAGTGCCTCTCAGAACAAATTATTATTTTAGGAAGTTGTTCTTAAAGGAATTTCAGGGAACTTGAGAGATAGTACAGAGGTTGAAACTCTTGCCTTGCCGGGGCTGGAGAGATAGCATGGAGGTAAGGTTTGCCTTTCATGCACAAGATCATCGGTTCGAATCCCAGCATCCCATATGCCTTCCAGGAACAATTTCTGAGCATGGAGCCACAAGTAACCCCTGAGCACTGCCGGGTGTGACCCAAAAACCACCCACCCCCCCCCCACACACACACACACACAAACAACAACAAAATCTCTTGCCTTGCATATGGTTGAACTTAGTTCCATCCGTGGCATCACATATGGTCCCTTGAGTGCCTTCAGGATTATTATGTGTGACCCCATGCCCCCAAATTTCCAGTTTTCTCCCTTCAGTATTCATTTGGCTAATTATGTACAATGTATAATATTGATCAATTATAGAAAATACACAATGAAGTGAAGAGGTTAACATGTCTGAGAAGTGATTATGTATGACATATATTTGTTATTTATTTAATTAAAATTTTCCTACACATAGTTAACTTTTAAAACGCTTTTAATAAAACCAGTCCAACTACTGAATATAGGTTCTTCTAATACTCAAATGAATATGTATATCAGATTATGATATCTGTCAGCCTATAGATAACTGCTTTGCAGTTTTTTATGTTAACATGATACATTAGGTCTATTTATTCTACAATAATTCAAATATACCCTTTTAGTTCTCAGACCTGGGAAGAACAACTTTTGCAAACAGAAGAAAACTTTTTCTGAAAAAATAGTGTAAACATACTATTTTCAGACAAAAATTCAAAAATGCTAATCATTTGATTATGATGTTTTTTCATAAAACATTCTTTTTATTATTTTTAGGGTACTCCAATTGGGACTTAGACTTACTAAATTGGTACATGTGAGCATGTAGTGCTGGGGATTGGATTTAAGCTTTCAGTGTGCAAAGTGTGTATTCTAGCTGGAGGAGGTTTTTTCCTAGCATTTTGTTCATAAGCTTATTAGGAATATGAAAGTTGTGTCACCTTTTCCAAATAAAGATGAAAGAATTGCTATAATATATTGTTATATTTTATCTTAATACTTCAGTATATAAGTTGTATGTATAGTATATAGATAGTCTAATATAAAAGTGTATTTCCAAAAGGTTATATAGAACCAAGTGAGGTGATCCAATGAAGGTTATAGAGTAAGAGTAAGACTGGTTATGGTGGATCTGGGCATCTGTTAGCATGAGGTTATCAGTGAAACTCTTTAGGACTGGTCTGGGTTGAAGCTGGAGAGACAGAAAAGTGGGTGGGATATTTACTTGGCACATAGCACATTTGAATTTGATGACCAGAAATGGTCCTTCAAGCACTGACAGGAGTGTTTCCTGAGTGTAAAACCAGGAGTAAGCCCTGGGCACTGCCAGGTGTACCCTGCTCTGCAATGACTTATCTAGTTATGTTCTCACAACCATCACCAATGAATTCACACAGTGCAGTAGTCTAAATTCACACCTTTATCTTTAATATGTGTTCTAAAAAAACTCCCCTCCTTGCATATATTCACAGAAAAGCTCCCCATTTAACCTCATTTTTTGTTCCCGGAACTTTTTCTCCAGGCCCTATCACCAATTCAGGAATGTTTATATGATTTTATGAAGAATAGAGTCCTCATAACTAACTTTTTTTTGGAGCTTCTAAATACATAGGTTTAAAGTTCTCTGCATTGTATAAGTAAGATGGAAATAATTTTTTGCCACCCCTGGGTGCCACCCCTGCTCAGAGGTTACTCCTGGCTATGTATTCAGGAATTACTCCAGGTAGGCTTTTCAAATCACATGGGATGACTGGGGATTGAACTCATATTGGCCACATGGAAGGTAAATGCTACCTGCTGTGCTCCGGCATACTGTAAACAATCTTTCTTTCTGATCTTGGGTACTGCTTTACTGTACCCGAAGAAAAAGTATTCACCTACCACCTGGAGACACAAACTATAACAAGCTAAACACAAAATGGACCTGTTACACTAGGGGGTTACCAGGGGCTGTTAGCAGGGGGTTAGGGGTTGAGATTTGGGATGCAAGCATGAACTATGGTGGAGAGAGGTCAACACTAGTGGTGGGAATGGCTCTAATTCACTGTCACTAAACACCTGAAATATAACTGTGAAAGACTTGTAATTCACAATGGTCTTAATAAAGAAATTAAAAAAAGCTTCTTAGAAAGAGAGTTGACAGCTGTGCCAGTAAAGCCACTATAGAACTTAAACAAACTGGTTTTGGGTTCCTTGGAGGAAGTAATTTACACTGTCATGTATGAGGGAGTGACTTTCCTGTAAGAAGGAGGTGGATGGTATAAGAAAGATAAATGGCGCTGAGAGAAAAGGTGACTAAAACCCTGGGCAGTTTGAAATTTCTTTGGAGGAACTTGGGAGTTAAGTATTTTCTTTCTTTTCCCTTTATCTCTTGTCTGTCTCATATTTCAGTTTTATTGCCTCTCTTTCGCTGTCCATGGTATTGAATTATGATGAAACCCAGACTTAGTTTTAACCTTAGCGATTTCCCAGCCCACACTTTCTTTAAGGTAGAGAATGACTCAAATTCTTTTTTTCTCTGAAAATCATGAGTCATATTAAATCTTTTTACAATAGTCATATCTAATTTCTTCTTATAATTCCTTTTCTCACCAATGCACCGGGCAATGTGTCAGACAGTAAAAGAGTTGGCACCATTTCTGACTTAAAGAACATCAAAGGCTGGATACAAGACCCACTGGAGTGACTAATAATGTTCAGGGATGGCCTTTCCTCTGGCAAGATTAACCTCAGCTGGTCCTGACTCCCAGTTATTGCTCTCCACTTACTAGTTGTATTACCTATTGGTAGTCACTTTGTTACTTTCATTTACTCTCCTGACTATCAGAGAGCTTGCAATACCTATTTTAGGATTATTCTGAGTGTATTATGAAATAATATAAAATATTATACATTATATATATTCTTTCTTGCATATACACTCAAAATACGGGTTTCTTCCCCTTCTTTGAGTATCCATACAGGCTATTTTAATCTGCCTAATGGAAGTTTGTAATTCTTGAAGTCTAGTCTTTTTCTGAATTCTTTTTTATTTGTTCCCAAGAAACAAAGAAGCTCTAAGATCTGATATTTGCATTTTCTAAAGCATTTTATTAAAGAAAAGACTCTGGATCATCTTGGTTAAAAGACATTGTAGAAATAGCAATTCATTTAGACAATGTGGCAAATATTACAATGGGTGACATTTGTATAGGTTCAGCCATGTGAGTACATCTGAAACTGTAGTGATTTTTTTCAATCTCAGTTGGTTATATTAGTGGTGGTGATTTTAAGAAGATGATATTCAAGAGGTGGATACAGTTGAAATGGCACTTGTACTTTGCACTTACCCTAATCATCAAGAACTCAATCCATATTTATTTTTTGTCTATATGTTATTTGTTTGTTTGTTTTTGGTTTTATTTTTGGGTCACACCCGGCAACGCTCAGGGGTTACTCCTGGCTCTACACTCAGAAATAGCTCCTGGCAAGCTCAGGGGATCATATGGGATGCCGGGATTTGAACTACCAACCTTCTGCATACAAGGTAAATGCCTTACCTCCATGCTATCTCTCCGGCCCCTGTTTATATGTTATTAAGGGTGGCTTTTGGGTCAGTGGAATGAGTTGGGAATATAAGTCTTAGATACAGGCAGGGAAGACAAATTCTATAGACTTATTCAGAGCTGTTCATATGTGTACATATTATGAGGGAAGTAAGGAAAGGATATACCTGTGTCTCAGACATTATAGAGGTTTCAGCACTCACAGCAAACTATGTCATGGTTAGCATTCACAAATCAGAGATGAAAAGATTTGTCAAGTCCCAAGTCTATCACCGTTTTTTGGGGGATGGTAAAACACAATAGAGAATCTCAAATTGAATTTTAGATAATTGGTGCTTCAAATATTAAGAAATTCTTATGCTGGCAGGGTAGAAATTTACTTTATATCAGAGCTCTGGTACCATCTTCTTGTGGTTCTCTTGGTGTGGACCTTCACAGGTATTCGGTTTTTCAAGTGAACATAAAAATGGCAGCAGCAGCTCTGTATACCATATCTGGTGTAAAAATACTCACAAAAAGAAGATAGGATAGTTTATTTCTGAGTCTATTTTTTAGTGTGATAAAACAGTTTCTGAAAGGGTTGGGGGCTATTTAAAAGGACAGGAAAACATGCTTTGCATGCAGAAACTCCAAATTTGTTTTCAGGTACCACACTGTTCTCCGATCACCATAACATATATCCCTAAATTGTGTCAAGGTGTGGTCTCACTGACTCCCAGAACTGTTAAACAAGAATAGAAACTTGGGAGCTATATAGCCAGGACAAGGGAAAGGTCCTTGGTTTTCTTGGGTACTGACTGGGAGGATCCCTAAAAGTCTTTTCTAAAAGTTTCCACAAAACTCTCATTTTAATTGGAAAGGGTGGATTTAGGCACATTTTTACACCGGTATTGAGAGGGAGAAATACTATTATAATAGCTTAATTAAAAATGATCAAATCTTGAGCTTGAGATGAGTAATAATTCTAAGGGAGAAAGTAGATACTTGAACACAAGTCGTGCTAATATTAGAAAGAAAGGATAAACAAACATCAGTTTATGCTTCAATTTGTTAACTCCATTGAGCTTCAAAATTTCTATATCAGGATGGATTGGACCTGAAGTGATAGACAGTCCTGTGGGTAGGGTATTTACATTGCATGACACTGACCTGGCTTTTTTCCCTGGCATCCTTTATGGTCTCTTGAGCCTGGTAGGTGCTATCCCTGAGTGCAGAGATAGGTATGGATCTGAGTACTACTCGCTATGGCCAAAACGTTAATATTTTTCTTGAATCATGTTCATGTCACACTTCCAAAGAACATTAAAGGAAATAATGTATATAAATCACTTAACACAATACCTGAATATTAATCACAAAGTTAGCATTGAATAAATATTTACTTGACAATTAGACTTGACTATTTAGATACATTTACTTTTTGCTTTTTTTTTTTCTTTCTCTTTTGGCCACACCCGGCAGCGCTTGGGGTTACTTCTGGTTTTCTGCTCAGAAATTGCTCCTGACAGGCACAGAGGACCATATGGGACGCCAGGATTCGAACCACCTTTAGTTCTGGGTCAGCTGCTTGCAAGGCAAATGCCCTACTGCTGTGCTATCTCTTCGGTCCCGAGATACATTTACTTTTTTTTTTTTTTTAACATTTACTTTTAATTTAGTATTTGGTGTGATCCCAGGCAGTGCAAAGGAATCCTGGGCCTGACTGATACTTAGTCATCTGTGCTAGTGGCACTAGGGTGTGTTGTTGCTCAAGGTGCTTGAGGGAGTGGGCCTCCAGGTTTTTCCTGGGTGCCAGCCCTGGTGGCCAGAAATGGTGAGTCCTAACTTGGGTGTGCTGAAATTTGCGTGGTTGCACTAAGGTAGTCATTGGCAATTTCTTATCAGTCTACACGTTCAAAACCACGCGGGGGCTAGTGTCCCCGCGCACACAAAAAATATTAATAGTATTCCCTATTCTTTAAGTTATGTTTTATGTTTTCAGAATGTCCATTTTGTATTCTGCCCTTTCGCACACCCCTACAAAGCTCATTTTTACTCCTTAACTCTCTCATCCCCAACGATCAGTACCCCACATTTACTCTTTTTAACTTCAGTACTGCACAGTCCTAATCAGAGACCAAAGTCGTGCATTGGATTTAACAACCCCCAACTATTTCAAAAGACATAACATGAACACATATGTCTTTTGAATAATTTATGTGTATTTTCTTTGACAACTTACTAAATATTCTCTTATACAGTGACGGTTTTACCCACTCTTTATCTTTTCTTCTCTTTGTGAGCTGTTCAATAAGGAATTTTGGTGAAAGAGTCCCTCAGTTTAATGCTTATGATTGAACCATGCCATGGGGATTGTTGGACTTGTTCTTACTGTCCCCATATATGCTGATAACACCACATGGCATTGTTCCTTGTTTGCATAAGCGCATTAAAAAGGGAAAATATGATACATACGTATAAGTTAACTTAAACTAATATGCATGTGCATGGAAATGTAAAAAAGCACTATGCCTTTAATGTTTAAGGAGTTACATAAGTTTTATGGCTTTAGATTGCTTTGTGTGCTGCTAAGAAATACTATGTATTACGATCTGGGGACTTGTGGGACAAAGTACTTGTACATGGGTTCTGTTTTATTTTTCTTAATGTTCTTTGGCTGAAAGTTCAAAGTTAAGATATCAGCAAGGGGACTTCTGAGAATTCTGGTTATGGGTGATTGTCTTTCTGTAACTTTACCTTGTCCTCTTTCTTTGCATCTTTGTTCTCATAATTAAAAATAAAAAATTAATTAAAAAAGATGCTTGAGGGAGTGATGGAAGGGCAGCACATGGTGTCAGGTGGAAATAGCCTAAATGTCCTTTGACGAATGGAAGCATAAAGAAAATTATGAAATTATGCATGAAATGGAATATCATACAGCCCTATGAAGTAAAGAAATTTTCAATGACTGAAACTTGAGGACCTTTTGCTTATTAAAATTAGGTTGCAAACAGAAAACACTGCATGATTTTATTCCTATGAGGTGTCTAAAATTATAGCACTAATATAATAAAAGTACTGGAATGGAGTTTGCCAGGAGCTTAGGGAATGCAGAAATGGGGAGCAATAAATCAAGAGGCATAACAATTTTCAGTTAAAAAGGATTTATCTATAAACCCTATAGATAAATAATAACTATAGTTACCAATAGTGTATTAAGATTTGTTAGCAAATGTTAAATAGTCTTATCACAATAAAGAAGCAAAAGTTATCCCTAACTATACTATCAATAAAGGGACCAGAGAGTTAGCATAGCGGAAAGGCTTTTGCCTTCTTGTATGCTGCTGACCTGAAAGGTACCCAGTTCAATTCCTGGCATCCCATATGGTCCCACAACCTGCCAAGGGTCATTTCTGAGTGCAGAGCCAGAAGTAATCCCTGAACACCACAAGATATGACTCCAAACCAACCAACCAACCAACCAACCAACCAACCAACCAACCAACCAACCAACCAAACAACCAACCAATCAATCAATCAATAAAGTTTAAAGTAAAAAAATACTATGAGGGAAGGTTCATTAAATACACTTTTATTGGTTTGGGGCCACTTCTTATGGTGCTCAGGGCTTACTTTACTGCTCAGCGATTATTCCCGCTTGTGTTCAGGGGATCTCATGTGGTGCCTGGAAATGAAACAGGTTCAACTGTCGTGATGTTGCTGGTGGAGTGGGAAAGTCTGGCAAGTGGAGGAGAAGTGGGCAGTCACAGAACTAAACCCTTCAGGAGTGACTGTAAAAGAGCTAACTCTTTTATTATAGGTGAGGGTAGGATACTTATACAGAGGCCTGGCCAATAGGACACTGGGACAGTTTAAACAAAGGGAAGCAAAGGTCATTACTGGTCACACGACCATCAGGGGATGTTAGTGTACCTGGAGTATTTAGTAGCTTAGGAAAAGCAGGGTGTGGGCTCTCTGCTGGGCCATTTCAATAGGCATTCATCTCCCCTATCTTTGATGGTCTTCTCTACACAGTTGCTTGTTGAGGCTTCTTTTAGGGGCCTGGCAAGAGTTGTCTTAATGAGGGTCTTCACTGATCTTCTTAGGTGGGAGCCTTGTCCTGCTTTCTGAAGCCAAGCCCCAGTCAACTATGTGCAAGGCAAGCACATAGGCAACCCTGTACAATGTCTCTGGCCTGAAACATACTTAATTTTTTAAAAAGGGCTCCAGTAGAAAAATCAAAGCTAATATCATCCATTGTAATTTAATGAATTATATATATATATATATATATATATATATATATATATATTTGGGTCACACTCGGCAGTGCTCAGGGGTTACTCCTGGATCTATGCTCAGAAATTGCTCCTAGCAGGCACGGAGTACCATATGAGATGCCGGGATTTGAACCACCATCCTTTTGCATGAAAGGCAAATGCCTTACCTCCATGCTATCTCTCCAGCCCAAGTTAATGAATTTTGAGAGATCTATAATGGTTTTTATTAACAAATAACTGGTAGGTTATAATGTAATAGATTCATGTCCCATTAAACCTTTTTTCAAAAGTTTGTTGATTTACAACAGTGATGGAACACAACTCCTAGAACCATAAAGAAAGAATCCATTCTAGATTCCATTCTTTGCAAATACCAAGATCTCTAGCTACAGAGGCATGATTTTATCATTATCGACAGAGCAAAAATTTTCCAGACACTGCAAAAGAACCTAGGGGAGAGTAAAAGAACATGTGTAGAGCCTGTAGTTATTCCCGTGACAGTATACTTCAAGGGTGGAGAAACCCTGTATCTCTTAGGCAAGGGATTTACCTTTCTAATCTCCCCAATATTTACTATGCCTATGCAAGAAAAAAAAAGAGAAGCACAAATGAATATTTTTTAGTTTTGTTATTGTTGTTGTTTGTTGGTTTTTTTGTGCTTTATTTTGTTTTTATTTCAAGACCATGGTTATTGTGTGGTTGTTGTCTATATTGCTATGGTGCTTTTTGAGTTTTTGGTTTGATTATTTTATCTTTTTTTTGTTGTTGTTGTTGTGGTTTTTGGCTCACACCCGGCAGTACTCAGGGATTATTCCTGGCTCTATGCTCAGAAATTGCTCCTGGCAGGCACAGGGGACCATACGGGATGCCGGGATTCGAACCGAAGACCTTCTGCATGAAAGGCAAACGCCTTACGTCCATGCTATGTCTCGGCTCCTGATTATTTTATCTTTTATCTTTTATTTTATTGTTATTATGTTTTTCTTCCTTTTCCCCTTTTTTTTCTTAAATTGATAGTTATAGCCTCTAGAAGGACTCCTCCCATTTTTGTTTGTTTGATTTTTGCCTCATTTTATTTTATTTATTTATTTATTTATTTATTTATTTATTTATTTATTTATTTATTTATTTTTCTTTTCTTCAAACAGAACCACATAACTTGAACCATCTTGTTCCTCCTCACAAATATAGGGGGAAATAATGGAGGGTACCAAGACCAAACAGTAGTATGAACATTAAGTAGAAATAAAGAAATGATCAGACTTAAACACCAAATCCAAAGCCAATGACAACAGAATTGATGCTCAATTTACAACATGCTAAACACAGAGGAGACCACTTATATTAGCAGCTCAGGGGGGTAAAAGAGGGATATGGGATGCATGCTTGGGAACAGGGGTGGAGGGAGGATAACATTGGTGGTGGGAATGACCCCAATTTAATGTCACTATGTACTTAAAATATTACTGTGAGAGATTTGTAATCCACTTTGATCAAAATAAAAAGAAACAAAAAGAAAAATAACTACACACACAGGAAGAAAATGAATAAACACTTTTCAAAAGAAAAAAAAGTGTTGATTTAATGTCCACTTATTTTGCTTGCTTGCTTGTTTGTTGTTTGGGTCACACCCAGCTGTGCTCAGGGTTTAGACCTGGATATGTGTTTAGGGATTATCCTTGGCTATGCTTGGGGGAGGGAGGACTCTCAAACCCAGGTCACTTGTGCCTTACCATCCCTCCATCTACTATTATTGTACTATATAGAGACAATTTTAAATAAGGTTAAACTATGGCCATCATTATCCCATCTTATGTCTAGTATTTAATATTTTTGGAAATTTGATGCAATCTATATTTTAAAATCAATATGACTATTCACTTTGAGCTGTATACCTTTTTGGGGGTGCATTTCATATCTATTTTCATCTTCATCCTGCAGGTATTTCTCAGCTATTTAAAATAAAAATATCATCTGTCTTCTATTAAAGCAATCACTTACCTACAATCCTTTTATATTGAGTTGTCTCCCTGTTTTACTAAATGAAAAAACTCCCATTAGTACCAGGAATGAAATTAAATTCAAGTACAGAATAACAAAGTCATAGTCAACATTGAATCAAAATGGTATATTTTGTTTTCTTTTTTTTATTGTTTTTTTTTGGGCTATACCCAGTGATGTTTAGGAATTACTCCTGGCTATGCCCTCAGAAATTGCTCCTGGCTTGGCGGACCAGATGGGATCCTGGGGTGAACCACGTCTTAGGCTAGGGCCGGCAAGGCAGACACGTTACCGCTCTGCGCCACCGCTCTGGTCCCATATTTTGTTTTCTTAGCAATATGTTCTAAGATATTTTTATTCACTTAATGCTAGCATTAAAGGTTCAGATATAAGGGCCAGAGATATTGTACTAAAATATGTGGCCAATCCTGTTTAGATAGATCCTTGATATTACATGTTCTCTGAACATGGAGTTATGGAGTGGGGAGTAGCTGGCCAGCTAAGTGTTAACTTCCACTCCTCAAAGACTCTGATGGTTCCATTATCTTGAGTGGAATGATCCATTATCCTTGTGTTTATAACCTCAAGGTCTCAAGATGGCTGTCATCAGGCCGTGTTCTCCAAATAGGAGAGGGGAAAAGGGTTTCCTATTATGAGTGACAATTTTTTTTTCAGAAATACATTTGATAGTCTCTTATAATTAATTTGCCCAAACTTGGTCAATTAATTGCTCTTGTAGGAGATTGGAAAAGAGAACATTTGACAAAGGGAAGAAAATTATTATGATTTGTTCAGGAAAATCATGATTTATCTTTTGGAGCTGGGCATTCTGAAGCCTAAATAAAAAAGTTTTTTTTAAGTGGAAATACAGGTACATAAGGAGCAATGGCTATAGGAAAGGAAACTAATAGTGTCAGCCACAGGCAGGTATTTGTTTTTTAAAATGTCTGAGTCTGACACAAAAAATCCATAAATATTAGAATAAATGAAACTTTCTTTGACAGATAAACTGAGGCCCAGAGAGTAGAAAGTATATGATTTTCCTGAGGCCACACAGCAAATGAGAAGACTAAGTGGAACTATAATTCATCGGTGCTAGCTTCTGGCCTGAAGTTCTTCCTATTAATAAAGCTACATTCTAGTTTTTGTCTTATTATTTATGGAAAACTTAATGCGACATGTTTCTTCTAGTTTTTTTTTAATGTCTGATAAAATGACTTAACTTATAGAAGTATTTTCCTTGGAACTTAGGTAAGGAAAATCACATTTAAATATTTTCCCCAGTAAGAGGCAATTAATCTTCTTTAAATGACCTACTGCTATGGAGTAAGATGATCAGAATGCAATAAACTGAGTTTTAAAGTGTTGTTTATGTACTTATCAAGATTATTAAATATGAGGAAGAAACACTTTGAACTTACAGAACAAATGTGAGATTCAAACATGCAAACAATACTAGTGTTTAAAAATATACTGTAGAGCAGTAGAGATAGTACAGCGGTAGGGAGTTTGTCTTGCATGCAGCTGATTCAGGACAGATGGTGGTTCAATCTCGACATACCATATGGTCCTCAGTGCCTGCCAGGAGAGATTTCTGAGCCACTGAATGCTGCCAGGTGCGGCCCCCAAACCAAACCAAAAAAAAAAAAAAAAAAGATATACTTGCTACTGAACTTTCGGGGAGGACCGAGAGCACAGTGGTAGGGCATTTGCCTTGCATGTGGCTGACCCAAAAGGGGCCTGGGTTCGATCCCCAGAGCCCCATATGATCCCTGGAGCCAGGAGCAATGATTTATGAGCACATAGTCCTGAGTGTTACCGGGTGTAGCCCCCTCCTCCCCCTAAAATACTGTAGAGGTATAGTATAGAGTGATTGTACAACAGGTAGGGCAAGTATTTTGCACATGATTGTCCTAGATTCAGTCGCCAGCATCTTGTATATTCCCCTGAACCCTCCAAGAATGATCCCTGAGCTCAGAGCCAAGAGTAAGCCCCAAGAACAACATGCCATAGCTACTGGCATGGCCCCCCAATAAAACAAAGATATATAGTGTCTATATGTATATATGTATACATACACTACATATATGTATATAGTGTAGGTTTTAATCTATTCATTTTAAAGATAAGGATATAGACTTATTGAGGTTCTGATTTGCTAAAAGTCAGAAAGCATAGCAGAGATGGAGTTCACATTGTGAAAGCTGGACTGAAAAGTTTGTTTTGTCATGATCTCAAACTCCTGTGTTCTCTTCAGTTTCCTAGATAGGGCCAGAGTGTGTATTAATACTTTATCTTACTTGTAAAATGTTTGGCAATTAACATAGTAATATTTTTTATATAAAGAAAGTTTCATTTTGGGACTGGAGAGATAGTACAGAATGGCACCCACCATTCTTGCCATGCACTTGGCCAGCCAGAGTTTGATCCCTGATATCTCATAGGGTCCTTTAAGCACCAGAAGTATTTTTTTTAATTATATCATTTTTATTTTGACAAAAGTGGATTACATATATTTCACAGTAATATTTTAGGTACATATTAAATTGAATCAAGGGAATTCCCATCACCAAAGTTGTCCTCCCTCCACCCCTGTTCCCAGCTTGCATCTCATATCCCCCACCCTTACCCCCTGGGATGCTAGTATAAATGGTCCCCTCTGTGTCTAGCTTACTACTTAGTGATCATACAATTGTTTGGTCGTGGTACCCTCCATTATTTCTCCCTCGATTTGAGAGGCAGAACTAAATGGTTCTAGTGATGTGATTCTGTTTGAAGAAAAGAAAAGCAATAAAATGGGGTAAAAATCAAATAAACCTAAAATGAGCAGAGTCCTTCTTAGAGACTCCCAACATCAGTTTGAGAGAAGAAAGAGAAAAAGAAGGAGAAACACCACAACAATACAAAAAGAAATATCAAACAAAAAATCCAATGAGCACTAAAGCAGTAATTTCTAACTTTAAAGCTGGAAGTAACCATTGAACATTGCCAGATATGATCCCCAATCCAAAAAAATAATAAAAAAAAATGCTTCCTTTGTTCCACAGACTAAAAGTCTATCTATTATCTATTACCATTAGGTTCATATCGAAGTGTAAGTTGACTTTCTTGGAATTTCAATGTAGGTCTTTAAAAAGCTTTGCAGGTATTTTGAATTTTTATATCAACATAAAGAAGCAAAACATATATTATGAGTTGTTTAAAGATTCCAGAAGCTATTATGCATCATAATGTGTACTGAAGTTAATTCTAAAACATATCTATAGCTCATTTTATTTTATGCCATGGCACCTTGTTTATAGTATAGTATATTTATGGGTTAGAATGCTATTAAATATTCTGGCCTTATGTGGTTGTTTTTTTCTTTCCTGATAAAATTTTAAAATGACATTTAATGTTTTAAGAAACATTGTACTTGAGGTGCAAAGCTGTTTTATTATTTTGTTACAAGTTAGTATTTTTTTTTGGTAATCATTAATATCTTACTGACCTGGCTTGTGTTAAAGATTTATTCTTCTGAGTTTATGATTCTTAACTTGTAGAATTTTTTTTGTTAGAATAAGCAAAGTACTGTGTTAACTTAAAAAGCTTAGAATGGGTCTTATCTAACACAAATAATAATTAATCCTTTAGATATTTGCTATTACAGTGGACAAAATTACTTCTTTACAACTAGACATTTTTCTATTAGGAGACAATTTTCCATAGGTCACTTGTGTTTAAAAGAATTTTATGAGCAAAGACGTTGGTTGCCTTTGTCCTTTTTAAGGATGCTTGTATAGCATTCAGCCTTGAAGAATAATGTTTCTTAGTGCAAAGGGGAAATTTGCCTACAGCCTTGGAAGATAATATATAGGGCATAGGTCATCACTCATAATTTCCATTACAAAAATTGGGGTTCTATGTAAGCTTTGTATTCTTCTTCCTTTTTTTGTTTTTTTGGGCCACACTCGGTGGTGCTCAGAGGTCACTCCTGGCTCTGCATTCAGAAACCACTCCTGGCAGGCATGGGGTATTATATGGGATACTGGGGATTAAACCCCTGGGGGGCCACGTGCAAGGCAAATGCCCTTCCTGCTGTACTATCACTCTACCACCTTATATTATTCTTCTATGGTGCAGAACTCTTATGCTTGTTTTTTTGTTTGTTTGTTTTTGTGTGTGTGTTTTGTTTTGTTTTGTTTTTTTGGGTCACACCCGGCAGCGCTCAGAGGTTACTCCTGGCTCTATGCTCAGAAATCGCCCCTGGCAGGCACAGGGGACCATATGGGATGCTGGGATTCGAATCACCGTCCTTCTTTCTGCATGAAAGGCAAACACTTTACCTCCATGCTATCTCTCCGGTCCCTTATGCTTGTTTTTGAGCCATAATCAGCAGTGCTCAGAGGCTACTCTTGGTCTTCTGCTTGAGGATTCCTTGTGGGTAACCTGAAACAGTATCTGGGACTTCAGTATAAAAAACATACACTCAACCAGTCCAGCCCTGCAATGCAGCCCTTTTGGTTCTCCCCTGTAGGTAGAGGTATTTGAAGAATTTCCACTCTAGTGGGTACTCTGGTGACTGCATATCAAATAAGAGATAAATTCTTGTCTCTGAAGAGTCTCTTGCTCATCAGCATATGCATGTAAACGATGTTAGCTTCTAAGGAAAAATGAAATTCTAAGTTCTTTATAACTTTTGTCAGTTTTCCAAACTAAACTTTCATGGTCATCTTATCCACCAGTCTAGATTAGCAATATTTTCACTTTGGTTTATTGATCATTGATTTTGACTAACATATGGTTATGTTAAGGACTTTTTCTTGGCCCTGCACTTACTCCAGGTGGGGATCTTGGAGGTACCAGTTGTGATTCCAGAGATTAAACCCAGGTCGATTGTGTGCAAACCCTATCTGCTGTACTAATTTTCTAGCCATGGATTAGCAGTGTTAATAAAGACAAACACTTGAATTTAAAAAAAATTAAGGAGGACTTAAACTTCTTAATATCTCAAATGAATAGATTAGAAGCCACAAATAAGTATTAAATTGCTATATCAAATTCTTATATATTAGATTTAAAAATATTTGAAACACTGCAGATAAAGTTGAATCCTACTTTTCCCTTTTATCCTCAGAATGGTTTTTACTTCCTACAGACAATATTTTGATTTGGTTGTGTGTCTGTAATCTTACACATGTTTAAAATCCTGCAGTTTAAAAATTGTATAATTCTTGTCAAAGTGTATGATCTTTCAATTCTCTTTTCTTATTTAGCATTTTCAATCTAAAATGTACATATATTCAGTTATTGATGTTCTTCATTGTTATATAACTCTAATGTTTCTTACTTATCTACACATTATTAATTAGGAATTAGACATTTGAGCTGTGTCCAATACTTTCATGTTACAAATGGTGTGATGAGCACCTTTCTATCTTGGCACGGTGAAGACAGATTTCTCTAGAATAACTAGAGTTGACACTGTGCCAGTCTGGGTGTATGAAAACATGGCAAGCTCTATTTTTGCATTTTGGAAGCAGCCAGCTACTCTGTTCTACAGTCGACTGCCACCTACTTGAGGCTGCCAGGTTGTGAGGAAGTTTGAGGTAGCCATGTGGCAAGGCCATGAAGAGAAGGAGTTAGAGAGAGAGAGACAAACCCTTCTGCTCTCCTTGCCATTGCAGCCATCCTTGTTCAAGTGCCAGACATATGAGTATAAAGTCACTGTGAATGTTCCAAATGCCACATGGAGCATTGACAAGCTGTCCCCACTGGGGTTCTTTCAAAACTGCAGAATAAAAAGCAGAAAAAATTCAATTGTCTCAAATCATTAGGCTTAGAAAATCAAGATGACCATTTTTTTTTCTGACCAGTATTTCTTTCTCTGTCTTAATGAGAAAGCATTCTTTATATACTGTGGGTACCAGCGATTTGTGTCTTAGTGAGGAATTTGAATGTATGAAGGCATGAATCCAAATTCAGTTGATTTGTCCTTTAACTGTCACCAATTGTACTGTATTGAAGCTTCCTTCTCTAGGAGGAGAAGGACAGTATTTTAGCTTCTTTATTGCATTTTGGCCACACTCCATCATTAGAATGGATATGTTGGCCATTTTTTGAGTTTTATTTCTTTGGGTTTTAAGTCAAATCTTATATTTGAAACTCAAAAGTGCTCTAGATATCTCTTCTGACTTGGAGACATCCTGAATTTGGAGTTGTGTGTTGTTGAGTGTGTTGGATGGCTCATCTCACATGCGGTGGGTTGTTGGTCTGGTAGGAAGGAAAAGGGAGGCAGATTACACTATGCATTATTGCTCCTAGGTATTGAAGTTTAACATGTTCCTTGCTTGGTCCTAAATGATATTTGAGCTTGATGTCTATGGGTCCCATAGTGCATTATAGGCATTTCCAGCAATTTCAGCTGATGGTAGTTTGCCTGCCATGCAGTCTCTGAAGATATTGAGGATTCTTTACATAATGGCTATAGCTTTTTCTGAGGTTCCATCAGTTGCTTCATTAAGCATTTTGGGTTCCTCTTTGCATTATGATAAACTAGTACCAGCAAGAGCCTCAAAAAACAGACCTCTTGGTTGAACTCAAGATGGGGATGGAGGATTTCTTGCCTGTCTTTGTTTTTCTTTGCTATCTTCTATGATGCTCATCTCTTCTACTCACCTTTAGGCCTACTCCATAAGCACAGGGCTGATCATCAATTTCAGTAGGATTTTTCCAGGAAGCAAAATATCAATAGGATCTTCCTTCCTGTGAGTATAGATAACTTTGCTAATCTAGAGTTTTTTCTTGGTTTTTGGAAGAGAAAGATCATTTTTATCTTCTACCAGAAATAGGTAGAAGTTAACTTAAGTAAAAGAGAAGTTCTTTCTAACCATGTGTAAATTAGAAGTTTAGGATAGAGTCACTTCTGTTGAAAATGCAATTTTTTCTGAAAAAAATTCTGAAAAGATTCTGAAAAAATTTACTGCTTTACATTTTATTTTTTGGTTTTTGGGTCACACTCAGAGGTGCTCCTGGCTCTGCACTCAGAAATCGCTCCTGGCAGGCTCAGGGGACCATATGGGATGCCAGGATCGAACTGTTTGTTGGCAGCATGCAAGGGAAATGCCCTACCACTGTGCTATTGCTTTGGCCCCTTCTTTACATTTCTGTTATTGTGTGAACCTTGAAACTGCTTTTCTTGGGTTTCCTAAGAGTACCCTGTAATATAATTATTTTATTCCTCTATTAATTATTTGGTTCAAAGATTTATTCCCAAACTCTTAGCCAACTTTCATATCTATCTATCTATCTATCTATCTATCTATCTATCTATCTATCTATCTATCTATCTATCTATCTATCTATCTATCATCTATCTATCTATCTATCTATCTATCTATCTATCTATCTATCTATCTATCTATCTATCATCTATCTATCTATCTATCTATCTATCTATCTATCTATCTATCTATCTATCTATCTATCTATCTATCTATCTATCTATCTATCTATCTATCTATCATCTATTTATCTATCTATCTATCTATCTATCTATCCATCTATCTATCTATCTATCTATCTATCTATCTATCTATCTATCTATCTATCTATCTATCTATCTATCATCTATCTATCTATCTATCATCTATCTATCTATCTATCTATTTCTATCTATCTTCATCATCATCATCATCTATCTAGGTTTTGGGGTCACTAAATGCTAAGGAATTACTCCTAGTTATACATTCAGTAGTAAATCTTGGCAGTGCTCTGGGGACCACTTGGGATGCTGGGGATCAAACCTGGGTTGGCTGCATGCAGGGCAAGTACTTATTAACTCTTCTGCTCTTACTTTTATTAATGTGGATTTGACTTTTAAGAAATTTTCAATTTTGATATGACCAAGTTTAGGTGTGATATAAGGAAACTTAACCTACACTAAAGACATGAGGATTTTTCCTAAGAGTTGTAAAAGTTTGCTTTATACATTCTGGTCTCTCATCAGTCTGACACATAAAATTTTTGTGTGTGATGTTATGAAGGAAAAAATTTATTTTAGGGGCCAGAGAGATAGCGTGAAGGTAAGGTATTTGCCTTTCATGCAGAAGGGTGGTGGTTTGAATCCTGGCATCCCATATGGTCCGCCGAGCCTGACAGGAGCGATTTCTGAGTATAGATTTCTGAGTACTGCCGGGTGTGACCCAAAAACCAAAAAAATTTTTTTATTTTATATATAAGTATATAAAGTTTAATTAATATAGTTTAATAAATCCTTATATATTTTTTACAGGAATCAAAACCACAAGTTTTGTCTGTCTATATTTTCATTGTGCATAGCTCTGCCTCTTTCATCTTTATTCTGTTTCCTTAATATATTGACCTTCTATGAAGCAATTCTATACTAATTTCTTTGCTTTCTATATATTTAATATCTAGAAAGGCAAGTGTTTCATCAATGTTTTCCTTTCTTCCAGAATAATTTTATTATTCTAGGCATTTTCTACTTGCATATATATTTTATAATTGACATTTCATTCTGTAAAATACTATGGTAAAATTTTGATTAGCAATGTATTGGATTTATGAATTAATTTGGGGATAAACTACTCTTCAAATGTAAAATGACTTAGTTGCTTCACAGTCTAAATACATTAGTGCTTCCATTTAGGGTCTAGCTAATATATCTTACTTACTTTACAATAACTTTATGCCAAGCTTTATCTGTTGTCATGGTCAATGCCTAACACAAAGCTTCCCTCAATGAATATTTGTGACATTAATGAATGGACCATCTGTAGATATTTGTATTAGACATTTTATAACATAGACAGAATATGTTTGGGAACTATGCCACTAACTATAAATTTTCAAAATTACAAAAATGTTATCCATAATTTAGCATGAGACTCCAGTCTCTCAACAAGAATATATAATTTGTAATTATTAAAGCAGCCATACATCAACATTTTGCATTTTGTATGGCCTGTGTTAGTGTTAATAATATTATTTCTGCTTCTTTGTTGAAAATGGTAGAGTGAATTAGGCTTTAGATTTTATATTGTAATTTGTTAAAAGCAAACTTTTTGTTGGGGCAGGATACTTCCGGTGGTGCTCATGGGCTATTTCTGGCTCTATACTCAGAAGTGATCTCTGGTGGTATACTCAGAGGATCATATGTTGTATCAGAACCTAATGTAAGACAAGAACCCTGCCTCAAGCACTATTTCTCCAGGCTCAGATTTAGTTTATTTCATTTATTTCTATTATTTTATTTAAACATCATGGTTTACAAAGTTATTAGGTGTTTCTACAGAGATGAGTCATAAAACAGTACATAGTGGCAGCTGTGGGGTGCAGATGTGGCTGCTGGGATTTTGGCAGGGGTGGGGTGTTGGCCCGACAGCCTTCTGAGGGCACCCCAGAGTTTGCAGCCAGAAGACTGGTGTTCTCATGCAATTTTGCAGTTTGGTTTGTGTGTCTTTTGAGACGTGGGAGTCTTAAACAAGCAATTATGAACTGACATAGCAGTAGCTATGGGATGTGGGTCCCAGATTCATTTTTACAAACATTTTATTGAAGACTAACACAAAGAATATATACATATTTAATGTATAAGACATGAGCTTGGAAGGTAAGTGTATACCTTATAGTCTACCAGTGGTCCTTAACCTATGGCCTGTGAGCCACATAGTGTATTTGTCCCCATTTTGTTTCTTCACTTCAAAATAAGATATATGCAGTGTGCATAGGAATTTGTTCATAGTTTTGGTTTTTACTATAGTCCAGCCCTCTAATGGTCTGAGGGACAGTGAACTGGTCCCCTGTTTAAAAAGTTTGAGGACTACTATGCCATAACTATATTTATTACCATAGTTTACTCAGACCTTCTTTATGATATGAGCACTTCACATAGGTATACTCTCTAAGCAAATATTCAAATGAACAATGTGGCATCATTAATATAATAATAATAATAATAGTGTATTACATAGTAGACCCTTGGACTTAATTCATTCTTTATAACTGATGCTTTTATAGTTTGGCTAGTACTTCTCTGTTCTCTCCTATCTGTTCACCCTGGGTAGTTTTTAGATACCACCTAACAGAAATATCATACAATATGTCTATATCTCTGTTTGACTTATTTCACTTAATCTCATACCCTCAGAGTTCATCAGTGTTGTTATAGATGTAAGATTTTTTTAAATCTTTTTTTAAATAGTTGAATTGTATTCCACAACTTACCACTCATCGGTTGATGAGCTCTCAGGTTATTTCCAGATTTGGATTGTTTTAAATCGGCTGCAATGTGAATAGTCATGGTCGTAGTTTCATAGACAGACTACCATTACATTAACATTACATTAATGTAATTTTTGATAAGTATAAAAGAAGTAAGATTATTGGATGATATAGATTTTATTTGCTTTTATTTTTATTAATGTTTGTACCACACCCAGTGATGCTCAAGGTTACTCCTGGTTCTATGCTCAGGAGTCATTCCTGATAGGGCTTGGGAAACCATATGGGATGGTAGGGATTGAATCTGGGACTGTTGTAGACAAGTCAAGTGCTGTACTCTCTTTTTTTATTTTGTTGGTTGTTTGGTTTTGGCCACACCCAGTTGTGCACATGGGTAACTCCTACTATTGCTCTTAAGAATCACTCCTGATGAATTCAGGGGACCATATGAGAAGCTGGGGATCCAAACTGGGTTGGTTCTGTGCAAAGCAAATTCCCTACTGGCTGTGCTCTGGCCCTGATTTACCCTCTTTAATTTCTCTCAGACTCCTAGATTTTCTGTTTTTATTCTTTTCTGGGCCTCCCAAGTGGTGCTCAGGGGTGCAGGGTACCCTTCCTGTGATCTTCACTACCTGGGTCAGCAGGTTAACACTAGGGTTCAAATATGTGGTGTAATTGGGGCCCTGTAAAATCGGGGACTACCTGAGTCACCACCAATGATTCTTGAGTCTTCCAGGACCACAATCAGCAATGGTTGGGTGACTATGTGGTACCAAGGATTGAACCAGACTATCTTCAAAAATATATATATTTTTTTAAATTAAAAAATTTGAGGTCTATCCATACTACTTTCTATAATGGCTACTCTCTGTTAGAACTACAAAAAATTGAGGCGAGTCAGTCTGTGAATTTTTGGAGGTTGCTTTATTCAGGCGGGCCTGGGTCCGAGCACAAAAAGTTGTCTCGTGGGGCCGGAGAGATAGCATGGAGGTAAAGCATTTGCCTTCCGTGCAGAAGGACGGTGGTTCGAATCCCGGCATCCCATATGGTCCCCCGAGCCTGCCAGGGACGATTTCTGAATGTAGAGCCAGGAGTAACCCCTGAGCACTGCCGGGCTTGACCCAAGGGAAAAAAAGTTGTCTCGAACCCCGAGTTCAGGGGAGAGCAGCTCTTTATACTTTTCAGATCATTCCATTACATCTTAGTCACTTACACAAAACTACAATTTTTCATCATTCCACAGGTCTACATAAATTCTAATACACACCACACAGTCCCCTTTCCCGGCTCCCCTTATCTCAGTTTACCTCCAGTTGGAATTTCGGAGATGTCACTTGCGGCGCCTGGGAAGTGTTTTACAGTTCGCCTGCCAGGAACTGAGCAAAGGGGAGTTGAGGTGCCTGCTGAACCAGAGAGTGCAGGACAACGTCAGGTGCCTTTAGAACCAGGGGTCCCTAGGAATGGTAATGGATTGCTTTCTTACTAAGCTGCGGGAGTCCTCGGGGCCAAAGGTGCCTGGGGCAGTAAATCTTAGAAAGCAGAAGCTAACAGCGTAGTTGTATCTAATAAACTATAGACTTACTATAAAACTACTAAATAAACAGTAGCACTCTCAATTCATATTCCCACCTACACTGTAAAGGGGTTCCTGTTCCCTACATACTTATGAGATATCGCTCTTTCTCTGTTTCTCGCTCTCTTTCTCTTTGTCTCTCACTCTCTTTCCTTTGGGGCCACACTCAGTAGTGCTCAGAGCTTAGTTCTGCCTTACTCCTGGCTCTGCACTAAAAGATCATTTCTGAGGGTGCTTGGGGGACCATGTAGGGGTGATTGAACCCAACTTGGCTACATATAAGGCAAGTGACCCATCTCTGATCCCATTGGGAGCTCCTTTAATGCATCTGCCAAGTCTTAATTGCTAACAGTGTTTCTCTTGCTGGGCACAAATAGTCTCTCCTACATCTCTGATTCTAAACCCTAACTTCTACCATTCAAATCTGGCATCTTTCTGCTGAGCTCACCTAGCACTCCGATAGTCATTTAGATGAAGTCCTTTACAAAGAGACCTAGGGAGGGTCTTGGGGAGTGATGGATGAAAAACAGGACAGGTTGGACATTGGGAAAGTGATGGGGGGATAATAGGACATCTGGGGTAGGAAGCAGGATCTTTGACTCACTGAACTCCAAGAGTGGGACTGTTTCCCAGGTAGCATCCACTGCTCTTTACTCTGCCATGGCTGACCAACCTCTTGTGTTTTGACATGTGTCAGCTCCTGGTGCTTGCATTATTTTAAATTCCAGACAGAGGGTACTGGCCAAATTCTCCAGATGTTTCTTTTGAAACTCCCTACACTTGAAAATTCCCTAGTATTCACTAGAAGCTTTCTAATCCACTCTCAATGGACTGATCAAGTTTATTGGGTTGTGCTTTGCAAGGCTTCTTCTTTAAATATCTTTGAAAACTTAGCATCTTATTCTAAAGTGTGAATATAAATTAGCCCGCATTATGCTTAGCCCTGGGGTTTTTTGTCCAAACTGAAATGTGCTCTTTTAATATTCTCTTGCAAAGTGATATGATCCAATGCCCATCATTTGCATGATTTTAATAAATATAATATCTAGTCATATTTCTTCCTCAACCTTATATAAAGCAAACAAAACACTGATCATCTTTATCTAAAATATTAAAATATTTGGTAAACCTGCCCAGATTTGAGTTCTTTTGCCCTAGACAGTATTAAATTAGCTAAAGCAATTTCTTCCTCAATATTCAAACAGGAAGTGTGGGGCCCTTTATCTTTTTTTTTTTTTTTTTGGTTTGAAGAAAACGACCAGCTGTCAAATGTTCGAATGTGGACCAAACATTTAAATATTCCGTGAAAATTTGGATGTCTTGTTTAAAGCACTCTGCAAAGTGAAAAGCCCTCTGACCACTCTCAAAATAATCCAAGCAAACAGCAATTAAAGATAGATTCTACTTCTTTCTCTCTGTTCATTGCCCACCAGGCTCTAACTGAGCTCCCATGCATATTAGAAGGGAAATGGACAGCACTTAGATTGTTCCTAACTTTGATATGTGACTGTCAGGGTTGCAAATAATGTGCCTGTGAAAGAAAATTGCCTCCTGGTGCACCTGAAGATGGAATTTTAAAAAATGTTTTTTCCTCCTTCCTTTTCTCTTTCCATTTACTCAGCAGTACGTGACTTGGCTAGTAAGCACCCAAATAGAAGGAAGAAATTGTTTATGGTAACCCCAACAGGGATGAGTCTGACCAAGAGAAAGTGGGCCACATAGCCGAGAAATGTTTCCAACATTTATTTAGTATATATTTATTGAGCACCCATTGGGTGCAAAGAACATAAAACACAGTGACTGGCTCCTACAAGCTTTTCAGCTAGTTGCTAAGGGAGAATATGCGCATGCCATAAGTTCAATTCAAGGTGTGCAATATTGGAGGCAAGTCCTCCCCTGCTGGGAGCCCATAAAAGACAAAGCTGTGGCCTGGAAAGTGGTAGCAGCTATGGGGAGATAAATGAGTTGAATGTAATTTTCTAACAGAGCTGACTGGAGATAGGTTGGATCACTTTATGGGGAATTGTTTAAACCAATCTGTGGAAGCAATTAGCAGAGATGTTTGTAGAAGGCATGATTGCTACCAATGAGTAGTTATCCTAGATGACCTTTAAAATGTTCTTGATTCTGAGTCCTGAGGACAGTGAGCATTCCTGGGCTTATAGAATGAGCAGAGAAGCACTTACTGAGATTAAAGCGTGAAAGAAAGAGCAGATGTGGGCTGGAAGGTGGGAGGGAAGAGGGAGCCTCAGGCAGAGAGAATAGTGTGAGATTAATGAAAGGTCTTGTGCTTTTTCCTTTCCATCTACTGCAAAAAGAGACTCCATTATCTCTACCCACATTGAAAGGAAGCCTACACAGGAGTTTAAGAAATCATATCTTAATGAATGTTCCTTCACTGGAAGAATATTCAGAATAGTTGACCCATAAAGTCAAGCTTGAGGGCTGGGTGAGGGTTTTCATCCAATTTACTTAAACAAAATTTTGCCCAGTGCCTACTGTGTTGCGGCCATCAGGCGTGAGGGGTGTAGAGATGAAAAGAGGAATATATTTTTTCTCCCTAGCTAGAATATTTTATTGTTGAGAAAATGCCCTTTTTTCAAAGCATACATGGAGGAACTCAGAGGGTACTCCCAGCTCTGTAATTGGGAATCACCTCCGAAATACTCAGGGGACCATAATGTGCTGAGAATCAAAACTGGACTTCTCTTAAGCAGAAGTTTCAAGAAAGCTTCTTCCAGTGCTGTAACTGTCAGCACTGCATGATCACCCAAGCACAGAGCTGGGAGTAACTTCCTCCTACATTTTAGTGGGTATATTCCTGAGCCCTTTCAAAAGCTTATTTTGGGGAGCTGGGAAGATTGCTTCAGGGAGCTCAGACTTTGTATGCTGAAATGAGTAACCCCCACCCCAGTACACTGACTGGGTATATTCCTGAACACCCTCAAAGCTTATTTGAGGGGGCTGAGGAGAGTGCTTCACGGGTGTTCATACTTTGTATGCTGGAACCCTAGATTTGATATCTGGCACTACATGGCTCCCTAAGCACTGTGAAGTGCTTAATTGTAGATTTGAGCACTCCTGGGTATAGCCTCAAATTAGAGATAAAAAGAAATTTCATTCTAAAACATTTCCTCATAAAAACCCACACTCACTATAAAGTTAGTCTTTATCTCCTCTTTTTTGAGGGCTTGCTTTTGGGCAACATCCATTGGTGCCCCAGGACCACCCTGACAATGTTTGAGGATCATAGACAGAGACAGGAATTGAACCATGGTTGTTTTCATGAAATGCAAGTGCATTGACTTCTATACTTTCTTTCTGATTCCCCCACTTCTAGTTTCTCTGTCAATTTTTTAAATGTAAATACTGTTTTAAGGAGACAAATCAAAGCTCAATCAGGCAAATATGTTGACTACTGACAAATGGTTAATTGAAAATTCAAAGTTGCTAATGAATTCAGTAGATAACATGTTCCAGGTATTGTGCTGGGTGCTGGGTATGATTGAATTTTTTTTGTCATACCCGGTGACCCTCAGGGGTTAGTTATTCCTGGTTGTGCACTCAGAAATCGCTCCATGTGGAATGCCAGGGACAGAACCCAGTTCTGGATCAGCGCGTGCAAAGCCAACTCCCTTTCGTTGTGCTATTGTGCTGGCCCTGATTAATCTTTTTGTTTTGTTTTTTTGGGCCACACCTGGTGGTGCTCAGAAATCACTCCTCTCAGAGTAGGACCACCATATGGGACGCTGGGGATTGAACCTGGGTCAGTCACATATAAGACAAATGTCCTATCCACTGTGCTAATGCTTTGGTCTACATTATTGAATCTTTATAGCACTAAAGAGAGATATATAGTTACCCCTTTAGGCTTTATGGTTAATAAAAGAAGAAAAAGCAAAAAGTCAGTTGATATTTCTCAGAATCACACAATTAGTGCTCTGTGTGGAATGTTGATATCATCCTCAAATCTATATACTAAAATCCTTTCTCCCCACTGTGCTAGATTGAAAAGACACTCATAGGGAGGTGATTAAGAAATGAAGGTGGAGTCTTCACAAAGACAATTAGTTTCAATAGCAGAGCCCTGCTATATATGTGGGTGCAAGCGCCAGATTCAACATTTGTTTGCAAAGAAGCTGAGTTCTAGTCCACATGCTAGCAGGCATAGACTGGTAAAGGCACTCCCTGCCTACCTGGGTTATCTTTATTGGTGGATTTTTGGTTGACTTACATAACTAGCCATTTAATTGCTCCCCTCTCTTCTTCTCTTCATTTTATACTTGGAATTAAGCAATAAAGACTGAACCCTTAAAATCCTCATTCTCCCCCCCTAGGGTCCCAGGTCAAAAGACTCAAATTCTCCTCCAGATCTTGTGTTTTGTGACCCAGTTGCATGTGAATGCTCCAGGTTCACACTCCAGGCTTCATAAACTTCACCCTCCACTTTCCTAATGCTTCTTGCTCAGGGCACCTCACAGTCATGCTGAGAACCACAAGAGTCCCACAGATATAACATGGCTTTTAAAGAGAGAACCTAGGCCTCCTACATTTTTATACCATTATGTCGCCATCAATGGGCTCAGATCAACACAAAACTGCCCTTGTAAACGAATGTCTGGGAAGTTCCCTTTCTCCTTTCTGCCAGCTGAAGATGCTACTGAAGACCTAGAAGCTATCTAGGAATCAGGAAGCAGCTTTTCACATTTGAAGGCCAGTGCCCTCATCTTAGAACTTGCTAACTTCTAAAACTGGAAGCAATGGTTGGGGCTATTTTTATACTTTCCAGTGTGTTGCATCTGTAATCCAAGCTGGAGTTACTAAAATTGTCAAGGCAGAACAAGGTCTGTTTCTATAAAATAGTTTTATATGAATAGTTCCATGGACTATGTAGAAGAATAGTCTCCAACCACTATACTTCCCCTCCTTTCTGAACCTTGTACTATACTTTTCACTGTTTCAGAGTAGCTCTCATTTCCTGTTCCATTTACCTCAGACACAGAGAATGACAATACTTTAGAGCAGTCCCTCCCATTTTCTTGCCCTCATTGTTGCTATAATTATGATTCTCCTACCTATCCGTGGGAGGTAGTATGCATTCTGCTACAGCTTGCTGAGTATTCACACTCGCTCACAGGGGATCACACTCCTTTACTTGGGGTCCTCTCATCTATTCTGGTCATGTTTTCTGGGGGTTTCTGAGGTGTTGAGTATTTTCTTGAAAGGCCAGGAGCAAACTTGGTCTGAGGAGAAATTCCCATTAGAATTCTTAGATTCAACCTTCAGCAGTAGCACTGGGGAGGTAAAAATACCATGCTAATTAAGCAATTACTGAAACTCATGATTAAAACATGAGGTTGCCCTTCGAAGAGAATCCCTGGAATAAATGCCTTTTTTTTTTTTTTTTTTACCTTGCCTTGGAGCCTGGCTGGTGAGCATCTAAGAAATTTATATTTTCTACTGGAGAAATAAGAACTGTCTCACCAAGTCAGTATCTCTTTGGATCCTTGTAAACACCCCTTGGAGATTGAAGTAAAATTTGGTTGGGAATTTTGGTGGTCAATTTATCATATTCCGGGCTGGAGAGATAGCATAGCTGTGTTTGCCTTGCAAGCAGCCGACCCAGAACCCAAGGTGGTTGGTTTGAATCCCTGTGTCCCATATGGTCCCCTGTGCCTGCCAGGAGCTATTTCTGAGAAGATAGCCAGGAGTAAACCCTGAGTGCCATTGAGTGTGACCCAAAAACCAAAAAAGGAAAAAATGATCATATTCCTTTCTTTTTATTTATTTCTATTTATTTGTGTGTGTGTGTGTGTGTGTGTGTGTGTGAGAGAGAGAGAGAGAGAGAGAGAGAGAGAGAGAGAGAGAGAGAGAGAGAGAGAGAGAGAGACGTGATACTCAGAGCTCAACTCATTCCCAGCTCTATGCTCAAGAATTACTCCCGGTAGTATTTATAATGCATAAGGGACCATATGCATTACTGATGATTATGCCAGGGTGAATCACATGCAAGATATGCATTTTTCTCTTATACTATCTTTTTGTCACTCCCCTATTGCAAAACATCAATTTTATTAAGGGTTTCAATTTTATTCAGTTTTCTTTCATGAGTCATATCTTATTTGGGCCTTAAAGTAAAATGCTTTGACACAATCCCTCTCTGGCTGAATTTGGGCCTTGGGATTGCATTTAGGAGAATCAAGCCTCTAGCCAACTAAGCAGAGAAACATGATGTCTCACACCAGGTGAATGTAGCAAGATGACTGATCTAGAGAAGGTCTTCCACACAATAGATCAGTAGAATGTTCATCTTTCTCACGAGACATATGGATGAGGGTATATCTGCCTTTAGCCAGCTTACCAAGGATGAACCTTGTAGGAGGAAATGAAATTGCCCAGGGTAAACTCACTTTAGAGGTGGTTTACTGACTGACTAAAACCATAGGAGGAAGGACCAAAGCTTTTGTTACATGCCTTAATATAGTCCTTTGTAATACATTGCCCCCTTTCTAGGGGCAGAGAATTCTAGGTAGAGAATTTGAAGTTCAATGAAGTTAAAGCTTGAAGTCACACTTCATTGATCAATCTGGGGCCTTAAAGGTCAATCTCTGATTATGCTATTGAGTAATCTGATATCTTGTGTTAGATTCATCAGGTGATGAATGATGAAATGCTCACAGAGGCCATGATTTGGCCAACAGCAAACTCCCAGGATGAGAAGTCTGGTTCTTCTGCCTTCTTTTGGTGCTCCTTTTAGTGAATCAGATAATTATTTTCCCTAATCCTGTGACATCTGTGCTGTTGGCTTCTGGATTCCAGACCTCTCTCAGCCTCCTTCCACAGCCACGAGAGAATCATAGAGGCAATAACCATCTTTAAACACACATATGAATTTCAAATGAGACTGAAGGCCTTACATATGAAACCCTAAGTTTTAAACCCCAGAAGCACAAAAGCAAACACAAAGAGCCAACAACAGCAAAAGAGAACTTTTTTTTTTGCAAATACTTTGTGATTGTGACATATTTTACTAGTGTTAGCATATTATTTTTGAAACTTTATTCTTAGACAGGCCTCATTTGAGTCTGCTTAGGCCCAAGTGGCTTAGGAGGAAACAGAACTGATTATTTCTCTGGATAAACAATCTTTTAGTGCAGTTGTTCTCAACACTAGCTGTGCATTAAAATTACCTGGAGAGTTAAAGCAAATAAACATACAAACAAACAAAAATAACTCAAAACCAAAACCTCTACCTGGGCATTATTCTCCAACCTATGAGATCTGAATACCTTTGAGGAGGGCCTTTTCCCTGGCGTACTTCTGAAGCAACCCACATGTCTTGTCAGGTGAAAGGATTGAGAGGCGCTGCTTAGTTTTGTTTGTTCGCTTTTGTTTCACAGCTGCAAATTCTCATGGAATGCAGAGAGAATGGGAGAGCATCTTAAGACACTACATTACCTGTGAGGATGCTGAGCCCTGGTTGGTTGCCCTTTGGTTTTTAGAATAGCCCAGTGAGGCTGTTGTAAATCAAACATCATTGGCCTTATTTTACAAACAGGGGAAAACCAGTTACCTAGTCAAGACTGACTGGAAGCAGACTTTCTCTGTGTTCTTTATTTTAAAGTGAGGCTCAGAGTCAGTGGGTTAGAAACTGAAGCTTATCCCTTCACCCCACCCTCCCCACCCCATACTGCTCTATTCCTTAGTAGGCAGCAACACTGTCCTATGTGTAAATATATAGGGTAAAGCCCTTTTGACCAAGCATGATTGTTGTGAACATTCACTCATACCCTGTGGTCATTGGTTGTGTAGGTTATGCATCATCTAAGCCTAAAAAAATGCCCACTGCATAACAGTTGATATGAAAGCTGCCTTCTGCTCTTGGGCCATACCCCGGTTGTATGTGGTGAATGAGTTTATACTCATAGAGATGCTCTGCCTATTTGGAGAGTAACTCTCTAATAAGATTGAAGGCTTGTTGGAATATCATCCAAACACTGCTCTTTGACAATAGGTCAAATGCTGTAGTAACAAAATCAGAGCGTGATCTATTTTTTTTTTAATTTTACATTATCTTCTCCAGGCTTTCTCATTTAAAATGAACATATCTCTGCAGAAAATAGTTCTAGGGTGTATGTAACATTAATTTCCTCTAAGGTGTTAAAGATTGGCGACTCATGCAGTTGTAGAAGCTTCCACTTTTTAATAGCCTTCACATGATCTAATGTGACCTAGAAATGACGATGATTGTTCTTGTTATTATTCTCAATTTAAATATGAGCCACCTGAGGTTCAGAAGGACCACTGCTTTGACCCCCATTACCTAACAATTCAGAGCTTGAATTCTGGTCTTTGTATATTTGTTTCTAGGTCTAAGAATTTCCCCACTGTTAAGCTGTACTGATGAAAACAGGATTTTATCTCTACTCATCTTAATCACAAGCTTTTAAGAAATGTGAGCATCAACACAAACATTTATTAGAGAACACTCCAATGTTACAACCTTGCCAGCAGCCCATATGTATCCTTTGAGGTAAATTTTCCAGTTCAAATGAGCCTTCATACAAATCATTTCTGCTCTATTTTCTAAATTCAAAAACTGCACATGATGGACATTCACCTAAAAAATTAGAATGGATGCTGAGATAATGGCACATATTAAAATATCATAGTTTTCACAGAAACACTCATCTGGATCATGTTTAGACTATGCAACTGCCTCCTATTTTGAGAGGAAACACTGCTTTTATTCATATAGAATACATAAAGTGGAGGAAAGAACATAGAATTTGGATTCAGCAGAGATTCTTGAGTTTGAATATAGATTTGTTTTTTAACTGACATCTTAGTGATTTGCAGTAAGTTGCTTAGCATCTTTTAATTTCAGGTGCCTCATCTACAAAAGGGGTAAGATGACTTATCTTGCAGAATAATAAACTAAGAGTATTTAACAGAGAAATACCTGAAACTTTAATGAAATTTTAGGGATTTAGATTCACATCTCCATGTATGTCTAATTGTCATCATTCCTACCATCAACTTTCCAGTGTTAATTCTACACCAAAATGACCTCTCTGCTCATTCTCTCTAGTAACCATCAGGGTATATACAGAGCCCTAGGAGTTTCATTGCTTCTTATTACTTCATTTGCTTTAGTGAGTCATAGGCTACAGATGAGTAAAACCATCTGATAACTGTCCCTCACTTTTTTATTTCACGAGCACAATCACCTCAGGTCTCATCCCCTCTATTCCAAAGGGCACCATTTCATTGTTTCAACCGAAGATCCTTGCTCCCTGGAGTCTGGATACTATCAGTCTGTATCCAGCCATCTGCTACCGTGGGCGTAGGTTGCCTCCATGCTTTAGTTGTTGTAAACAACTCTGTTATGAATACAGGGATGCAAATAAAACATGCGAATTAAAATTTTTCCTTTGCATTTTAATCTATTATCCATTTAGTAATGTAATTAGTATCATTAATTATAATGAGAGGATGAGGAAATGCACACTTCAAGAATGCAGGGAAGTGTGGGTTGTTGGACTCTAGTAATGTTCCTTCCCTAATCCACTTGTGCCTAGTAAGCTTTCTCAGACACATAGGGACATAGGACATAGGACACAGGTTAGGGCACTTGCCTTGCATGCAGCTGACCTGGATTTAATCCTGGGATGTATGATTTCCTGAGCACTGTCAAGAGTCATTCCTAAGACAGAGCTAGGAATCTGTTCTTATCATTGCCGGGTGTGTCCTCAAACAAAAACAAAACACAAAGCTTAAGAATGGCTCCTCTATCTAAAACTAATCGAAGACCCCCCCCATGACCTTCTAAAAAAATGTCCCAAGTCATTAGCCTGGCATTCAGGACCTGTCCATGTCCCCCTTATGTCCGTTCCTGACTAATGTCATTGCTTGAGTTCAGGATGTTTATGGTTCTATTATTCTCTGCCTGAAGTACCTTTCCCATTATTGGTTTATTTGTTATTCCCCCCCACTTCTTTCTCTCCCAAGCTTCCAACTGCCCCAAAATATAATACAGCTCATCATTTACCCATTTTCTTGTACTGCACTCAGCACAGCTATCTGTACAGCAAATCGAACAATCTCTTCTAGTCTTGAAGTTCTCCTATGTTCCTGACCACTATGTTCTTAAAGACCAGTGTGTCCATCCTGATGGCTGGAACTGCATCTATTGTAGAGCAGCTGCCCAGAAACCTTTGCTGATAGTTACAATGCAGTCAGCTAAGTAAATTACTAGATCTCTCTGAGTAAAGCTTGGTGAGTTCAGAGGAGAAAACCCCCAACTTCTGGTGTTTCTCAACTGGGAAAGTGATTTAACCTTCAGAAACCTCAGATAATTTTTCTGTAAAATGACAAAATCATTTCTATTTGAAAGGGCTGTTGGGCAGATGAAATGCAAAACCTTAATATAAAGGAAACATTTAAAATAGTCTCTGCCATAAAATATGGCATCAGGATATGGTTGTCATTCCTTTGTTTGTTTTTGGGTCACACCCAGTGGCTTTCAGGCATTACTTCTGGCTCTGTGTTCAGAAATTTTTTTCTAGCATGGGAGACCATATAGGATGCTGGGAATCTAATCTAGGTTGTCCACATATAAATCAAATGCCCTACCTGCTGTGCCACTCTCTGGCCCATTGCCATTTTAAAGAAAAATATTAAAGCTTATTTTAATTTCTTAATATTTTTAGTTTTATTATAACAAAAAATGTATTCAGGGGCCAGAGTAATAGCACAGTGGTAGAGCATTTACCTTGTATGTGGCCAACCCTGGAAGGACCCCAGTTCAATTCCCAGCATCCCATATGGTCCTCTTAGCTGGCCAGGAGTGATTTCTGAGTGCAGAACCATGAGTAAACCCTGAGTACCACCAAAATCTAAAAAAGTTCTATTCAAATATGCTTAGTATCATTTTTACTACATAAGAATAATATGTTATTTTCATTCTTTTCAAGATGACAAATGAGGGTTGGAAGGGAATGAGAGGAGAAATGACTGGCCAGGTCTCCAACTAAGTGCAGGCCACAAATTTCTGGTTGGGTCTCAATCATTCTGCCATGGCTGCTGCTTCTCCTGACTCATGAGTTATATCAGGTTCCCAACATTCCCATTCTTTGGGTAAAAGTCTACAAACCCTGCTGAAATGCCTCCCAAAGAGAGCCACTTAGTGGCAGAGCAATAGTACAGTTGGTTGGGTGTTTGCCTTGCATGCATACAACTCAGATTCAATCTCCAGCATCCCATATAATCCCTGAGCACTCCAGAAGTGATTTCTGAGTACAGAGCCAGAAGTAAGCACTGAACACTGCCAGATATAGCCCCCAAACAAAACAAAAAAGCAAACAAACAATAAAAGGTCATTTGCTGTGAAGTCTCATTCATTCACTGATCATAGTTATGTGGTCAGATGGTTTATGCTGGGTTGTCATATAAACTAGCTGCTCCATCACAGAGTAGAACAGAAGCTATCAGTTCTGAGTATTAGGGAGGAGAGATCAAAAAAAAAATGGTGTAGGCATTCCAGGAGCTCATCTAGCAAAGAAAGTATAGAGAAAAGTATGCTGTGGGTGTGAATGCAGGAATTTCTACTCTTACCTGTAAAATCAGAAGAATGGCCATTTTATAGGGTTCTTGTGAGGATAAAGCAAAATGCCAAGAATACCTAATATTTATTAAGCAAATATCATCTAAATCACCTCAGTCTTCTCAACAACATGAGCTACTTATCTCATGATAGCTCTGTTTTGTAGGCAAGAAAGAAACGCAGAGAAGTTATTTCTTTGCAAGATGTCAATTGGCATCATAATGGACTCCAGTCTCTGTGCCCTGGGACTGCATATGGTAATGCAAGGGATTTATTCTGCTGGACTTTCAAGGCAGAGAATTTACTTTGCATTCACATTTTTGTAGCTTCTCAATGGACTGAACACAGGCTTTGCATACAGGAGGCTCAGGCTCCACTCAGCACTTCATCGTCCCCTGAGCACTGCTAAGTGTGGTCTCAAACTCCATTAATAATAATAATTATAATAACAATACTGATAATAGTGAATACATAAAAAAGGGGTGGAAGATATGAAATCCCACAGATTTTAAACTTGGCTTTGCCTGAGAGCCTGACAATTGTGAGAACTCAGATGTCAGTTGTCTTGAAAGTGGAAGGAGGAAAGTCAGGAATCGGGCAAAGCAGAATGAGCTACAGACTACAGGGATTGTTCTTGGAGAAATGGCTGCTGTATTCCTTTCCTCTCACCTCTATTTCAGGTTGTGACTCCTTCCTGGGCATTCTGCTGAAGCATGTATTGAAATTCCTCTTCCAAACCCAAAAACATTGCTGCTTTCTTGCAGCTTAATTTACAGGCAGCACCAGAGAGTGGAGCTAAAGCTTCACAGGACAGACAGCTACTGGTCCTATGGCCAGCTCTCTCAGTCCTCCAGGCTCTGCTAGCAATCACCCTCTTCTTCACTTCACCTAGAAGCCTGTTGCGGAGATAATGGCAGCCTGGGGAATGAGGTACGGGGGTTCCACTTGCAAAGGGACTTGGAATTCCCACAGCCTACCCCTTACCCCACCTAGCTCGGTTTTTCCAGCCTTGGATCCGCATTCTGGGGGGATGGGGGCTTAAGCTCTGGCCTTCTCAGCAGGATTTGATTAAACTCCATAGCCCGCAGAGAAAGTGAATGAAATCCTTTCTTTTTTCTTCACCACCAAGGAAGTGCACATGCTGGCCTTTTGGACACCTTAAGCCAAGCCGGTTGTTTAAACCAGAGATTGCAGAGCTGGCTGGAAAGATCTGTGGTTAGAGTGCATGCTTGACACATGCTCTTTCTGGCACTGCCAAGACTGAACCCCAAAAACCATCAAAGTGAGCTGGCCTTTAGATGGCCCTAAAGGTTAAGCACATACTTTGAACACACGAAGCCCAAGTTTGGTTACCATTACTGCATGGTCCAGGGGGTAGTGAATTGAGAGTTGAGCAGTGTTGGGTACAAACCCCAATCCCCACAAATAAAAATCTTAAGACAGGGGTGCCAAACCTGGATGCCCAGAGGGAGAGGCAGGAACAGGACTAGGAGAGAAGGGTCAGGTAGAGATGATAGGGACCCTTGGGGCCTCTTCTACAGAGGTCTGCTGATGTCTCAGAAGGACATGCCTAAAGGGACATGTCAGAGAGATCGCAGCCACCGTCCTGTCCTTATAGCTGGGTGGGAATGCAGGTGAAGGAAAGCCTGATTCGAGATTCAGGATAAAACAAGGAGTTGGATAGCATATGAAATTTCCCAAGTTAAAGCACTTTCTGGGTAAACCATGTACACCCGTGGACTTGTTCAGCGTGTGGCTTTCTGGTCTGAGATTCTGACTCAATCTACCGGAAGTCCTGACTCAGGTGCCCAGCTTCCCTCTCCTGGCTACTCTGCTCTGCCTGTCTCGACCAGTTTCTGGCATCAGATGTCCACTTTGCTGTTGGCCCGAGGAAGGGGCTACTTAGAAAATATTCTGAGCATTAGCACATACTTGTTAGTTCCTCTGCCCATTCCTTCCCTCATTTGCTGATATTCTGTAATAAAATGTTGGCAATCTTAGACGGAGAGGGGCATTTTTTAGACGTGATACAATGTGAAAAACACAAAACACAGGGCCCAAAAGATGGCGATGAGTCAGAATGCAGTAGAGAATCTATTCTATCTCTGGATCTCGTGGCTGACTATAAGCTGTGGCAGCTATCACTTTCCCATCAGTCCAAACATCAGATTATTCAATTGCATCTTGCCAACCTTGACAAAGTTTTATGGCTTGGATTGAATGCATGTTGCTTTTACACCATCAAAAAGAGCCCAAAAGTCTTCCACGGAGCCTTTGTAAGTGAGGAACAGGTTGATTAACCATAATTCTGCCACATTCTTACTATTAAACTGCTGATGGCATTTCAACCAATTGTAGAAGTTTTCATTGTTTTGTTACTATAGTGATGCCAATGAGCATTTCTTTGTGTGAGGCAATTTCCCTATTCAGGATGATTTCATTAGGATAGATTATGGGAGATCACATTGCTGGGTCAGAGACTCTGAATGGGTGAATGGATTTTGAGACATGCTTATTGGGCAGTTGCAGAAAGACAGCTGCCTGAAAGAAATAGGAAGGGACAAGGCTCCAGAAGTTGAGGATGGATGCTACAAATGACCTGGAACCAAAAAAGCTCCTCCTTCTTCAGCAGTAGAAGCTTTTTTGGGGAGCCAGGACAGCAGATGGATCCCTCCTGAGACTCCATCTGGGCTGAGATGCCCAGAGTCCCATGAGCTTTGCATTAAACTCTTAGGATCACTGCTGAGATTTGCCTCTAATTTTGCCCCTAATCTGCTGAGACTTGCTTAGCTTGTGCCTAACCACTGGCTTCTTTATTCCTTCCTCATTTCAGGCCATTTCGCTGATAGATGCACAAATGATGAATCACTTGATAGCAAGGAACAAATGGACTTGCTGGGCAATCAGCTGTTCTTTCAGCCAGTGCGCATTTGTGTACCCAGCGGTGGGTGCCGTGTCATCAGCAGATGATGACTGGAGTTTTCCATGCTGTGACAGGCAGAATAAACCCAGTGGTTGGCCTGGGTTACAGTACAAGGCTGAAGTACATGCAGCCTTCTCAGAGGAGGGACTAGATGAAGGGACCCTTATTAAATATTCAGAGCATCCATTCAGGATGTATGGAGGCCAGTATTGAGGTGGAAGATGGAGAGTTTGAACACAATTGTGGGTTCATTCTCCCAGCTCAGGTTAGAAGTGGTCACTTATTTTTTTATATTGACAATGATTGATGCTAATTCTTACCCATGAAGAACATTGATTTGCAAATGATCATCACTTCAACTGCACTTGCTCATAGTTGACTGTGTGCTTGGCACTGAGCTAGGTGTTTTATACAAGTCAGTTCATTTCATCCTTTCATCCTTTCATCAGTTTTCTCTAAGTGTTTGATTCTACATACAGGAAATGCCCAGAATTGGCAAATATCTAGAGACAGAAAGTAGATTAGTGACAACTGGTATAAGGGATTTCTCCCCCCACCTTTTAAAAAATGGTTATAATAGTGTTCAAATTTATGCTGTTGATGTACAGTTACTCTACCTCACAATTATCAAAGTGTCTAGGACCTCTCTCCCCTCCTTAAAAATTAAAATTAAAATAATTTTAGGCACCATGACATACAAAGCTGATAATTGTAGGGTTTTATGCACCAAACATTCTGCTTTTCTCCACCATTGTTCCAGCTTTCTTCCTTTCCTCTTCCCATTTTACTTGTTAACCCCTGATGTGATTAGCTTCCTACTGAAGAACAGTTCTCAATTTTTGTTGCTTTGGGGCATTTTTTTTTTATTTTCTAAGGATGTTTTTTATATTCCAGATAAAAGGAAAATCACTCTGTATCTGTCCCTTACTAGCATTATTGAGTATGATACTCTTCAAAGAAACATTTATGTCACAGCAAATTGTATGATTTTGTTTTTTCCTATAGAAGAGTAATAGTCTATTGTGTATATGTATTAATGTTTATACTCATCTTTTCTTGGACTTTTGGGCCACTTCCAAATGTTGGCTGTTGTGAATAGTGTTTCAGTGAACATAGAAATGCAGATGGCTTTTCTGAAAGAAAGTTTTTGGGCTCTTGGGGTAGTTGCCAAAAAGTAGAATTGCTGAATCATAGGGAAGCTCAATTCCTAGTTTCTGGTGAAGGATCCACACTGTTTTCCCAAATATGTTGAACCAGTGACATTTCCACCAATTTCTCCCTTATATCCATACTAATTTTGGCTATTTTTTTTGGACATGTATCAGACAAACAGTGTGAGATGATATCTCATTGTTGTTTGGATTTGTATTTCACTGATAATAAGTAATGGAGATTGCTTTTTCATATTTATTTGGGCACCTTATGTCTTATTTGAAGAACTTTTCATTCATTTATCGACCCCCTTTTTGATGAGGTTACTTAGTTTAAAAAAATATGTTTTATCTACATCAATTTTTATCTGCATTTTGGTTTGAAGAGCCTGAGCCTCAGAGAGGATTTTAGATAGAAGGGAAGGGTGCCATGCCAGACTTTGAATCGAGTCTACCTGTATTCTTGCTCTTGCTACTGAAATTAGTTAAGGTTGCTCTTACCCATGATAGGCTGATGTTTTTATGAATGCTCTTAAAAAAAAAGCCATTGCCTTTTTTTAGTCACTGACAGAGATCAGGCACAGCCTATGAGTTGTGAAGATGCATGAAGGTCATCATGATAAATATCCAAAAACTGTCAGAGAGGATAACAGTGAATTTCTAGGAGTATAGATACTTGTCACAAGGTAACTGCCAGTGAGTGTTTGAGTTCTTAACTGTGAGGCTTAAAGGTTTTAATGCCTTAAATGTTATGTGCACCATTTTGGGGAAAATAATGAGAAACTGAAGACACATAAAGCAAATGAGAAAATAGTTGACTTAATTTTGATTGACTTACAATAAATTATGTGACTATTTATAAATTATACTTTTCTTTTTTGTTTTTGGGCCACACCAGGTGATGCTCAGGGATTACTCCTGGTTATGTACTCAGAAATTGCTTCTGGCTTGGGGGACCATATGGGAACACAGGGGATCGAACCGAGGTCTGTCCTGGGTCAGCGACATGCAAAGCAAATGCCATAGTGATGCGCTATAGCTCCAGCTCCTATAAATTATACTTTTATTTGATCAATGGGATACATGTTTAAATACTTTTCATTACGTGGCAATAAGATATGTTCTTTAAAGTAAAAAGTAATCCCCAAATGCAACAAGATATTTTCAACTAACACCTGCTTTTTATTGGAATCTGTGCTCTATTTCTCTTGAGTACAATGCTGGGTTTCATTTCTTTGTCTTCTTTACAGATAGATGTGGTCATGTGGTTGAGAACCCAATAGAAAAAAAGACCAGGAGTCAGGTACCTCTCTTCCATTTCTTTCTCTTTTTCTATTCTTTCTCTCTCTCATTTCTCTTTTTCTATTCTTTCTCTCTCTCATTTCTCTCTCTTTCTTTCTTTCTTTCTTCTTTCTTTCTTTCTTTCTTTCTTTCTTTCTTTCTTTCTTTCTTTCTTTCTTTCTTTCTTTCTTTCTTTCTTTCTTTCTCTCTCTCTTTCCTTCCTTCCTTCCTTCCTTCCTTCCTTCCTTCCTTCATTCCGTCCTTCCTTCCTTCCTTCCTTCCTTCCTTCCTTCCTTCCTTCCTTTCTCTCTCTCATTTCTCTCTCTCATTTCTCTCTCTCTTTCTTTCTTTCTTTCTTTCTTTCTTTCTTTCTTTCTTTCTTTCTTTCTTTCTTTCTTTCTTTCTTTCTTTCTTTCTTTCTTTCTTTCTTTCTTTCTTTCTTTCTTTCTTTCTTTCTTTCTTTCTTTCTTTCTTTCTTTCTTTCTTTCTTTCTTTCTTTCTTTCTTTCTTTCTTTCTTTCTTTCCTTCTTTCTTTTTCTTTCTTTCTTTTCTTCTTTATTTTTGGCCTACACCTAATAGTGTTCAGGGCTCTGTGCTCAGAAATTAATCCTGGCAGACTTGGAGGACCATATTGGATGCCAGAGGATAGAACCCGAGTTGGCTGCATGCAAGACAAATGCCTTACCTGCCATGCTATCACGCTAGCCCCAAGGTTTTCTTTTCTTATAGTGAGATGCCATGGAGATCTTTCTAGTGTGGGGGGCACATGACTGTCTACAAGAAAGATAGCAACCTCTGCCCTTGCTCTTCCAGAAGAACTGCAGAGTCTTGGGGGACCATGACCCCCTCTCTATCTCACAGTTCATTCCCCTGTTCATTCTTCGTGTAATCAGCATGTGAACTTTTTATGTGTTTAACTCCTAGCCATTTTGGGTTTTACTTTTAAAGATATTATGCTACCCCAAAAATAGAAATATCAGATATTTTTATTTTAAATAAACTTAAGAGAATCCAGGTATATGTATATATTGGGAAGAGGTTACAGAATTGCAGATGTAAGGAAGAGTTGTATACAGGACCAGTGGAGGATATCCTCCTTGGATGTGTAAAATGGAAGTTCAGGGCACTGCCAAATCTAATGAACTCAGTATTGCAGAAAAAGTAGGCTCGGGATCTGTCCACTTGTTCAGAGATCGGAACAGCCTGATCTTCTCTCATGAGCAAATTTTTCTAGAAATAGTAACAAACTTTTCTTTTAGTGAACCATCCACTTTACTTGTGACGACTGAAACTGAGTTCATTTGATCATGATATCACTGGATTCTACTTAATTTAGGGGTAGTGAACCCCAAAGGTTTTATTTATTTATTTATTATTTATTTATTTATTTATTTATTTATTTATTTATTTTTAAACCCTGTGTCTTTTGAAAGTCCTTCTTTGGTACTGTAAGGAATCAGGAGGCATTATGTAAATCCTGTTTTTGTTATAGTATCTGGTAGAAAAAACATCATCCCAGAGCAGAGAAAGAGATGGTTCTATTGAGCTTCTGGGTTGGAATAATGGTGTTGAGTTTTGTGAAGACTTGTCTATGAGACATTTTATGCTTTGATCAGATGCTGAGTTGGAGTTCTTTTTGTATATATAGCACAGGAATTATGTCAGGGAAGAGGAGATAGAAGAAACCTGATTTCTTCTTTTCTTTGCTCCTGCTCCTTCTTTGGTACTCAAAACACCAGTGAGGGAGGTGATGGTGGCACAGTGATAGAGGGCATGCAATGTTAGATGTGACAATAGTTGAATGAGCTTTTGGGAAAGACACAATTAAGTAATTAAAAAATTAATTATCACAGTTGAAGTATCTATGAAATAGCATTTCCAGAATTTTTCTCAAATGTCATTGTTTCTTCTTCTATTTACTAAGAGCATCCATGTTCCTTAACCCCAAGGTAGTTGGTCATGTCTTGTTGTATATTTGCATTATACAAGTAAATCCATCTATTATAACATTGCACCAAGCTAATCAAACAGATTTGTTGATTTACATCCATTTATTGAACAATTGTTTTAATTAATTAAATTTTCTTTTCTTTTTTCATTTTCTTTTTTTTGTTTTGTTTTGTTTTTAATATATTTTATTTAAACACCTTGATTACATACATGATTGTGTTTGGGTTTCAGTCATGTAAAGAACACCACCATCACCAGTGCAATATTCCCATCACCAATGTCCCAAATCTCCCTCCTCCCCACCCAACCCCCGCCTGTACGCTAGACAGGCTTTCTATTTTCCTCATACATTCTCATTATTAGGATAGTTCAAAATATAATTATTTCTCTAACTAAACACATCACTCTTTGTGGTGTGCTTCATGAGGTGAGCTGTAACTTCTAGCCCTTCTCTCTTTTGTGTCTGAAAATTATTATTGCAAGAATATCTTTTATTTTTCTTAAAACCCATAGATGAGTGAGACCATTCTGCATTTTTGTCTCTCTCTCTGACTTATTTCACTCAGCATAATAGATTCCATGTACATCCATGTATAGGTAAATTTCATGACTTCATCTCTCCTGACAGCTGCATAATATTCCATTGTGTATATGTACCACAGCTTCTTTAGCCATTCATCTTTTGAAGGTCAGTATCATGGTTGTTTTCAGAGTCTTATTATGGTAAATAGTGCTGCAATGAATATAGGTGTAAGGAAGGGATTTTTGTATTGTATTTTTGTGTTCCTAGGATATATTCCTAGGAATGGTATAGCTGGATCATATGGGAGCTCGATTTTCAGTTTTTGGAGGAATCTCTATATTGCTTTCCATAGAGGTTGAACTAGATGGCATTCCCACCAGCAGTGGATAAGAGTTCCTTTCTCTCCACATCCCCGCCAACACTGTTTGTTCTCATTATTTGTGATGTGTGCCAATCTGTGTGGTGTGAGGTGGTGCCTCATAGTTGTTTTGATTTGCATCTCCCTGATGATTAGTAATATGGAGCATATTTTCATTTGTCTTTTGGCCATTTGTATTTCTTTTTTATTGAAGTATATGTTCATTTCTTCTCCCCATTTTTTTTTTATGGGATTAGATGTTTTTTTCCTGTAAAGTTCTGTCAGTTCCCTGTATATTTTGGATATTAGCCCCTTATCTGATGGGTATTGGGTGAATAGTTTCTCCCACTCAGTGGGTGGCTCTTGTATCTTGGGCGCTATTTCCTTTGAGATGCAGAAGCTTCTCAGCTTTATATATTCCCACCTGTTAATCTCTGCTTTCACTTGCTTGGAGAGTGCAGTTTCCTCCTTGAAGATGCCTGTAGTCTCAATGTCCTGGAGTGTTTTGCCTATGTGTTGTTCTACATATCTATGGTTTCAGGTCTGATATCAAGGTCTTAAATCCATTTGGATTTTACTTTCGTACATGATGTTAACTGGGGGGGGGTCTAAGTTCAATATTTTGCAAGTGGCTAGCCAGTTGTGTCAACACCACTTGTTGAAGAGGCTTTTTTTTTTGCTACATTTAGGATTTCTTGCTCCTTTATCAAAAATTAGGTGATTGTATGTCTGGTAAACATTCTCTGAGTATTCAAGCTGATTCCACTGATTTGAGGGCCTATCTTTATTCCAATACCATGCTGTTTTGATAACTATTGCTTTGTAGTAAAATTTAAAGTTGGGGAAAGTAATTCCTCCCATATTTTTTTCCCCAATGATTGCTTTAGCTATTCTAGAGTGTTTATTGTTCCAAATGAATTTCAAAATTGCCTGATCCACTTCTTTGAAGAATGTCATGGGTATCTTTAGAGGGATCACATTAAATCTGTACAATGCTTTGGGGAGTATTGCTATTTTAATGATGTTAATCCTGCCAATCCATGAGCAGGGTATGTACTTCCATTTCCGCATGTCCTCTCTTATTTCTTGGAGCAGAGTTTTATAGTTTTCTTTGTATAAGTCCTTCACATTTTTAGTCAAGTTGATTCCAAGATATTTGAGTTTGTGTGGCACTATTGTGAATGTGGTTATTTTCTTAATATCCATTTCTTTCTTATTACTATTGGTGTATAGAAAAACCATTGATTTCTGTGTGTTAATTTTGTAGCCTGCCACCTTACTATATGAGTCTATTGTTTTTAGAAGATTTTTATTAGTCTTTAGGGTTTTCTAAGTAGAGTATCATGTCATCTGCAAACAGTGAGAGCTTGACTTCTTCCTTTCCTATCTGGATTCCCTTATATCTTTTTTTTGTCAAATCGCTATAGCGAGTACTTCCAGTGCTATGTCGAATAGGAGTGGTGAGAGAGGACAGCCTTGTCTTGTGCCAGAATTTAGAGGGAAGGCTTTTAGTTTTTCTCCATTGAGGATAATATTTGCCACTGGCTTGTGGTAGATGGTCTTAACTATATTGAGAAAGGTTCCTTTTATTCCCATCTTGCTATGAGTTTTGATCAAGAATGGATGTTGGACCTTATCAAATGCTTTCTCTGCATCTATTGATATGATCATGTGATTTTTATTTTCTTGTTGTTGATGTTGTGTATTATGTTGATAAATTTACAGATGTTAAACCATCCTTGCATTCCCAGGATGAAACCTACTTAATCATAGTGGATGATCTTCTTAATGAGGCATTGAATCCTATTTGCCATTATTTTGTTGAGGATCTTTGCATCTGTGTTTATCAGCGATATTGGTCTGTAATTTTCTTTTTTTGTAGCTCATCTATCTGGTTTAGGTATCAAGGTGATGTTGGCTTCATAAAAGCTATTTGGAAGTGTTCATATTTCTTCGATTTCATGAAAGAGTTTTGCCAAGATTGGTAGTAGTTCCTCTTGAAAGGTTTGAAAGAATTCATTAGTGAATCCATCTGGGTCTGGGCTTTTGTTTTTGGGCAGACATTTGATTACTGTCTTAATTTCCTCAATAGTGATGGGGGTGTTTAGGTATGTTACATCCTCTTTATTCAACTGTGGAAGATTATGAGTCCAAGAATTTATCCATTTCTTCCAGGTTCTCATTTTTAGTGGCATAGAGTTGCCCTTTGAATCTCTGCCATATCTTTAGTGATCTCTCCTTTTTCATTCCTAATATGAGTTAAGTTTCTCTCTGTACAACAAATCAATGTACATTATTGAGTTATAGTTATACAATGTATAACAACCACCAAAGTCAATAGTTTCCCTCTCACCCTCCCTGATGCCCTCTTCCCTCCCACCCACTCTTCCTTGTCTGCTTCTGGGGCAAACATTTTTAATTCACTCTCTTTTCTTTTTTGTCATTATGGTTTGCACTGTTGCTAATGAAGGGGTGCCACAAATGTCCCATTCATAATAGACACTTCCCTACTATAACTATACTCTCTGGCAAGCTTCCTACTATTGACTAGACTTTCTAATCCTCAGATCTATTGTTTCTGAAAAACATCTCCGCACTCTTACTTTCCTTATATCCAACGAATGAGTGAGATTATTTTCTTTGTATTCCTCTCCCTTTGACTCATTTCACTCAGCATAATATTCTCCATGTCCATTCATGTATTAGCAAAAAAATTTTTTTTGTTTTGGGTCACACCTGGCAGTGCTCAGGGATTACTCCTGGCTCCACACTCAGAAATCACTCCTGGCAGGCTCGGGCGACCATATGGGATGCCGGGATCCGAACCAATGACCTTCTGCATGAAAGGCAAACGCCTTACCTCCATGCTATCTCTCCGGCCCCATATAATTTTATGGCTTCATTTTTCCTAATGGCTGTATAGTATTCTATCGTGTAGATATACCACATTTTCTTTAGCCACTCATCTATTGTTAGGCACCTGGGTTAATTCCAGATTCTAGCTATTGTAAATAGTACTGTGCTGAACATAAAAGTGTAGAGGGCATTCTTGTACTGTGTTTTTGTGTTCCTAGGGTACATCCCTAGGAATATTATTTCTGGTTTATAAGGAAGCTCAATTTCCATTTTTAAAGGAATATCCGTATTGTTTTTCAGAAAGGCTGGACTTAGACATTTCCACTAGTAGTGAATGAGAGTCCCTTTATCCTCACATCCACATCAGCACTGGCTCGAACAATTGCTTTTAATCAGGTACCACAGATGTACATCAGGAACTATAAACATGAATTTGACAAAGTAACTAGTTTGGTGGGAGAGAAGCAGATATAAATTAACAATGAGAGAGCAAAGCAATGGGTGTTTGAGGAGTGGATCAGGAATTGATAGAAACATCTAAAATCAAACTACAGGTGATTGCCAGGAAATCCTTCTGGTTGTAATGTTAACAGTTAACAATTGAAGCAGATCCTAGGAACAATTCTGAGACAATTAGGCAAAGAAAGACCGTGGAGGCATAGAATAGCATGAGGAAGAACACGGAGAAGAGAAAGAGCAAGATACACTTGAACAACTATTAATTACTTTTCTTGGAAGGGATGGGCAGGGAGCAGATAAAGTTGACAGTACTTTGTAATACTTGACTTTTATATCTATCTTTTCTTGTTAGTATTTTTAGTTTAATGATCATGCTTCATATACTTTTATATCCAGCATTGAGAGCACCCATGATTTCATCTCTGTTGAATAAATCGAAGTAGGCTGATCATCACTGATATCTGCTGGCCTCAACTCTGAGTTGCTAGTCAGATGGTAAACCCTGTAGGCCCTCAAGACAGTATGGACATGGGCTTTTTCAGCTAGGAAACAGCCAGAAATGTCTTTGCAAATGACAAAAAGGAGCACTAAATATTTAATGCTTAAAAGTTAAATATTATTATAAAAGTAATTTAATATAAATGACTTTCAGCAAATCCTCATCCATATTTCATGACTGCCATGGGTGTCTGGGTTCTAATGTTTGTGAGCAATTAATTTTAATGGTTATGTATTCTCAATATTCCTCTATTTTCCTTCTTAGTAGACCCCTAGTTCCATCAAGAAAGTAAAAAGCTAGACATCAGTTGTCTAGCTCTGGACTGAAAAAGACATAAAAACCCTGAGCTGAAGGCTCCAAATGACAAGTTAATAGCTAGTGGGTAGTTGCTAAGTAATATTTAAGCCATGATGTTGTAAACCCATGAAGTATGGTACTAGGAAGTCTGTTTCCTTCCACTGAATAGAACATAGCTGGGCACTTTCTTCCAAGTCCACTGTTATTATTTTCCCTGACAGCCATCATAGCTGTGATGGGAAGTCTTCATCCAGTCCCTACTACAAGATAGAAGTCACATCAAGACTATTCTATTCTGTGACACTAATCCTACTAAATTATTGTTTTATTCTCCATTTCTCAGCTAAAGAAAATGAGGCTCCAGGAATGAAGTTGCTTAAACTTAGGTAGTATATCGTCATATGTACTAATTGAGATCTCATGTTTTACCTAGTCATCTTAGCAGCATGGTAGAAGGACATTCAGAGTCAATAATGTTTTGTAAATAATAAAGATCATAAGTAGTAAATTAAATTATTATTTTTATTATAGTAAGTTGTAAATATCTTGAAAAATTAAAAATTTCAAGTCAATAAAATCTTTGAAATTTTTATTTAAGGACTATGATGTATAAGTAATTTATAGTTGAGTTTTAGACTTAAATATTCTGGCACCTATCCCACCACCAGTGCCAACTTCCCTTCACTAGCGTTCTCACATATTCACCTCCTGAAAAACCTCTCCAGCCTGCCACCTTTACAGGAACACTTTTAAGTTTGGTTGTTGAAGTTTAGTGTTGTTAACTCTGTGATTTGGATATTTAGCTATAACACTTCTCTATAACACCAATGTACCCAAGTTTCCTTTAACCCCTATTCCTTTTTGTTTTCCTCTGGATTTATTTTCCTCTCTGTATTTCTTTTCCCTATACTCTGGGATTAGGGTTGATCTAGACACCCCCTTTAATATATTTTATTTCATTTATAAATCTTTTAAAATTTGTCTTTTGTTTTTTTGGACCACACCTGTTTGATGCTCAGGGGTTACTCCTGGCTAAGCGCTCAGAAATTGTCCCTGGCTTGGGAGGACCACATGGGACGCCAGGGGATCGAACTGCGGTCCTTCCTTGGCTAGCGCTTGCAAGGCAGACACCTTACCTCTAGCATCACCTCGCCCCTTTTTAAAATTTTTAAATAGGGGCCACACCTAGTGATACTTGGAGAGGGCCAAGGGCTACTTCCAGAATGGTGATGCTTGACTTGATAGCACAGACCTGATAGTTCACAGCTTTGGGGCTACCAAGGCTATACTGGGTGGTGCTTGGTGGGCCATGCAGTACAAGAACTAAACACATGGACTCATACCTGCTATGCATGTTCTCTACAACTCAGACTATCTCCTTGATCCTTCCACAAGATTTTTTTAGTGGTTTGTTTATTTTTCTACACCCAGCTTTGCTTAGGCCTTACTTCTGGTTCAGGTTAGGCCTGGGGATAGAACCCCCAGGTTCTATATAACTCAGCTATATACAAGGCAAAGCACCCTATCGGTTATACTATCTTTCTAGCCTCTGTAGTATAAAGGTTTTATAGCATTTAAAAGATAGGGGCTGATATAAGAGATACTAATCAAGATTCTTGATCCTTCATCTTCAGTTATCACCTGAAGTTATATACTTATTATCCTTTTGGGATATGGAAAGCCCCATGTGCTGGTAGCAATAGGGAATTTCTTTTTTTTTTTTAAATTTTTTTTTATTTAAACAACTTTATTACATACATGATTGTGTTTGGGTTTCAGTCATGAAAAGAACACCACCCATCACCAGTGCAACATTCCCATCACCAATGTCCCAAATCTCCCTCCTCCCCACCCAATCCCCGCCTGTACTCCAGACAGGCTTTCTATTTCCCTCGTACATTCTCGTTATTAGGATAGTTCAAAACGTAGTTATTTCTCTAACTAAACTCATCCCTGTTTGTGGTGAGCTTCATGAGGTGAGCTGTAACTTCCAGCTCTTTTCTCTTTTGTGTCTAGCAATAGGGAATTTCCATAGAACCACACGATAATCTAACCCTTGCCATGTGTTGGTAGAAAATACTCAAATCTTTGGTATTCTATAATTGCAACTTCATCTGTAACTACTTTGCCTTGAATAAATATATCATAGATTGATGCATAACATATGCAAAATTATGCAAATCTAGTCAATTTTCCCAAATTAATCACTGGGGTCACATAGACAGCTTGCCCTTTGCAGTTTTCCACTGAGTGCCCCTGGCTGCCTGATAGGAGAGATCAACGAGGGTCAGTGTGTGTGTGTGTGTGTGTGTGTGTGTGTGTGTGTGTGTGTGTTTGTATGTGTGTAAGTGTATGTGTGTGTGTGAGGTGGGGTTGGCTTAATGCCAGAGCAAATCACATTCCTAAATTATGTTCCTAAATTCCTAAATTATGTTTTATATCTCAATGAGGCTATGCCATTAAAGTCAATAGAAAATGACTCTTGGGGCCGGCGAGGTGAATCTAGAGGTAAGGTGTCTGCCTTGCAAGCGCTAGCCAAGGAAGGAACATGGTTCAATCCTCCGGCGTCCCATATGGTCCCCCCAAGCCAGGGGCAATTTCTGAGCGCTTAGTCAGGAGTAACCCCTGAGCATCAAACGAGTGTGGCCCTCTCCCCCCCCAAAAAAACCAAACAAACGAAAAAAAAGAAAATGACTATTTTAAACCAAGCTCTATGAAAGATGGCGAAGTTCCTTGACCCAGCTTTGGAATATAAAAACTTGCGTAGGTAGCCATACTTTAGAGGACCAATAACGTGTAATGGGGTAAGTATAGAGTAGAGAAAAGCTAGAGTGAGGAGAGATATGGGATGCAGAGAGGCTAAATAGCACCCCAAATGCTACAGCTAATCATGGGTAGGACTGGGTTGAAAACCTTGTTTTTTTTTCCCAAAGGAACAGTATTATAATTGCAATGATGAAGAATATGACTGGAATGTAATTTCTGATTATAGACTCTGACCTGTCTTCATTAGCTTTGTGATCTTGGGCATGTTATATAATATCTTTGAGCCAGGCTTTCTCAGTCTTTCTTGCAGCTGATAATTCAGAAGGTGAATTGAGGTAACACTGGTTAGACCACCTTGATGGGCACCAAGTCAGCACCAAATAAGTGGTAGATAGTATTCTTCTGGAATGGAAGCTCTTAGATCCATTGATTTTTAAAAATCTAGCCTAAAAGCAAGGGCTGGGAAGCAGAAGTCCTCTAGGGTCTGCAGTAAGTTAGATTATGATGAATGAGACAACTGTTAGAATTTGTTCTCCATCTTGGTTATCCATTAGCATCACTTGGAGAGTTTGTAAAACATAGTAATCCCAGTGCTCCCTACTTGGAGGTGTTTATCTCTGCAATATTGCTAATAATTTTTGCTGTTTTTTTGTTTGTTTTAGGGCCACACCCTTTGATACTCAGGGGTTACTCTTGGCTATGTGCTCAGAAATCACTCCTGGCTTTGGGGGGACCATATGGGATGCCGGGGGATTGAACTACGGTCTGTCCTAGGCTAGTGCTTGCAAGGGAGATACCTTACCTTTAGCACCACCACTCCAGCCATTATTGTTAATAAATTTCTTTAAAAAAAGAACTGTACAATTAACTGTAAAACTTTGTTGAGAAACACCCATTGTACAAAAACACAAGGGTACATGGCTTTGATGGTAAAGCTCTGTCTACCCTCACTTCTCTATCAGCATAACTGGATTTCCACCTCATGAATCACCAGGATCTTGCCATGCTTCTTTATTGATTAATTAAGAATAAAGATAGTGGAACCAGAACATATTTAGACACCATGAACTCTGTTGAGACACATGAATAGTAGAGCTGAGGTCCACTTTTGGGTTTATACATGGGAAAGAGGAAAGATGGCAAATCCTACAGCACAAGAGATGAAAACAGGGTAATTGTACCCATAGGATCAAAAGTGCATGTGCAGAAATTCTGGCCTCTTTTTTCTAATAAGTGAAGGAAGATAGTTTTGATAAAATAAAATTTACTTAGAAAAAAGTATGGAAGAGAAAGAGAAGGATATATGCTCAGGAGAGAACACAGGCTTCTCCAGAGTGGTAAAAAAAAGATAGATATAGGTGTTCAAGGAAAAACACAAATTTAAAAGCTAATACATGTTCAAGAGAGAAGATGGGCTTGAAAGAGAAAACCCTTATCTTAGCCTGTCTTTCTAGGGTAAATTTCTCCAGATATTTTCAAACCTTACAGTATGGCATGCATGCAGATCCTTTTGGGTATGACATGTTTTGCTCTTATAAGAAATAGCGGAGCTTTACAAATTATTTACTACATATTTTAATGAAAGTATGTATTACAATAAGCTTGGTCCTTTCTCCTTTTTATTGGCTTTGCAACTGGCTAAGGGAAAATCATGAGCCATCATCTCATTGCATGAGCCCCTTGCTGTTTTTCCACATCTATTCTTGCCCCTCCTTTCATTTGTCACCCCCGCCACCAGAGTCATCTTAATGTGGAAGTGAGACTGTGCCATTTTCTTGTTTAAATCTGCTGGTGCTTTTCAATTATACTAAAAAGAAAATACAAATTCCTTCCCTGATAGAAAATGAACACTTTCCTTTCCACTCACATTGCTCTTCCCACCTTCCATTGCCCTGTGATCTTCTCACCTTGAGTTTGGATTTTCTTTTTCCTCTGCCTAGAATTCCTTTATGCTGCTTCTTTTATGGCAGCCTACAATTGATACCGCTATTTCCTCTCCATCACCCTATTCCTTCCACCATAGCCACTTGTTACCTTCACTCATGGCTAAAGGGGAGGTAGTTTTTGCTTCTTTTTGGGCCACACCTTGTGGTGCTCAGGAACCATTGCTGGCTCTGCACTTAGGCATCACTCCTTCTTGGCTTGAGGGACCATATGGCATGCTGAGACTAGAACCTGGGTCAACTACATGCAGGATAAGTGTCCTAACTGCTGTACTGTTGCTCTGCCCACTCCCTGCCTTTTTGTGGGGCTAAGTTTTATTTTCTCATTTATTTAACCAAGCATGGAAGGCTATTTTGGGAGTCTAACAGAATTGCAGAGCACACAGCAAACACATAATGAATTTTTGTTGAAAATATGAATGATTTGCTATTCCTTTTACCCTTATTTGGAGATTCTTCTTTCTAGAGAGGGAAAGAAAGAGGTGGTTGACTGTAAGTTGCATCGAGGTTAGTTTATGGAAAAAGTGATTTTCTTGGGCATCAAAGTGTATTCGCCATTGAACATTTACTTTGCTTAGACACTTTTCTAGGCACTAGGAGTATAGTTAAAAAAAAAGGTGTCAAATTTTCTGACTTTGGAAGTTTATAGCAAACATCAAATTAAAAGGATTCTTCCAGAAATAAATTCTGTAAAATGTTTTGCTCATATAGTTTTATGTGGTCAAGTATGATGAGGGAGAGACTGTTGATTTACTATAAAATATAAAGTCTAAAGTCCACATGTTGGGTGAGGTTTCCCCATGGTGCCTCTAAGCCTATTGGCCTGCAGGTCTGATGAATTCAAGTAACGGTGGAGAAATTAATTCGTAGTCAGTTAAAGTTTCATCGGAATCAGCTTGTTTTATTTCAAGGCCCTATCTTCCATATGCTTTTCCTCACATGGCTTCTATGCTAAGCATATTTCAAGTAGCTTTCTCTCTGCTGCTTTTCTCTTCTCCCCAGCCAGACCCTTTTCTTTATCCTCTAGATCTCCACCTATCAGGGTGGGGGACAGCCTTGTAATCCAGGTGTTATTAACATTTCAAGAGAAAGTTTAGAGAGTTTGGGTAGGGGTACCCTGCCCTGCATCTTCAGACTGTCCACTGTCCACTGAAGGGACTAAAGATGCCATACCAAGAAAGGCCTCATCCAGACACGTGGACATTAGATATTATAGTTTGTTATTTTTCTTTTGTGGTCTTTTGTTCGTTTGTTTGTTTAGGGGTCACACCGGGCGGTGTTCAGGGGTTCCTCCTGGTTCTGCACTGAGTAGTGGCTTGTGGCAGGCTCAAAGGACCATAGGGGATGTTGGGATTAGAACTGTGATCTGTTTGGGTGCCCCAGAGACAAGGCAGGCACCTTACCCTGTAGACTATTTCCACTCTGTTAGATATTAACTTTTATATTAAAACAACAAAGGACTACTGTAGAATGGCCAGAGAAAGCTTCAAACAAGGAGGGAGTATAGATAAAAAAAAGCCCACAAGGTGCCTCTTCTATGGTTGTCTTGTATTTTTGTCAGGAAGGAAAAACTTTCAAAGTCACTGCTCTAGGAGATACATACTCAAGTTTTAATTAGAATCCACTTAAGTCAGATGCTAGTTTGTTCCCTAATAGTGATTAGTGCTGTCTTGGGTAATTAACAGCTTTTCGATTTGGAGGGGGAAATAACTTAATTATCTGCCTGACCTTGATGCTGTGAGTGTTAAGGATTGCATGGGGCCAGGATCTAATCTGCGAGTGAAGACAGAAGTGGACCAAGCTGGCATCCAAGGAATCTCTGGGATGCCCAACATGGGAATGGATTTTCTGCAGGACATGGGGTTAGGCATCTAGTTTTTTTTTCCACCCTGAATATTATGATCCAGGAAGGTGTTCCCATGCTTTTGCTAATAGAATAGGGACCCAAGCATCTGCATGCACTCACTTGCGTGGCTTTATCTCATCCATTTTTATGGTTGTTTGTTCAAAAGCACACTATAGCCCACTTCTTTTCCTGGCTAAGGAGGTCTTCCCTATCTAAAGCTCCCAGGTGATCTCCTAATAGAACTGAATAAAACTTTTCACACTCTTGATTCCTCTTCATCATGTCATATTCTCTTAGACTGCAGAAAATTAGATTCTGGAAAGTCGTGGATAAAAAGGGCTTTTTTTTTTTTTTTTTTTAAGTCAAGCAAAGGCGTCTGTGTTCATTAGTTTTTCCTCCAACTCAGCATCCTCCTTGTCTTTCCCTTATCCCTTGCACTTCCATTCATGTCAGTTTTGCATTAGAGTTTCAGATGAACTTTTAATTCTCTTCTAGCAGATTTTTAATTATCCCAAATCCACACTGAGAGGAGGCTGGTTCAGAGGCTCCTGGCAGCTTTGGTCACATCTGCAGATCACATAGGTATCATCTCTATAGCAACCCACACATGTTGGATAGGAGCAAATAAAACTCAGCACCAAAGGTTAATTGCTGTTTCATTTCTGCCCCCCCCCATCCTTGCAATTCCAGTATTGTAGATGGAAGTTCTAATTAGAATCAAATTATCAGCAGATTGAACATATTTTTTTTTATTATTTTGGGGGCTGAAAAATTACTAAGGCAGATTTGGAAGGGGAAAGCGATAGATAGTTTCTTGAAAGCTCTTTGCCCACCTCCTAGGAATGGGAGAGCTTGAGCTGAGGGGAGCCAATTTAGATCATCTAGCCAAATGGCCTGGATCTTTCGCACTCAGGAGGGACATGCTCCTTGGTCCTTATGCTACTTGACATGAATAATATTACTGAGGGTGCTGACCATTTATCACAGATTTACTTGTTCTAAGCACTTTGGTAGATAGTTCATTTGAACTGTAAATAGATGCCATGAGTTTGAGATTATTATTTTTTTAAACTTTATTTATTTATTGATTGGTTGTTAGGCCACACCCAGTGGTGTTCAGGGGTTACTCCTGGCTTTGCACTCAGAACTCACCCCTGGCAGGCTAGGGTGTTGGGAATCAAACCAGGTCCTTCCCGGTTTGGCTGTATGCAAGGCAAATGCCCTACCACTGTGCTATCTCTCTGAGTTCAAGATTCTTAATACCATTCTATAGACATGAAAACAGCCTCAGCGAAACAAAACCACACATCTTTGGTCATATAACTAGTAAGTTGCAGAGATGCATGTGTCTGATTAGAAAGCCCTTTAGCAAGGTTAAAAAATAAGCTCCAGAGGCTTGAAGAGGAAACTCTTAAGAGAAGCCATCTTGGCATTCCCTATTATTAGCTATCCCAGATAAAATGTGCTCAAGCATTTGTCAAAATTCACCCTTAGTGCTCTAAAATCGTAATTAAAAATGATTGGGACTATGGGACACGTCAAATCTTAGATGCTTATTTTCTGTTTTCCCAGAACTAACAAAAACCAATCTGTTTTTTTTCCATTCTTCTCAAATACAGTTCTGTTATACTCATTTCTTCTTCTCCCTCCCTAAAATTCTGCTTTTTATATATCTGCCATTTAGTCTTTTCAGCCTTTAAGGCCTCATTCAAACACAATACTTTTTATACACCCCTTAATAATCATAATTTATGTTTTCTCCCTTATCACAAATTACTCTACCAATTTATTTGCTGATTTGGGCACTATTGATGAACAAGTTAGTGTTGTTGTGTGTGTGTGTGTGTGTGTTTTTTTTTTTTTTTGCCACAGTTGTCAGTCAGTATTTAGGCATACTCCTGATTCTGCACTCAGGTATTATTTAAGGAGTTTCTTAGCGGACTGTACAAGGTGCTGGGAAAATTGAATCTAGCTTGGCCATATGCAAGGCAAGTTGCACTACCATTCTGGCCCTGATGAGCAATTTATATTGTTTGGTATATCCAAGTTTTCCTGGGTTGTGTCAAGCTCAGCTCAGCAATTTAATACTACTGGGTCTTCCTTTCTCTCTTTTTTTCTCTCTCTCTTTCTTTCTTTCTTTCTTTCTTTCTTTCTTTCTTTCTTTCTTTCTTTCTTTCTTTCTTTCTTTCTTTCTTTCTTTCTTTCTTTCTTTCTTTCTTTCTTTCTTTCTTTCTTTCTTTCTTCTCTCTTTCTCTCTCTTTCTTTCTCTCTCTCTTTCTTCTCTCTTTCTTTCTTTCTTCTTTCTTTCTTTCTTTCTTTCTTTCTTTCTTTCTTTCTTTCTTTCTTTCTTTCTTTCTTTCTTTCTTTCTTTCTTTCTTTCTCTCTCTTCTTTCTTTCTCTCTTTCTTTCTGTTTTCTTTCTCTCTTTCTTTCTTTCTTTCTTTCTTTCTTCTTTCTTTTTTCTTTCTCTCTCTTCTTTCTTTCTCTCTTTCTTTCTTTCTGTTTTCTTTCTCTCTTTCTTTCTTTCTTTCTTTCTTTCTTTCTTTCTTTCTTTCTTTCTTTCTTTCTTTCTCTCTCTCTTTCTTTCTCTCTCTCTTTCTTTCTCTCTCTCTTTCTTTCTCTCTCTTTTCTTTCTTTCTTTCTTTCTTTCTTTCTTTCTTTCTTTCTTTCTTTCTTTCTTTCTTTCTTTCTTTCTTTCTTTCTTTCTTTCTTTCTTTCTTTCTTTCTTTCTTTCTTTCTTTCTTTCTTTCTTTCTTTCTTTCTTTCTTTCTTTCTTTCTTTCTTTCTTTCTTTCTTTCTTTCTTTCTTTCTTTCTTTCTTTCTTTCTTTCTTTCTTTCTTTCTTTCTTTCTTTCTTTCTTTCTTTCTTTTCTTTTCTTTTTCTTTTCTTTCACACCCGGTAGTGCTCAGGAGTTACTCCTGGCTCTATGCTCAGAAATCGCTCCTGGCAGGCTCGGGGGACCATATAGGATGCCAGGATTTGAACCAATGTACTTCTGCATGCAAGGCAAATGCCTTCCTCTATGCTATCTTTCTGGCCCCTCTTTTTTGAAATCAAAAAAAATTATTTTTTAAAGAAAAGGAATGCCCACACTTGATCCTTAAAGTCCTGGTGACATCAGCCTCAAACCGGCATACCTGAAGTTTGGTCAGATTGGTATCTCTGAAGAAAATCATAAAGACAGTTGCCATTAGAAAAGTGATGATTCTGCATGATGGACACAGCAGGCTTGGCATGGCAGGTTGAGAGCTTGGCCCACCCTTTCCTTCCAAGATGGCCAGTTTTATGTTGTGTGGGCCTGTGTGCCCATAATCTTTTAGTTTACATCTCATTTTACAACAGAGTGGGTCTATGGAGCTGGCCCAATTTAAACATGGCAACTGTGTTTGTGGGCATGTTTACAGCTACTAGGCTTCCTGGAAGAAAGAAGATATGAGGGGAGGGTGCCCACAGTTGCTCCAAAAAGCCCTGGTGATATCAGCCCCAAACAGGTAGAACTGAAGTCTGGTTAGATTGGTGTCTCTGAAGAGGGTCATAGAGGGTCAGTGATGAGGCAGGGCAATAGGGAAAATGATGATTCTGGATGATGGAGGCAGCAGGCTTGGCCTGCCTTCTCCTGAGATGCCCAGCTTTGTGCTGCATGGGCTGGTGTAACCATGATTTTTCATGGCTCCTAATACATCTCTTATCTGTTTCTTCCATGATTAATATCCTCAACTAGAAGTCATAATAGAATCTCCATATTTGAGGGTTCTTGTAAAGATTAAGTGAGTTTCTACAAGTAAAATTCCTAGAAAAATTGCAACATTCATCATAATACTATCTAAGTGCATGCTACATGTCCTGTATTGCTCATTATTTTGTTGCTATTTAGAATATAAATTCAATTTAAAAACATCCAAGTATCACAAGGAAACTTATTAATCTATTAACTGGGAAAGTCTGAAGATAGATCTACCATTGATGTCAATGGATGTGGGGACTGATAAAACCATTCAATAATGTTTGCCTCTGTACTCTATTGGTAGTATTTCTCTTTCATGTTTAACATTGGCTGAAAACTTGAAAACAATAACTTCCTGGTGTACATGGCTTGTGCTTTTAGATCTAGCTTGGGAAAACCTCCATTTTTCAAAATTACTTTGTAAAAGTAATTGAGAGGGAGAAGAATTAAATGCATGGTAGTAGAGAAGAACTTATCCTTTCATCTGCATCTATTCCATCTTAGTTTTTAACCAAGAGATGTCGAAAAAATATTGGAAAGTTATTTATATTAGTTAAATCTGGGAGATGAGTTGGTTATTAGAATAGTTTTTTCCTTTTCTGCATGATTTACATATCTCATTAAAAATAATAATAGCTACTTAGCTACTTAGGTAGAGTGTCCTATCACCCTCTGTTCTCTCCTAGTTAGCAAGCACAGTGAAAACCATTTATGAAAGGCAACTTTTCCTCCTGCTCTTATCCAATAGAAAGCATAAAATTTAGGGTTTTTGCAAAGGAAAGTTCAACAGTATTTGGATATGAGATAAAAACCTATCATGAGAAATAATGTCAAAATCTATAGTAATAGTACAGTAATAATAGTCATCCATTATTGAGAACTATTTCTCAGGTACCTTCCCAAGCTCACAGGCCTTTGAGGTAGATCTTACTATGTTTCCATGATGTAGACAAAGAACTTGAGGCACAACCAGATCAACTCACAGGCCAACATCACATAACTCTTATTTATGGAATATGGTCTCAAGACTTATTCTATCTCAGGGCTAGTTGTTCCAGATTAGAAGTCTCTAGTCTTTTATTTTTATTTGCCAGGTCCATTTTTTTCTTTTTACTTTCATTTTTCTTTCTTTTTTTTCTCTCTCTTTCTTTTTTTGGTAGTTGTCACCAATTTTTTTTCTCCCCTTTTTCTTATCCTTTTTATCTCCAATGACGGTGGAATGGATGCTCAATCTACAACAAGCTGTAAAGTGGAGACCAGTTGCACTAGCATACTGGGGGGAGATATGGGATGCATACTGGGAACAGGGGCGGAGGGAGGACAGCACTGGTGATTGGAATGCCCCTCATTCATTGTCACTATGTACCATAAATGATGCAGTGAAAGATTTGTAATGCACTTTGGTCACAATAAAAATTAAAAAAAAAAAAAAAAGAAGTCTCTAGTCTATCTCCAATCTAAACAAGGTTAGAATAATGACATTTTCAAACACAAAACCAACCAAAGCTATGCTTGCATTCAACCCTATCTTTTCCCCCCCCCTCAGATCTGTATAGGAGATATTCCTGTATTGTAAACAACTATGAGTTCCTATCTCTAGTAGATAAGAGCTCTTTTTTTATATGTAAGATTTCCCCTTTATTTAGTGTGCTTTTGGAGGGGGAAGTGGTGCTACATTATATTGTCGGTGCATTTGGGGGTGGAGAGAGGGGATAACAGAAACAGGTCACATACCCAAAAACGATAAAAAAAAAGGAAATAAAATTGTATGTGCTCACAAATGTATATGTAGGACAGACATTTAAAAAAATAAATAAATTTAAAAAAAAAGAGATAAAATGAGTTAGCGAAGTTTTTAAAGGACCAAAGTGGTGCAAAAGACAGGGATATCTCCTGCCTTGAAAATATGTCATGTGGAATCAACTTAGACCTCAGGTGATTAGATACCATTCATCCAGCCTTGAACCCTGGATCCCAGACATAGAAACGGCACAGCTCTTCACAACAGCTGCAGGAAACAAATTCCATCCGGGACAGCCTTAATACTGCGGGGTCAACAACAAGGGCCAGCTCTAACATGATATCCTGACAACGAGGAAAATGTGAACAACTTGACCTTAGAGCAGATTAGCCTACCTTACCAGCTAACGACAAGACAAAACCAGAAGACTTGGCACCCTTTGGTAGGTCCAAAAGCCAAGATCGCGATTTACAGATGACTGGCTGCTAGAACCACGACCAGACTGTATACATCTTGGGACCAATAAAAAAGCCCTAGTTTAGGATTTGAACTATGACCTGCACAATAATCATGATCCCCAGTCCCAAAGGTCCGGCAGAGACAATTGTAACGGAATGGGGCTTCTGGAAGCACAAAGAAAGACGCTATCCTAGGTGCCATCCTAGCTAGATTAGTGCAAAGACCAAGATCACCAACCACAGAAGATGGATTAAAATGACACTGAGGTAACAGAACCTGTAGAGCCACAAAGACTGACTTCATCATAAGTCCCACCTCAGGATCTGTGCAGATACTGAGACCTCTAAACACAGAGCTCTGATTGTATCACCCTGGACAGAGCAGAAGTCTTCCACACACCACAAAAACACCACCGGGAGAGTAAATGATCCTGAGCAAAGTCTAGAGTTGATCCCATGACAGTATATTCCAAGGACGGAGAAACCCCATATTTCTTAGGCCAAGTGAATTCCTTTTCGAATGACCCCAATATTTACTGTGCCAGGGCAGGAGGGAAAAACAAAAATACAAAAAGCACAAAACCTTGGTTATTTATATATATATATTTTTTACCTTCATTTATTATTGTTATTATTATTTTTATTTACCTATCTATTTTGGTCGATTTCTCTGTTTGGGTGTGATTATTGAAATTGTTGTCCCCAATTATACTTATTTTTTCTCTTCCTTTCTTTTCTTTCGTTATGTGCTATGCCATGTTTCTTATTTCAAGACCATGGCGTGTTTTTTGTTTGTTTGTATTGTTTTGTTTTTTTGTTTGTTTTTTTGTGGTGCTTATCGATATAGCTGGAGTCCTCACTGGATATTTGACACTTCTTTTGGTACTGGTGGAGTGTTTCACCTTCTTTTTTTCCTTAATCTCCCAAATCGATGATGAGAGCCTCTAGAAGGATTCCACCCATTTTCGGGGTATTAGACTCTTACCCCAGTTTATTTATTTTCTCTTTTTCAGGCAAAACCACGCAACTTGAACTAGCTAGTCCTGCCTCCAGTTAGAGGGGGAAATAAGGGAGGCATCAAGACCAAACAGGTGCAAGACTACTAAGTAGTAGGTTAGATACAGAGGGGACCACATATTCTAGCCGCCCTGGGGGTGAGGGAAGAGGAAATGGGAGGTAGGACAAAAACGGAGGTGTAGGGAGGACAATTTGGTGATGGGAATCCCCCCTGATTTTATGTAAATATGTACCTAAAATATTGTTGTCAACAATATGTAAGCCACTATGATCAAAATAAAAATTATTTTTTTTTTTTTTTGGTTTTTGGGCCACACCCGTTTGACGCTCAGGGGTTACTCCTGGCTATGTGCTCAGAAATCGCCCCTGGCTTGGGGGAACCATATGGGACGCCGGGGGATCGAACCGCTGTCCGTTCCTTGGCTAGCGCTTGTAAGGCAGGCACCTTACCTCCAGCGCCACCGCCCGGCCCCAATAAAAATTATATTAAAAAAATCTGTATAGGAGTAAGTCTAGGCACCAAAAAACTCTGTAAGTTGACACTTTCCTCCTGAACGGGAATCAGTGAGAACAGGGATTGGAAAGTTTAGCTTTAAAGGTGAGCGACATTGGGAAAGTGTTTCAGAGTCTTTTTTTTTTTTTTTTTGGCATTTTGGGTCACACCCAGTGACGCTCAGGGGTTATTCCTGGCTATGCGCTCAGAAATCGCTCCTGGCTTGAGGGACCATATGGGATGCTGGGGGATCGAACTGAGGTCTGTCCTAGGCTAGTGCAGGCAAGGCAGACGCCTTCCGGCTTGCACCACCAATCTGGCCCCTCAGGCTCTTTTTAAGAGCTTCAGTTGTTATGCTCTCAAAGTGGACAACTTTGAGAAATGGAGGGAAAGGCAGCATGCTCATAGATTTTTCCAGAAGGTTATTTTATGTGGATTAAGATGCTAAGCATAGTGATTGGCAAATAGCAAGTGCTCAGTAAATGTTATTTTTTTTCCCATTAAAGAAAGGATGAAGTTTCAGAAGTTGATTCCATTTTAGTCTCTTTCATCACAATAGTATCTCTCAGCATGTCTCAAAGTTAATCTTTTTATCACAGGTTTTAATTTATTTCGTGCATCTGTGAAGCTTTACATGAAAATGAGCAACACCTTTCTCTATCTTTTCCCACCTTTGATATCAACTTCTAAGAGTCCATCGCTTTTGATTCTATTAGCTACTTATTATCTAGGGCCTAACCTTACTTTATTTTAAGTTAAACTTTTAATTTTGAGGTAACTGCCGCTATATGAATTCAGTTGCAATGAAAAATAATAGAGATATCTCGTGTGCCTTTTATACAGTTTTTTCCAGGTATATCTTATAAAATAGTAGTATAGCACAACTAAAATATTGATTACATTTTCCAATTGAAGTAGCATTATTTATAACCATATGCATATTTAAGGTACACAGCATTAAAAATAAACATCTATTGTGCTTATCACCCAAAGTCCATTTGTCAACATGTTACTGATACCTTTTACTTGATTTATCTATTTTTTCTCTTCTTGTAATCACTTTTGTAGTTAAGAAGTTTGTTTTGTTTTGTGTTGTTCAGTATGGTTTCTTCATATTCCACCTGTGGGTGAAATCTTAACCATTTGTGATTTTCGTTAACTGACTTTTGTCACATTACAATTACAATTACACCTTTAGGTAATGTTGCAAATGCCAGGATGTTATAGATAATATCTATTTCTGTATAGTTGTGTAGTATTCAAATATATACCACCTCTGCTTTACCAATTAATCTGTCATTGTGTGCTAATGATAATTTCAGGTGTTGGCTTTTGTATGTAATATTTCAGTGACTATTGGAGTACATAATATCTCTTGCACCTAGTTTTAATAGTCCATTGGTAAACTATCAGAAGAGGAATTGTTGAATCATGTGGAATTTTATTTTTAGGTTACAGGGGACTCTCCCTTCTATTTTCCATGATGACTCTAACAGTTTAATTCTACTACCAATACTGTTCAAGAATTACCTTCACTAGAACTTCTCCAAAGATCCTCTTGTTATCTCTTGTATTTTTGGCAAGTAATTTTCTCATGATTGGGAAATGCCAGTTCATTGTGGTTTTGGTTTGCATTTTAGGATGCTGACATTGACACAGTCAAGATAAAGAACATTCCAATTATTTCAGAGTCATCATATTACCCTTTGATAGTCACACCCATGTCTCTCCCTCCTCCACCCCTTCATTAACTAGTTACTAATCTGAGGCCCATAACTATATTTTATAATTTCAATGAATAGACTTATTTAATTGCAACATCTGAGACTGGAATTTTCAGTTAGTGAGATTCTTTAGTGGCATCATGTCTCCTTTGCTTATCAAGTTAGTCTTACTTCCAGGGCCTAAGAGGTAGGCCTTTCCTCTGCCCTGAGCCCACTCCCTCTGTCCCAACTGACTACTACCTCATAGGAAACTTCTGCAGTGAAGGCTCCTGAGACTTGGTACTTGCAAGATAAACAGTGAGTATGTAGTGGAGCTTAGGTCCCAGCTCAGGGCTAAACTCCAAACCTCCCACTTGAGACTTGATCCTGCTACTTCACCCTTAACCATGATTCTGGCTTTTAAGGCCATAGAAACACTGCATCACAGCTTACCTTCCCTGCTGAGGTGATCTGCTTTCAATCTTGCTCTGACCCTGTTCCTCAGCATTATTGTATTAATGGCTGTCTTTTTATGGCTGAGTCACATTCTGTTAGATGGACTCACTTTCTAAGCTTTTTTTTTTTTTTTTTTTTTTGATTTTTTAGTCAAGCCCTATGCGCTCAGGAGTTACTCCTGGCTCTGTACTCAGAAATCGCTCCTGGCAGGCTCAGGGGACCATATGGGATGCTGGGGATCAAACCTGGGTTCATCCATTTGGGTCTGCTGCTTGCAAGGCAAATGCCCTACTGCTGTGCTATCGTTTCAGCCCCATACTTTCTAAGCATTTCTAAACTATCTCCCTGTGTTTCTAGTTGCACAGGGCCTCTGCATTTATTTGGGATCCCAGAGCACTTTCATTTATTCTCTTTCTGTCACTGCAGATTGGTAATCTTCAAAATGATGCCTCCCAGCAGTTTTCCTTGTTCGATTCCTGTTTGATTTGCCCCCTACAGTTCAAATTATACTTTAACACAGAAAGAAGGAAAACTATAAATTTCTCTTATTTAATTTCCCTCTGGTAGTGTTTTTATTGTTGAGTGTAGAAGTTCTTTTGTACATTTGCACAGAGCACTTCAAAAATCACAAATAATTCAAATTGGTAAAAACACAAGAATAAGGCCTTGATGGGGTTAAAGCTTTGAACCAGCTGTCAGCAGTGACTGGGCAGGCAGAGCCACATTCTGAGTAGCACCATGCAGAAGGTCATCCAACTGTTTCCAAGGATAAAATTATCAGTGACATCAGGAAATGACTTCCTCCATAATTGCTCCTCCTATTCTCCTATTTAATTTTGGTAGCATGCATGTCATTGAGAGAGAGAGAAGGAGAGAGAGGAAAGGAGAGAAGGGAGGGAGAGAAAAAGAGAGTGAAGAGAGGAAGAGAGTGAGAGAAAGAGAGAGGGAGGGAGTGAAGGAGAGAGAAAGAGTGAAAGAAACAATGAGGGAGAGTGGGACAGAGAGAAAGAGGGAAACAGAGAGGGAGGGAGAGGAAGAGAGGAAACAAAAAAGGAGGGAAACAGAAAAAGATGGAGGAAGGGAGAGAGAGGGAGAGGGAAAAGAGAGGAGAGGGAGGGGGTAGAGGGAGAAGAGAGGGAGGGAGAAAGTGGAAGAGAGAGAAGGAGGGAAAGAGAAGGAGATCGGGAGAGTGGGACAGAGGGAAAGAGAGGGAGGGAGGGAGAGAAATAGGGAGAGAGAAGGAAAGAGGGAGGGAGGAGGGGAGAGAGGGAAGGAGAAAGAGGGAGTGAGTGAGTGAGGGAGAGATGAGAAAGGGAGGGGGAGAGGAAGGGAGGGAAAGGAATAGTGTTGGGAAGAAAAGGGGAGAAGTGAGTTTGAGTGTACATAATAAATTTTCTAAATTAGTTTTTTTAAATTAGTTTTCCACATGTGTTCTGTGTGTTCTTATTGCCTATTTCTTGGAGCCTCCTTGTTCCTATCTCCACAAAAACTTCAAGGCCAATGGTAGCAGTATGAATCAATGAAAGAACATTGGATTTCCCACTGAAAATTGTAAACATTGTAAACGTTGAAAGAAAAGGTTTCCACTTTCTTTCAGAAAGGTCCCAAGAATGTTCTAGAGTCCCAGATGCCCCAAATGATATTCTCTTTATTTTTCCCTTCCACATTCTCTTCCACTTCATTTGCTGTGGGGAAGACTCAAAATCTCAGACAACCATGGGAAGTGGAGTGGCCTGATATGGGGCACAGTTCACTCTGTTTTGCTATGTATACCTGCCTCCTCCCATCCCAAGTGGGGCTACCCCTGAGACCCTGCCACTTTTCTTTCATGAAAATCAGCTTAGCATTGAGCTCTTTTTTTGGAGCTGCTTATTCACATGTTCCTTCTCAGAGGACAGGTGATTATGGTAAGCCTGGTGTTGTTGGAAGGTTTCCATTTATTGTTGCAGATGGTGGAGACACTGTTCTTGCTATTAGTATAGAGACTGAGCTTATGTATTCTGATATTCTTTCTGTAGGTACAGCACTGGGAGGACAGGTACCTGGAACAGCCTGATCTGGAGTCTGGACATACCAGATTAAACACAGACTCACAAGCCAAAGGTATCATGGGAGTATCATGGGAGGTGGAGGTAGTGGTGGCATCATGTCTCCTTTGCTTATCAAGATGGTCTTACTTCCAGGGCCTAAGAGGTAGGCCTTTCCTCTGCCCTGAGCCCACTCCCTCTGTCCCAACTGACTACTACCTCATAGGAAACTTCTGCAGTGAAGGCTCCTGAGTCTTGGTACTGCAGGATAAACAGTGAGTATGTAGTGGAGCTTAGGTCCCAGCTCAGGGCTGAACTCCAAACCTCTCACTTGAGACTCGATGCTGCTACTTCACCGTTAACCATGATTCTGGCTTTTAAGGCCGTAGAAACTCCGCATCACAGCTCACCATCCCTGATGAGGTGATGATCTGCTTTCAATCTTGCTCTGACTCTGTCCCCTAGCAACACCTCTTCCCTACTCATAGGAAAGCCCCTCCCCTCAGTGGAACAGGGGTTACCTTGCCCATTATTTCTTCCAGTATCTCCTGCTGCTGTCACACTATTACTGACAATTTTTGGGGGGTGAGCACACTTGTCTTGTGCTTAGTGATCAGCCTTGGCAGTGCTCAGGACATCATATATGGTGCAGCGAATCCAATCAAGCTCTGCCACATATGAGGCAAGAACTCTATCCTACATCCCGCTATTTTTTTGGTGCTTTTTACCATTGACTCTTTTTGTTGTTGTTGTTTTTGGGTCACACCCGGAGGTGCTCAGCCTGCTCCTGGCAGGCTAGAAGGACCATATGGGATGCCAAGATTGAACTGGGGTTGGTCCTATATTGGTCATGTGTAAGGCAAATGCCTTACAGCTGTGCTATCGCTTCAGCCCCATGGCTCTTCTTTTTAAATATTCATTTTTTAATACATAATTTCTCTATTTAAGTACCATGTTTACAAACATTTTCATAACTGGGTTTCAGTCATAAAATGCACACCCCACTCCACCAATGCAACTTTCCTGCCACCCCAGTGGCATTTTTAAAAAAAATATATAATTACTTTACTTAAACACCATAAATAAAAAATAGTTTATGTTTGAGTTTCAGTCATAAAATGTACATCACCCTTCACTAGTGCACATTTCCCATGACCAATGTCCCCAGTTCTCTTCTTCCCAGCTCTAGGGCAGGTATTTTACTTCTATATCTTTTCTTTTTCTTTTTTTTTTGACTCTGTTTTGCAATATTGCTAATGAAGGGGTATCATGTATGTTACTTTATCTTTTTTTAGCATCCAATTCTTGTCCAGAATAATTAGTTTCAACTATCATTGCCACAGTGGACCATTCATTACCCTAATTGCATGTACCATTCTTTGTGACAAGCATCCTACCATGGAACCATGGACTGGTCCTCTCTTTTTTTTTTTTTTGGTTTTTGGGTCACACCCGGCAGTGCTCAGGGATTACTCCTGGCTGTCTGCTCAGAAATAGCTCCTGGCAGGCACAGGGGACCATATGGGACACCGGGATTCGAACCAACCACCTTTGGTCCTGGATTGGCTGCTTGCAAGGCAAACACCACTGTGCTATCTCTCCGGGCCAGGACTGGTCCTCTTGATCCTTATTTCTATTGTCTCTAAATTTTATTACCATGCTTATCTTTAAATTTCCTTATCTCACAAAAGAGTGTGATTATTCTGTCTATCCCTCCTCTTCTGATTCATTTTACTCAGCATAATAGTCTCTATATTCATCCATGTATAAGTAAATTTGATGACTTCATTTTTCCTAAGAACTGCATAGTATTCCATTGTGTAGATGTGTCACAGATTCTTTAGCCACTCTTTTTTTTGTGTACTTGGCTTTTTGCAGATTCTGGCTATTGTAAATAGTGTTGCAATACAATGAACATAGGAATACAGAGGGCTTTTCTGTTTAATGACTTTGGATTCCTATGGTATATCCCTAGGAGTGGTTGCTAGATCATTGCTAGACCATATGAAAGTTCAATGGAATTTTTAGTTTATTGGGCAATGGTTCAACATAAGGCTCTGAGGATACTACTCAGCTACTGTGGTGTTGGAAATACCTGGGCCACCCTGGTCATGCTGGCAGTCTCTAGGATCACATTCAGAGATGCTTTGGGACCATGTGGTACTAGGAATCAAACCTAAGTAGAATGCATGACTGTAGCACTATTTCCTGCATTCATTGTCCAATTTATAGTTGTCACCAGAATATATACAGAATATATAGTTCCTATATATACATATATATAAGAACCTTAAACATACTTTATTGTTTCATGTGTTGTTGACTTATGAAAGTGTGCTAAAATAAATTTAGCTTTTTGGGTTTGAATACTTTGGAGCCATAGAAAAGAAATACTTTTAGATTTGGTCCTTGCTATATAAAAAAAAACACCTCTGACATTTCACTCAAGGGATTGGTTTGCTCCAATCTTCTTGGAGAAGAGGAATCTGAGAGAATATCAATTCTGAGTCTGGCATTTGTCATTTACCAACTGCAATATTATAAGCATGTCAATTAGTGTAAAGAGGTACTAATAATGACTTCTCAGGTTAATAGGGCAGCTTTGAGGCCCCTGACATTTTCTGAAACAAAATAAAATATTGCCATAACCTATTGTGAAAAGGTGTGGATGCGAAAGAAAGCAAATTGTGTGTGTGTTTGTGTGTGTGTGTGTGTGTGTGTGTGTGTGTGTGTGGTGTGTGTCTGTATGTGTTGGGGGAAAATGAGAAGTAGAGGAATGAAGGGAAGGAGAGAAGAGGACAGGAGAGGGAGAAGAGAGAAAATGATTTATTTAAAACATGGATATGGATATTATTCTTTATTGCATGGGTTTTAGGGCTCTTATTAACAGGCCTTTGATATCTCTTATTTTAATTATCCCATAAAGTTTTGCCATATACTTTCTCTTTTCATAAGGCAGAACCTCTTCATGTAATTTGTTGCAATTAAAAATTCTTTTGGCTTTCCTGCAGAGCTCTGGGGATATCACTTTTCCTTGAAGATCTCTAGTGGAGCGAATTAATCTACATTCAAGCAAAATTAGAGATTCAATTACATGATAACCTTTAAAAGGATAATTATGTTCTTAATGCCTTTGGCTTTGTTGTTGGAACTGATTTCTGAATATTTCCCTTCAGTTTGGCCTCTAACTGTATGCCTGAGGTCAGTGGTGATTCCCCTATGTAATGTGTGGTTTTAATCATTTGTAAGGCATAGTTATTCTGCCCAGGAAGAATAGATCAGGAAGATGCCTAAAACACTGACCATTAGCTGAGATACTTTAAGATGAGATACTTTAAGACCTTGGAAGAAGAAATCTAGGAGATGGCAATGGAGGAAAACAATTGCTAAAATGTCAAATTGAGAGGCCAACTGGTCAACCATTAAATGGTACTATTAGTAACATTTTATTAATGAAGAGCTGAGGCTCAGGAACACTTTTGTAGTACATACAAGGTTGACTGTGTAAAGGGTAGATTTGAACACAGTTCTGTGACTCCAAATCTGATGTCTTTATAGTAGGGGATTTTATTATTTTATTATATACACATATACATATATTTGGAGGTTGCACATATACTGTGTTCAGGAGCTAATCCCAGCTCTGTGATTGGGGATTTTCTTTAGGCAAAACATACCCTCCAGTCCATTGAATTACCTCTCTGGCCTGAAAACTGATGATATTTTCAGAAAATAAGGTGGAGGAAATAGTTACACTAGGATGTGGAGTGGAACTCATATGCTTATTTTTGAGAAGATTTCTGGAAAAATAGCAATGGAAATCTAACTCTCTTTTCCAGTCAGTATCAGCCATTCTAATATATCTTCCTCTTTTGACTTAATCAGTAGGGTCTGCAGGTGCTAAGTGAAAACTATGCCAGGGGCTCTGTGGGAGACATGGTGAAGAAATTGATGTGGGGTTTTATGCTCAGTGGGATGGACAAAAGTCTGGCTACAGTGACTGGAAGCCTCAAGACAAGAAAAATAAAAGTTAGGCTCTGAGAAAAGTTTGGCCCCCAAAAGATATGAGGGCAGGTTGATTACTTGATGTGTGAGAGTGCCAAGTCCTCATGAAATCTGAGATACCAAGTAGTAGCCAGAATTATGGGCATAGTCTTCCTGGCTCTTGAAAGGCAGGGAGGTTCCTACAGAGAACCATTTTGTCTTCCTCTACCTGGAGGCAGTTATCTGATAAGGTATTTCAGCAACAACACCTGAATCTTAAATATAAAGGAAAAAATATTACACCAGAGATAGTGAGACACAGCAGAGCATGCACAGCACATCTACAAATATAGCTGCTGAAGGAGAACTGGCTTTTGGACAGAAAAATAGTTAAGTGAACATAAAAAGATTTGAGTAGAGTTTGAAAGGGCTGTTGGAGCTAAAAACACTCCAAACTCCCTATATAAGTTAAGATAAAATGACCACCATTAAGTTAGAAAATAGCTGGGCTCAGAAGAGCAAATGGAAGAAATTTCCAAGTACTGACCACAAAAAAGTTAAAAAGGAAGAATAGAAGAGGACTATAAATTTAGAAAATAGAACAATGAAATGTAACAGGAATAAGAGTAGTAGATGTCTTAGAAGAAAAAACACTATATCCTTGACATCACTCTATACAGTGAAATTGCTTACAGAGTTGTGGAAGCATTGGTTAGAAAAGAATATAGGCATGTATGAGCTTGTGTGTGTGTGTGTGTGTGTGTGTGTGTGTGTGTGTATGTGTGTTTGTTGGTTTATTCAGACTGCTTTCATAGACAACCTTACTCTGTATGACTGAGAACAACAGAAATTTATCCTCATAGCTTTGGAGTTTGTGAAGTCTAAGATCCGGCAAATTGAGTTTGTTATACCAAGTCTTAACATGGTGAAAAGAATGAACCACAAGCTGTTTAGGATCTTTACAGGCACTAATTTCATTACTGAGAACTCTATCACCTTAAAACATCCTTCTTCTTGCACTTGAGGATAGACTTTGAATATATGTACTTTGGTAAGGACATCAACAGTTAGTCTGAGGAGGATATAGCTTCCTAGTCTTTCTTCTTCCTCATTCGCACCAAGCCATTACTCACTCAGAATAAATGATTTATGATTGGTGAAATTGAAAGAAGAAATGGAATGTATGTGTGTGTGGCACAGTATTTCCCAAACTTATTTTTTATTTTTTGTTTTTTTGGGCCACACCGGTGATGCTCACGGGTTACTCCTGGCTATCTACTCAGAAATTGCTCCTGGCTTGGGGGACTGTATGGGATGCTGGGGGATCGAACTGCAGTTCATTCTAGGCTAGCGCAGGCAAGGCAAATGCCTTACCACTTGCGCCACCACTCCAGCCCCAAGTATTTCCCAAACTTTTAACCAATGTCTTTGTAGTAGGATATATGTATTCTGTCCTATTTGTCTTTTCTATCACCTTCAAGTGAAGGTCCATGACTTACTCTTCCCTGAATAGCTGAATTGAATTCTGAGGTGCAATGTTAGTAAACCCATAATACCACACACCTATACTTACCTTCTTCAAACTAGTGTTCATCAGTTTTGATGAAGGCATTTTAAGCTCTATCAAGATAGTAATGTTTATTAACTCTTTTCAACCTTAGTCAAACATACATAAACATGTTCTATGAAAGTTTCTAAATTCCAAATTTCAATCATTCAGAAATTATAGTTACATACTTTAATCCAACATTTCTACTCCACAAAAAGAGGAGAATCGGTGATGCTGGAGCCCCCTGTGCTATACTAAAAAATGATATAGAGCAACAATATTTAGAAGATCCCAAAAGAAAGTTTCTATGATACAAGAATCGAGTAATTAGACAGGATATCCTATTAGGTCAGAAGTTCTATTTCTGTAGGTACAAAACATAGAGAACATTATAGAGTAACTGACTCTAGAAAACTAGACAAGATTCTAATAAATCACAACAAACATAAAAAGTTTCATAACTTGGAAGGGCAAAGGACTGGAGAGATAGTAGATCTCTTGCCTTACATGCATCTGACCAGTGTTCAATCCTTAGCACCATCTATAGTACCCAAAGCTCTACCAGTGATTCCTGAGGGCAGAGCCAGGAATAAGCCTTGAACACAACTTGGATGTTTTCAAAACATAATACGAGCTGCACATATACATGATTGTATAAATATATATTTTTTATTTTTTTGGGCCACACCCATTTGACGCTCAGGGGTTACTCCTGATAAGCACTCAGAAATTGCCTCTGGCTTGGGGGGACCATATGGGATGCCGGGGGATCGAACCACGTTCCTTCCTTGGCTAGCACTTGCAAGGCAGACACCTTACCTCTAGTGCCACCTCGCTGGCCCCATGATTGTATAATTTTTATAAAAATAAATTTAATCTGAACAAACATTTACAAATAATAGCATAGAGCTTTTCTAGGTTTCCTGTTTACTTTTTTATTTATATTATTATTATTATTAAAATTTTTTTCAGTGCTAGAAATAAACCCAGGGTCATATACATGAAAGGTAAGTCCTCTTCTACTACCTACATCCCTGAACTGCATCCCTGTCTTAGGCCCCTTATTTAAGTATAATTAAAAGTTTTGAAAACTTTTTTAAAAGGTAACCCCATTTAGAAGGTAGTATAAAACATATGGATTGATTAATATCCAATATCATAGTATGAGCAGTATTTAATAGTATAAATAGTTTTCTTATGTCTTTAATCACAAAGTTCCACAAACATATTAGTTGAAACAACACTTATAAGCGACATGATAATGGAGTCTAATAGTTTAATATAATGTTAAAAGGCTACCTTCTTTTTTTTTTTTTTTTTTTTTTTAATTTTTTTTTTATTTAAACACCTTGATTACATACATGATTGTGTTTGGGTTTCAGTCATAAAAGGAACACCACCCATCACCAGTGCAACATTCCCATCACCCAAGTCCCAAATCACCCTCCTCCCCACCCAACCCCCGCCTGTACCCTAAACAGGCTCTACATTTCCCTCATACATTCTCAATATTAGGACAGTTCAAAATGTAGTTATTTCTCTAACTAAACTCATCACTCTTTGTGGTGAGCTTCCTGAGGTGAGCTGGAACTTCCAGCTCTTTTCTCTTTTGTGTCTGAAAATTATTATTACAAGGGTGTCTTTCATTTTTCTTAAAACCCATAGATGAGTGAGACCATTCTGCGTTTTTCTCTCTCTCTCTGACTTATTTCACTCAGCATAATAGATTCCATGTACATCCATGTATAGGAAAATTTCATGACTTCATCTCTCCTGACAGCTGCATAATATTCCATTGTGTATATGTACCACAGTTTCTTTAGCCATTCATCTGTTGAAGGGCATCTTGGTTGTTTCCAGAGTCTTGCTATGGTAAATAGAGCTGCAATGAATATAGGTGTAAGGAAGGGGTTTTTGTATTGTATTTTTGTGTTCCTAGGGTATATTCCTAGGAGTGGTATAGCTGGATCGTATGGGAGCTCGATTTCCAGTTTTTGGAGGAATCTCCATATCGCTTTCCATAAAGGTTGAACTAGACAGCATTCCCACCAGCAGTGGATAAGAGTTCCTTTCTCTCCACATCCCCGCCAACACTGTTTATTCTCATTCTTTGTGATGTGTGCCATTCTCTGGGGTGTGAGGTGGTATCTCATCGTTGTTTTGATTTGCATCTCCCTGATGATTAGTGATGTGGAACATTTTTTCATGTGTCTTTTGGCCATGCGTATTTCTTCTTTGTCAAAGTGTCTGTTCATTTCTTCTCCCCATTTTTTGATGGGGTTAGATGTTTTTTTCTTGTAAAGTTCTGTCAGTGCCTTGTATATTTTGGAGATTAGCCCCTTATCTGATGGGTATTGGGTGAATAGTTTCTCCCACTCAGTGGGTGGCTCTTGTATCCTGGGCACTATTTCCTTTGAGGTGCAGAAGCTTCTCAGCTTAATATATTCCCATCTGTTAATCTCTGCTTTCACTTGCTTGGAGAGTGCAGTTTCCTCCTTGAAGATGCCTGTAATGTCCTGTAGTGTTTTGCCTATGTGCTGTTCTATATATCTTATGGTTTTGGGGCTGATATCGAGGTCTTTAATCCATTTGGATTTTACCTTTGTACATGATGTTAGCTGGGGGTCTAAGTTTAATTTTTTGCAAGTGGCTATCCAATTGTGCCAACACCACTTGTTGAAGAGGCTTTCCCTGCTCCATTTAGGATTTCCTGCTCCTTTATCAAAAATTAGATGGTTGTATCTCTGGGGAACATTTTCTGAGTATTCAAGCCTATTCCACTGATCTGAGGACCTATCCTTATTCCAATACCATGCTGTTTTGATAACTGTTGCTTTGTAGTACAGTTTAAAGTTGGGAAAAGTAATTCCTCCCATATTCTTTTTCCCAATGATTGCTTTAGCTATTCGAGGGTGTTTATTGTTCCAAATGAATTTCAAAAGTGTCTGATCCACTTCTTTGAAGAATGTCATGGGTATCTTTAGAGGGATGGCATTAAATCTGTATAATGCCTTGGGGAGTATTGACATTTTGATGATGTTAATCCTGCCAATCCATGAGCAGGGTATGTGTTTCCATTTCCGTGTGTCCTCTCTTATTTCTTGGAGCAGAGTTTTATAGTTTTCTTTGTATAGGTCCTTCACATATTTAGTCAAGTTGATTCCAAGATATTTGAGTTTGTGTGGTACTATTGTGAATGGGGTTGTTTTCTTAATGTCCATTTCTTCTTTATTACTGTTGGTGTATAGAAAGGCCATTGATTTTTGTGTGTTAATTTTGTAGCCTGCCACCTTGCTATATGAGTCTATTGTTTCTAGAAGCTTTTTGATAGAGTCTTTAGGGTTTTCTAAGTAGAGTATCATGTCATCTGCAAACAGTGAGAGCTTGACTTCTTCCTTTCCTATCTGGATTCCCTTGATATCCTTTTCTTGCCTAATCGCTATAGCAAGTACTTCCAGTGCTATGTTGAATAGGAGTGGTGAGAGAGGACAGCCTTGTCTTGTGCCAGAATTTAGAGGGAAGGCTTTCAGTTTTTCTCCATTGAGGATAATATTTGCCACTGGCTTGTGGTAGATGGCCTTCACTATATTGAGAAAGGTTCCCTCCATTCCCATCTTGCTGAGAGTTTTGATCAAGAATGGGTGTTGGACCTTATCAAATGCTTTCTCTGCATCTATTGATATGATCATGTGGTTTTTATTTTTCTTGTTATTGATGTTGTGTATTATGTTGATAGATTTACGGATGTTAAACCAGCCTTGCATTCCTGGGATGAAACCTACTTGATCGTAGTGGATGATCTTCTTAATGAGGCATTGAATCCTATTTGCCAGGATTTTGTTGAGGATCTTTGCATCTGCATTCATCAGTGATATTGGTCTGTAATTTTCTTTTTTGGTAGCGTCTCTGTCTGGTTTAGGTATCAAGGTGATGTTGGCTTCATAAAAGCTATTTGGAAGTGTTTCTGTTTGTTCAATTTCATGAAAGAGTCTTGCCAAGATTGGCAGTAGTTCCTCTTGGAAAGTTTGATAGAATTCATTAGTGAATCCATCTGGACCTGGGCTTTTGTTTTTCGGCAGACATTTGATTACTGTTTTAATTTCATCAATGGTGATGGGGGTGTTTAGATATGCTACATCCTCTTCCTTCAACCGTGGAAGATTATAAGAGTCCAAGAATTTATCCATTTCTTCCAGGTTCTCATTTTTAGTGGCGTAGAGTTTTTCAAAGTAGTTTCTGATTACCCTTTGAATCTCTGTCATATCAGTAGTGATCTCTCCTTTTTCATTCCTGATACGAGTTATCAAGTTTCTCTCTCTCTCTTTCTTTGTTAGGTTTGCCAGTGGTCTATCAATCTTGTTTATTTTTTCAAAGAACCAACTTCTGCTTTCGTTGATCTTTCGGATTGTTTTTTGAGTTTCCACTTCGTTGATTTCTGCTCTCAGCTTTGTTATTTCCTTCTGTCTTCCTGTTCTTGGGTCCTTTTGTTGAGCATTTTCTAGTTCTATTAGCTGTGTCATTAAGCTACTCAGGTAAGCTCCTTCTTCCTTCCTGATGTGTGCTTGCAAAGCTATAAATTTTCCTCTCAGTACTGCTTTTGCTGTGTCCCATAAGTTCTGAGAGTTTGTGTCTTTATTGTCATTTGTTTCCAGGAACCTTTTTATTTCCTCCTTGATTTCATCTCGGACCCACTGGTTATTGAGCATGAGGCTGTTTAACTTCCAGGTGTTAAAGTGTTTCTTCTGAGTCCCTTTGGAGTTCACAAATAATTTCAGAGCCTTGTGGTCAGCGAAGGTAGTCTGCAAAATTTCTATCCTCTTGATCTTATGGAGGTATGTTTTATGTGCCAGCATGTAGTCTATCCTGGAGAATGTCCCATGTACATTGGAGAAGAATGTGTATCCAGGTTTCTGGGGATGGAGTGTCCTATATATATCCACTAGGCCTCTTTCTTCCATTTCTCTCCTCAGGTCTAGTATATTCTTGTTGGGTTTCAGTCTGGTTAACCTGTCCAGTGTTGACAAAGCCGTGTTTAGGTCCCCCACAATTATTGTGTTGTTGTTGATATTATTTTTCAGATTTGTCAGCAGTTGTATTAAATATTTTGCTGGCCCCTCATTTGGTGCATATATGTTTAGGAGAGTGAATTCTTCCTGCTCTACGTACCCCTTGATTAATATAAAATGTCCGTCTTTGTCCCTTACAACCTTCCTGAGTATAAAGTTTGCATTATCTGATATTAGTATGGCCACTCCAGCTTTTTTATGGGTGTTGTTTGCTTGGATAACTTTTCTCCAGCCTTTTATTTTGAGTCTATGTTTGTTCTGACTATTCAGGTGCGTTTCTTGTAGGCAGCAGAAGGTTGGATTGAGTTTTTTGATCCATTTAGCCACTCTGTGTCTCTTAACTGGTGCATTTAGTCCATTGACGTTGAGAGAAAGAATTGTCCTGGGATTTAACGCCATCTTTATTTCAAAATTTGGTGTGTCTTTTGGGTAGTCTTGTCTTAGATTAGGTCTTTCAGTTTTTCTCTTAAGACTGGTTTTGTGTCTGTGAAGTTTCTGAGCTGTTTTTTGTCTGTGAAACCATGTATTCTTCCATCAAACCGGAAAGTGAGTTTTGCTGGGTATAGTATTCTGGGTGAAGCATTCATTTCATTCAGTCTTGTCACAATATCCCACCACTGCTTTCTGGCATTGAGCGTTTCTGGTGACAGGTCTGCTGTAAATCTCAGGGAAGCTTGCTTGAACATGATTTTCCCTTTTGATCTTGCTGTTTTCAGAATTCTGTCTCTATCTGTGGGATTTGTCATTGTGACTAGGATGTGTCTTGGGGTGGTTTTTCTGGGGTCTCTTTTGGTTGGTACTCTTCGGGCATGCAGGATTTGATCACATATATTCTTTAGCTCTGGAAGTTTCTCTTTAATGATGTTCTTGACCATTGATTCTTCCTGGAAATTTTCTTCCTGGGTCTCTGGGACTCCAATGATTCTTAAGTTGTTTCTGTTGATCTTATCATAGACTTCTATTTTCGTCTGTTCCCATTCTTTGACTAATTTTTCCATTGTCTGCTCATTTGCTTTAAGTTTTTTGTCCAATCTCTCCTGCTGTATGGAATTGTTATGTATCTCATCTTCCACAGCACCAAGTCTATTCTCAGCTTCTGATACCCTGTCCCAGAGCTTATCCATTTTGTCATTCACTTCGTTTACTGAGTTTTTCAGTCCTGTTAGTTGACATGTTATTTCAGTTTGGAGTTTTGTCATTTCTGCCTTCATATTTTCTTGGTTCTTATTAGTGTTCTGTTCAACTCGATCCATGGTTTCTTGGAGTCTGTTGAGCACCTTCCATATTGCTAGTCTAAAGTCCTTATCTGAGAGGTTGATTAGTTGTTCAGTCATTATCTGGTCCTCAGAATTGTCATCTTCATTCTCTATGTCTGATGCTGGCCTGCGCTGTTTCCCCATTGTCACATTTGTATTGTGGGTTTTTCTACGTGTTGTAGTGGTATTCATTGTCTATATGATGTAGGCAGCACACTCCTCTGGCTCCTCCCTTTCTGGATGGGCTGACTTGCCTCTAAGGGAGGGGAGTCCTCCGTGGATGAAGCCTCACACTGGGTCAAATCTTAGGCCCGAGCATGTAACAGAGAAGACAGTCCAGAGAGAAATGTTTGCTTCTGTGATATAGCGCCGTTCTTAGTGTGATTTTTCCTTCTTGTTGCAATGGAGTTCTTTCCTTAGAAAGAGTGCACGGCCGCGTAGCGAAGCGGAGCGGCCGTGCTCCTCTGAGCCTCTTTTTGCCCCACTCGCAAGAGTTTCACGCAAGAGGACAGTAGACAGACATAGACAGGTCACACTCACAGTCTTTCACAGCTGAGCCCCACTGGGCCGGTGTACTTTCGCGGATTTTCCCCGCCTGGTGTCACACACAGGGAGCCAGCTTTTGCAAAGGATAGCCGGTTTTAATGCTCTGAAGTCCCTCCCTGAAAATGGCGTCTGGGCGAGCGAGGTTTCTGGAGGCTCTTTTTGCCCCACTCGCAAGAGTTTCACGCAAGAGGACAGTAGACAGACATAGACAGGTCACACTCACAGTCTTTCACAGCTGAGCCCCACTGGGCCGGTGTACTTTCGCGGATTTTCCCCGCCTGGTGTCACACACAGGGAGCCCGGCTACCTTCTTTTTTATGGAAGGATTCTTTCTTACTTCTTGGAGCTTCTTGGCTTGTTAGAACATGATAATTGTGTCAGTCTTGGTCATATTATTTTTAGATGTATTTTTTTGTCTCTTTAATTATTTTTATTTGGGGGAGGGGAAATCGTCACTGTATAAGAGAATATTCAGTAAGGGTTATAGCTGTTAAGGGAATATGTACAAGATATTCTAAAGATATATATGTATATGTATATATGTATATATATATGTACATATATATATCCCTTTTATGTCTCTGAAAGACTGTATTTTCCGGTGTATAAGACGAGGTTTGAAATGAAAAAAAAAAAGTCAACCAAAAATTGGGGTCATCTTATATACCGAGTATATTCCGAAAAACATTTTGATATGCCACTAAACGTCTGGATATTGCCACAAAACGAATTTTCCAACTCAATCCTGCACCAATCACTGCAAGGCTGCTAGGACTGTCTCTCTAATTCAGCCAATCCAAGCAGGCTTTTTATGCATGCAAATTAGACAATGTTCTGGACCTGAATCTACACTCTAAAAAGCCTGCTCAGATTGGCCAGAGTCAGAGAGGACGTCTATTACAGTAGAACCTTTGAACCTTTGCTTGTTGTGATTGGCTCACTGTGGTACATGAGCACAGGAACACGTGCAGCACATGCAGCACAGGAATGTTCTATCTGATACATCGAATATAGGCCTAAACCTATGTTTTAACTGTAAAATTAGGTGGTCATCTTATATGCTGAAAAAAAAAACGGTAGTTGGGGGTGTGTTAAATACGGTGCATCACTTTGGTCTGTGTGCAGTTTGATAACCTGCTGGTGATGGACCCATATCAGTAAAAATCCTTGAGCCCTGACTTCTCAGAAACCGAGTCTCTTAGCAAGCAAAGGTCCACAATAAAGGAAGGATGAGGGAAGGAGGCCTCTGAGAGTAGATGAATAGCAACAGAGTATTGGGATCTTCTTAGGCTGAGAGTCTATTATATTACAGGGTGTGGTTTGGCAGCTGGCTTTGTGTGGGGATAATTACCTACTTCTTTTTTTTTTTTTTAATTTTTTATTTTTCATTATGAGAACAAAGATGCAAAGAAAGAGGACAAGGTAAAGTTACAGTGGGAGGACAATCACCCATAACATAATTCTCCGGCCCCATAAATGAGAAAATTTATTCTCAGAGGACAAGTATCTTGGACGTCTCACTAAAGAAAGTAGAACAAGAAATATATGAAATAGAATTCAGTAGAGTAAAATAGATACCGAAAAGATTAACATTAAAGTATTATATTTTAAATTATAAGGTTAAAATTTCAGCACATGCTACACATGGAAACAGTTGAAAAATTTATAGCAAGAGTTGGTTATGATCTGGTAACATATGGTCTTACAGTAAAATCTGGTATGTGTCATGTTCTTACATGATTCATAGGCTAAGAATGTTAACTTATTAACATATATTTTTTTAGGTTTTTTTTTTTTTTTTTGGTCTATACAGAGTAGTACTCAGGTCTTACTCCTGGCTCTGCACTCAGGAATCACTTCTGACATTTCTTAGGGGATCATTTGTGACCTGGGGAATGAAAATAGGTTGGCCACATTTGAGGCAAGTATCTTATCTACTGTTCTATCTATCTCTCCTTTACCTATGAATGTTTTTTTTTTTTTTTTTTTTTTTTTTTTTTTTTTTTTTTTTTTTGGTTTTTGGGTCACACCCGGCAGTGCTCAGGGGTTACTCCTGGCTGTCTGCTCAGAAATAGCTCCTGGCAGGCACGGGGGACCATATGGGACACCGGGATTCGAACCAACCACCTTAGGTCCTGGATAGGCTGCTTGCAAGGCAAACGCCGCTGTGCTATCTCTCCGGGCCCTACCTATGAATGTTTTTAAACTAGATTTAAATTGTAGCAAAAATCAAAGAAATAATACATTGTGATATTTGAAAATTATATAAAGTATGAAAATAAATTTTCTTAAAGCTTGTTGAAACAATGTCATACTTTCATTTACGTAGTATCAATGGCTACCATTGCAGTGATGGTAGAGGTGAGCAGTAATAATTTTTACTGCTCACATATATTTTTATAGATACTTAAATGTTAACTGTAATATTTATTTTAGTACATTTGAGTGATATTGGAATATAAAGTTTACAAAAAATTTAAATATCATTTGGCATTATTTTCTAGATTTTTTTACATTTTTACTTTTTTAAAAAAATATTTTATTTAAACATCTTGATTACAAACATGATTGTGGTTGGATTTCAGTCATGTAAAGAACACCCCCATCACCAGTGCAACATTTCCATCACCAATGTCCCAAATCTCCCTCCTCCCCACCCCACCCCTACCTGAACTCTAGACAGGCTTTCTATTTCTCTCATACATTCTCATTGTTAGGATAGTTCTCAATATAGTTATTTCTCTAACTAAACTCATCCCTGTTTGTGGTGAGCTTCATGAGGTGAGCTGTAATTTCCAGCTCTTCTGTCTTTTGTCTGAAAATTATTATTGCAAGAATGTCTTTCATTTTTCTTAAAACCCATAGATGAGTGAGACCATTCTGTGTTTTTCTCTCTCTCTCTGACTTATTTCAATCAGCATAATAGATTTCATGTACATCCAGGTATGGAAAAATTTCATGACTTCATCTCTCCTGATGGCTGCATAATATTCCACTGTGTATATGTACCACCGCTTCTTTAGCCATTCATCTGTTGAGGGCATCTTGGTTGTTTCCAGAGTCTTGCTATGATAAATTGCACTGCAATGAATATAGGTGTAAGGAAGGGATTTTTGTATTGTATTTTTGTGTTCCTAGGGTATATTCCTAGGAGTGGTATAGCTGGATTGGATGGAAGCTCAATTTTCAGTTTTTGGAGAAATCTCCATATCGCTTTCCATAAAGGTTGGACTAGACGGTATTCCCACCAGCAGTGGATAAGAGTTTCTTTCTCTCCACATCCCTACCAACACTGCTTGTTCTCATTGTTTGTGATGTGTGCCAGTCTCTGTGGTGTGAGGTGGTACCTTATAGTTGTTTTGATTTGCATCTCCCTGATGAGTACTGATGTGGAGCATTTTTTCATGTGCCTTTTGGCCATTTGTATTTCTTCTTTATCAAAGTGTCTGTCCATTTCTTCTCCCCATTTTTTGATGGGATTAGATTTTTTTCTTGTAAAGTTTTGTCAGTGCCTTGTATATTTTGGATATTAGCCCCTTATTTGATTGGTATTGGGTGAATAGAGCCACTCAGTGGGTGGCTCTTGTACCCTGGGCACTATTTCCTTTGAGGTGCAGAAGCTTCTCAGCTTAATATATTTCCATCTGTTAATTTCTGCTTTCACTTGTTTGGAGAGTGCAGTTTCCTCCTTGAAGATGCCTTTAGTCTCAATGTTATGGAGTGTTTTACCTACATGTCATTCTATGTACCTTATAGTATCAGGTTCGATATCAAGATCTTTAATCCACTTGGATTTTACCTTTGTACATGATGTTTGCTGGGGGTCTAAGTTCAATTCTTTGCAAGTGGCTAGCCAATAGTGCCAACACCACTTGTTGAAGACTGCCCACATAAAGTATATTTGCTTTGTATAAAATATTGTAGACTTGAAAATTAGTAATTTTCTAGTGAAATATATAATTATTCTAGACAAAGAATAAAATTTGAGCAGACAAATGATTATAAACAAAAATGAAGAATTTATTAAAAAAACTATACCTTTGAAATAGCTACTAGAATGGTAAATTTTATTGATAAATTTTATTTAAAAAATTATGGGGACCAGAGACATAATATATCATTTGCCATCACATGGGTACATAGAGGAGGTAAGGCACTTGCCTTGAATATGGTCAATCCAGGCTCAAATACCCAGCACCACGTATCACTCCCCAAGCACTATTAGGAATAGTCTCTTGAGCCTATAACTGGGAGTTGTCCTTGAGTACTGATAGGTGTGTCCCTCAGGAAACCTCCATCCAAAAATTTTAAAGAACAACTATTTTAAAATAAAATTTAAATTATATTAAGACATTGAAAATAATAAAACTGTTCTATTCATTTTATGACTACAGTAGAACTTCAATACTAGAACCTATTTTACATAGTATAAAATGAAAACTTCACATTCATTTCAAACATAAATATGAAAGCAGGACTTCTAAATGAGATCATAGTTACATATTTATAGCAATGAAAGCTATCATCAAAAATAGTTTTGTCTCAGTAATGCAAAGGTGATTCAGTAGCAGAAATTTATTAACAAATATGGGAGAAAATGAATAACTTTTCATCAATAGATTTAAAAGGAATTTGACAAGCAGTTGTTAACACTTTTCTATTAAAACCAGGAATAAATATAGCTGCTCATCAGTGCCACTATTCAATGTTTTTTTGGTTGGTGGAGCAATTAAGATGCAATTAGTGAGCACAGACACATCTCACAGCCACCGCCGTGTCAGCTCTTCGGCCAGCTCCATAGATTCATCTCGAAAGAGATGTAAACCAAGCCATGAAAAATCATGGGTTCATCATCTCACAGCTGAAAATTGGACTACTCTGGAGAGGAAGGGTAGGCTCAGTTCCCACCCTACTGACACTTGGGCAGCTGCACTTACAATCCACAATTAATGCCACACCAATGGTCCAACTTCACAACTTTAACCACTGATCTCTGCAGAGAAACTTAATGGACCAAAACTCCAGATATGCTGTTGTTTGGGTTGATAACTCAAAGGTCATTATGGAATGAATGTGGGCAGCCTCTCCCTACCCTTCCATCCTTCTGGAAGCCTTGGCAACCACAGACATATCCCACAGCTACCACTATGTCAGCCACAGAATCTGCATGACTAAATATGTAGACATGCGATACCTTTAAAATTTTCAACACTGATACCTCACAAAAACCAGACCAAATTAGATGTCAAAGTAGTATAGAATCCACGTAAGGTTAACAAACAAAACCAACAACACAGAAGTATCAACAGCTAAGTAAACCTACAGACAATGACTTAATGACACTATGATGAGATATAATTATTTTTACAAGGTTTTTTTTTTTATATAATTTCACTAACATTTAGTTGTAAGCAAGCAGTAAAAAGTAAATTATTTTGTGCCTGCCAAGAGTGGCTGGCAGTTTTGGGAGTGGTGTGAATCCAGGAACAGTAGTGGAGTAAATGTTACACTGGTGGAAGGATTGGTATTGGAACATAATTGCCAAAAATAAATGTATTTATATATTATGTAAACAAAGATTTTTTAACTTTGTTTATTGATCAATTGATTGGTTTTGGGCTACACTCAATGATGCCCAGGGGTTACTCCTGACTTTGCACTCAGACACCCCTGGCAGGCTGTGGGACCATATGGGATGCCGGGAATCAAACTGGGTCTCTCCCAGGTCAGCCGCATGCAAGGCAAATTTCTCACTACTGTGCTATCTCTTTGGCCCCTAGTACTTACCTTATGTGTCTGTGGCCCTGGGTTTAAACCTTGCCATAATGCATTTAGTGAATTTAATAAGAAAATAAAATTACTTACAAAATATTAGAAAATAAGAAATAATACCTTTGCATTTTAATGACTATTTGCTTGTATACATAGTTTACACAAGAAACCAAAACATATCTATTCGAATGGGTAAAACAAATTTGGTAAGTACTTGAATGAATATACAACTATCAATGACATCTATTTTATCAGTAACTTCCAAAGCATAAAAGAAAAGGTCATATATAAAAGTATAAAATATAAATATAAAATGCTCATAAAGTGAGTAATAATTAAATATTTTATTGGAAATTTATGGTCACACATATATTCTGGAGATAATAAGCTTTAGCTTTTGGGACTACATATAAATAATGGTACAAGTAAAGTCAATAGGGAAATGACAACATCGAGAAAGGTGTTTTGGAGACTGGAAATAGTACAGCGTTTAGAGAGGAAGCCTGGTATGCAGGTTCAACCCCCTTAATGGAACATGGTCTTCTGACAGTTGCTGGATGCAGCCCTGAAGGTCTCAAGCATTTCCATATGTGCCCCTGGGAATACCCCATCATTGCTGGTTTGGTTCTTGCAAATCCCTGGCACTGCAGGACCTGAGCAGCAATGCATCTTCTGGCTCTTGCACTGAATCACCTGAGACTTGATCGAGAATCAACAATGGAGCCCATAGTCTCCTGATCTATTAAATTAAAATATAGGAGCTGGAAAGAGTACACAGTGGGCAGTATGCTTTTCTTGCATGTGGCTGACCTGAGTTTAATCCCCAGCACTGCATATGGTCCCTATCTTGGATCATTTAGAGCCCAGGAGTGATCCTAGAATGCAAAAGCACAAGTAAGCTCTGATCAATGCTGAGTGTGACCCAAAACAAACAAACAAACAAGCAAACAAAATTAAAAACATAGAGCCATTGAGCCTATAGTTGATTCTTGAGAGTTTAGTCCAAATAAGATCACTATCACACAAGGTTATTAATTGTAATAATAATTGTGGTGGTAATAAATTGGCAATGAAGTGAATTTTCATTTTAATAGCTTGTCTATATAATTCATTATAGGTTCTCATGATAGGACAATTAGGTACTTTTTGAGAACCATCATTCTTGTGAAGGGTGAGGAAAACAAATATATGTGTGTGGAAGTAAGTATATTTGACTTTGTTATAAAACTAAAGAAAAATTGTTAGGTTATTAAAAAGCATTTGCTTGAAGTCACATTGATTTATAATATTATATAACTTCAGGTACACAAAATTTATATCTGTATATACTATATTATGCTTATCATCTAAAGTATAGTTCTATCTATAACCATTCAATTAACCCTTTTTACCCAGTTTATCCATTCCCTTTCTCATAGTTTTGGTAACCACTATTTTTACTAATAGTTAAAAATCTTACTTTTGATTCATTTGGCTTTATCCTTTTCTTATTTTTTATTTCTTTTAATCGCATATAGGTCACATGGTAATTGTCTTTTTTTTTTTCATTAAGGGTGTCTGTGGGCACACCTGGCTGTGCTCAAAGCTTAATTTTTGCTCTATACTCAGAGATCATTCCTGGGTTAAATCTGGATTAGCTGTATGCAAGACAACTGCCATATTTTATCTTTCTGGCTCCAGATCTTTGACTTATTGCACTTAACAAATTATTCTTTATCTATGTTTCTCAAATGGCAAATCATTTTTTTAGCTGAGTAGTATTCCATTGTGTGTGTGTGTGTTTGTGTATGTATGTGTTTGTGTGTATGTAGTAACTTCTTCCACTCCATCTGTCAGTGGGTTGTTTACAATTATTGGTAATTGTGAATAATACTGCAGTGTAAAACAAAGATGGCTTTAGTGTTTTATAGTCTTTGGATAAGTACCTACAGTAGAATGGCTGGATCATCTAATATTTTTAATCTTAAATTTTTGAGGATATCCATACTTCTTTACATATTGCTACAGCAATTTCCATTCCTATCAGTAGTATATGAGGGCTCCCTTTTCTTTTTTCTTTTTTTAATTTTATTTTATTGAAACCATTGTGATCTATAAAGTCCTTACTGAATTTCAAATATACAGTGATCCAGGGCCATTTCCACCACTAGGGTTGGCAATTGTCCAGAGTGCGTCCTATACTCCACCATTGTTCCCAAGGCTTTTCAGTATAAAGGCCCATTTAAGTTTAGATAGTTAAAAGTTTAGGTCTCAATTTTACCCACTGGTTCTGTTATTTGATTATTTGTCTGTTTTCCCCTTTGAGATCTGTTTTATAAGCAATACTGGTAAAAGAGTATCTCTGTATAGAATTCATGTATGAACCAAGTTACAAGGAATGTTGGACTTTATTCGTTGGTCCCCAGATGCACCAACAATATCTTGTGGCATTGTTTCTCTTTTGCATAGGCACATTAAGATGAGAAAATAATACATATGCAAACAAGTTCTTATCTAATAGAGATGGGAACACAAATTTGGTAATGCAGTTAGGCCTTTTACCCTGAACATTGGCATAATGATTTGGCTTAGGATTCAGAAAAATGGGCATCACCCATACACACCTGAATAATGGACACCATCTATGGAAACAGCCACAATTGTCTATAACAGGATGCAAAACTCTACCAGGGGAGATCTACCACTGCTCTGTCATTGACTTACTCCAAAGAGTGCTCTCAACACCCAGACGACTCAGAAACAGCCTGCTTGCAGGGCAGATTGCTCTGCATCTAATGGTGTGCTGAAACTACAGGATGCTCCACATCAGCCTGACTTAGATGAAAGAAATGCATAGAATCCATAATCTTTAAATATAGGAACCTGATACCTACAACAGCTAAAGTGTGGAAAGTTTCACTGGGACCACGGAAAATGATTCAGGTTGGACAGACTGCTATGCCTGGAGCCCAGAGTCAACTTATGCCAATAAACCTCGGGGGTGAGGCTTTCTTGTAGTCAGGCCAAGGATTTTTTTCCGTTTTCCCCATATTTTTCTGGGTCTATGTAAACAACAGCGATTGCCACTGTCACATCTTTACTATTTTTTTTTAACCCTTATCCTTTAAGAAAAAAAAATTACTGAACTTAAAAACAAATAACTGTAGTAGAATGCCTGTGTCAAATACAGGTAGGGGATGGGAGGGGGGAGGTGGCATTGGGAGGAGGGAATGTTACACTGGTGAAGGGGGTTGTTCTGTTTGTGACTGTAACCCAACTATAATCATGTTACATAAATAAAAAATATATTTAAAAAAAGTTTAGGTCTCTTGATTCTATTGTAATTGACTTTGACTTGGATATTGAGTTCTGTCCTTATTTTGGCCCCTGACTTTAATTTTTTTCTTTTTTAGTTTTATATAAAAATGCAGATATATGTGGTAAAACAAAGTAATCCGTGTCCCCAGGTTTTATGAAAAAGGCAAGAGACCCCATTTAAAGGAAAAAAAGAGGAAAAAAGAAAGAGAAAACAAGAAAAAAAAAGAGGTGCATTTGTGGCATTTTTTCAAAGGTGCAGCAAAAGTTGGGGAAAATAGAAAAAACCTTTGGTCTGAAAACAGGAAGACCCTACCCATGAAGCATTCTGCCATAAGGCCAACTACAGGCTCTGGGCATACTAAGTCATCTAACCCCAAAGTTTTTCTTTGTAGTCCCAGTAAAATTTCTTCTTGATGGTTTCCTTTTCTATAAATCCTCAGCATCACTTGCTTTTCTTACCTTTTATGAATTGGAAATCTTTGTGGGTGTGAGTTGATAATGCTACAGGGGCAGGAGATTCATAAGCTCTCTTGGAATAGAAATCTCCAAGTAGCAGCATAGCCCAAGGGCAAATATTTATTGAAAAGGGTTTTACCCCAGCAAAAGAGAAAGAAGTAATAAAGGGGAAAGAACTGAGGTCAGAGAGATAGTATTGCAGATAAGTGGCTTACCTGTGGCTGACTTGATTCAAACTCTGGTGCCATATATGGCCCCTGACCACTACCCAGGAGTAATCCCTGAGCATTATTGGGTATGTGACCCCTCAAATGAAATAGAACAAATAAAGAGGCTGGAACTGAAGCTGATGCCCCCAAAGACTATCATATTGGGGCTTTCAAGACATTTTCTTCCATGCCTAGTGCTCAGAGATTGCTTTTAGCTCTTTGTTCAGAAATCATTCCTGGTGGGGTTTAGGGAACCATATGTGGTGTTGGGGATTGAACCCAGATTGTCTATTGGCAAGGCAAATACCCTACCTGCTGTACTATTGCTCTAGATCAGTGACAGCTTTATTTTTATTACATTTAATGCAATCCACCTCAAGTTTTCTGAGAAATGGGATGAATTTTTCTAAGATCTGGGGCACTTTTTTAAAAATCACTTTATAAAGCTCTCTCTGGGGTTTGCCAGTACAACAGTTAGTTGTAATGGCATGTGTGGGTATGTCATTTTCCATGTTAATTTATTACAATAAGGGTCTAATGAGGAAAGAAGGTCAACAAGTGTCTCTCTCTACCATTTTGGATTCCGCTCATATTGACAGGTGTGAAGAAATGACATCCTGTGTTTCGTTTTAGGGTGCTGAGACAGCCAAATGGTGATGTGTAGGTATGAGACCACATCCTGAGATCCATTGCCAGGGTGTCAGCAAAAAGGTGAAGAATCGATGTGAGATGGCATCTTGTCAGCTGGTTAGTTTCTTACTGCAGTAACTCATTGTTTCATTTGCATTTCTCTAATAATGATGTACATTTTTTATGTGCCTGTGGACTATCCATATGTCTTTATTCGAGAAATAGCTATTCAAGTCCTCTATCCATTTTAAGCCCAATTGTTTGGTTTATTTATTTTTTTTTTTTTGCTGTAGTTGAGTTTTATGAATTCTTTATGAAATTTGGATAGTAACCTCTTGCCTCATATATGATTTGCAAATATCTTTCCCCAGTCAGTAGGTTACCTTATGATTTTAATAATGGTTTCTTCCTCTGTATTAGGCTATTAATATGCATTATGTGAGTCAGAGCAGAGAAGAGAAAGGGAGTTAGGAATCAAGAAGAAAAATAAAAGAATAAAGGAAGAAACAAAATATGGGACACAAAATACACTTAGAGCATATATAAATTTATTTTGTTTATGCATCTTTGAACATCGATGTGTATATATTAAAAGAAATAATAGAACTGAAAGAAGCTGATGATAAATTTGGCCAATAAACACCCTCCCCTTTCTCTGCAGCATTATGTCTGTCTCTTCAAACTGCAGATTCTTTGGTTGTCATCTAGCTCAGTGTTCTAGCTCAGTGGAAGATTCCAGGAAAAGTTCCTGTGATTGTATTCAAGAGAGCACAAAAGTCACCTTCAGACCTGTCTAGGGCTATGGATCAAACGTTCTCAATTACAAAACCCTGAGATTTTTCGACTATTACTCAGGAGTTGGTTCTGTCATTTTGATGGTAATTTTTAACTTGCCTTTCCTAAGATGCATTTTTTTCTTATCAGTTTTTCTCCCCAACACCCTAGATTTACTAGAAAGGATTCATAGACTTGGGTTTATGACAGGTTGAGAATTTTTTTTTTCATATTGTGATATTAAACCAGTGACCTGTGTACATCTTGAAATCAATTGTTAAAAGATATAGATTTCTGGGTCTTCCAAAGTTTCTATTTTTCTTTTTCTTTCTTTTTTTTTTTTTTGAGTATGCAATGAAGACTGATTTTCTGCATTGCAAATAATTTCTGGCCCATTCTGCAGTTGGTTTGGTTAACAGTTTGAGAAACACTGAATTAAGGTACTTAATCTTTCACAATTTTCTTTATTATCTCATAGATAAAATGAAACTAGTGATGGAGTTAGGATCTTCTGGGATTTAAGGACCTTAAAAATTTAGCCCTGGGGCCGGGTAGGTGGCGCTGGAGGTAAGGTGTCTGCCTTGCAAGCGCTAGCCAAGGAAGGACCGCGGTTCGATCCCCCGGCGTCTCATATGGTCCCCCCAAGCCAGGGGCGATTTCTGAGCACATAGCCAGGAGTAACCCCTGAGCGTCAAACGGGTGTGGCCCAAAAACAAAAACAAAAACAAAAACAAAACAAAAAAAAATTTAGCCCTTTCGAATTCTTAATACTGAATTATAAAAATGAAAATTCCCAGGAAAGGGGGATTTTGCGAATGGGGAAATGGGTTGGCAATAGCACAAAGGTACAGGTTAAGGGTCAGTTGTATAGAAGTGAGGTAATTCTGTATACCAAACTCTTTTTTTTTTTTTTTTTGGTTTTTGGCCACACCAGTTTGATGCTCAGGGGTTACTCCTGGCTATGCGCCCGGAAATCACCCCTGGCTTGGGGGGACCATATGAGACGCCAGGGATCTAACCGCAGTCCTTCCTTGGCTAGTGCTTGCAAGGCAGACACCTTACCTCTACGCCACCTCACCGGCCCCACCAAAACTCTTAATAATCAATATTAGTGTCAGAATGTGACCCAAACTATAAAGTGAATTAAAAAATGAGTTTGTTAAGGAGGTAGTGTAGGAAGAGAGGAGGAAACCTTGGGTCATTATTAGAGGGATGTTGACACTGTTGGTGGGTTTGGAGCTGGAACACTAAATGTATGAAACTCTTCTATGAACAGCTTTGTAAAACATAGTGCTCCAAATTAAAAGAAAAGTTAACCCCTCAAATCTGGAGAGTTAAAATACTGGAATGATTGCATGAAGAAATCCTTAGTTTGATCTTCTGTACTTCATGCATGGTCTCCAACACAGACAGGGGTCACCTCTGTGCACCAAACTAGGAGTAGCTCCTGAGAACTGACAGGCATGGCCCTCAATCTAAAAAAATGTATTTCTTTAACTTTGTTTGTTCAAGAAACCTAGAATCAAGAAAATAATGAGACAATGCTTGTTGGCAGATTTTAATGAAAATATTAAACTAATTTTTTTTAGTTCTGGAAGTGCCTTGCTGTCCAGGGCTATCTATGCTATAGTCTTTCAACAGACATAAGTGATAATGCTGAAGAAAAGGTCCTTTAGAAACTGAAAAAGTAAAGCGTTGTTATTATTGGTACCTATTGAATCTAACATCTTTGAATAGCGGCATCCCTCACACCTGGCTAAGTTCTAAACTAATTTGTAAATCACATAAAGCATATGTAGGAAGAATCTATCTTTTCATTACTAACAAAGCTAGTTTGAAAGATGAAGCTTTTTAAATGCAGAATAGCCCTAAGAATTAGAATGGGAACTCAATTTTTTTTCCGTCATCTTTTTAATGTCAGGTTCTGTGCTTATGTAAGCCACCTATTTAACTATTTCTGCAGGCCTAACAAGTAGATCATATTATTATTATTATTATTACTACTACTATTATTATTATTATTTGTCTTGGGACCACAGGGTGGTGCTCAGGGACTACTCTTGGATCAGTGCTCAATGCTTACTCTTGGTGGTGTTCAGTGAGCTACGAAGTGCCAGAGACAAAATATTATGCATTCAATTCAGCTTGCTATTTCTTTATTCTTGAAATAAATGCAATAATTACCACCATTATACAGTTGAGGAAACTGAGTCCAGAAGGACAAAGTAATTTGTCTAAGGTAGAGTTTGGACAAAAATAAAATGATAGTAACTTCAACACCTGTTGATGTTGTATTGATAATGCCAATAGGTGTGTGTGTGTGTGTGTGTGTGTGTGTGAGAGAGAGAGAGAGAGAGAGAGAGAGAGAGAGAGAGAGAGAGAGAGAGAGAGAGAGAGACAGAGAGAGACTTCTTTGAGCTACATGCTATCAAGAGTTAATTACTGGGGGTTATGCATGCCTGGGGTCCCTGCAAGGCTGCTAGTTCCACTGTAGAATGAGTCTGCAGTTAGTGCAAGACAGGGACTTGACAAAAAGAACCAGCTATTCCAGCGGGGAGAAGGAGGACAAACTGGACAGAGTTCTTTCATCTCCATCTTTCCTCCTGGGTGATGCTGATGACCTACAGAAGGCTCTGTCAAACATTCTGTCCTGGGACTTTATGAAGCAGAACAGTCTGCCAACCCTGCAACTACCAACTAGGGTGCCAACTGACCAGCAGCCAGGAGAAGGCGCTGCTGTACCTGGCATCACCAGATTTGCTGGACCTACTTCTGCTGCTTTACATCTGCCTTGCAAGTCTTCCTTGAGTTTCTTTGTGATCCCATCATTCAGGCCTGGACAGCAAAGACAATTCTAAGAAACAGTTTCTGACTCCTCTCTGTGGAACAATCAAAACTACCACACGTGGAGGCTGGAGTGATAGCACCAAAGAAGGACATTTGCTGACCTGGGATGGACCTGGCTTTGATTCCTGGCATCCCATATGGTCCCCTGAGCCTGCCAGGAGCGATTTCTGAGAGCAGAACTAGGAGTAATCCTTGAGCGCTGCCAGGTGTGGCCACCCAAAACACAAACAAAAAAACCCAACAACAACAAAACCCAATAAAACCTACCACAAATGGAGAGAAACTTGTTTTAATATCATTCTTTTATCTGAAAGCAACGTTTTGGTTATCTTGAAAGAAATGTTTTGGTTTTCGGTTCAGAAAACCATGTTTTGATAACCTGGCTGAGGTCCACATTGGCTTTAGTAATAGTCTCAGCAAGGTTTGTTACTGTTCCTAAGAAGTAAGGAAAGATAATTAAGATTTCTTTTAAAAAAATTTTTACAAGATTTTATTGATCATTCCCACAAACCCTAATATGCATATGATAGGTGAGTCTTACCAAATCTCATTTACATAGACTATAGCCAATTAAATAATAGGGGCAGGGATAGTAAGGCATGAGCTATGGTCACCACTGTGCATGGCTTGTTGGGTTTGCTGTCTTGGATATGGAACTTGCTCTTGATGATCTCCTGTTGTACCTATTACTGCTGTTGCTGATTCCATGGAAGAATCAGCCCACAGACATGTAGCTATGTGTGCTATAAATAAAGAGCTGGAATGCTCTTTACCGCTGTTATGACTGTAACAGTGTACATAATGAGCTAGTGGCTGGCATGATCATCTTACTCACCACCCAGAGGAACGTGACGTTAGTCAGAGCTGCTGCAGCATTGCAATTTGTGGGACTTTAAACCTGTCCTCTCAGTGCTCAGCGCCACCACTTATCCTGACTTTTTTTTGGTGTAACTCTCTGCTGTTCTTGTCAGTCAACTGACACCTCTGATGTAAGAGATTTCACACAGGGTTGCTCCAGGCATATTTGGAGCCCCAAATGCTTTTCCCACCCTTCTTCCTTCTCTAAACCCTCCTAGCTAGGGAGCTGCTGTGCCAATGTGGACCAATTTGGAAGGGACCCAAGACAGCAGAAGCCTCTGTGGCAGTCACTGCCAATTCACCCTGCATAGTGGCATGACTTAAAGGTTGGGGAGCACCATGGTGGTCTTCCAGGACATGATTAACGTCAAAATTAGGATGCACAAGCTCCTGGGGGAAGGAGTCCCAGAGGAATGGGAAGGATAATTGCTCAGACTATGACTGTAAGAGACACTGGCTTGAGCCTGTGAAGGAGGAAGCGTCATGTGATGCTGTCAGACTCCCAAGTGGCAGCCAGGTGTCTTGGTTTTGATTTTTTGTTTTATAAACATTTTCCCTGCCTGTCAGTTCTCCAAATGGAGCCAAACACATCTCCATGGCAGCTGAGGCATAAAGAGCCCCAGTGAAATATGTCATAGCTGAGGAGAAAGCTCTGCTGCGAAGCAGGCGGACAAGGGAGAAAAGAAAGAGGTTCGCTCTTATCAAAAAATCTGGGCCACTGCAGAGGGAAAGAGGATCACGGAGGGGAATGTTAAGTGGGAAAATATCCTGCTCTTCCTGAAGCATCAGCTAAGACCCTGAAGCTCTGGACACTCGTTGATAAAGGCTTATACTCCCCACCCAGAAAAGAATCGATCACTTCCATGCAAGACTTGCTGTGATGGCTTCCAATTCTCATCACTTTTAATGAGTGCATTTAAGAAGGGCCTAGAAATTCATTAAGACAAAACAAAAACTCTCTTGTAAGTTGGATTTTTCTCTCCTAGAAGCAGAACCTGAGTCAAAAACTCATGCAGAAGTCATTTACTGAAGTAGGCCTCCTGGGAGAAAACAGCAAGAGAGCAAGCGGACAAGGCAGAGAAAGGCCCAAGTGGGGGCACTATTTATTTATTTATTTATTTATTTATTGGGAGGGCACACTTGGAAGTATTGAGGGTTTTCTTCTGGCTCTGTACTCAGGAATCCTGGTGATGCCTGGGGGCCATATAGAATAGTGGAAAATCAAACCCAGGTTGTTCACAATCAAGGCAAATACCCTACCTGCTGTACTAACTCTCTAGCTCCACTAAGAGCATTATTTCTGCTAGGGTCCTTGGGCCAGGTGGATCCACAATGAGCTTTGTAAATCACACCTTCCAAAAAGGAGTAGAGTTTCTGCATTTCTACACAGAGCCTGCTGTTAGCTTTTGGTAGCAGCATTAGCAGCCAAGTTTTGCAGAAACTGGAGCATGGGCTGATAAAAGGGATTCCCCAGGATTTAGCAACAGTGTTGTCTTCTTTATTTTTGATTTTATATCACACCCAGCAGTATTCAGGGCTTAATCCTGGCTCTATACTCAGGGGTTACTCCTGATGGGCGCAAGGGGAACATATGGATTTCCAGGCATTGAATCCAAGTCAGCCACCATCACCTTTGTCCCATGTTGTTTTCCTTAGAAGGGAATTTATGAAGGGTATAGAGTGATAGTATAGCATTTAGAGCACTTGCCTTGCACATGGCTGACTCAGGTTTGATCCTCAGTATCCTATATGGTCCCTTGAGCCTGCCAGGAGTAATCCCTGAGTCCACAGCCAGGAATAATCCTTAAGATTTGCCAAGTGTGGCCCCAAAACAAAAACAAAAATAAAATGAAGGGAATTTGTGTAGAAGGGATTTCCTTTCCCTGTTCTTGTGCATCAAGTCAAAAGAGCTCATGGACACCTGGCCTACTGGTACAGAGAGAGCCTGACTTCTTCTGCATGTCTGTCTTGGGTAGGTGGGAGCCATATGGAACTTTGAGGTGCAAAATGCTGTCCCCAGGTCAGGGTTCAGTGCAGTAATAGCCCTGAGATAAACTTCATTTTGTGTTTTCTAGGCTTCGGTGGGTTCAAGACTGGAGAAGCAGCTCTTAAAGGCTGAACCGAGATGCCAGGTGAATGGCAGCTATATAGTGTGAGACAAGGTCAGGGAGTTCGACAAGATGATTCCAAATTCTCATCTTGACCCAGTCATTTCTCAGTTTTGTCATCTTAGGCAAGTTCTTTAACATTTTTGTGTTTTTCTTTCCTTATTAATTGAGTACGGCAAATATTACTTTCCTCAAAGAGTGATTGTGTTAAAAACAGATATAGCCCATGGCAATCTATTATATAAGTATTTCATGTGCGCGTAATACATATTTATGAAAACATGTAACCCGATTACTATATATAAGGTATTAACGAGTCATTGTTCAAAGCCATCCATTATAAATCTTCTTTAAATCTGCTTGAAAGACTCAAGCCCAGATATCTGGCTTCAGAACTTGCAGTGTCAACTATTATGCCATCTTGCTAGTGAATGGTGTTGTCCACTGTAAGGTAAGCTAGTGTGTTAGCCAATTAATAGCTGATTTTCCATTCTGCTATTGCTTTTAACTACAAGCCTCTGGCAAATTTTTGACCATTTTCATTATTAAAACTATATCTTCTTCATTGAATTGTTAGGTTGAGCTAATAGGTCAAATACATAAAGAAGGGTCCAGAACAGAATAAGTATTCAGGAAATTGGGATTTACTTCCCTATACCCGATTCTAGCTGTTTCCTGCCTGCAGACATATAACTCATCTTTGAGGTCTGTCCACCTTGAATTGCTGCAGTGTTGGGATTGGGATGAGAGGTGAAAAGAGGGACAGCCAAGACAGGTTATAAAGGGCATTTCTTCATGAGAGGATTTAAGATAAAGAAGAGAGAAAGAGAAAAAGGAATCGGCAGTGATGGAAATGTCACCAACTATGCATTAGTGCCTTGGGACTTTAAATATTAGTCATTTGACTTTCCTTTTGTGTTTTATTTATTTTCTACCCAGCGTCATCAAGCCCCAGAGTAAAGTTTTAAAATTGAATGAATCATCCCATTATCCTTGAGAACTGCTTCAGGGGCAGAAAGTATTGTCCTTATTTCACCAGTGAGAAGCTGAAAAACACAGAGGTGTAGTGATTGGTGCAAGGCCACAAAGCCAGAAACTGCACTGGTGGTCAGTGAGTTGGCCTTCATATATTGCTGTCTTCCCAGGTTATAAGATGCTGGTTACAGCAGGAGATAAACGGCAAAGTGGCTGGTGTACATAGAAGAAATGGGGAAATAAATTATGTGAATTTCCTGCAGTGTGTTAGGAACCACACAAAGCATTTTATGCCAGTCTTTTCTCAAAACTCTCTCAACTAGCATATGCATCAACAAATAAATTCCATTGTTTCTACAAACCCAATTTGCAGAGGGGCAAACAAAGACTCATATTTGTATCTGAAATATTCTTCCTGGATGCCAGAATTTGTGTTATTCTCATTATGTCAGGAACTGATTGAATAATTATTGCTACATCGTGCCCTCTCCCTAAAACCTCCGAACTGTAGGTATCTTCCTGATGTTTTATGGAAAGGACAAAGAATGTGTGACCTCATAAGTCTTCCAGTAGTGCTTATAGATAATTCACTGTGATCAGTGGATATTTAAAGATTCCTTGCTCAGGCTTATTGTTAGATTCATTTCTTTATTTCCGGATACTGGCAAGCCCAGGAGGTCTGTCTTAGCATACAGTTTAGTTTAAAGCAACGGAACTAATAATAATTGTTAAGTCTGGAGCTCAGGATCTGCCACCCAAAAGACCACCAGGGAGACAGGCAGTAATGTAAATGCAAGGGAGTTTATTCCAGCATGCTATTCCTTAAGAAATGAGGACCCTGAGAATGGCTCATAGACCAAATTTAAAGGGTACCAATCAGTCTAGGGGATTCCACCTCTGGGTAGTTGATCTTTAAAATTATTAGTTCTTAGTACAAGGCTGAGCTAGGATTGGCTGTAGTTCAAATGTAGCATCAGACAGACAGCTGAATGGACTGCAGCCCCCAGACCCAGGGTGTAGTGTCATCTCACTATCTGTCAGTTGCTGCAGACCCAGGCTGTGGTTGTAAATCTGGCTGGCTGTCAGCTGCTATCTATCCTTATATGGATGTATTTCCTGGCATTTACTTCTAGGGTCTGGTTCCAGGAACTGGCTGTTCTTGGCCTAGTCTTTATTCCTTAAAACTACAGCCTGTCATGGCTGCACTTAGGCTCACAGCAAAGCTGGGTTTACAGTAGCTATCTTCCTCAAGCAAGCAGAGTACAGAAGCCAAAGCAATGTTATTTTTGATAATATTTCTCAGCAAAGGCACACCATATTCTAACCTCAATATTTAGGTTATAGTTAATTATAAATCTTAAATCCTAACAAAAATAATAATAATAATAACTTACATACCTCAAAGTAGTTCACATAAATTTATAATTTTGAAAACCACAGCAGATTGATATTATATTTTTTAATTTTTCTAATTTTATAGATGTAGAAACTAAGACTCAGGGAAGTTAAACTATAGCAATATATCTAATAACAGAAAAAGATATGATTTGAACTTTTATTTTGGGGGGTTACCTGGTGATTTTTAGGGCTTATTCCTGATTCTGAACTTAAGAATAACTCCTAGTGGGGCTCAGGGGAATATATAGGGTGCCAGGAATCAAATCCAGGTTGATGTGTAAGGCAAGTGCCCTACCTGCTGTACAGTCCTAAGATACAAACTATGCACTTCATGTTTTTTTTTGTTTGTTTTTTGTTTGCTTGCTTGTTCTTTTTGGATTTTGGGCCACACCCAGTGACACTCAGGAGTTACTCCTGGCTATGTGCTCAGAAATTGCTCCTGGCTTGGGGAACCATATGGGACACCTGGGGATTGTCCTAGGTTTGTCCTAGGCTAGTAGTACTGAAAAGGCAGATGCCTTACCACTTGCACCATCGCTCCAGCCCCTTGAACTATGCATTTCAAAGTCAAGTTCCATTTCCTTAATAATCTGCCTTCTCATGTCCATTAACAGGTACTGGGGCAGTAAACTATTTCAATATTTAGAGGTTTAAAGCAATAGCTATTGCATTTAGCTTCTGATTTGTGATTTACCATCTGGGAGATTTTTCTGGTCATAAGCACACCAGAGGATCTCTGTTCTGTGTGCCCTCATGTGTCTGTGAATAGTTGGTGGATCATGAGAACTGTGTAATCTATCATTTCCTCAGTTCTAGGTTGAAAGGTTATTGGGGATGTGTCCACTTTTTCTACATTGACTCTCAACCTTTGGCAGCTACTATGGGCTTGTAAGCATGGTGATATGAAGGGATAGACAGGATTATAAACCCCAAGATACCATCACTTACCTGGTCTTTTCTGGGTCACCTTTCTTCCTTCATGATAACATGTGTCTTTTGGGCTATGCAAATTATATGTCAACCCAGACGCAGGCATGAAGAATTACTACCTCCCCTCTTGGTGTGTGTGTGTGTGTATGTGGGTATTTGGAGCTAATTTTGCAGTCCACCACATCTATTTTCTGCTAGATCTCTGTTAAAAATAGAGATATACCAACTATTAAGGAAACATCATTTTTTGGGAAAATTTATAAAGATGAAAGCAGCCAATTTGATTAGTTTCTAAAATTCGCTGGCTAGCAGAATCTTTGAGAAGATAGATACTCAAGAGTTTCCTCATGCCCATGTGATTTTGCTTGAGAAGCAAGCCAGCTCGGGGCCTGGGTTACCTAGAAACTCATTTAGTTCCCATGTGGGTCCTTGAATTTTGTATTTGTATGCAAATGAGCATGCAAAACTTCTTATGCAAATGAAGCCCTAGTTCTAGTTCTTTATTTAACAAACAGGTTTAAGAAGGTAGTTTTGGATCCACCACACCTGTCCCCTCTTCCCCATTACATCATTTTCCATGTCAGCCCTCATGCTGCTTCCTAGCTAGTTTCTGTGTAATGAGTCCTTGGTCATTGCTGGTTTTCCACTGATACCTTTCCTCCAAATCTTCACTGGGCTCTCATTGTTTCTGTCTCTCAAAGTCCACCCTGGTGTGTCACTGATGACCTATGGTCTATTGCTGAGTCTCCAAGGTCTCTGTGGCATTTCTTTATTCTCAGGCCATATGTGCTTGGAGGAGAACTGCTATGGTCCTGCCATTTACCTCGGCACATGGGAGGGACCAAAGAAGAAATTGCCTTATCTGTATCCTCCATTTTAAGTGCAACTATTCCCTTCTCTTAGCTGTTGCTGCTATCTAACGTATACTGCTCAAGGTGGTGAGACTACATTACCTGGTGTTTCTCTCCTCAAACCATATCACCTGGTGGCCAGAGCAGAAAATGGATTTGGTGGGGAGACACTGCAGTGGTTCTGTCTTGAAACCCCTCATTCTGTCTGGGCAGGACTTTGCATCACCCCTGTGGAACACTGCCTCACCCTTTCTCTTGAGGAACCTGGCACAGCTGGAAGTTCAGCTGGGCATCTGTTTTCGGAAACTTAAAATTAACTTTATGGCCGGAAAATGCTAAGCCCAGCTCCACTCCATGGGGCTTCTCTCTACTGTGGGTATTTAATAGCCTAGACCCAGCTCAGCTGTCTTTTGTCACGTTTAGAAAAATGTGTTGCTCATAGTTATGTACCTCAAAAGCAATTTATTCCAACTTGTTCTGACATGTTGCTGGTGTTTCTGTAGATGAGTAAGACACTTGATAAGTTCAAGGCCGCGGGCCGTTTGCGGCCCTCCGTACAACATTTTGTGGCCCTGCCCTAGAGAAATCTTTTTTTGTTTTGTTTTGTTTCAGTTGTTTGGGTCACACCCCCCAATGTTCAAGGCTTACTACTGACTTTGCACTTAAGGATCACCCCGACTTTGCCTCCTGTGGCCCCCAGGTAAATTGAGTTTGAGACCCCTGCTAGTAGGCTATGAGGGAGCCCCAATGGTTTGCCCAGGACAACCCCCTTCTGCCTCTTCTTTGTTATTTCCTTCCACTGTAAATGGAAGCAGAAGAGTGTGGCTCTGAGCAAGACAGAACTCAAATCATGACTCAATGCCCTATATTGTTATTAGAGTAAGCTATCTAACTTTTCCCTGTTCCCATTTCTTCATTGGTTAAGTGAAGTCACTAATAATCCATTGGATTTTTTGAGGATTAATTGAGTTCTTGTGTATAAAGTGCTTGTAACAATTTGAGGCACATCGGAAGACAAAATAAATGCAATTGTCATTATTAGTAACAACAAAAACTCTTATGAGGATTAGTACTGTTACTCAGCCATGACTTTAAAGTCCAGTGGTAAATCAGCAACATGCCAGAAAGCTTATTAAAAGTATAGATTTTGTGTCATATGCCTGAAGATTCTGATAGTGAAATACCTAGGAATTCATATAATTTATCAAGGTCTGAAGCTAGTGCTCAGGGCAGCACTTGGGGATCACAAAGCTTCACACACTCCCAGTAAAGTTCAACATGTGAAGATATTGATATTACTTAAAGAAACTTTTTGGAAAGTTGTAATTACATTATCTATTTTTCTAGTGAATATCTAAGGGTTGGTATTCTCTAGAAGTATGCCCTAATAAGGAGTTGACATTCCAAATAACTACTAATAATAAGGATTTATTTTCTTGAATACTTTTTCTTTCTTTCTTTCTTTCTTTCTTTCTTTCTTTCTTTCTTTCTTTCTTTCTTTCTTTCTTTCTTTCTCTCTCTCTTTCTTTCTTTCTTTCTTTCTTTCTTTCTTTCTTTCTTTCTTTCTTTCTTTCTTTCTTTCTTTCTTTCTTTCTTTCTTTCTTTCTTTCTTTCTTTCTTTCTTTCTTTCTTTCTTTCTTTCTTTCTTTCTTTCTTTCTTTCTTTCTTTCTTTCTTTCTTTCTTTCTTTCTTTCTTTCTTTCTTTCTTTCTTTCTTTCTTTCTTTCTTCTTTCTTTCTTCCTTCCTTCCTTTCCTTCCTTCCTTCCTTCCTTCCTTCCTTCCTTCCTTCCTTCCTTCCTTCCTTCCTTCCTTCCTTCCTTCCTTCCTTCCTTCCTTCCTTCCTTCCTTCCTTCCTTCCTTCCTTCCTTCCTTCCTTCCTTTCTTTCTTTCTTTCTTTCTTTCTTTCTTTCTTTCTTTCTTTCTTTCTTTCTTTCTTTCTTTCTTTCTTTCTTTCTTTCTTTCTTTCTTTCTTTCTTTCTTTCTTTTCTTTCTTTCTTTTTCTCTCCCTCTCTCTCTTTTTTGGTTTTTGGGTCACACCCGGTAGTGCTCAGGGGTTGCTCCTGGCTGGCTCAGGGAACCATATGGGATGCTGGAATTCGAACCACCATCCTTCTACATGCAAGACAAATGCTTTACTTCCATACTATCTCTCCAGCCCCTCTTTAATACTTTCTTTGGGGGAAAGAATATGCAGAAATGATGAGGGCTCACTTCTGGCGCTATGCTCAAGGATTGGAGTACCATATGTGGTGCCAGGGATTGAACTGGGATTAGCTTTTGTGCAAGATAAGTGCTATACCCCTATATCATATATGCAGCCTTGCATTACTGCTAAATTTTCAACTCTTAGTTTTTGTGACCTGTTTAAATAAATTCAGGATATAGAATAAGAATAAAATAAATTTTAAGACAAAAATTTGGATCTTAGAAAGAGCTTTAGAAAGTGTCTGACTTTCCTTGATAAAATGAGATGATGAGTTTAAGAAATCTTTCCTCTAGTATCTTTCTTCTAGTATTGCTAGGACTTTAAACATTTTTTATTTTTTAAATTGAATCACCATGTTATACAGTTACAAAATTGTTTTTCATTGAATTTTAGTCATACAATATCTAACACTATCTTCACTACTGCATATTTTGCCGCTGCTGTCCTCACATTCTCTCATGCTCTCCCCTCTTCCCTTCCCTCTGTTCTCCCCATTGTTTGCTTCTATTATGGCAGACATTTTTCTTCTTTCTCTTTTTTCTCTCTGTCTGAGAGATACAAAGAGACTAAGAGTCTTTAGTTTTTTTCTTTTAGACCTTTTGGTTTGTTACTAAAAATATACTAATTTAATATGTCATTTTATCACCTTTCATCACCCCATTCTTGTCCAGAGTGATCATTGATCATTTCCAATTATCATTGGTCCCTTCTCTGCCCTAACTGTACTCCCTTGCTCTTGTAGCAAGCTTCCTACCATAGACTAATCCTCCTGAAGCTAGGTCCATATCTATGTGCATCTCATTCTATGGGCCATTTTAGGGAGTCAATAAAGTATCAGTATTCTAAAAAATCACAATTCCATACTTAGAATCTAAGTTTTCTTAACTTTCAGACTTCTAAACTCTACCTCAAAGGTTAAAAAGAAGCTCTGGTGGTGTTACATACACTGTCATCATGTTGAGAAAAGGGAGGTGGGGTCACTCCAGGCACATGTTAGTAACCTATGACCAAAAGGATTTGAAGAATAGGGACACAACCTATTGAAATTAGATTCAGCTTCAAAATGACCAAAGACTGACCTAGACAATATTGTTTTGGCACACTTACAAGTCTCAGGGAAGATCAAATATGCCCCCCCCCCAAATAAAAAGATTTGGATTTCTGAGAATTGTCTGCCCTGCCGAATTTTTGAAAAATCTTAGCAAAAGATAAGAGCATTTCACATTATAATTATTGAAGCTTAATACTAAACTTGTGGAAATAGAATTTGAAATATGTGTGTGTGTGTGTGTGTGTGTGTGTGTGTGTGTGTGTGTGTGTGAAGTTAGGTAAAAGCGTGTTTAGAATATAGTAATTATGGCCTAGCAATAAGTTGTAATGCTTAATCTATTGTAATGCTTGTAATGCTTAACTTGTGATGCTTAATCCATAATGTTGTATAAGCAACATTTGTGTTTCCCTTGGAGAAGTATGTTGTTACTAGGCTGACTACACTGGAGTAGCCCAAGACAACTTGGCACAAGTCAGGGAAGGGCTACAGAGGCACGGGGTGTGAGAGGAGAGAGGAGCCAACATAATGTTCCTGGCAAAATATTCATGACAAAAGACAATAAAACCATTTGGCTAAATAAGCACCTTGAGTCAGCAACTCGAGAAGAATGTGATAACAAAGTTATTCAAAATCCCTTGGAACCACTCCCTCCTGGAACCCTGAGTCATATTTAGAGAAGAAAGCTAAATTAAACTCTTGATTGGACATTGCCTTCCCCCTCCTCTATAGCCCAAAACCCTATAAAAACCCTCTTGCTTTGCTGTTCGGGGCTCCGGTCCTCTGTTGTTTTTTGTTTTTAATTTTTATTTACTTATTTATTTATTTAATAGTTTTTATTTTGACCATATTGGCTTACAGTCTTTCACAGTAGTATTTTAGGTACATATTAACATTGAACCAGGGGAATTCCCATCACCAAATTTGCCCTCCCTCTATCCCTGTTCCCATCTTGCATCCCATATCCCCCCCCCCACCACCACCACCCCCCCCCCGGTTGCTAGAATAAGTGGTCCCCTCTGTGTCTAGCTTACTACTTAGTGATCATATATCTGTTTGGTCCTGGTACCCTCCCTTATTTCCCCCTCTATTTGAGAGGTGGAACTAGATAGTTCAAGTTATGTGGTTTTGTTTGAAGAAAAGAAAAGTAATAAAGTGGGTTAAAAATCAAATAAGCCGAAAATGGGTGTAGTCCTTCTAGAGGCTCTCAACCTCAGTTTGAGAGAGGACAGGAAAAAAAGAATTGAAACACCACAACAATACAAAAAGAAATATCAAATAAAATATCCAGTGAGCACTACAGAACTAAAGGCAAGCACCACATAATAGTCTTGGTCCTGAAATAAAACCATACCAGAGTGCAAAAAGAAAAAGAAAGATAAAATAACATAAAATAAAATTGGGGACATCAACTTCAATATCTACACCAAAATAAAGAAGTCAAAAAAGATAAAAATAAAAAATAAATAGATAAATAAGATAAAAAAGCTTATTTTGCGCCCTTTCCCCCCCTGCATAGGCATAGTAAATACTGGGGCATTAGAGAGGGAATTCCCTTGGCCTAGGAGATACAGGGTTTCTCCACCCACGAAGTATAGTGTCATGGGATTGACTGTAGACTCCTTGTCTGTTCATTTACTCTCCCCTTGGTGCTTTTGTGGTGTATGGAAGACTTCTGCTTCGCCATGGTGATAAAATTAGACTTCTGTATCTAGAGATCTTGGTAGCTGCACAGGTCAAGGAGTGGAGCTTATGATGAAGCCTTTCTTTGTAGTTCTAGGAGTTCTGCTCCTTCTGTGTCACTTTAATCCGTCTTCTGTAGTTGGTGGTCATGGTCATTGCGCTGCTCCTAGGATGGAGCCTGGGATAGAGTCTTTTGTTATATTTGGTCCTCTGTCTTTTGACATAATCCGCAGCACTGGCTAGCCAGTCAATAAACCTGCCCTTGCTAATTGCGTTCTTGGAGTTGTCATAGTCTCTTATTGAGTAGCGGACCAACACGGACCCTTTCAAGCTCAGTACTTAAATTTCATGGTATAGCTGGTCCTCTACAAACCCACTTACTCTTTGACTTTAATCTTTTGTATTCTAATAAAAATTTGTGTCATTTTCAGTGCTTATACTCTGAAACTCTTTCTCTTGGTATGGGCCACAATCTGAAAGACCTATGAGTGAGGGTTCTTGGAATGGACTCCAGGTAAAACCAGCACATATGTGTTTATCATATTTATTATGCATTCATTTACAGTGTTTTGTTTTCATAGGTGATAGAGTCTTTTATGTTCAAAAGAGACATTTGAATGGACAATATACAGCCTGCTTCCTATATGTTTCACTAAACACAAGTTTGGGCTTATTCAGTGCTGGTTTTAGTTCTTGACTTATAAAATAACAGAATTATAACTCATGATGAGTATTTGAATAATCATTTATATTTAATCATCAAAATAACAATAATGACAACAGATAAATACTAGGAGTTTCCCTTCAATGTTATTCCCAATATCTTATATTTACATGCATGTATTGAGTTTTCATTATGCAGTGACTAGGAAGTTATCCTATTTTCTATTTTCTAGATGAGGTACTTTCCAGATGTTGTACTATTGATTTCATTTTTTGGTGGGCACACCCTGTGACACTCAGGGGTCTCTCTTGGCTATGTACTCAGAAGTAGCTCCTGGCTCGGGGGATCATCTGTGATGCCAGGGATTGAACCCAGGAATATACTGAGTCAGCCACGTGCAAGGCAAACATCCTACCTCTGTGCTATCACTCAGGCCCCTGTACTATTGATTTCTATCCAATTTACTGAGGACAGAGGGCACAAAGTAAAATAAATAAAGTATGTGACAATAACTCTTCTTAAAAATTTGTAGACAATACCTGGCAGTGTTCAGGATTCCACTTCTGGCTTGGTGCTCAAGGATTGATCATTCCTGGCACCATATATGGTTCTAGAATCTAACTAGGGTTAGCCAGGAAAGTGCCTTAAGCTTTGCGTTCTCTGGCCTTAGCAGTAGTGCTTCCCATCCATATAAATATTGAATATTTTATTCATTATTATATTTCATCCTCATAACCATTATATAAACATATAATTTTAGTGGGGTTGAGTTCAACACATTTTATTATTTATTTTAGGTCATAGGTCATATAGAGTCCTTTATTTTCTATTTGTGTCTTTAGTATACACACATATACACACACATACACACATATAATGAAAATTGAATCCAGAGTTTGACAATAGAAGGCAACTGTTTTATCACTCTGCTTTATCCTCATTTTATATATATGTGTATATATATATATATATATACACATATATATATCTTTTAATTTTGTTTTGTTTCTTGGGCCACACCCATTGATGCTCAAGGGTTACTCCTAGCTATGTGCTCAGAAATCGTTCCTAGCTTGGGAGATCATATGGGATGCTGGAAACCAAACTCAGGTCATGCCCAGGGCATGCAAAGCAAATGCCCTACCACTGCGCTATCGTGCCGACTCCTATTTCTTTTAAATTTTGTTTTAGTCATTGTGATTTATAATTTTATAATTGTATGTATTTTATAATATTGTATGCGCACAATACTTCAACACCCCCACTTATGTGTTGCTCCACCTCTGTCCCTAGACTCCCCCCTGACTTTCCTTCAGTTTCCCCTTCTGCCCTTCTCTACATGCCATCCCAAGTCTCTCCACCATGCTGAATTCCAATGAACTATATATTATTACCATAACCATTAGGGGAATTGGAACCCATAAAAGTCAAATAAGTAGGCTTTAGTCACATGGTTTAGAAGATAGTATGTATGCAAAATCAAGTCTGTTTAACTTCAAGTTCTGAACTCATTAGCCTTTTTTATTGAATTTATTTCATTAAGATGCTTCTAATTATCAGCAAGAAGTCGATAATAACATGTGATGCTTAGAGTAGGTTTTTTTTATGGTTTTGATTCAATATTAATTGGTAAAAATATGACCATGGAGATAAAGCTGCATTTTAGATATTCATTGTATATTTTGATTGCAACTGTAAAGAAAGCCTTAGCTAAATAGAAAAGATATGAAGTAATTTGCTTAATACATCCATTTGGGATTCAGAATATACAAGAATACATGCAATTCAGCAAGATAGAGTTCAAAGGGATAAATTAGGAGAGTCATATGCAGAATCCTACAATTGTGATAATTACTTATTAGAAAAATAAAACTGAGACAGATGTGCTTTTAGACTAATTGAACACAAATCATTAAAAAGTTCAATGAGAGACACAACAGGAAGAGACAGCTGAAAGGATGAAAAGGACCCGCTAAAGGGACTATTTCCAATGTTTTGTATCCAAAAGACATTGTATTCATTAAATCCTTAGGAAGCATCTGATCTAAATCTGGAAATTCTCTCAGATAAATTGAGAAAGGTCCTTGATCAATGCAGAAGAAAAGCAGATTAAAATACCAGGATCTTTCTTAAAATGGGGCTTAAAATTGTATCAGTTTTGAAGTGCTGGTTTGTTCCAAAAATTTGTGTTAATGTATCATTTTGAGAATTGGCTTTAGGAGAAATAATCTCTCTCTTCAACCCCACATTTGGTTTGTCTTCTCTACCCACATGGCCATTATTTTTGTGTTTGTATCTAAAACACACATTTTTCTTTTCTTTGCCATGAGCTCCTTGCTCATTCCTTTGTTGCAGTGACAGAAATCAGCACCCTTTGCTTGTGGTGCTTGCAGAGAAACTTGCTGGGCTCCCACTCTTTTACTTGCAGTGCTTGCTCCTATCTGGCAGTGTACAGTATACATGCATGGCGGAAGAGGTAGGGTGTCCCATTACAAAATTGGAACTTTGCTAGGCAAAGATGCTCTCCATTCACTGAGCAAGCATCTACTCATGTGTTCCTCACGTTTTCTTTCATTCTTTCATTCTTTCTTTTTCTTTCTTTCTTTCTTTCTTTCTTTCTTTCTTTCTTTCTTTCTTTCTTTCTTTCTTTCTTTCTTTCTTTCTTTCTTTCTTTCTTTCTTTTCTTTCTTTCTTTCTTTCTTTCTTTCTTTCTTTCTTTCTTTCTTTCTTCTTTCTTTCTTTCTTTCTTTCTTTCTTTCTTTCTTTCTTTCTTTCTTTCTTTCTTTCTTTCTTTCTTCCTTCTTCCTTCCTTCCTTCCTTCCTTCCTTCCTTCCTCTTCCTTCCTTCCTCTTCCTTCCTTCCTTCCTCTTCCTTCCTTCCTTTCCCCTTCCTTCCTTCCTTCCTTCCTTTCCCCTTCCTTCCTTCCTTCCTTCCTTCCTTCCTTTCCCCTTCCTTCCTTCCTTCCTTCCTTCCTTCCTTCCTTCCTTCCTTCCTTCCTTCCTTCCTTCCTTCCTTCCTTCCTTCCTTCCTTCCTTCCTTCCTTCCTTCCTTCCTTCTTTCTTTCTTTATTTCTTTCTTTCTTTCTTTCTTTCTTTCTTTCTTTCTTTCTTTCTTTCTTTCTTTCTTTCTTTCTCTTTCATTCTTCTTGTAAAATGATCATTTAAACAAACACGCAAAGCTAACAGATTGATACATTTCTTAAAGTCATATTATAGTGTCCTGTGACCTTTATAATAAAGCCTGACTTCATATCTTACTACAACAACTGCTTTTGTAATTTGATGTTGACTATTTTTCATCTTGCTGACTAGTCTCTTCTACATGTACAGCTTCAGTTCAGCCATAGCAAGGTGTTATGACTTCCACTCTCCCGATATATTACAGCATGTTCTAAGGGGAACTTAAAATTTGCTAGGTTCTGACAAACATACAGCAAATATATATTATGAATGTATTTCTAGGCCCAGAGGATTAAGAAAACCAGTGAATGGTTAAGAAAAGCACTGAGCAGAGTGACTAACCTGACAATAGTATTAATGGGTGTGCCTCCATTTCATCCTTAAATCTTTTGTAGTTTGGAGAATAAGCTGTATAATCATTCCCTTACTAGACCATTTCATTAGTATAACCACTGTTTCATCATCAGAGAACAGTTATCAGTGAATTCCCTGTTTGAGCTCCAAGGGCCCTCTCACTGCCTCTCTTCTTTCTCTATTAAGTCAATTCTATCTCAATAGATTTAAATATATGAGTATATATATAATCATTGTTTCATTGATTTCAAACATGTGTTTATATACTTATAAGATCAACATTTGGTTATTTTGAATAGACCACAATAGTAATTAATTTGGTTATCTTCTTTTTTTAAGTGATAAATTTTTAATTGTTTTTACTTTCCAGTATTTGATACATAGAGTCTTGTCTGAAATTATAAACTTTAGGATTAGTGAGAAATGGATTTTTCTCTTGAGTTTTTAGAAATCATTTAGAGCTTCATAAGAAATCATTTGTTTTCTCCTTTATTATATCTTAAGATTTCAACTCTGAGAAACCTACCACAAGAATTTTAAAAAGTGCATGAGTCAAACAAAGTACAGTTTAAATATGAATAAACACATGTTCCATAACCCCAAAAACATCTAACACAAATACTATTTCTTCCCTACAATACAGCCTTTAGAGAACAGTGGTTCTCACCTGAGAGGCACTGGTGACGATGTAATTATGATGAAGAGGTGCTACTAGTAGCCAATGAGCAGAACCAGGGATCTGTTAAACATCCTATAATCTACAGGATGAATCCCACAACAAAGCATCCAGTCCGAATGTCAACAGTGCCAGCTTAAGATCCCATGTTTCAGAGTTAACTCATGGTTATCTTTTTGACTCCAAAACCTACTATTTACATTGTTTATTTTTTCCCACTTCACTCCCTTATTCCACTCCTGATGGAATAGGCAATATCTTGGTGCAATATTCCTGGTTCAGTATTACACCAGGAGTGAAATATGAAAACAATGATAATGTTAGGAAAAAATGACAACATGTACAGTGGTTTAAATACAAAGATTTGTTTACACACTTAATAGGGAAATCCACACATAAGTCTGAAAGAAGTAGCAGTCTAATGATATCTAGGATACAAGTTTATATATTTACATATATATATGTAAATATATATATTTCACAAACTAGGATATAAAGTTGTCTTCCTTCCTTCCTCCCTTCCTTCCTCCCTTCCTTCCTCCCTCCCTCCCTCCCTCCCTCCCTCCCTCCCTCCCTTCCTCCCTTCCTCCCTTCCTCCCTTCCTCCCTTCCTCCCTTCCTCCCTTCCTCCCTCCCTTCCTCCCTTCCTCCCTTCCTCCCTCCCTTCCTCCCTTCCTTCCTTCCTTCCTTCCTTCCTTCCTTCCTTCCTTCCTTCCTTCCTTCCTTCCTTCCTTCCTTCCTTCCTTCCTTCCTTCCTTCCTTCCTTCCTTCCTTCCTTCCTTCCTTCCCTCCCTCCCTTCTCTGCCTCCCTCCCCGATTTGATTGGGTAAATTAGGATTTAGCCCTCAATTAGGGGTGGTGTCATCTTTCCCCAAACCCAAGGATCACTTGAAGGTACTCTAGGAAGTGGGAGGAAAGGAACAATGAATACTGGCTCAACTGCTAGTAATTTTACAGTTCAGGGTAAAAGTCTCATGCAAACAAACCCAGCTAAGTTATTAGATCCTTAGCCTTGAGACTCATTGTGGAGACTACACTAACAAACTTTTGATTTGCAACTATTTTGGGCCAAGGGAGTTTAAGGAGCCAATGAAGTGAGTGAGTATACAGAACATTTTGTCTGTTCTCAAAGTCAAACAGAACTGACTCTTGAACTTGGGAATGAACCTCTAACTGGTTTGAGTATTGGCAAAGATAATTACTTTTTGATCCTTCTGTTTCCTTATCTGCAATTGGGGGATAGTTTTCCTATCTTACTTAGTTTTCTAAAAAAAAATAAATGAGATTAGGTGCATAAAGTGCCCAGTATAGTGCCTGGCACTATGTAGATAAGTTCCCTTTTAGTTTATCATTACTAAACTCACTCTGAAATCATCAGCATAATGACTTTTCCTTGGGTCATTTAGTCCACCTGCCAAGCTGTGACTGCTCTTTTGTATCACCTTATGCACAGGGTGAAGGCACATAGTGAAATAACTTGGTCTTCTAGTCTCAGCACTTCTTCTTTGAATAGTGAAGAAACCCCATTTCTTGAAATTTCTAACACACATGCATGTATTTTTAATATCAATAATAAATAGCGAGCAGTCCCTGAGTCCTGCTGACCTGGAATAATTTTTCTTCCACCTTGGGAAGCTTTAACTGTCTGATGTGGTCCAACGGTTGATCCTTCCTTATGCTTTAGGAAGCTCTCTTTGAGTCCTGTTTTCTCACCTAGACCCAAAAAAATAATTTGCTCCAGGAGAACCCATTAGCTCATTTGAATTATATTTCTGTCTCTAAGCCACGAATCACAAGGTCGTCAGGCCATGGAGGCAGCAGCAAGTTATCTGACTCATTCTTCACCACTTGACCCTCAACATATCTATAATCACTACATTTCTTTTCCCTCAATCTGTCATCAGCTGATTGGTCAACACAGACAAGTAAAGAATAACCTGTGTCAACAATGCTTTAATGAACCCCTCTTAGCAGCCAAGACCATGAATAATTCATCAGCATGCTGTGGCCCTCTTGGCCCCTGGTGGTCCTACCCTGGGTTACAAGTGACTGAGCTCAGGAGACATCGCTTTCCCTAGTATAATTAGTCTTCCTTCTGTTCCACTGAGTTAGTACTCCTATTTCATTGTACCCTCCAGTTACAGGGGCTAATAAGTTATAAGACAAACAAATTATTGCTGAAGGCCTGCAACAGATTATTCAGAAGCCCCTGCTACTAAACAAATGGGGCTTATAACATCAGGGAAGTCTAGTCCCCCACTTTTCTGATGTTTGTTATTTTGTCATTTTCAAAGAGAAAAATAGATTTGAAAATGAAGTGTAAAAATGAGTTTGTCTAAGCAAACCATAGAGAAAATTATAATGAACAAAGCCACGTTAATCTTGAATCCTAAACCCAGAGCTTGTCATTAGCATCTCGCTGCATGTGGTCCTGCTTGTTTTCTCCCTTTTCCTCTTTTCTTTTGCCATAAACAGAATCATCTCATAAATGTAATTCAACAATATCTGAGTGTATCTTTGATGCTCACAATTCTCGATCTGCTTTACTTTTTAAGACTAAGGGGCATTCTTTTGTGTTGCATTTTCATACCAGGTTTATTGACTCAATCCCCTGTTGTTGAGCACCACAGTTTCCACATCATTCCAATTAACAATAAAACGGCAGTGGATGACCTGAAACATTTTGGAGGACCTGGCAGCTCTTCAGTAAAGATGCATTTCTAAAAGGGAATTGATAGATCTATCGGAAGGCTTTGGTTTACACAGCCTTTCAAGTGGGATCATAACTGATATTTGAAAAGAGGCCAAAATGTGTATTAAAAGAAATGCATTGAGGGGATGGGCTTTCAGCCCCCTAAAATGGACTATCATAAGTTCTGGACAACCTTTTGCAATAATTAGCCTTAGGAGGTACTGGAGTTTTTTTTTGATCTTGCAATTTCTCTTTGATCCCAAATACCACACATGTCCCCCCAACATTGCCAAGAGTGCCCCTAAGCACATGGCTAGGAGTAAGTCTGTGACTGTGATCTTATCACCCCCTAAAAAATAATAAAAATTAATTTCAGGAAATGAATAGAAGTAAATAGTTGGGGTGTGGGATGCAGCAATAAGAAGGAATGTGGCATACTGGGGAACTGAAAGCTGTTTTGAGCTGAGGTGGAGAGATTGTGGCTGTGTTCAGCGTTACAGAGAAGCCAGGGGTTAGAAAAAAAATCTTTAGAGATTCTGTTTTTCTTCCATCCTACTCACAATTCTTGGGCATTCACTACTCTGCTTCCCACAGAACCTGGAAGTGATAGTATCGGCAGTTTGGGATATGTCTGTGTCCCATGCGCCTCTCTAAATCTAATGATAATGATGATGATGATCATCATAATAAAAACAAGCTGATTTAAAAGTATAAACCTGGACAGAGGAGTTTCCTGGTGAGGTGATAACCAACAGAATGCTGTTTTTTATGCGGAGGTTCTCATCCTCTCCCCTCCTTTAATCTTTATCATGATGACAAAGATAGAATACAACCTTTGAACATTTCTCCACATGCTTGGCCAGACAAATTTGTTTGTACTGACAGGACAAAACAAAAAGTGTCCTTTGTCTGGAGAAGCTCTGCCCTCCTGAGGGAGATCACAATTCTCTGGACAAGGACAAGTCCCAGCAGAAATGTCAACCCACAGAACCTACAATCTGATAGCCCCAACTACTTCCATCTTCTGCAAAACTATAAACTTACAACTAAAATATTAACCCAATTCATTTGTACTCAATAGAGCTTTTTAACTCACAATAGGATTGGTAACTTACCATGATCTCATCACCCTACCTCTCCTTATCTTGATGGCTGGTACTTTCTCAATATGCCCTATAATAAAGATTGTTATAACTGTTCCATAAAAAGGTATGAAGGCGGTAGAATAAAGAGGTTGAGTTTTCCAGGGAAAAAAAAAAAAAAAAAAAAAGCACCTACAACCCATTCCTGCCTCACTGATTCTACACATTTGTTATAAAAAAGAGTAAAACCAGCACCCTATGTGCAATTGTGGTCATCTGCTCTTGAATTTACCTGATTCTAGTCCTGGAAGAGTACAATGGTTCTCCCTTCGACAAACTCATCTAGTGTACAGAGATGAATTTGTAAATTCCTCTGCATTTACCCCACATTTTTTCTAACAGAATATGAATGAGCTCCCAAGCCAAAATAATTATACATCAGCAGGGTATATTTCTTCAATATAAAGAAAATACAATACTGATTCCATTTACCATCTGAGGCGGAGTTTGGAACAGATGGGAAGACAATTTAATATAAGTATGATAAATACAATGAAAAAAATAGTGTTCTAATCTAAAACAGAATCAAGTGACAATATTACATTAAAAATGTAATTGTTGAACAAAGGAAGGCTGTCACTTCTTTCCATAGAAGAACATGAATTTGGATATATTTTAAATGTTTAAGTGAGAGTTGATGAATCGGAGGGCAGAAAACCCAATGACCATGAAAACATGCCATTTTCTTGCAAGGGAACTTATACACCCTCAACCACAGAAACTACAGATAATCTTTGTGTGTTTCTTTTTTTCATTTTTTTTCCATACCAGTGGCATTTAGGAGTCACTCTTGATTTCATACTTAAGGGCCATACATTACAGGGGACCATATATGATACTGGAGATCAGTCAAATGCAGGACAAACTCTTTAACCCCTGCACTGTAAAATAAAAATCCACAGGTTGTGAGATCCCCCAGGCACCATATTTCTAAATCCCATGCCAGGTCTGAAGAAGCAAAATAGAGGTCAGACAAGTCAGTCAGGAAAGTCAAGGAGTCAGCGGCTTCTCATGGCTTCTTCCTGTGGTGTCTTCGAGTACCAAGCCAAAAATAACTTTTTTTGATTATACCAATACCCATTCACCAGGAAGAGGAAGGTCCAGAAGATAAGACATAAGTACTTATCCAGTGGCCTTTTATGTATTAAAGGAAGATGTTTAAGGAAGGACTAATTTGGAGGAACACCTCTGTCGGGCTAATAGCTGAGTGTCATCCTACAATTCCATCCTTTTGTTTAAAAGAAAAAAAAGAGAAAAGTTACAAAAGTTTTGTTCTACTTTTCTCCATCAGAGGCGGAAACCCCAGATCAGAACTTACAAAATTGCATAGGCACAATTTTAGTCAACAGTAAAAGTTGACTGTAATAGTGTCAAAATTTAAATTGTATACATCATTCCCAAAACAGCCAGCTTTTTCTATATCTTTGTCTTATACGTATCACAAAATTTTTTTCATAGACTTCTCTGGACATAAACATTTGACCCTTTCTGCAGATTCACTTAATTTGAAAATTCTTAAACATTCTTACACTGAGGCTGGAGAGGTGGCGCTAGAGGTAAAGTGTCTGCCTTGCAAGCGCTAGCCAAGGAAGGACCGCAGTTTGATCTCCCAGCGTCCCATATGGTCCCCCCAAGCCAGGGGTGATTTCTGAGCGCTTAGCCAGGAGTAATCCCTGAACATCAAATGGGTGTGGCCCAAAAAACAAAACAAAACAAATTTCTTACACTGAGCACAGCAATATGAGTTCCTTTTCATAAACTTCCCTAAACAAAATCACAAAAACATTTCTGCCAACATATATAGTTTGAAAATAAGTTTGCTAAAACATTCTTATAATGAGCACTGTAATAAGAGTCTATAGTATCCATGTTCCTTTTCCATCGACCTCTGTGAACAAGTACAGTAGAACATTTTTGCAGACATCATTTTGAGAATAAGTTGCTAAGTAATGTACACAATCAAATAACATAGCAATTGGGAAACATTCATAGGGATAGCTGAGAACTTTTAAAAATCTAACAACATTATACATTGCCCTGGAACTATGAAAATTAATATTAAACCAATAAAGTTGGATACAAAATTATCTATTTGAACTGGGTCATAGAACAAAAGAGTAGCATTAAATCTATACAGGTAGAATACACAGTTTAACCAGAACACACAATTTAACCAGCAATATAATGACTAAAGCAAATAGTATTGAGAACTTAACCTGAAAGAAAATTTCAGGAGGTTCTGAAAGCAAAATTGGGCTTCTTTGGCTAGCTTTGAATCCTCCATTTTCTCCTTCTATGTTAGGCTGCTGAGATCTTCTGGGATGAGAAGGCCTTTGGTTCCTGGACTGGAATCTGAGTTGTGGGGAACCACTCATTTCTCTGCTGTTGGTCCCCCTCAAATGGGGCTTTCTCTTTGGCTTCTGTCCCATCAGTGACCTCGATAAGCTGCTGCAGGTTGGAGGCCTTAGGTTCTTTCACAAAGCACCTTTGGTAGAAGGAAAGTAGTTGGCCTTGGCCTCTGGGATGCTGCTCAGAGTCTTTAGCTCTCTCCCTTTCACTGCATACTCCTGTCCCATCTGAAGGGGCTTATTCCATATTCAGAATAGGAGTGCTGCGGACGTGTTTGCATCCCTAAGCAAAATCTTCGTAGGGTTCGAGAACCTTTACGGGGAGAAAGTGGGAAACACAAAGCGGACGAATATGAATTATGAAAATAAATGAGACCACACATTGTATGGTGACTCATGTCCATGGTACGAGAGACAAATTTTGTTTTTCAGCTGATGACATTTTAAGCACAAGCTTTGGTAAGCAAAGTGTCATCAGGGAAAACAAAGAGTAGGAGATCTTCTGGAGGAATAGTTCAATGGGACCAAGTCCTAGAATCTACATATCAAATAACTACCCTGTAGGTGAGAAAGAGCCCTGCTAGAGGTGGAGGTGGAGGTGTTTTTGGGTAAGCAGAAAACAGGTTTTACAAGAAACCAGGAGGAGAGAGACAGAGATATTTATGATGTTTATATAGTTGCTGGAAAATATATTTTTTGGGGGATGGAAATAATTGTTTACCATCATAGAGCTAGACTCAGAAAAACAAGCTGCTGGTGCCAGGTTATGCTTGAAGTAAGAGTCACAAATAAACTAGACAGCGGAGAACTTTTGACGGACTTTCTTGGTACTGAAATTTCTTTGTCTGCAGGATAGCTAAGGCCGAATTTCTGTAGTAGAAAAGAAGTAAAAAATCAAATAAAAAGAAAAAGGGAAAATGTAATGTCACAGCTGTGTTATAATTATAGCCAATAATCCACGCAAAGGGTCAATGATTGACTTCTCTAAACGGGCCTTTTGGCAGATAATTCTTGGGAGGAAGGCACTGCACCAGGAAGGCAAAAGCCACGTCTGATGCATGCTTCCTTTTGCGGGTGGTGACATAGGAGTCATGTGCACTGACATTGTAGTGATGGGCACTTTAGATTCAGTCCAGTTCAAGGAAGACTTGATGGTGATTATCAACCAGAGGGTTAAGGCACTCACCACCATTGGGGTCTTCTTGGATCCCTGGGTTCTAGGTTGTTTGGGTGCCAGTTGTAAAATCTGAGTTGTGAGTTCACACCAGGCACTGTACTCTAAACCCTATACAGACACATCTGAAGAAGCAAGGTAGCAGCAAAGAAATAATCAGCCAAGTCAATTAGTCAAGGAAAGTCAAGGAGTCAATGGCTTTTCATGGCTTCTTCTTTATGGTATCTCCAAGCACCAAGCCGAAACTAACTTTCCTTTTCTTTTTCTTTTTTTATATAAATATTTATTTAAGCACCATAATTACAAGCATGTTCATAGTTGGGTAACTTTTCTTTATTATATGAATGGCCATCTACCAGGAAAGGGAAAGTCTAGAATGAGACAAAAATACCTATCCAGTGGGATTTTACATGTCAAAATGTAAAGATGTTTAAGGAAGGAAGGATTTGGGGGAACGCCTTTGTCTTTTTTTTTTTTTTTTTAGTTTTTCGGGCCACACCTGTTTGATGCTTAGGGGTTACTCCTGGATAAGCACTCAGAAATTGCCCCTGGCTTGGGGGGTCCATATAGAACACTGCGGGATCGAACCGTGGTCCTTCCTTGGTTAGCGCTTGCAAGGCAGACACCTTACCTGTAGCGCCACCTCGCCAGCCCCTACGCCTTTGTGTTGAGCTACTATTTCTCTAGCCCTCTAGAAATATTCTTTATCAAATCAAACGCAGTCTTAGCTAAATTTGAAGACTTTGCTTTGCCTTATTCTATCTCCTTTATTGTATTTGATATGAGAATCATATTTGTTCACCTTGGTTATATGTACTTTTCACCATGTAATTGCTCCATATGTCTTATTTCAGGGGGCTCATTGGCACACAGGATAACACCCATCTTATCTGTGACAGGAACTATTTATTCCATCCAGTCACTGGCACTTTTTGAGTAGTGCCTGTCACAATACGAGCCAGTAAAGATGAAAAGAAAATGAAACATGGCCTCTGCCCTTAAGGAATTATACACTAGTAATGGAGATAAATACACAAGAATATATCGTGATGATGTTGTAGTCAAGGTCACACAGCTAGGAATTGGCAAGGTTAGGACTCCAATATGAGCTATTTGGACAGTTTTCTCCCTAATGAGGAGAGCATCGTAATTGTGTTGTATATATTTATATATTTTCAGTAATGTGTAACTCAGGAGTAAAAGCTCAAACATGCTTACTGCTTATCTTGCCAACTGCAGCTCTTGATGAAAACTCATAAAGCTCCGTGTTATTAGTCTTTCAAAGTTATATGCACACAGAGTTATTCCGCTGCAGGAGTTTCAGAACCAATGGAGCAACCATTGAATTTTTGGAACAGATTCAGCAATCTAAAAATCCAAGCACAATAACAATACATTGAGCCCAAGGTCATACACAATTTAGCTGCAAACTCATAATAACGTCTTATATTCTCAGGGTTTCTAGAATTGCTGAATTTCTACTTATTAATAACCACTATTCTTTGCAATCTTATTGAGAGAGATACTTTCCTAGTTTGAAGTAGTTGTAAAATAGTGATTATTGATCCTGTTCTTCTCTAGTTAGTTCATTTAAACTTGAATTCTTTAAAAGACCAGTGTCATGGTATATTTTTAGATTATTGTTTCAAGCTGCTCAGTAAACTTAGGAATATATCAAGCGCAAGACAGTTTTTCTCAGTGTCATTTATTAATGTTTTTATTTTACACATGAAAGATATCTCAAGAACCTACTAAATGCTCTGCACTGTAAAGTTCTAAATATTAGACAAAACACTGAAGAAATAGACAAAAAGCTGAAGAGATTCTTGCCTTCTTGGGCCTTGTGTTGGGGGATACCTGAAGGATGTCATACATAAGGGAATGTAAAATTGCAGCTGTAAAAGGCACCCTGAGGAAGAGGTTTCTATGCTAAGGAATTAATACTTTACTTAGTCTACCTGGATAGGCAGGGCTTTCTGGAAGAGATGAGACAGTCATTTTACTTTTCAGCTTTGTGGATGTAAAGGGATGAATTTTATTTCCTCCTCCTCACCTACCCCTGCTACCTGTCAATTTATACACTGAAGTCTTAACCCTTAGTATCTCAGAATGTGACTGTATTTGTAGATAAGGTTTTTAGAGATAACTGTATATAAAATTCAAGCTATATGAGAAAATCTGATACCACAGTACTGGTGTCCTTATAAGAAAAGATTAGGGCACAGACAAGACAAAGAGGATCATCTTCAAATACAGGAGAAATCTGTGAAGATGTCCATTAGTCTTGAACTTTTAAATTCCAAGGTAAGTTTTTGTCATATTACCCAATTTGTGATTTTTGGTATGGCACCCTCTGAGACAAATAAAGGCATCACTTAGATACTTTCATTTTTCTTTGTGTTTTCCCCCATTAGCTTAGGAGGATCAATCTTTCTTTTTCACTGTTGTTCTTCAGTATATAGTCAGTTCTAAAACATAACATTTGGTCAGTAAATTACTGTTGCATGTTGCTAATATCGTCTTTCCAATGTTTTCTTTTTTTGTTTGTTTGTTTTTTGTTTTTTTTTTTCGGGTCACACCCGTTTGATGCTCAGGGGTTACTTCTGGCTAAGTGCTCAGAAATTGCCCCTGGCTTGGCGGGACCATATGGGACACCGGGGGATCGAACCGTGGTCACGGTCCTTCCTTGGCTAGCACCACCTCACCAGCCCCTCCAATGTTTTCATCTTATTTTCTCATTGAGAATTCCTGGTTGACACTGGACTTTGGATGCCCATTTACTTCCTCTACCCACATGGACACCATGCTTGTCCTGTGTATCATTTGATTTTATGCTTGAATTTCCTGAAATTCAAACTCACTTTACACTTTTTCTTGGAGAAGACATAATGAATAAGTTTCCCTGAGGGTGGATTATACATTTCTGTCTTGGTTTAGGCACACACACTATATTCTAAATTTTCTGATTCAATGACTCAAATATTTTTCTGATTCGCCTATCTTCCTCTGATTCACCTGCCTTTCTGATAGAACCTGATGGATGTGCTATTTCTTACCTTTCAGGCACATTCCTACTTAGCATTGTGTTCTGCTCTGAGTTTTCATTCCCTAGGAGGCCACAGGTCATGTAACTGTCTACCTATTACATTAGCTTTCAGTTTGGGGATCTTTTGAGGAGTGCTTATAGTTTTCATATTGAAGGAGAAAATTTTTTCCTTGCTCAATGCCTTCTGGATATCTTGATCTTAAAAAAATTTGTGTTTTGAATTCTGCACTTATTAGAAGTATAAATTTGAAAAAGAAAATAATTTCTTTAGGTTTAATGTTCTTTCTCTTCAAATGGAAGTAATAATTTTATAAAAGAAAAGATGCTGAACTGAGCAAACTTTCAATACATTATGTAATTATCATGATGCTAGTGTTTTTGGCTTCAGAAATTTTTATTATGGAACATTTCAAATATTTCTATAAATATATATAGAGTATAGCAAAGTTCCCAGTACCCATCATTCACATGGCTAGTCTTGCTCTACTTATACCCTTAGAAGATAAGAGTGCTATTAGATAACTGCTTTAGCCTCCTTTAGAAGCTCTTTATCCTATAATTAATCTGAAAAAAAGCCTATTCCCATGGTCCAACAACATTTGGATTTGAGATTTCTGTCTTATTTACTTTACTCTTGCATTTGAAATGTAAATGCAATAAAACTTCACTCATTGAGATTAATTGGAAAGATGTTGGAATCTAATTTAGTTAGAACTTGTGTAATCATGTGTAAGAACTTGTCAGAAATTTACAGTAATTATAGCTTTAATATTCTTGAAGTCTTGTATTAACTCAAATTAAACTATCTGCAAATCTGGGGGCTTGGAATCTACATTTATGGCTACAGAAGGTCATTTAAAGGAATACCTTAATTGTTTGTAAATATGTACTTATAAAAATGTTTATTTTCCTTAATTGAGGTTATATTTCGCTCTTAAATTTTATATTGTAAAGATATGTTGGCATTTCAAGCTGTGAGAACTATTCAGCCAATGGTGGGTCAAGATAAAATTGCCTTTCCAGCACCTAACATTTATAGAAACAATTATAATTCTTTCTACCTTTTATTTAGTTTCTATTATGTGTCAGAAGTTGATGCGATCTTACTTCACTGAATTTTTCTTAAGAACACCCACTTAATATTATCTTGATTTTTACAAATCAAAGATCAGGTAATTTTTCTAAGTTTATACCAGAAGAGGAAGAAATTAGCTTTGAACAAATGTCAATGCTCAGATCCTCTTCTCTATGCAGAGCTTTTATCCAATTGAAGAGACCTACTTACAGCCTATATATGGAATTCAGCAAGGGCTCTGGAAGAGGTTTATGAATTATTTTGCACCACCCGGGAAGGCAAGCAGGATACCACTGTTTACTGCAGAAACTTTAATTCATTTTTCATCTCCTCTGGAAATATGTACAGCACACGAGATCCTGTTTGGTTAAAAGGGATGGTGGAAGATTAATTTCTGCCTCTGCTATTCCCCAAACTACCAGAAATCACTTGGTGCCTGACCCAGGTAACATCAGCATCACCATCACCTGGAAACTTGTTAGAAATCCTGAAAGCTCCTCTCTACTCTAGGTCTACTAGATAGGGTCTCCAGGGATAGAAAAAGGAGGAACAACTGGCCTGTGATTATTCAGCAGCACCCAGGTAATACTCATGCTGTCAGAGATTGGGAAATACTGCACTCCTGGGATTAGTTAAAATTACCCTGTGAAGATGTTCTGTATTTATTGGTCTGTTGCACAAACATCTCAGCACAGGCAGTGCCTTCCAGTGCTACTGGACCCTTGGGCTGGACTATGGTTGCTACAACTCAGTTTGTCACTAGTTTATACAATATTGGTCCAAAGAAGTCCTGGGCTTGTGAGACTGAGAAGGTTGACTGGGAGCAGCCACCTCTACTGTGGAAAAAAATGAACCAGGGAACAAAAATTTATTTATTTATTTATTTATCTATTTATTTGTTTGCTTTCTTTTTTCAGTACCAGTGTCCCCCTGGGCCTGGTTATATGAACTCAGTTATTCCTGGGCATTCCCCCTTGGAGCTATTAGAGCTGGAGATAGATGGAGAGGCTGTGCCTTTGGGGAGTTACCAGCGTCAAGGTGGCAGGATAGAATTTTTCCCTCTCTCCCTCCTCCCTTCGCCTTCCTTCCTTTCTCTCTGCCTCCTCCTATCCTCCCCCCTTCTTCTTCTTCCTCTCCTCCTTTCCTTTCTCTCCTTCCTCCCCACCCTTCCCCCTCCCTCCCCCTCCCTCTCCCCTCCCCTCCCCCTCCTCCCTCCCTCCCCTTCCCCTGTCCCTCCCTCCCCCTGTCCCTCCATCCCCCCTCCCCCTGTCCCTCCCTTTCTCTTTCCTTCCTCTCTCCCTTTTCCCTCCCTTCCTCCCTCCCTCCCTTCCTTCTTTCCTTCCTTCCTTCCTCCCTCCCTCCCTTCCTCCTTCCTTCGTCCCTCCCTCCCTCCCTCCCTCCCTCCCTCCCTCCTTCCTTCCTTCCTTCCTTCCTTCCTTCCTTCCTTCCTTCCTTCCTTCCTTCCTTCCTTCCTTCCTTCCTTCCTTCCTTCCTTCCTTCCTTCCTTCCTTCCTTCCTCATACCCATCGGTGCTCAGGAGTTACTCCTGTCTCTGCACACAGAAATTACTTCTGGCAGTGCTGGGGGATCATATGGGATGCTGGAAATTGGACCCTGGCCAGACTTTACTATACCTCTAGCTCCCACCTCCTGACCTCTCTGTGTGTATCTACATAAATGTCAGAGTAATCCATAGTACTGATGGGCACATGGTTCAGATTTAGGGGGAAAATCCTCCTCAGAAATGTGGAAGTACTCAGGATTGAAATTCATAAATACAACTAATTTAATGGCTCACCCAGAAAGCAAAGGTTTAGGGTGAACCCACTAAAGAAGATTTTACTCAGACATCCTTAAGGCATTTCTAAAAAGGCTGCCTGCTTGCAGATCAATCCCCTTTCTTCAACAGGCCCTGGATGTAAATGCTGCCATTATGAAGAATAAGGTTATAAGAAAAAGCATTGAGATGGCAATGCTCGGTTGCAAAATAGCAGCAGAGCTTCCTACATGCATTTAGTCCATCCAAGAAGAGACTCTAGTAAAGACTTCATCAGTGAAAGCCTCAAGAAAGTCACATTTCTTTCCAATGAGCCTCAGAACTTCATGATCCATGTTTTCTGTCATCCAGAAAGAGGCTATGGAAATATTGTTAGGGCTGCCCTGGATTCAGGCCAAACCAATCAATGAATCGCTGGTACTGACCTGAGGGAGGAGGCCATAAACACCATGTACACCCAGAGTCTACAGAAAAAAATGTGAAGCATCAAGTCAAGAGAATCTGAGTATTTTATTGTTTTAAATAATGAGTTCAGGGGGCCAGAACGATAGCTGTAGGGCTGTAGGGTGTATGTTTGCCTTGCACACAGCAGATGCAGGGCGAACCTGGGTTTAATTCCTGGCATCCCATATGGTTTTCTGAGCTTGCCAGAGGCAATTTCTGAGCACAGAATCAGGAGTAACCCTTGAGTGCTGCTGGGTGTTACATTAAAACAAAACTAAACAAAATCAAACAAAACAAATTCTGGTGATTATCTTTAAAATTTTTTGGGGGAAGAAGTACTTATTATTCATCTAGTGATTGTCTCTCTTTTTGGTGGGTAAGTTATAGATAATATAAATTGGCTAATGCATCCAGAACTGCCTTTAAGATCTCACACTTTCCTTTAAGCATAGTCACAGTGGAGGCCTCCTCTACGTCTGACAAAGATGTATTTAGTATAGATGATCATATGAAACTAAGAGCAGTTCCCAGTCATGAAAATTCCTTTCTGGGATCAACAATGAGATGGTCAACTTTTGCATATGAACTTTTGTTTTAAAGTTTACATATTGAAAAGCTAATAGCAGATGGACCAAATTGGTTATCCGCTGACGTTTAGTCATGGGGATGTGCAGTCTATCCGGCTGCTGGGAGCCAGACAAGTTACAACTCTGCCTTAAAGTTGGAAAATTGAATGGAATATATGAAGTCCTGAATACTTTGAGAAACCAAACACCTAAGTTTGTTTTTTTTTTTTTTTTACAAGGCAAGTGTTGGTTGGCTTGAAAATCATCTGCCTGCATTTTTTTAGGTGATAATTCAAGTTGGCTTTGGGTATTATTTCTTTGTTGGTGCTTTCTAAATCAGAATCAATGTGAGAAAAAATGAAGCCAGAATATTTTTGACTTGTAGATGTTGGGAAAAAAAAACTCAAAATAATGAAAAGAATTCTACTAACAACACAAAAATTTTTCCTAACAGGCTGATTTGTGTTTTCAATTAGCTCCTTGAGGGTGCAAGATCCACTGCTGTTGGGAGAAGGGAGAGACTTATGATTGGTGACAGAATTCTAAGTTCATGGTAATGGAGGCTAATGTGGGGAGGCAGAGAGAGATTAACTATGCCCTGTAGAAGGGTCTGACTCCTGTTGAGCTTGGTCAGCTGTGGTCTAAAAAGATATTAAGGGGAGCATAATTGGTTGCAAGTCTGGTGACACTTGCCAGTGTCATTCTCACTATTAATTGAGTTACCATACTGTGCCCAATAAAGTTATAACAGAGTGGAACATGGCAAATTTATAGACCCAGCAGGTTGCTTATTGGGCCTTCACAGTCTGGCTTCTCCGATGAGCAAGGAATGATGGACTCTTAAGTTTACATTTTACCTTCCAGCTGGGCTCTCTCAACCCTTTGGAAGAGCCAAGCCAGGTAACTTTGGCAATAAATAAAACAACAACCTCAAATCCCATGCAGAGAAATAGTGAAAAAGAAGTTCAATAATGGTTGTTTGGTTGGAGAGCTACTCTCTTAGAATGACAGTAGAGAGATGCTGTGGAACATCGAATAAAAGCTCATTTTGGAAGCTGGTGATATCTGATGTGATAGTATGTTGAGTCTGTGAACATTCTTCCCTCATTGTACTATAGAAATATGCTTCCTTTCAAGGTTTATATTGAGCTTAGCAACATGATGTACTTTGGCGATGTTAGCAGCGTGGGAAGCTTGACATGTACTTGTGTGGTTGGTATGCTCCACTGTGCTTTGATCATTATTCACAGGAGGGACAGACCTTGCTAGCCACTGTCCTTTTGCTCTGGGATTCAGAGTAAGATACATGGAGCAGATTTGCTACCTGTAATTGGAAGTGCAGTGCCAAGCTAAGAGTGACTGAATTCCAGTTGACCTATAATCAACAGTTGACCCCAGCATGAAAATAAATGCTTGTAGAAGTACATGACTGAGTATGGGAGTGATTTGTTATGTAGCTTCCATAGTTGAATATGAATACTACCTTCTGGTATTTGTAAAATACTTTCTGGTTGTAAAATTCTGGCAACATGCCACTTTTTTAGGCTTTAATGATCTTAATCGCAAAACATGCATTTGAGCTACTATACAGGTACAAACTATGTGTGTTGCATATACCTCTTTAATAAATATTAGCTATGGTTTAGAGCTTTAAGCACAATAATTATACATAGAGTGTTTTTTCTTTTTTTTAGTTTGTTTTCTACAAACAATATTTGTGGGCAAGCAAGATAAGCAATTTCTTATTAAAAGTTATTTAAGAAAAACTTAAATCATAACGCTCTAGTTAAACATAGCCTTGAATAACCCTTTTATTTTATCTTCACTTAGATGACAGCTGCATATTTAGGTTTTTTTTTGTAAAAATTAAAGCAACTTTTATTGCTATACTGTGTATAATTTCAGGGTATAATTGTATACATTTTCAAAAAGGTATGTTACTATACCGTACCCATCAATGTACCACTATTTTAACCTGCATGTCCTCCATTAATCTCAGTTCTGTGGTCAGTTTAAATTTGTTCCATTTCTCCTTTGTCTGTTCCCTTGGATTGTTTATATCCCATATATGAATATCATTAGGTACTTGTTTTTCTTCTTTTGAATTGTTTCACTTACCTTGAATTCCTTTTGTTCCATCAATATTACTACAAATGGCAAAGGTAATATGATTTATATGTTAGTGGAATCCAAGATGTGGCCATCTCCACAACACTGATTTTGTCAAGAGCTCAGTGGATGTATTCAACCAGTTGTCTCAAATAATCCATGAGTTGGTACTTCACTGAAATGTTACATGACACCCTTCCTCTTTTGCTCATCTGAAAAATTAAGGTTGTCCAAATCCTCATTAGGCTCTTCCAGAATTTTTTTTTGTTTATTTGGTCTTATCACAGCTGAATTCTTACCTTTCTCCTATCATTTTGGAGAAAGTTTTGTAGAGTGAAGCAACAGGGAGCCAGTTGTGGGAGAGGAAGTTTTGGAGGCTTCTGGGGTCAGTGCTGCTGCTAGTGACCTCTCATAGCTTTGGGATCTTTGTGTTACAAGATACATCTGTTATGGTAAAAAATTCAAGTGAAGATGTAATAAAGGAGGGGCCAAATCCAAACTCCTACTCAGTATTAGCTCCAATAGAAGAGAAATTCTGTGTCAACTCCAGCATGACCCAGAACAGTACCTGTGACCATCCAGAATAGGATAGTAACTTCCACCACCCTCTCCTGACTTATTCTTCACTGATGCAGGGCTGTCCTATCTGCCCACTTGATTTCCCATTGTGACAGAATAGTACCAGTCTCTGGATGACCCAATGCCTTTGGTGTCTAATGGATGGCAATATACAGTACAATCTTCTGACATGGGACAATTACTGTGATACCAACACAGGAGCCAGATTGCTCTGTAGAACTAGCTCAACACTGATTTCTTTAATTTCTATTTCAGTAGCTAAGGAGCCACATTACAGCAACTTTGCTTCATTGCTAAATTTTCCTGGGCAGGCACTATGATTTGAAGGTTGGCCCATTCGAGAACCTTCTCCTGGATCCCCCAAACTGCTATGATATTAAAGAAGAAAACTAAATGTGGTAGTGGATACTAGAACATCCTACTTTTTTTTATTTTAAAATGTGGAACTATTTAGAAAGACTCAGACTATTTAGAATTATTTGGAAAGCAGAATAATGCTTGTTTTCCCTTTAGTATATTAGGAACTTTGCCATCTCTGGGAAAAAGCAAAGAAGTCATGCTTATATTAGCTAAGTGGTGACCTATCATCTTTGCTGATCTGATACTACTGAGTGAATCATCACAATCTACTAAAGCTGTGTATTACAGAGCAGACAACTGCTCCAGATCAGAGGAAGAAAGACCCAGCACTATTGTTCCCTGTGGCAAAGAGCTAGAGGGCTCTGCTTCTGAATGACATGATGACATGTTACCTTTGTAGACATGTGGTGTTAGAAGAGTGTTTTGCTAGGGAGAGAAGTTTCATTTGTGTTGGTCTTAATGAGGAATGGAAAGATGGCTAAGAGTTGTGTAGCTAACTGCTATTCCACAGTTGGTATAGCTTGCTTGTCCCAAACACATGTGGGTTTTCTCCCTTGTAAACACTTTCACATCCTTGAATATTCCTCAGAATAGGCTATGCCACCCATGGCAAGCTGTTCTAGTTCACACCAAATTGTGTCAACTGGTGCCAGTCAGACCATGCTAACCTCCACCAGTCCATGCCTATACATTGCCATCTTGAGCCAAGCAGTGCCAGCCTGTGCCTGTTGGTGCCAATTTGTGCCAAACTAGAGGAAACATTTCTTTCTCCTAATTCCATATACCATGAATACATCCCTTCCTCCAAAAAGGGAAATTTCAGAAATAGAGGATCCTGGACTCTCTGGGCAGGCTCAAGGGCATTAGAGGCCATTAAGAAAGTTAGGTATGAAAGCCAGGTTGGCTGAAGCTGTACTATTGATCTTGAGTAGAGTGGTGGGACCACAAACCTAGGAATGCAAGCTGCTTCTAGAAGATAGGAAATAGCCAGGGGCAGGTTCTCCTTTATTGTCTACAGAAGAAACAATCCTACCAACACTTTGTTGTTAGGCATGATTTAGAGAGCAGGTGAATATAATTTAAGGTCAATTATATATGGTGATTAGCCTGAGCTGCAAGGAAGACTCCTGGAAGAAGATGGATGGTAGATCATGTTTGTAGGCTGACAGGTATGTTTATGCTAAGAAACAAGTGGAGGTATGGGCATCCTAGGCTAGAGTATAAAGCCCAACCCAGCTTCCTCTGTAATCTCCTGCTTCTCCCTAACACAAGTCTCAGAACAGACCTGGAATTGCCTTTGACCTGGGCTCTGGTCAGGTACCCCTTTACTCCATCCCTCATCTTCCATTCCTCTCCATTTTTGAGTGCCACAAAAATCTGGGCAATGTGGAGATTAAAGTGGGCCCAAGTCACCACTGGTCTTGGTGACATGTGAAGGGTAGCAGGTATTGTGCTGTAGTATGATTGCTCTGTGTGTTTAGGGGTACATTGAGGGAGGGGAGATATACAAGGGGGCTCTGGTGTTTTTTTTGGGGGGGGGAAACCTTGCTGTGCTCAGGGGTCACTCTTGGCTCTGCGCTCAGAAACCATTCCTGTCAGGCTCAAGAGACCATATGGGATGCTGGGGATCAAACCTAAACTGGCTTCAGTTGGTCATGTGCAAAGCAAACACCCTATCATTGTGCTATTGCTCTGGCCGTGGTGTTTTGATCATTTGTTATTTGCCTGGCCCTGTTTCCAGAACTTCCACACACCCTCTGGCTGTATTTACACAGAAGGTATAATACCCTTGGGATCTGCAGACTGAGATCTCTCAGAGTGCAGAAGATTTCAGATTGGTATTGCCAAAGTCAGATACTGGCTTTCAGAACTTCAACTCTCTAATACTCTTTCCCGAAAGGACCAAATTCAGACCTGCTGGTTCTCCACATCTGTTTCATGTGACAGCTTCTCTTTTTCCTTCATTCTACTTGATGGGGCCATGGCAGAAATGGTCAGAAGGAATAGTCTGCTGTTCTTTATTTTAAATGTTGTGGTTGTTGCTATTGATGCCATTTTCTTTTGTATCACTCCCAGTGGTGCTCAGAGGCTCTTCCTGACTCAGTGCTCACATGTCATTCCTAGTAATGCTCTGCAAACATGTGATCAGCACTCAGTCCCAGGTCTCCTAAAATAAAGCATACATAGTTACCCTTGAACTATCTCCTTGGCCCTTATACGTCACAAGTTACTGACTCATATATGATCATTGGTGTTTTTCTGAAACCTTGTGGTGGTTTGAAGTGATATTTGTTCCTAAGGGAGAAGCAGGCTTATCCACAAGGAAGCATCTGTAGTAGGTATAGAGTGAACAGTGGCCTTTGCAGGCAACAGGAAAGGGTAGGGATGAAGTAGATCTTGTCTCACTTCTGGCTATCATTGCCTTCTGTTCACCCTGAGCTAAATGCCAGTTGATGCCAACTTTGAAAGTTGGTGCTAGCCTTGCTAACTATATAAAACATTTCTTCCTCCTAACTATAGACCCTGTGAACCTGTTCCCTTTCTAAGGAAAGGGAAAACTCAGGAGTAAAGAGAGGATCCTGGAGTCTTTGGGAGGCTGATACACATATTGAGCCATTGGGAGTGGTAGGTAGGTGGCCCAGACTGCCCGAGGTAGTGGGGCCACAAGCCAAGCAATCCAGGACAGTGTTTAGAGGATTGTAAAAGGCCAGTAAATGGGTTCTTGCTCAGTGTCCCCAGAAGAAGCACTACTATGCCAACACTGCTTGTAGCCTGGTCTTGGAGAACAGATGTATACAATTGAGGATCATGAGTTGGTTTGATTTGCCTCACCTGCAAGGGAGTCTCTTGGAAGGTGATGTGGATTTTGGATTGCCACTCCGCTTGACACTTCAGGTGACAGTTCTGCAGTCAGAATCTAAGGGAATGTTTTGGTTTGGCATTCAGATATTTGCAGTTTTGAGAGCATCAGAGAAAAATAATTTTTCCTTAGTTTTTATTTTATTTTCTTCAGAAGGAAGATGGATATTTCTAGATCCTAGAGGCAGAGAGTAAAGAATCAAGTATGATCCAGTGTTTCTGGTTCCTTAGAAAGTAAATATATTTGGGAATATATTTTGTTGACAATTAGGCCTTTACTTGGCAGAAGTACAAGTTTTGGGACATTGTTGGTTGAGCCTAACACCCTAGTTTCTGCAAGCTGTGCTGGAATCTGGCACAAACACCACACAGTAATGGATCCACAGATTCAGCTCCAACAGGAAACCACAGCAGGCCTGTTGATGGAGAGACTTCATTTTCTACCCCCTCAAGTTAGAAAATCCCTTTTTATGGGTTTTTGAGTCCCTTGAGTTTCTTGGATAATTCATGGTAATGAGGAACATGAAGTGGGAGATACTGACTTTATTGCCAATTAAGTTAATACAAGGGATGTGACTGTATTTGTCTCTCCAGTGTGTTTAGCTATTTATAGCTGTTGTATACAGTTGGGAAAACTAAAGCTTGAAGACATGCCCAGGGAGTTTTTAAGGGATGGTGCCAGACTCAGTTTTGGTCTTTGGATTGTACCTCTGCATACACTGACTCGACTCCTTCAGTCTTCCCAGTTGGAGAAGCTCAGTACTTAGAGTTGTTCATTCATATATATATATATATATATATATATATATATATATATATATAATATATATATATATATATATATATATATATATATATATATATATATATATTCATATATATATATATTCAAATATATATATATATATATGAGAATAAAATTTTGCCTGTATATATTTAGTAGATTTGTGCATTGAGGAAATGTGAAGTTAACCAAATAACTTAAAATATAATATTAGATAACTATTTATAATATTTGTTTGCCTTGTAGAATTTTTACCCCCTGCATTTCATTATTGTACTTGGTCCTTATATTCACACCATTTAAATAGTTTTATTCTGCTTTCCCACCTTACTGTCCCTTTATTTGCTATTTATTGCAAGAGCAAAAATCAATTTTTAAAAATTTTACATGCTGTTATTCTTTGTTGTCTTGGTTTTTCAGGTCTCTAAAACTTCACCAGGTATTACCAAATAATTATCAAAGTATTTAACCAGTAATGCCAATTACCTTACAAAAATTGTTATGGATTTTTAATCCCACTCTTGAAGTGGTGAGGCATTTTCCTTATTGAATCATTATATGTAATGGACTCTTCTAAATGTTGTAAATATAAAGTAATTTTGAATAAGCTTCAGCTTCTGTGAAGAGAAATAATGCTTGTATGTAAAATGTTGAAAATACCATGAAGAGAAAACTAAGACAAGATTTAGGAATCTCAAGAGATGAGTTATTTTATATAATGCTGTATGTAAATTGACATACCTGAAGAAAGTGAGGAAGTAAGTAAACTCATAATTAAGAGGAGAAACTTTAGGAAGAGAAACATCAGGCTCAAAGGCCCTGGGGTAGAAAGGCCCTGGAAAGAATTTTGGTCAAAGACTTTAGACTTTAATGAGCAGTGAGGTAATTAGTGAGACAGTTGCCAGGTAAGAGTTGGTTCAGGGATATTGTGCTAATGATAGTGGTAGATAGAGGTCAAACTCTACTTTTGAATGCAATGTTGGAAGTATCTTTAGACTGGTTACCTAAAAGGTAAGTAAGTGATTTGGACCTATCAACTTTTCTCTATAAACATTTTGGAGGAAGTTATTATTGTTAATTAAATAGGGAAGAATGTGGAAGGATCTTATTTTGTGGAGGAAGACTAGAAGCTTAGTTTGGGATATATTTAGCTGATAGATATTAGCATATTAAAATCAATATATACTCAGGTGGAAAGGTCTGAAATAGAGATAGATATTTTAGAAGCAACTGAAATTCATAACTTTCAAAATAATGAAATTTCTAAACCACCTAGTGAATGAGCATATTTAGAGAAGAAATGAGACTTGAAATTTCCAAAAGCGAGGAAGATGAGTATACAGAAAGAATTGACATATCATCTTCATGAGATACCTACTTAAAATCCTATCATTTACATCTATACAAGATGATTAATATTACTTATATAATTTATAAATCTATAATTGATAAATGGTTTTATGTGCAGAATATATTTATATTATATAAATTAAATTAAAATAAATTAAATATATATATAAATATATATAATATATTTATAGAATCTAAAAGTTTAGGTACAGAATTGACCTTTAATAAACTTTAATGAATAGCAAATAATGAATCTGAATCAATTTATTTTTCCAACTCTCTGAGACTAAATTTATCACATATATTTTTTGGCCTTATTGACCCTTTATTTGTATACTAGATAATGTACCCTAAATTACTTGTGTGTGCCTCTTTAGCCCATCATTCTGTGGGTGTGGGGGGATTTATTGAGAGCCTTCTCTGCAATAGAGAGCCTATTTAGAACTCGAAATATTTCTACTTTGGGCAAATGCTGAGATAAAGCATTCAGGGACTACAAAGAGGAGAAAATTGTTTGTTCCTGGGGAACTGAGCTTCATCTGAGAGCCCTTCTTTCTACCCCATGTAGGACAAATTGGCAAAAGATTATAAGGATCACTCCTGACCTTTCTAAAAAAATGGGTTTCAACCTGCCAATCAGTAGCAAAGACAGCAATTTGGGCCTCTTACTTAGTATCTTGTCACTCAGCATACTCATACAGTTGGCTGTGGTTACTGAAGCAGGCTGCCTTCCTCTGATTTGTATTCTCTGTTGAAATTCATTTGGAATCCAGCTGTCTCATAGATTTAATTTAGAAGCTAAAGGGAAATACAGTATGATTCTTATTATATCGAATTTTAAATATCACTCAGCAACTTCCTGCTTCCAGCTCTCTGCTTGGTCCTGTTCAGATTCTGGTTGTAAATCAAGGCTTATTTCTGTGTGGACATTAAAAACTCATGGCAACCAAATTCAGGGAGCTCCCCCATAGCAGTTCTTGGTAAATCAGAAGGGGGCTGGCTTTCTCTTTTCTCTGTCCACACTCCTTAACTCTTCTTGTACAAGTAGGAATGTTTGGCCCTCTCTTGAAAGAGCTGGAGAGATATTTTTTCTTTCTTTTTTTTTTATTTTATTTTTGCTATTTTCTTACTATTTTGGAGGACAGATTTTCCTACTTTGGAAGACTGATATAACTGCTTTAAATTACTTATGGGTCCTCCAAACATATTTCAGGGTCGAACTATTCTTTTGTTCCTTATTGAAGAGTTTGTGTTTAAGGAAGTGGGGTAGTTTCCCTTTATGATATATTTGGCAATGGACCAAAGCTACTGTTTCTGCTTAGGCCTATACTTTTTCTCCATTTGAGGGTCTTTGGCTCTAATTGCATAAGTATGAGCAGTGCTGGAGGTGAGGTAGCTCTGCCATGATTTTTAGACTAAATGTACCAATCATAAATCAGATATTCCAATTTTGGTGGTAGCCTAAGTTGGTTAGATCTTAGAGAAAGGAGGAAGTTGATGCTCATAGGTCTCAAATAATGGGTCCAATCTCTTAATAACTGAATAAACCATCAATTGAAAATTCTTTGTAGCACTACAGGATATATATGTATATATGCTTATGTATGTACATAATAAGACATATATAATCTGACATTTCTAAAAATGGTTTTAAAAATCAATTCTATGGAGATTTCAAATATAACTGGTAGCAATTTGCCATCAGAATTTATACTTAAAGTTCACCTAACATTTGAGCTAGAAAAGCTATTATGATGACAAGTACTTATGAAACACTAAGAGGATGAGACTCAGGGTAATGCGATTGGGAAAGAAATGAAAAATGAAAAGATTTCAGGACAAAGAGAAAACAGGAGGCTGAGAGATGATGAAGACAGAGTAATTGTCTCTCGACACTGAATCAATTTAAACTATTATTGCCGTATGCTTGCTCATTTTTTCCTGGATATTCATGAGATATTACAGAATATTTACCCCAAACTACCCTGTGATTCAGTCTGCATTTTCTCTCAAGAACTTATCAAAGTAAAATTGTTTTTGACAACGAAGCATAGGCAGGATAGCTGGATTCACCCACAATCAGAAATATCCTGAAGAGTCATATATTTTAAAAAATATGAAATATATTACCCTTTAGTGTCTTTCTACAGTCTCCTTAGAGATGCACCCAAAGATAAAGTATCTTTCTGCCTCTAACTTGCTCAATCAGTATTTTCTTTTATTGCTTTCTTCATTTAGACAAAAAGTCCATGAATAGTTAGCTCATAAGCTGAATTTTGTTGTGTTGTTTTGGGGGCCATACCTCATCACACTTGGGAAAGTCTACTCCCAGTGGTACTGGAGGAATGTGTGGTGTTGGCAATGGAATCTAAAATTCCTGGGTGTCCGGCTCATTGAACTATCTCCCAGGCCCCGACTTTCCAGAATGTATTATAAAATTGAGATTTATAGTAGGCTGTTAATTAGAAGGGAGCATATTTGTCTTTTGATCTTTAGAGTATTCCTTTATCATATATCAGTTTTGCAGTACTTAAGCTCCCTTGTCCCCAAAACTCTGACCCTCATCTGACTTTATGCAGGCAGAACTGGAAGTACCTCTTTTTGTACTATCTCATATCTCTCACCTTATAATCCTGCCAACTTTTGAGATGTTACATGGTGTATAATGTGGCAGGACCCTAATCATTTGTATGTGTGTACCATCTGAAAGTAGACAAGGAGTTGTTGAATTCCAATAAAGCAATTTTTCCCCCCAGTAGACAAGCAAGTCAGTGTATGAATGCCCCATTCCCCTACCTTATCCATGGACAGAAAATCTTGAGACTGAGTTGATGAAGGTTTTCAGATGTTCATGTTGCTACAAGATGGCAATCAGTTGTACCTGGCTGTGGCCAGTTTGTTAATGACTTTTGAGCTTTTCCCGTTTTGTTTCACTTTCCTCCTTTTTTTTTTCTTCTGTGCAGTGTATTTTCTCCCAGTACAGTAGGTTAAGTAAGCTCTTGCCTCAGGCTCTGCTTTCCAGCCTACAGCTGATTTCTTAAAAGCTTATGCTTCTTTCCACTTAAATGATGTGGGTGGGTAAGCACTTAGAGCAGAGGGTCCCAAACTTATTTGGCTGACCACCCATTTTTGTAAATTAAATAAAGCAAAATAAAGCAAAACAAAAGTCAGTACTCAGTGTTCTCTTAGAACAGAAAGTTCTAACAAACAGAAAGTGCACCCCATTTGCACTGAGACTACCATGACCCCCGCTGGATTGTTTCAATGCCTTTTGTAGGGCAGTCTTTGTCCCTGTGGGAAATAGTATAGTAAGCAGGAACAAAATTAATAAACATGACCTAATTATCTTAAGGAGAGAGGAGATTTAATAGATTGACTAAAAAGGATATAATCTGATTTCTACAGCAGAATTCAAGGTGATTTTCTGTGCCTCTGACTTTTCTTTCTCAGCCACTACAAGTTTAGTATTTTCTAGAATACCTTCCACACCAGTTGGAGAAGGAATCCTGGATGAGGAGCTCACTTTGGCAACTTGGTTTTTTTTTTATATTTATTGTTCTTCTGAATATTTTTGTTTCACTGAAGTTGCCGTAGACTATTGTCGGGCAGTGAAATTCTTTCTGGTAGCTTTTGCCAGCATCAAGTTTATTTTTTAAAAAATAAAAGGTTAGCCTTGGAAATTACAGAAATGTAATGGAATTTATGGTGAAAAAGGTAGGGTGAAGTAATGTGGTTTGTATGCAAGACTGAGAGGCTGCTCATAAGGTAAATTTCCTTTTCTTCTGGAACACAGTGATGTCACATCTAGCCTTCTTTGCAGTCAATGGTACCATTAGGCTAAGTTCTGGCCAATAGAATGTAGGCAGATTGCAGGCTATGCTAAGGCTAGCCCTCTTATCCACCCTTTGTCCCCAATTTACCTACACTGGTAAAGTTTTGAGAAATTAGATATCTGTAGATTCACAGATAAGATACTCAAGAGATTGACCCATTTCCTTGCAGCTAGCCCAAATCAGAGGCAATGACTAATAGCTTGTTTTAGTTATTTGCATTTTGCTTATTTTAGTTTTTGCATTTGGAAGTTGTTACAGCATTTAACCTCTCCTAACTGGTGTTTAAGTTTCACTGGGGCAGTTATTAGCAAGCTTTGTCTCTACTGACCAGTCTCCATAATAAACATACATTGGAATGTCATTTGTGAAAAATAATTACCAGCTGACAAGATTGTATTTAATGGGCCTTTTCATTGCCTACAACCTCCTTCAATCCCTGATGGGGAAGTCTGTTGAAAGCAATTGATAGGGAAAGTTTCTAAAAGCAGTTTTATAGGGATAGGGTAATGCATTTTGATTATAGCAAAGGGCATATAAGGGGGTCTCTCTGTCTCTCTGTATTGCTCTTTCTTTTTCTTTCTTTCTTTTTCTTTCTTTCTCTTTCTTTCTTTCTTTCTTTCTTTCTTTCTTTCTTTCTTTCTTTCTTTCTTTCTTTCTTTCTTTCTTTCTTTCGTTCTTTCTTTCTTTCTTTCGTTCTTTCTCTCTTTCGTTCGTTCTCTCTTTCGTTCGTTCTCTCTTTCGTTCGTTCTCTCTTTCGTTCGTTCTCTCTTTCGTTCTTTCTCTTTCGTTCTTTCTCTCGTTCTTTCGTTCTTTCTTTCTTTCGTTCTTTCTCTCTTTCGTTCGTTCTCTCTTTCGTTCGTTCTCTCTTTCGTTCTTTCTTTCTTTCTTTCTTTCTTTCTTTCTTTCTTTCTTTCTTTCTTTCTTTCCTTTCTTTCCTTTCTTTCCTTTCTTTCCTTTCTTTCCTTTCTTTCCTTTCTTTCCTTTCTTTTCTTTCTTTTCTTTCTTTTCTTTTCTTTTCTTTCTTTTCTTTCTTTCGTTCATTATGGTTTTTGGGCCACACCCGGCGGCACTCAGGGGTTACTCCTGGCTATCTGCTCAGAAATCACTCTAGGCAGGCACGGGGACCATATGGGACTCCGGGATTCGAACCAACCATCTTAGGTCCTGGATCGGCTGCTTGCAAGGCAAACACCGCTGTGCTATCTCTCCAGTGCCCTGTATTGCTCTTTTTAATCATATATGTATGTAGTAAACTTTGAAATAAACTTTTCTAATCACTTAAAAATCTTATGGGTGGGCTAGAGTCAGGAATACAGGTCTGAATAGAGTAATTGATTTTCATGCTTGAGGTCCTGGGTTTGATCCTCAGCACACAATCCTTCCCTGCCAAGCCTTTCATTCCCTTTCCTCTTCCCTTGTCACTTTTTTCTACTTCCATTTCCTACTTTCCCTTTCCTTCACTCCTTTTCTTTCTCTATGCTTCTATTGCTCCTCTTTCCTCCCTTAACCACTTATTCATGCTTAAACTATGTTAGGAAGCAGAATCTACTGGCTGAACTATTAGGTATGTTAAATACCAGGAGCCTTTCCTGTTCTTATGGGAGTTGAGATAAGTAAGAGATTTATTTTTACAAAAGAATATTAGTTCTTATGTCAGTATTTCCTAATTCAAGCCTGATTCGGGGACAAAAATTTCATAAGAGTACAAAAGCTTTACAATCTCAATAACTTCACTCTGTTATTTCAACACCATATTCATCTATATCTTTATGCCAAGATGTGGGTGTAGGGAACAGTCTTGTGAGAGAATATCATCGCCCTAGTTTTTGCTATTTGAATAGACTAGGAGCTAATGCCTACAGAATTTTCAGTTCCTTGATCTCACTGTTATAGCCTCAAATATTCATTTTGGAGAGTGAAATGACACCATTTGTATACCTGAATTATTATTATTATGTCTAAGTTCCTAAGCTTTGCAGTTTTGTGGATTCATTGAAACTTAAGTAGTTAAACTTTTATTTCTTGCAACAAAAGAGTTCTGGGTAATATAATCAGATGATAACATGTGAGCCATATGTAACTGCAGTGTTTTATGATGTTTGAAATTTTTCTATTTTTACCCATATTAATTTTAATTTAATTAGTGAACGAATGCTTGTGGGAAACTTGGTTTAGTGACATCTGGGTTTGATTTAATAAATTCCTTTCAGCCTTTTAAATTCTTGAAGGGCAAGCTTCCATAGTAATTCAACTTTGTGTCCTGATAACTTGAGAGAGAAAGTATTTTGCTATTTCTTAAAATGATTAGAACCATGCTATTACCTTTGCAATTTTCCTCTAAGTGTGCCTTTTCTTTTTGTCAGGTTCTCGAAGCAGCAATAAATTAAACTAAGCATCAATAAACACATTTTTCCCTCAACTTCTATTTCTAGTTTTCAGAAGTCATTTTTTTTTGGTGTATTGACAAAGGGCAGACATGATTCCAGCATGGAATACACTGTAGAGATATTGACTTTTCCATGATAAGTAGAAATTGAAAATTTTTAAACATGTCTCCTTGTACAGGGACCTATGCCTTAACTCACAAAAATTATTTTTACCTTCAGAAATATTTCTTGCCTTTCTGTGAATGTCCATGCTAATTAAGACTAAATTTCTTAGATTGTTGGAAAGGTTAAAATTCCCTACAATATTACCTGCATATATAGAATATATATTCTTTATATATATTCTATATATATATTCTTTATATATATAAAGAAATATATTTCTTTTCAGTCTTCTTTCTTTTTCAGTCCTTTAACAGATTGAATTATACATATTTCCAGATCATCTTGCTATCCTATTTCTTTGTTTTTACCTATAATACATACTGTTTATTTTGCCTATAATACTCTCCTTTTCCTGATCTTCCTCCTTTGTCCTGAATCACTCATCCTTTCAGGCTAAGATCAACTGCCACACTCTACACAGTCTTTATTAATAAACCCAGTTGGAATGAACCCCTCCCTGCTTGTGATTTGGCAGCATATTGAAGGTGATCTTATTTTATTAATAGCCTTATTCTGCTATGTTCACACAAATATAACCTCCACAATATCCCAATCAACCATTCCGATCCAAGGCATGTTATTGCAATGCCAGCTATTACCACCTCCAAGTAACGTGTTACTGTGACATGTTAGAGCCAACATTAGAGCCAAGATATCTGAACTCCAAACTGCAATTTTTTGGGGGGTGGGGGGGTCACACCTGGCAGTGCTCGGGAGTTACTCCTGGCTCTACGCTCAGAAATCACCCCTGGCAGGCACAGGGGACAATATGGGATACCTGGATTTGAACCATCGTCCTTCTGCCTTACCTCCAGGCTATCTCTCTGACCCCCTAAACTGCAACTTTTAACCATTGTTTTATTGTTTTGTGTTTGACTATGTTTTCCATCATGGCACAAAATTTGGTATTCATGACTGTGTCTTATTTTCAAATACTGAATTAAAAACCCAAAGGCAGGATCTTCATTTAATTAAAATTTTTTTGGTAGTCTTATAAATGTTTTTTAGAGGGCCAGCCAAATGGTTGATGTTTAGTATTTGGATGGATGAGTTAGATGTCATTTTTAGCAGTTTCTTTTGCAGAAATATTTATCTTTAGTTACACAGTATTAGAAGCAGCAGAAGTTTATTTTCTAATTACATGCAATATGGCTAAAATAATTAAATCATCTTTACCTGGGATTGAAGAAGAAAGCTCATAATATAGTGGGTATAAAAGAAATATAGTAAGAGAATAACATTTGAAACAGATTAGGAGCCTGAGTATGTAGTTAATTGAGTTAGTATGTGGTGACCTGAATTAACAGATTAGAATATCAAGTGATAATATTATGCAAACATATCTTTTGGGCCAGGACAGAATTTCCTTTTATGTGTTTTTTCCAAAGCTGCTGATTTAACAGATTAGTAAATCTTACCTTAATTTTGTGATATGATACCTAGATGCAGTGATCTAGATATCTAGATTAGATGAACAATTTCTCATGGACAGAGTGACAATATTTTAATGATAAAACTCGTGTTAAGTAATTTGGTGATCTTACCATTTCAACCATTATTGATAAGAAGTGGGTTATAATTCTCTTAAGAAGGAGGACACATTAAAAGTCCAAGCAGGGCCTTTTTTTGTTGTAGGAAATGATGGGTAGATTTAAAAGTAAATGAGGCTAGGAAGTTCAGTGCATTCTCACTAATCTTAGAACAAGAATTTGGAAAGTCTTTCCAGATCAGGGACAGGCATTATGCAACTAAAGACCCTAAAGACAAAGGAAACTCTTGAAAGATCAAAACAATGTAACTTCTAGCTGAGAACTTTGCTCTAAGTACAAGTATATATTTGTTTCCTAGCATAAGAATATAAAATATATTGCAAACATTTAATTTGGGGGCTATAATAAGCTGTGTTAGGGCATAATTCTATGCTCAGGAATTATTCTCACTAGTGCTTGGGGGACCATATAGCATGTTAGGATCTAACATGGGTCACTGTGTGCAAGGCAAGCTGTGTCTTTACCTGCTATACTATACTTCCCAATATATTGTAAGCATTTTAAAGGTAAGGGGTTGATTATAGAATTCTTGACATTCTCATTACTAGTTGATACAATTACATACAACTGGAACTGACAATCCCATCATTATGCAAGCCCACCATTCAATGAGCTCAGAATTGGGTCATGATTTCATGTGATTATTTCAACAACCTAATGAGGCAACAGTCTTTTTCCTGCCATGGAACATGAAGTTGAGGCTTCATAGAGCCTCCAAAAATGATCACATCTAAAATCATATAGAAGAGGGTGTCTAGAAAATGTGAATAGAATAAATCTGACCTCTTTGGAAATGTTTGAAGACCCCAGACATCTATCTATAAAGTGGTGATCTGATATACAGATTTTCTTTTACTATTTTTGGTTTTGGCCTACACCCAGCAGTGCTTAGGGGTTCCTCTTGGCTCTGCAGTCAGAAAGCTTATCTCATGGTACTCTGGGGACCATATGGGATATCAGGGATTGAGCCTGGTGGGTTGCATACAAGGCAAGTGCTCTACACACTGTACTGTCTCTCCAGTTCCTAATATACTTATTGTAATGTCCTAGATTAGAATCACAACCTATGTAACCTTTCTAAGAGCATAAAATAATTCTTTTAAAATAGTAATTGATGGGGCTGGAGAGGTGGCATTAGAGGTAAGGTGTCTGCCTTGCAAGTGCTAGCCAAGGAAGGACTGTGGTTCGATCACCCGGTGTCCTATATGGTCCCTCCAAGCCAGGGGCAATTTCTGAGCACTTAGCCAGGAGTAACCCCTGAGCATCAAATGGGTGTGGCCCCAAAATACCAAAAAATAGTGATTGATACCAAGCAATTAATAAATTTTATTAGTATTAATATTTTTCCTTTTTAAAAATATATTAATACTTTTTATTTTGACCAAAGTGGATTACAAATCATTCACAGTATCTTTCAGGTACATAGTGACATTGAATCGGGGCATTCTCACCACCAATGTTGTCCTTCCTCCACCCCTGTTCCCAGCATGCATCCCATATCGCCCCTCCTTTGCCCCATCCCCCCCAGGCTGCTAGTAGAAGTGGTTCCTTCTGTGTCTAGCCTGTTGTAGATTGGGTAGTTCCAAACTAGAAGAACTATGATTCAGTCTTGGATTAGCTTTTCTTTAGTCTGCCCATTTTTGTATTAAACTATGTGACTCCCAACATATTTGTTAAATGAATGGCTTATATGCTGTTTTCAATAATTATTTTCCCTGCCCTATTTAATTATTTTAATTGTATTTTGTACCTCTATTCTCTGTAAGTTTGTCTACAGATATAACTTGGTGGTAGTAGAGCTGAGCCCTAGGCTCAGAATCTGATTTTCTTTACTGCTGATGGTCTCTATTTAGCTTTGTTATGGGAATACTTTATTGATTCTTGTGAAGACTGCCTTTTAGAAACTGCATTTTTGGCTGTCAGTCAGAAATTTGAAAGGGATTTCCTTGCTTACCTTTCCACTTTAATGAATACAGAGATGTCCCAATAACCATTAAAACATCTTAATGAGTGAGTTTATAGGATTCATTACAAACTTGGCTGTTTATTTTTCACATTTGTTGTTGTTCCCTATTGGAAAGTTTGAAATTTTGTGATTATTTATCTGCCCTGAGTTATAAAACCTTGGTACTTTTCTATATAATCTTTGGGCTTTTATAAGGCAAACACCAATTGGATTTATAGGCTATACAGACCCAAGCTTCGATTCTTCCATAAAGCACAGCTAAATTGATATTGGCCAGTCTAGACCAAGATTTGGGAGCTTGAAGAATAATAATGTTGAGTTATATTTTATATTTGAGGCTATCTCAAACATGAAACATTTTTCAAACTTGGACAGGGTGGAAGACTTTGTGCTTAATACTTGATTTTTGCTGATTGAATATTTGTTTGGCAGAGAGTATAAGAAAGAGACATTATGGGGCCGGAGGGATAGCATGGAGGTAAGGCGTTTGCCTTTCATGCAGAAGGTCATCGGTTCGAAAACCAGTGTCCCATATGGTCTCCCGTGCCTGCCAGGAACAATTTCTGAGCATGGAGCCAGGAGGAACCCCTGAGCACTGCCGGGTGTGACCTAAAAACCACACACACACACACACACACACACACACACACACACACACACACACACACACACACACAAAAATAGAGAGAAAAAGACATTATGTTGTAACCATGAAGAGAAAGGTTTGGAGAAAGGTAGATCTAAATTCCTCCCCTAAATTTTTTTAAACTTTTATTTGTCTTTTTTTATTTTTTCCTTTTATGTAAACACTTTGATTACAAAGTTGTTCATAATTTCATTTCAGTTTTGCAATGTACACTTCCCTTCACCCATAAACATTTCCTGCCACCAATGTCCCCAGTTCCACCCCCAACCACTCCTGCCTTTGATGCAGGCATTTTACTTCTTTCCCCTCTCTTCTCTTTTTCTCTCTCCTTGTAATCAATTGATTTGCACTGTAGTTAATGAAGGGGTATCATGCATCTCACTTTATCTCTATTCACATACAGTTATTGTTCAGTGATAGGTTCCAACTATCATAGTTATAGTGGTCCCTTCTGTTCTTAACTTTCCCTTCTTAACTGCACTGTTCCCCTGTTTATGGAAAGCTTCCTACCATGGAATGTCCTCCTGGTCCTTATCTCTATTGCCTCTTGATAATATTCTTATTTCTTATATCCCACAGGTAGACCTAAATTCTAACCCAGTCTCTGTCATTGAGGAGCTGGTCCACTAGGAAAAATAAGTTTATCATTGAAATTTGGTAAATTCTTACCTTCTTTGGTAAGAAAATATCATTTTATCTTATATGACTAGCATGAAGAGTCAATGAGAAATTCCTTGTAAGAGCTTATGTAGCGCCTGGCATTTTGATTGTTTCTTTTGAGCCAACCTGTTGATAGTTAGAAATTACTTCTGGCTCTGTGCTCAGGGATCACTACTGGCAGGGCTCAGAAGATCATATGGGGTTCCATGAATAAATGCAGGTTTTCCGTATGCAAGGCAATTACTCTGCCTGCTGTATTATCTTTCTGGCCCTGACCTTTAGGTTCTTAATTATTAGAGACAAATTTTATCATTAGAGATCAAATAGAGGTAACTATACATCAAAAACGTAAATGTTAATACTATTTGCTGGGCTCTGTAATCCAACCCTGGGAAGACTGGTTTGAAGCAGGCTCGCCACAGAAAATAAACTAGGTCAAGTGTCTAAGTTAAAAGTGTGGGGTTGGAGAACTTTCAACCTTGTTGGTGAGAAGCCCACCAAGCCAACAACTTTATTCCTCTTCAATCTACCTCCAGGCCAGGGGAGAGTCCAGTAACAGATAAAAGTACCTAAATGGAGCTAATGCAGTTGGGGGTGGGGGGAAGGACACAGTGTTTACATTTCAAAAGCCATGGGTGAAGGGCAGAAGGAATAATAAGTCTTTGTAGTGGAATAAAATAAGGCGTGACCTACCATTATTATGAACATGTGACCTAAATAATAACAAGTTAAAAAATTTCAAAATGAAATCCATTAACACAAAGAACTATGACACAAAATTATACTAATTTTAAATATCTGGTTTATTTGAATAAAATAGTTTTTATCAAAGATTTAAAAATATGATCTTTATCTCAAACCTATTGTAAGTATTCCATAGATAACTAAAAAAATGTACCTTACAAACTAGTGGAGATGGCAATGTATTTTTTACATATCAGATACTTCAAAGATCTTTAAAATATTCTGTTTCAAAAAACTAAAATGTAATCTTTACAAAAAACTCTTAGATTATTTTTTTTGGAAACGTGTTCATAAGATGGGAAATTTTAATTTGTTTACATCCAAATCTTCAAAATATTTATTCATAGAAAAAGATTATATTACATTATTAGAAATTATATTTACAAATACCTCTGTGTATATCTATATATCATACCTCTATCAACATATTCTTTTTGTTTGTATTGGGTCACACCCAGCTCTGCTTAGGGCTTGCTTTTAACTTAGTGCTCAGGGGGCTCATCTCTGGCTGTGCTTAAGGGACCACATGTGTTGCTGGGGATTCAACTTGGGTTGGCTACATGAAAGGCAAGTTAGTGCCTTACCTACTGTATTGTTTAAAATCAATGTTGTTAAGTTATACTTGATAGGCAAAGGGTCCCATCTTTGGCTAAAGAAATTTGATCTCTTAATTTTTTTGAGGGGAGTATACTAACTGATATAAAGTAAAGAACTGCAAGGAAATTATCAGATGATTTTAATTATGTGTGGAATGTGGATTACTGAAGCAGATGAACTGGCACAAAACAAGGTTTACTCCTAGTTCTAGTGAAAATGATGTCACATACCAAAGGGAAAGAGGAAAAAGAAAAGGGATCTTCTGGCTTTGGAATTTTGGTAGTAAAAATAGATGAGAAATTTTTTACAAATAAAAAGGTCTGAATCTTCATGCTTAAAACCCCCCTAACATTATAAACTGATGCTAAATTAATGATAAAGAGTTTTTTAAATAGTTGATATAGGAAACAAGAGGTTCTGGTAGTAATTGGCAATTCTATGCCCCAGATTTCTGTTATGAAATCATTTGGCAAACTTTTCTGGTTCTTTAAATGGAAAATAGATTTAAAGACCTCAGTGTGTGTATTAAGAGGCTCGTGATTACCTGTTGGGTTATTGTTCTGGGGTATTTGCAGAGAAAAAAAGACTGTGACTTTTGGATTTTAGTAAAAGTTATTTTATAGTCTTATATGGATTATTTTCATTCAAAATTTGTAGTCTGGGTGGTGAAAATCCTAGTGCTCAATGATAAGAATAATGTGCTCACTTTATTCTATACTATGCAGAAACCAATCAGAGTAGTAGTGCTAAGTATATGATGATTTAGTACTAGCACCAAATAGACGATGAATCAACAGTTTATTTTTGAGTGTGCTTTGAGTATATACTACTCAAAACAGAAATCAAGTCACTCTGATTTAGTCACTTGTAACTATTTGTCTTTGGAAGTTATACTACTACCTACATATAGTTAGGCTCATTAATTTCATTCCATTTTGAATTTTAGAAATTATTTTATAAATTTAAAAATGCTTTCTAGTTTTTGTTGAGACACCATGATTTACAATACTACAATGATAATTTTCTGTGTACAGTGCTTTAATACCACACCTAAGATGAAGGTTACTCTTCCCCATCACTTCTATTGTCTTTGGGTATTATTCTCATACTTTAACTTTATATCCTGCAGCAGAGTATATGTCCGTTTCTCTGACTTTTTCTATCAGGATACTCTCCTTGTCTATCCATGAAAATCCTACCTCTTTTAATATGCATTTTTTTTCTTTCCCCAAGCACTTAAATTGTGACCAGTTGGAAAAGTCATTAACTTAATTTGTGTTTCTATGAGCTAGGGAATCTTGCTTCCAGGGTAGCCAGATAACTTGCCAAAGGAGCATTCATTAGCAATGCTGATGAAACTCCTTGCTGACCTCTCAGGGTATCCTGCAGAGGAAAAGACTAAAATTGGAAGAGCTGCTCATAAAGAGTGGAGGAAAGATGAGGGAGGTCATCAGAGCATGTTATCATCAGTAGAGCCACAGCTGGACGTGAGCAACTGGAAACTTCTTACTCTCCCTTCTCCCATGCCTGTCCTTGGACTCTCCTTCTACCCCACTGTTCCTGCAGTTAGGGAACAGCTTCAACAACTTACTTTGAGCAGTTGATGAAAGAGACCACCTGAACTAAATACATGGCTAAGCCTTCTTTTTTTTTTTTTTGAATGGTATTTTTTTATTGTAAGAATTTATTCAAGAGACAAAATTGATTAACATAATGAGATAAACTAACATAACATAATATAGTGACATAACATATAATATAATTGATATAATAATAATACATGTAAGTCAAAGAAAGTTTCTGCTTAAAAACACAATTTTTTTCCATAATGGCTTACGTATCTTTTACTGTAATTTTAGGTATATATTAACATTGAATCAGGGGAATACCCATAACCAACTATGTCCTCCCCCCATTCCAGTTCCCTTTCTACAACCCATATACCCCACCATCACCCCCCCCCCCCCCGGGCTGCTACAGTAGGTGGACCCCTCTTTGTCTGGCTTACTATTAGTGATCACATATCTGTTTGGTCCTGAAACCCTCTCTTGTTTCCCCCTCCATTTAAGAGGCAGAGCTAGAAAAATCAAGGTATGTGGTTTTGTTTGAAGGAAAGAAAAGCAATAGATTGGTGTACAAAATAAGAGGAAAAAAAAAAGAAGTCAAAAGTCAAATACACTGAAAATGGGCAGAGTCGAGGCTTCCAACCTCAGTTTGAGAGAGGACGTGAAAAAGGTAATTGAGATACCACAACAATACAGAAAAAAATATCTAATTAAATAACTGGTGAGCACTACAGCAATAAAGACAGGCACCACACAATAGTCTCGGTTCTGAAATCAAATCATGCTTGAATGCAAAAAGAAAGAGAAAGACAAGACAAAATAAAATAGTATTGGAGACATCAACCGTAGTCTCCACACCAAAACAAAGACGTCAAAAAAAAAATCGATCAATCAATAAATAAACATGTGGAAAAATGATTGTTTTGTGCTTTTTTTTTTTTTTCCTTTTCTTTATCCCCCTGCATTGGCACAGTAACTATTGGGGATATTGTAGAGGGAATTCCCTGAGATACAGGGTTTCTCCACCCCTGAAGTATACTGTCATGGGATTAACTCTAGACTCCTTGCATGATCATTTACTCTCCCCTTGCTGCTTTCGTGGTGTGTGGAAGACTTCTGCTTTGTTTTGGATAGTAAAATCAGACCTCTGTTTCTAGAGATCTTGGTGGCTGTGCAGCTCAAGGAATGGAGTTTATGAAGTCTTTCTTTGTGGTTCTAGCAGTTATGCTTCTTCAGTGTCGTTTTAATCCATCTTCTGTAGTTGGTGTTCTTGGTCGTTATGTTGCTACTAGAATGGAGCCTGGGATAAAGTCTTTCGTTATGTTTCCGGAAGACCAGTTCAGTTGTGGTTGTCTCAGTCAGACTTCTGGAATTGGAGCTTTTTGTTGCTGTTGTTGTTGTTGTTGGTCCCTGGATGCGTACTGTCCAGTCTTGGTTGCAACAACCAGTCGTCTGTATATAGCGATCTTGGCTTTTGCACAGATCAAAGGGTGACATGTTTTATAATTTTGTCTTATCGATAGCTGATGAGGAAGGACAACTTGCTCTTAGATCAAGTTGTTCCCATTTCCTCTTTGTCAGGTTATCAATTTAGAACTGGCTCATGTTGGTGTCAGAGCAGCATTGTAATTGCCCTGGAGGGGATTTGGTTCCTGGAGCTGTTGTGGAGAACTCTGTCGTATCAGTGTCTGGGATCCAGGAGTTAAGGCTGAACGGTCAGTGTCTAGTTCCCTAGAGCCTAAGTTGTTTCCACATGACATACATTCAGGGTGGGAGATGTCCCTGTGTTGTAAACAAATATGAGTTCTTATCCCTAGTAGATAAGAGCTTGTTTTTATATGTACAATTTCCCCTTTGTTTAATATGTCTTTGCAGGAGGAAGTGATGCTACATTATATTGCTGGTGGATTTTGCGGGTGGAGAGAAAAGAAACCAGACTCCTGAAAAAAACTAAGAATATATATGCTCACACATATCTAAAGGAAAAAAAGTTTCTTTAAAAAAAAGAAAAAGTGAGCCCGGAGAGATAACATAGCGGCGTTTGCCTTGCAAGCAGCCGATCCAGGACCAAAGGTGGTTGGTTCGAATCCCGGTGTCCCATATGGTCCCCCGTGCCTGCCAGGACCTATTTCTGAGCAGATGGCCAGGAGTAACCCCTGAGCACTGCCGGGTGTGGCCCAAAACCAAAAAAAAAAAAAAAAAAAAAACCAAAAAAATAAAGAAAAAAGAAAAAGAAGATTAAATAAAAGATGTAATTAAAGGGATAAAGTGGGGTCAGGAGAGAAAGTGTGGAGATCAGGCATCTGTCCTTCCTGTAGAAGGGCGGTGGCTCAGAACCCGGCATCCCATATGGTCCCCCGTGCCCACCAGTGTCGTTCTCCAAGCATAGAGCCAGGAGCACCCTCCGAGCGCTGCCCGGAGTGACCCAAAAGAAGCAAAAACAAATCAAATCAAATAAAAAAACCTAAAACAAGACAAAACAAACAAACAAAAGAAACTAACAAGAATAAAAAAGAAAAGAAAAAAGAAAAAAAAACAAAGAAAAAGGGGAGAAAGTGATACAGGAGATCACTTTACATTTGGGGAGAAACAGGATAAGAGGTAGTGTTATATAGGTCTATACTTATGATGAAAGAATAGGGTTCCCCCTTGTCTCTTGAGATTTCCTTGTGAGGTGTGGGGTCCAGGCAGGGAGGTCTTGGATATAGTTCTTGCAGTGGGATCCTTTGGAGCTAGTTCCGGTATCAAGCCACAGTCCACATTAGGAGAGGTGATTAGGAGGGCCACACTGCATGAGTCTGTCGGGGTGTTGGTTATATTTTCTTGCCAGGAATTAGGTGAGAGCTTGAGTGGCTGTCTCTTCACTTGGGTAGTGGGTACTGGCTCATTGTGGTAGGAGGTCTTTCTTGGTGCCTGGTGGATTAAGAGCTGAGGGTGAAGAGTTAAGAGTGTGGTGGGGATATTGGGGGTGGGATTGAGGGGTGAAGGAATAGTCGGATTTCTGGAGGAGGGAGAGGGGATAGTATATGGGAGGGGTTACATACGGTATAGGTATGAGTTGTTTGTGGTTTAGGTTTGTCCCTTAAGGAGAATTCCTGTCTCTGTGTGCTCCTGCACAAATATAAACATATAGAAGTTAGCTTAGGTATATATTAATGTAGAGAGGTGTGGAATGCAAGAGGTGCACTGAGTACTAAGTATAGTCCTTGTAAGGAAAGGAAACTAATAGATCAAATTTTGGGTATGTATAGGTTTCATGTCTCGAGTACTGACCATTATGTTAGTGAGGTCTATATAGGTGTTTACCCTTTTCAGTTTTGTCCACAGCACCCTATATGTCAGCATTCCTTTCCTATAGAGGGGGTAACCATGTGGTTTTTATTTGACATAGATTGAGTTGATGATAGTGAGGAGGAGAAGGTGGAAGAAGAGGGAGACAAGAAGAGAGAATAGGAAAAACAAGACAAAACAAAACAAACCAACAATCAAACACCAAAAACAACAAAAATACAAAGTAATGAGAAGAGAGGCATTAAGGGCAAGGGCATGTTAGTTTGGTTGAAAGGGTTCGATGCTTGGGCCCTGTGGTAAAAATCTGTAGGTCTCGGTTGTTGCTTCAGTGATCTGGCTGGTCCTGTGCTTCAGGTCCTAAAAGAAGGCATAATCTAGAGATAAAGGGTATGTTAAAGAGTTTTATCTGGCCATTTTCATGCTTCAAGCAGAGTATTGTGCCTCGTGTGACTGAGCCCTGAGGTACCACCATAGGATGTTCACACTTTGTATCCAGGAACCCTTATGGACAGAAAAACTGAGAGGGTTTTATTATTTTAAATTATAAATTTAAATATAAATTACCACATTATTTTAAATGTGGTAAGGTTAAATCATTCAAATATCATGTTTTGAAGTGTTTCCATTGGACTCAGTAAGTTCCCGTCATAATCTTTACCTGTAATCCTGTATATGATCCCTAGTAAATTATTATGGGCCTTTGTAGTAAAACGATAATTACATACCTGTTCTCTCTATGCTGCTGTTTCTGCTGTTGCTCATTTCTTTATGATATAATGTGTAGTCGGGCTTTGTGTTGTTTCTCTCCCCTTTGTTTTGGGCTATATTCCCCAGTATATGATGATTATTACTGTGTTTGAGGTTCCTATTCTGTTATACCCTGTTATTTAATCGTGGGGTATTGGATGTATATCTGGTGTATATTCTAGGTACTTCAGAATAGTGCTATCATTCTGTGTTTATCTTTCGTCTTTTGGCTTGCTTCATTTAACATAATATGTTCTAGATCCATCCACATTGCTGTAAAGTCTGTGATTGTATCATTTCTGACTGCCATGTAGTATTCCATTGTGTATAGATACCACATTTTAATGATCCACTCATCTGTTGTTGGACATAAGCCTTCTTAAGCCTCTATATGAACTCTGAATATTTTGGTGGGAGAGTGAGAGAGAACCAAGATTGACTTGTTGTGCTACTATCCAAGTTTAAATCTCTAAGTTTTCTTGTGCATTCAAGTTGTCACCTACCCATCTGGAGGAGCCCGCTTACTTTTTCCTTTATCCTTACCTTCTGTTTGGAGACTTGTTTGTATTTTAATTTATATTATTAATACTTATTTTTAGATGAACCACCATGAGATACAGTTACAAAGTTATTCATGATTGAGTTTCAGTGTTACAATATTCCAACACCCATTCCTTCATTGGTACACATCTACCACTACCTATGTCTTAAGCTTCTCTATCCTTTTCTTTATGGCTATTCTCCCTTCCCTTCTTCTCTCCCTCCCTGAGTGTTGGGGCTTAATAGAACTTCTACCCTAACCCTGATTTCTGTCTTCCAAAATATGTTTTTCTCTATCATATTTGCTGCTATCTATTATTTTCTTTGCCATATGAATTTATAGTTTTTGGTTTTATGAACTATAAATTTGGGATTGATAGAAGAGACAATCAGCAGTGTATAGCCATGAAGAGGACAGAGTCTTGGTTGATGCTTTTAAGTAAGAGCATTTTAATTTATATTAGCTATAATTTGGAATCAAAAGAACACAACTTTTTATTATTTAAAAAGAAGAAAACAAATATGTAGGTTGAATTTCAGGAAGAGGGCAAGTGAGTGTTCAGAAAAGAGTATAAACATGATTGCTTAAAATGACACTTATAATGCTGTTTAGTGACTATGTCCCAGGGGAAATTAACTTTCCACTGTACTGTCAGTTGACCAGTGAATTTCAAGTGACTATCTGAAAGCTCAGCCTGTTTCTTAATTTGGACTTAGTGTATAGGTTGTTTATGTCAGGCATACAGCAATTGATGGTTCATTCTAGAATATTGATTGCATCTAATGAGTATGAATGAATAGGTTCTTGCTCCATGAGGCAATGAATAAAATGCAATTCAGTTTAGTATTGTTTTGTTGTATCCCTACAAATTTTCATCCTCACAGCTTGCTGAGATCCATTGGGAAGCATTATCCTAAAATTTAATATAATATATCCTCCTTTAGTATTATTTTGTTTATTTAAAGAAAATCCATCACATAGTTGACATTGTTAATCATGATATTTGTTTCCAGATAAGTGAAAGCAAAGTTATTGAAAAAAAAAAAAGAAAGAAAAAGTGAAAGAGAAGAGAAAAAGAAAAAAAGTAGTAGGAAGCTCATTTGTGGAAATTATTATATCAGCAATGAAGTCATTAATACAATGGTAGAAGGTTTAATAATTTCTTGTTATATGTCTAGTTTGTTAAATTGGGGTGTTCCTTTAGGGATGACAGCATCACACCCAAATGAAGTTTGTCCAGAAATTCAAAGCTATGATACTACAAATTTTAGGGCCATTTACTCAGTTGCAGGGCATCTTGGAAGAAGTACCTGTTCAAACATGGCTACTACATTTGTGGGTGTGGTTACAGCTGCCAAGCTTTCTCAAAAGAAAGAAGAAATTTGGGAGGGTACCCACACTCATCCAAAAAATAAAACCCCAAAAAACCAAAACCCTGTTGATATCAGCTCAACAACCTGTGTACTTGAACTATGGTCAGATTGGTGTCCCTGCAGGGAGTCATAGAAGGTTAGTCATAGGGTAGGCCGTTGGGAAAGCACTGATTCTGGGTGATAGAGGCAGCAGGTGCAGCTTCAGCAGGGTGTGAGTTTGGCCCTCCCTCTTCCTGAGAAGACCAGCTTTTTGCTATGTAGGCCAGTGTACCCATGATGTTTTATGACTTGGTTTACATATTCTTTGAGAAAAGATGGAGTCTATGGAACTGTTCTAATTAGAACATGGTGACTCCCTTTCTTTTCTTCTAACCCACACCCAAACAGTGCTATAGGATTAATCCTAGAGGGGATCAGAGAAACCATATGCAGTGTCTAGGATGGAACCTGGGTCAGTCTTGTGCAAAGCAAGTGCCCTACCCACTGTACTATCTCTCTGGTCCAATAACCAACTTGTTATCATGACCCAAGCCAGCCAGGAGGGATCTGACCTCTTTTCTTGGTCTCACCTCTCACCAGTCCCTGGGTCTTTAAATTCAAAGCCTGACTCCCTCCCATATGCTGGTCTCACTACTAGGAGCAGTTGCTCTCTCTTGAATGAGTTAAGATTAGTGCAGAGAATAGTGTGGGGCAGATGGTCTGGTTTTTAATAAGATCCTCCAGGCAAACCATGGCAAAGGATTCTTGCCCCTCTATGAGCTGTGGAAACATTCAGATTTGCCATCTTTATATTTATTTGGCTCTAATTATGTGTTATATTTATCAGTAGTAGGTCTGCTTTGACAAATCTCCCTAATGTATGTTGGAGGAAGGGAAATAGATGAGGTTTGAATATAAATTAAATCTATTACAGACATGGAGGTATTTCCATATATGTATGATTCTGACTTGTTATTAGATGTAGTAGGTGTTCAATATATTTTTGGTATAAAATGACCACAAAATGTTAAAAAATATTTATACTATATGTAACCATAAATGTGGAGAAAATATGGCACAGCAAGAATTGTATTTATTCAAAGGATTTTTATCAATATGATGGCTTTGTGATAATGATATTTTTTATTATTTTTTAATTTAAACAACATGATTACAAGGTTGTTCATACTACAGTATTTTTTTTACAGTAAAGTTGCTCATGATTGAGTTACAGAATGACATTATTCTTGTGGCCTTTGGTCTTTTCAGTTATTGAGTAAAGGGAATGAATTAGAATACAAATAACAGTTTTCTTAAAACTATTCAATAGAGCATTGGGATCTTAAATTATATCTTTAGTGGCTAATGGGGATGGCCATGAACTGAAAAAAGTACCTTCCCTAAATCCAATTCAGGATTTCCTCAGTCTTGTTCCACTTTCATTCAGTGTATAGATTGATATTATTTGCAAGATTAGGCAGGAAAGAAGTGTTCTGTTGGTAGAATAACTTAGAAAACTTACAAACTCATGATTATGTGTTTTAATTCTAAAGTAGTATAGATTTATATTATTTGCATTGCTTTTGACAGAGCTCATATTGGGCTTTCAGTTGCTGTTTCTATCACAAATATACATGTATTGTAACTTTCCCTGGTCTACTGAGTATGGCTGATTTTTACTATTACCCAGAATGGTAGCATAAGCATAACTTCAAAAATATAACTGTTCTTGGAGATTCTGATGAATTTTATTTAGCACCTTACTTAAACTTACCATTGCTTTATCATTCTGCTTGTAAATTCCTATATATTGATGAGGGAACTCGACTAAAAAGTTTATTATTATTATCTCTATTTCTAGTGAAGGAGAAAATAGGGAAAGCAAGTTTCTCACTTTCACATTTCTAAAGAGCTATGAAGATTGGACAGCAATCCCATGCTGCATTTACTTATAGTGGGCTTCTAAAATATCTATGCTTCTAGTAAACATGTCCTATATTTCTGTACTACTTGTGGCTTTTCTGAAATTCAACTGCTTTCCAAATGGTGAAAAGTGGAGCATTTGAATTTTAATTCTTATCTCTTCCATCCTTTCATTATATGAAACTAAACTTTTAAACTTTTGGAGTTTTCTGAAACTGTTCATGCAAATTCACTTGTTATCACACATACTAACTACATTTTTCTGCTTTAAATTCCTATCTCTCCCTTATCTGCTGGGGAAGCTCCTAGTTACCCTTCAAAGACCTATACCATACCTAATCCCATGCTTGATAACAAGCTCTGAGCTTGTATATATCAAAACACTTTGGTATTAACCAGTTATTTGTCTTTCCTGCTATGTCATGACAGTTTTAGTAGAAGTCATTACCACCTGTATTTGTAGGTTTTGGCATTCATGTGTTGAAAAATGTCCTATTGTATATATATTATAGATATTTATATATAAATATTATAAATACATGCATATGTATGTGTATGTATATGTGTATATATATTTGCCTTCCAGTTGGTGTTCCAACTTCCAGATGGAAGCCATTCAGAGACACCACCAATGCCACACTCTTGGCATATACCTGGTAATGCTCTGGGGGAGAGGCATTTGGTGACAAGGATCAAATGAGGCTTTGCATGCCCCTTAACCCTATGTATTCCTTGCCATGTTTTTTCTTTTCTTTCCTTTTTCCTGCTCATTCCCTCCCCTTTTTCTTCCTGGACCCTTCCCTTTCCATTTCCCTTCCTTTCCTGTTCTGTTCTATTCTGTTTTAGTCCAGTCCTTTTCCTTTCTTAAAAGCCATATCTGGCAATGTTAAAGAATAACTCCTGACTCTGTACTCAGGATTTACTCCTGGGGTGCTTAGGGTATCATGTGTTTTTCTTGGATGTCAAACAACTGTGTGCATGGTAAGCATCTTATCCCTACACTATTTTTGTGACTCTTTACTGAGATTTTATATCCCTCAGAATATGCTGGGAACAACTAAACTAATTTGATCTCACTCATAAATTTTAGATCTGGATATTCATCTACTTGACATTTATAGCTGGGATGTCAGATGTTTTACATCTATGTGTCTGACAAGCTCAATATGTCCCAAACTGAACTCAATATGTCCCTTCCTGTTAGAATGACCAACTGACCCAGATTGCTCAGCCTTGGGGAGTTTTCGTGCCTGAAGTATTTAGAGCTTAATTTAAGTGAGTCCCATGTATGCCAGGATGGTATCTGTCTTCATTTCCCATGGGTTTGACGCCTGTTACAACCTTTTCCCTTCTCATATAAACATTTATGGTTTTCTGTTATAATCTCATTTTGTGGCATCATATGGACATATTTAAACCAAACAAAAAATTTAAGCATCTTTTACTTTCAATAATCATTTGGACATACATGAACCTATGAAATACCTGCTGTTCTATAGTTGACTTTTTTTTCTGGGCCACAACTGGCTGTGCTCAGGATTTACTCATGGCTCTGTGATCAAAGGTCATTTCTGGTGAGGATGGTAAAGGTGACAGAACCCAGATTCATCATTCACAAGACAAGATCCTAACCCTGTGTAATATTTCTCTGACCACTAATTATTACTATATTTTAAAAAGTGTATCGTTTTTGTGAGATGTAGAGATGTACAATGATGTTGATCATACTTCTCATGCATGTGTCACTACAATACCACATGCAAAACCAGTGAACCCATTTGCCTCCACCAATGCTGCTCATTTTTATAGACAAATCTTCAGTTCTAAAATTTTTGATTCTTTGTTATTCCCTTAACTTTGTTTTATTTTATTCCATATATAAGAGTGATAATTTTGTTTCCCTCTTTTTTATTATGAAGAAATTCTGTTATTTTAATGTATATTCACATCCTACCATTTTCCCTTATGCCAACTTAAAATTGAGAAAGGGCAGGGGCCGGGCGGTGGCGCTAGAGGTAAGGTGCCTGCCTTGCCTGCGCTAGCCTTGGATGGACCGCGGTTCGATCCCCCGGTGTCCCATATGGTCCCCCAAGCTAGGAGCGACTTCTGAGTGCATAGCCAGGAGTAACCCCTGAGCTCACCGGGTGTGGCCCCCCCAAAAAAATTGAGAAAGGGCAGTTTGCTAAGCAATTGTTTTCATGAGAGAATGCAGTAAAGTAATATAATATAGAAAACCTCATCAAATAGAAATCCTGGCATGTCATTAAGGTGGTTCCCTTCTCTAGATGCTAGAGTGGTGAGACAGCATGGACATATCCTCACTATCCAGTGGGCATCACTTTCAGTGTTTTTATCCCACTTAATGGTGAGCTCCATCCTTGCTGTCACTCAGACAAAAACTTCAGAGTCATCCCTTGCTCTCACTCACATTCCATACGCGATCCTTTAGAAAACATACTTGTTCTACCTTTAAATCTAGACTTCAGCCTTTTATCCTACTAAAATCCTAATCAATAAACTATTTATACTCCCCACTTTACCCCAGATCTTTTACTCTTTTTTTGTGCTATGTACTACACATTTTTCTATTTATTACATTGATTGTTGTTTATTTTCTTGGGTTTTGGGAAAGCTGGTTTCTTCTCTGATATGTCAGGTGCCTGAAGTTTTATACAAAGCAACACAGCTGCCCCAGACTTCTTCCTAGTACTTGCTAAGTTCTCAGTGAGTACTTATTGAAAGAATAATTAATTCCTTCGCAACACTTAAAGTCAGAGCTGAGGATACATTCCTACTATTTATAGAACACACTTTAGACACCATATCACTTAGTCATCTCAAGAAGCTTCAGGCCTTGCCTTTTCTCATTTCACAGAAATTAATTCACAGAGCTAGTAAGTGATGCCCCCAAGCCTTGAACCTAGGAATTTTTTTTTAACTTCAGAATATTATATTCCATCACTGCCATGTCACTTACCGAATACGTGTGTTCATTTGATCACAATTTCAAGATTCTTCTTCTGTAAGTCACAGTATCTTACGCTATTTCTCAAACATGTTCTAATTGGTGAGGTGATGGTATCACCTACAAGATTTGTTTCTGTGAGGAATTGTGGTAGTTCGGAAACGATTAAAATGTCAGAGAACAGACAATGTTTATTTGGACTAAGTTTCCAAGTTGCTAAATAGTATTGCCAGTAGGAGAAAAAAAAATCACATTTAACAAATTTCACAATAGTTTAAAATCCACTGAGCATTCCAAGACAAACATTTAGCTATTTAAAGGGATAGCTTGAGCAGTGTGATGGAAAGGAAAGCTATTTAAAATGATAGCCAGTTAAAATTTGAGTTTGTCTTATCCTCTTTTTTCATCAAGTAATTAAAGTTCTCGACTTGTTTGAAAATGGTTCAGATTTAATTTCATTTTGTTAAGCACCTCAATTTTTCAGCTCAAGGAAGAAAAAAGCCTATTAGCAATTTGCATTATCCTTTATAACCTCCTTTATAATATGAAATTTATATGGGAAATGCTAATTGAACATTTATCATCCCAAAGATAATGATTTCTGTACTTTGGGTAGTGATAATTAAGATGAAATATGAAAATGATATGGGGTGAAAGTCTTATTTTTTTTTCCATTCCTACTGGTTGGAGACTAGGAATGATGTCTGTTCTTTGCTTCAGATGGGTGATAAACAGAGGACAGAATGAAGGGGTCAAAGAGAGAGATATAAATTGCAATTGCCTTCATGTCCACTAGTCCTTATTACCTAATCCCAGGGAATTAATCTATTTCCAGACAAAGAAGATGGAAAATGCTGTATTAATGACAGATCTGAGAATATCCTTTCCATTCTGCTTTATGAAAAAGAGAGCTTCTCTATGTTGTTTGTCTATCAATCCTTATTTTTTCCTTTATGATGGGACTAGGTGGCCAAAACCCATAATCAATATGAAGAATACACTAGGATAGTGCATTGAGCACTACAGATCTCTTGATTTCTTGAAATCAAGTCATGATTAATCTGTTGGAATGAGCAACCTGTGATTAGGATATATAGGAACCATTTTGTCTGTGCCCTCACATTCCTGACAGGTTTTTGTTATTGTTGTTGTTGTTATTGTTGTTTGGGCCACACCTAGTAGAGCTCAAGGGTTACTCCTAGACCTTGCACTCAGCACTTACCTGGCAGGCTCATATGGCCATATGGGAATATTAGGGATCAAGCCCAGGTTTACTATATGCAAGGCAAATGCCCTACCTGCTGTGCTATATCACTCTGGCCCCTCCTGACATGGATTTAAGTGAAGTAGATTGGATTAAGGGAAGTAGATTGGAATTTAATACATTGGAACTCAAGAAAAATAATATACAAGCATTCCTTTTATAAAAATCTATATCCTTTTCAATTAAATAAGTAATTATTAGATATCTACTATAATCTAGGCATTGGCATTTGCAGATTGTCCCTATTGTAGATGTTGTCCCTGATGGATAATTTTCATTTAAAACTGAGATTGATTAAAAGAATGTTAAAGACCTACAATCAAATGTAAGTCTTAAACTCACTGTCACTTGGATTTCCTTAATTCTAGCAATAATAAGAAAAACTGCACCTGTACGAGTTTTAAGATAACACATTAATCTTTCTGTAGGCTCCTGGTCTCTACAGTTCAGTTTTATTTGAGATTATTTATTGTTGTGTATATAAATATTTTTGGGATTATTATGTTACTGACCCTACCCTGATCGGTGATTGTGCCCTACCCTAGGGTGGGACCTGGCATTTTGCCCCTACCCTAGGGTGGTACCTGATTCTGCTTCCACCATTGGGTGGTATCTGATCCCACCATTGGGTGGTACCTGATTCTGGGGGATAAAAACAAGGGTCTGTGGAAGGCGAGAGGCTTTTGGCTGGAACTTATGCTGAGTCTTTGGACTTCAGTCTTGTCCACCGAATAAAGCTAATATTTCCACAAGCCTGACTGTGAGCTGTTTACACGCCATTTTACCTCAGAACTGTGGGGCTGGACAGGGTGGCAGACGCATGCTCCGAACTGGAGGGGAAAGACCTCATCCTCCATCCCTCCATCAGTCAAACTCTTAAGGGGCTGACTTGCAACAATTTATATAATTTTTCTTGGGTGGGGGGGTTATACCTGTTGGTGCTAAGGTGTTACACCTGGCTCAGCACTCAGGAATCACTCCTGGCAGGTTTGTGGGGGGACCATATAGGATGCCAGGGATCAAACCAGGGTTGGCCACATGCAAGGCAAATGCCCTACCCGCTGTGCTATTGCTCTGGTCCCTATATATTCATTTTTAAAGTAAGTACTTGGCTACCTGCTATGTATACTAAGTAATGGGCTATGAAATTGGTTTATGCTGAAATTTTGGGAAGATGGCTCTTGGGAAATTCAGATATTTTCTTAATCTACTAGACTCATTTGAAATTGGTATCATTTTATGCATTTTATGCAGGTGAATGAAGAGGCAAGCCTCGGAAAAGGCCGTGAAGTACTGTCAGGTCCACTTTGGAGCCGCTGTACAGTCATTCCACAGGGGACTTTGCCCACCACACTGAAGCACCCCAGAACAGCAGAGAGAACTTTCCTGTAGCAGCCCCCATGATCCCTACTTCTGCTACCACAGACGCTGTCCAGCGTCCCAATGACCCCGATGCTAAGTCCTGTCCTACACCAGCCTCTACCACCTCAGCAGTCAGCCCCTGTACCCTCTCCAGGTCCACCTCAACACCAGACCTGTCTAGGGACCCTCGTTCCCCCCGGCCACCCAGACCTGTGTCCACTCCCAATATGCCTTGTCTGGGTGCAGGAGAGGAGCAGGCCAGAGTGGCAGAAGGCGCCTGCCTGCCCCCAGAGCCGAGCCCTGAGCAGGTGAAGATACCCCCTGAGGGCACACTGGCAGAGCTGCCATGCTGGGCAGCAGAAGCAGGCATCGAGCCAACCAGCAGCCAGGTCACCAGCTCTCAGCCTCCTGGCAGCACAAGTAGCCAGCACTCCAATGTCTGTCCCTGCAAAGCAGAGCCCAGCCAGGCTAAGTCATGCTTTCTGTCCAGCCTGCCCAAGCTGGTCACAGCCACCAAGTCACCACCTGAAGTCACTGCCCCACCTCCCACCCCTACCCTGCTCTCACCCAAAGGCAGCATCTCGGAGGACATTCTGACCAAGCAGAAGCTGAAGTCAGCCATCCTGTCTGCCCAGTCAGCTGCAAACGTGCAGAAGGAAAGTCTATGGCAGCCAGTGCTAGAGATGTCGAGCCAGGAGTCCCAATTCGAGAGCAACTCAGACAAGGACAACTACATGGACATCTGAGGGGGATTGCTCACCTGCTTTGGCCTCTGGGACGCCCTCCACCTTATACATCTGTCCTGGGAAGTGCCCAGAGTATGGCCACTGTAAGCTGAGTGCACGGCAGGTGGCTCAGATCTGCACAACTGGACTCTTTCTCTGAAATTTGATCTATGTTGTGGCTGTCCCCAGTCCAGACAGCTACACCACACCTGTAATTCATACTAGATGGGAGCCGCTCGGTTTCTGGGGACTACCCAAGACTGGGCTCTTCACTCCCTTTTTGGTTCCTTTCCTAATAAAGATTTAAGTTCTCAAAAAGTGTTGACATTTTATTTTATTAAATTTGTTTTGTACAGAGGCTCGGCTAGGCCCAGAACACTCCACATGCCAGGATTTCGTGGGCTTTTGACTGGTATGATGGGGGCTCTGGGCAGGACAGCTAGCCATAGGACCCTGGGCTGACCACTTTGTCCAGGAGAGCATGATTCCCCCCACACCAGGCGGGTCTTCAGGGCCACGCCTGGTTAATCGGGCCTTGGGGGGAGGGGGTGAGAAATTCCTCCCTAGGCATCCAGAAACTACAGAGGCTCGGCTGGTCTCAGAACACTCCGCATGCCAGGATTTCTTGGTGTGTTTGCCTGGTATGTTGGGGGCTCTGGGCAGGACAGCTAGCCATAGGACCCCTGGGCTGACCACTTAGTCCAGGGGAACAAGATTCCCCCCGCACCAGGCGGGTCTTCAGGGCCACGCCTGGTTAATCGGGCCCTGGGGGGAGGGGGTGAGAAATTCCTCCCTAGGCAGCCAAAAACTACAGAGGCTCGGCTGGGCCCAGAACACTCCACATGCCAGGATTTCGTGGGCTTTTGACTGGTATGATGGGGGCTCTGGGCAGGACAGCTAGCCATAGGACCCTGGGCTGACCACTTTGTCCAGGAGAGCATGATTCCCCCCACACCAGGCGGGTCTTCAGGGCCACGCCTGGTTAATCGGGCCCTGGGGGGAGGGGTGAGAAATTCCTCCCTAGGCATCCAAAAACTACAGAGGCTCGGCTGGGCCCAGAACACTCCACATGCCAGGATTTCTTGGTGTGTTTGCCTGGTATGTTGGGGGCTCTGGGCAGGACAGCTAGCCATAGGACCCCTGGGCTGACCACTTAGTCCAGGGGAACAAGATTCCCCCCACACCAGGCGGGTCTTCAGGGCCACGCCTGGTTAATCAGGCCCTGGGGGGAGGGGGTGAGAAATTCCTCCCTAGGCATCCAAAAACTACAGAGGCTCGGCTGGGCCCAGAACACTCCACATGCCAGGATTTCTTGGTGTGTTTGCCTGGTATGTTGGGGGCTCTGGGCAGGACAGCTAGCTATAGGACCCCTGGGCTGACCACTTAGTTCAGGGGAACAAGATTCCCCCCACACCAGGCGGTCTTCAGGGCCATGCCTGGTTAATCGGGCCCTGGGGGGAGGGGGTGAGAAATTCCTCCCTAGGTAGCCAAAAACTACAGAACCGCGCAGGGGCTTATGCCGCCGCGCGTACTTCATATATTTCATTTATTCAGAATATTCCTTATTCTTATGTTATGTTTTCCGTATACAGAATGTTTATTTTGTATTCTCCCCTTTCCCACACCCCTACAAAGCTCTTTTTTACTCTTTAACTCTCTAACCCCTTCTCAAACATCACTAACCTAGTTTACTCCTTTTAACTTCAGTAGTGTAGAATCGTAATCACAGTCCAAAGCTGTGCATTGTGTTTGACAACCCCAAACTGTTTCAAGATACATAAAATGGACACGTATTTCTTTAGAATATTTTGTGTTTTTTCTCTGACAGCTATAATTCTTACTAAATGTTGTCTTATACAGTGATGATTCTAACCACTTTTTATCTTCTCTTTTTGAGCTGTTTAACAAGGAATTTTGGTGGAAGAGTCCCCCAGTTTAATGCTTATGATTGAATCATGTCAATGGATTCATTGTAATTGTTCTTATGGCCCCCATATGTGCCAATAACACCATGTGGCATTGCTTCTTATTTGCATAAGCACATTAAAATGGGAAAATAGTATAAATACAAATAAAATCCTATCTAATAGAGATTGGAACACACAAACCTTGTAGTGCAAAGGGACCTTACACCCTGAACATTGACATAACGACCTGGCACAGACCTCAGAAGAAAGGGCATATTCCATTCTCCCCTGAACCAGGAAAGCCATCCACGAAACATCCAGGCTGGTCTATAACATCACCTGGAAGCAATCCTCTACCATGGAAGACCTACACTGCTCAGACTTCGACCTGCTCAAAAGAGACTTCCCTTAACACTGAGAAGACTTAACAACAACAACGACCTGCTTACAGGACAGGGCTCTCTGCATTCCCCTTTGATTGTGAGGTAAAAGGAGAGGATGCTCCACGTCCTGACTTCAATGTAAGATATGCAGATTCCAGGATCTTTAATACAGAAACATGATACCAACAACAGAGACTGTGTGAAAAATAAAAGTGTGTTGGCACTACAGACAATGTATTGGATTGGACGATCTAGCTTGCTTGGAGCCTAGACTTGGTCTTGTGCCAGGAAACTTCAGGGGTCTGGTCTCTTTGTACTTAGGCCAAGGTTATTTCTTTCCATGTCCCTCATATTTTGGTGGGCCTATGCAAACAACAATTGCCACTCTAACACCATTCTTACTGTGCTCCTTTGACTCTAATCCTTAAAAAGAACTCACTTAAAATTTGAGGTTAACTTAAGCTAATATGCATGTATATGGAAATGTAAGAAAATACTATGCCTGTAATGTTTAAGGAGTTACATAAGTTTTATGGCTTTAGATTGCCTTGTGTACTGTTAAGAAATATTATAATGTGCTACAATCTGGGGACTTGAGGGACAAAGTAATTGTACATGGATTCTGTCTTATTTATCTTAATGTACTTTGGCTGAAATTTCAAAGTTAAGATATCAGCAAGGGGACTTCTGAGAATTATGTTATGGGTGATTGTCCTTCCACTGTAACTTTACCTTGTCCTCTTACTTTGCACCCTTGTTCTCATAATTAAAAAAAAATTTGTTTTGTTTGTTTTTGGGCCACACTCCTGACTCTGCACTCAGAAATAGTTCCTGGCAGGGTTGGGGGACCATGTGGAATGCAGGGGATTGAACCCAGGTTCTTCTTGAGTTGGCCATGTGCAAGGCAAATGAACACTCTGCCGCTGTGCTATCACTCCAACCCCCAATAATGTCATTTTAATATATAGAATATGTTCTTTGAACATTCCATGAACCGCCAGGATTTAAATACCTTTGTCATAGTTTAGAAAAGTCCTGCTTCTAAAAAGGATATTGGCAAGCTAGAGAAGTATAGTTTTAAACTTTTCTGCATTGGAAAAAAATATGTATAAGGCATTATATTGGATGAGGCCAAAGATTTTATTTGACCTTGAGTGAGCTCTGACATTACCAGAAAATGACAAGTGAAGCATGATGGGAATCCCTCATACTGTTTGCCTCAAGATAGATGAAAAAAAAAAAACACTTATTGACTGTTGTATTGGCAATGATGCTAAGTGCTTGTCCTCCATCTGTAGCCTTCTAATTGCTCCTTCAGCTGTCCTTTTTACTCCTATCTTTATTCTCCCTAAAGCAGCCAGAGTCTCCTAAAACTTCTTTTATACATATTGCTTTCCTTATTCCTGGGCACACTTCAGACCCCTGGTTCATTTTCATATTTCATTTCTCTCCAGACTTCCTTGTTCATTCTGCTAAAGCAACACTGGTATGTTCAAAAACAATCAAGCATTTTCCTCCGAGGATCTTGACATTTTGTGCTCTTTTCCCAACAGCATCTCCAGATATTTGAAGGTTTTTTTCCCCCACTTCATTCATGTCTCTGTCCAAATAACACGTTTTTAGAGAACCCTTACCTGAGTACTCTGTCTAGCTTTCTGATACTCTGATGATGTTCCTTAAAGTCTTACAAGTTCCTTATCAATATATACAGATTTATTTACACATACATCGTTTTTTTTGGCTTATGGGACACACCCAGTGATGCTCAGGGGTTACTACTTGCTCTGCACTCAGAAATTGCTCCTGGTTTAGGAGATCATATAGGACACCAGGGAATAGAACCGCCATTTGTCCTAGGTCTGCCATGTGCAAGGCAAAAGCCCTACCACTGCACCACCGCTCTGGCCCCTGCATATACATATTTTTTTACTGCTGGAGCTGGAACTCAGGTTTCGTGCTTGCAAGGTGTGCACTTCACTGAAACATGTCCTCTGCCCATGCAATTTAAAATGGGGGCCAGAGAGATTGCATGAAGGTAGTGTGTTTGCCTTGCATGCAGAAGGATGGTGGTTCGAATCCTGGCATCCCATATGGTCCCCTGAGCCTGCCAGGAGCGATTTCTGAGCATAGACCCAGGAGTAATCCCCGAGCATCGCTGGGTGTGACCCCCTCCAAAAAAAATTTAAAACATACTGATTTACTTTTCAATGCTTATCACTCCCTGACATTCTGTGACATGTTTGTGTTGATTTTAAGCATTTAAGCTCCCACGAGAACAGGCTTTGCTTTTCAGTTCTACTAGGCTCATACTTGGCTCATACTAAACACTCAAAAACTAGTTGTATGTAATGTTTCTGCCTATATTACAGAAGGAGGAACCAAGATATGGTGAAATAAAATTTACTGACAAGTGGCAAATTCACATTCAGACTGCAGCTTGCCTGCAAAGCTAAAATTATTTCTTTTGGTATATTCCTCTTCTAACTCCTTAAGGTTATACTTTGTTAGATACACATAATTTGCTTGGTACATTAATATTAAAATCATATACTTGTCAGACATTATGTTTTCTATATTCAAAAGACCTTATATATTATAATAATTTGCATATAGTAATTTAATCAGCGTATATAGGAGATGGTACTGTTATTACTTCCAAAGTGCAAAGGTCTGAATGAAGCTCAGCAGAAAAGAGAAAGCTAAGTTTGGTGACATCTGGAAGAAGTACACTGGAATTTTTGTTGAGATTGAAGCCTTTTATTCCTATCCATTAAGTTCAGTGTGTGTTTTGTATTTGTGTGTGTGTGGGGGGCTGGGGGTGGTGGGGACATTTATATATTTTGCTAAGAGGGTAAAGTTGAGAATGAAGAAAATCTTTTTGTTGCTCCAAAGTTGGTAGCAGCAGGTTACCTTCCACAGGGTTTTAGTGGACCTTTTATAGGTTCTCTTTGAGACAGAAGCAGGTGGTGCTCAGAAACCACTCCTGGAAAGGCTCAGGAGACATACATGTATGCGGTGCTGGGGAAAGAATATAGGTTGATCACATACAAGGCAAAAGCCCTACCTACAGTACTATCTCTCATCCAAAATGCAAAGATTTTTGACCTGTTTCATATCATTTCCATAAGAAGCTCTCTCAGTTATTTTTATTGTTGTTTTCTTCCTAATAGTTTCACTTTCTCTGACATTTTTTTTAGAACTCCCAATTGGTGCCCAGGGAGTGTGGGGTCCAATGCCAGTGATATACTCTGCTGATCAGGTTCTGCTGTACAGAGCTAGGTTCCAGGATGCAATGCGACTTGGGTTCTGTTTTTCCAGGATCCACCAGAGCCATCCTGGCAATGAAGCTAAAAGGTTTTTAGGACTAAATTCAGTGATGCTTCCGGAGGTCATGGTGATATGGATCAAACCTAAATTCGTGGATTAAACCTGAATTTGTAGTGCCAATGATCAAACCTAGGTTTGGCAAATGCACCCTAATACCTATCTCCCTGGCCCTCCTACAGACATTTCAATGCCACAGTGTGTGTGTGTGTGTGTGTGTGTGTGTGTGTGTGTGTGTGTTTATGTGCCATTTCTGCCTCATATATAGAGGGGGCTGGAGAGATAGAATGGAGCTAAGGCATTTACCTTGCATGCAGAAGGTCAGTGGTTTGAATCCCGGCATCCCATATGGTTCCCTAAACCTGCCAGCGATTTCTGAATGTAGAGCCAGGAGGAATCCCTGAGCACTGCTGGGTGTGACCCAAAAACCAAAATAAATAAATAAAAGGGTAAATTATTCTGACATCCTCAAGAAAATAATGTTACTCACATGGTCTAGGTTTATCAGTCTTTTGATGCCTTTTCTACTTTCTAGAAGAACAGTTACATGGAATTCTACAAAGAATTTTGAGCCTGGAGAGACAGCACAGCGGTGTTTGCCTTGCAAGCAGCCGATCCAGGACCTAAGGTGGTTGGTTCGAATCCCGGTGTCCCATATGGTCCCTGTGCCTGCCAGGAGGTATTTCTGAGTAGACAGCCAGGAGTAACCCCTGAGCACTGCCGGGCGTGTCCCCACCCCAAAAAAGAATTTTATATACCCATTGTTACCTACAGCTTATTTCTGTCTTTTTTTTTGGGGGGGGGGTCACATCTGGCAGTTATCAGGGGTTACTCCTGGCTCTACACTCAGAAATCGCTCCTGGCAGGCTCAGGAGACCATATGGGATGCTGGGATTCGAACCACCGTCCTTCTGCGTGCAAGGCAAACACCCTACTTCTATGCTATCTTTCTGCCCCCCCCCGTCTCCTTTTATTATATGAAAAATCTTTGATGGACATTGGCCATCTATATACTTGAGTTTCACATTTCTAGAACCAACACAGTAGGATCACTTCATGATTTATGATTACCTGTAAACTGTGGTGTATCTTGCAGAAATTAATCTAAGTTTTGGGATCAGAACTGGTGGTTTTGTTTATTTTGTTGTTGAGCCACACTTGGCAGTGATTACAGCTGATTCCTGGCTGTGTTCAAGGATTACTCCTGGCAGGCTCAAGGGACCATATGGAGTGCCAAAGATCAAACCTGGGCCTACACATGCAAGGCAAGTGCAATGCCTGCTGTACTATTTCTTCAGCTTCAGCTTTGGCTTTCTCACCTGGCTCAGGTGAGGACCACTTGCTCTGCTCCAACCACAGGCATCTGCTCATTGTTACTTCCTGGATAATCTGCGATTGGCAGTGAAGTGGATGCTTCATCACTATAGTCTGCTGCAGGATTCTTGGCAGCTGAGCTGAGGTGACTGTTCTTGGAACACAAAAGACTTGTAAACATTTTGGATTGGCTGAAAGCGGTGCTCAGAGATTTCTCTTGGGAGAAAAATGAAACCATTCATGTATTTCTCCACATGGTTCCATATTCTGCTAAGAGGAAGAAAGAAGATAAAGGTTGCAATGAAGAAATAAACTCCTTTTTTTGTTGTTCCAAAGGCCATTGCTGTAGGATACCTTCCACAGGGTTTTGGTAGGACATTTGCAGGTTCTCTTTGAGACAGAGGCAGTTCCTCGCTTTTCTGGTATGGATCCATCCTCATTTAGCTGCCTTTCTCCTAGGTGGTACTGATGGCTTTTTAGTGCTCCACCAGCTCTGTTCCTTACCAGCTCCATCCTGCTGTCTGCTTAAGCACTAAGATCTATATAAGACCTATTTTGAACCACAATAGTGATCTTCTTTACCTTCTGGATTTTAGGTATTAGGGAACCCTGACAAAAAAAATCTCAGGGATGGAGGAATTTTCCTTTCCAGTGTCCTACTCTGTTGGGACACTACTGGCTAGAGGCCTTGTGTAACTTACAGCTCCTTTCAGGGAGCTTTCTTCATTTTATTTTTTTGGTGGTTTATGGTAGCTATTTTTCTTGCTCTTTGATGCCTAAGGGATATATATATTTATAACCACTCAGACTGCATCCTCTCCCTCTACCCCTTCCGGAGGAAGGGAAGAATGATCATCAGTGGCCAAAGGCAGTAGCAGAAGCAACACCTAGAGCCGGCTTCACGCTCAGGAGAGGACGCTCTGGCTCCTCCTTGTAGCTTCAGGTGCTCTACAGGATCAGGGAAACTTCTCTAGTCACATACTATAGAAATGATCCCTGAAAGTATAGTCTTCTAAGGTATATATTAATAATGTTCTTGTTTTGTTTTGAGGCCACACCTTGTGAGAGCAAACGGATTACTCCTGGCTCTGTGCTATGAGATCACTCCTGGCCATTTTGGAGGGCCATATGGAGTACTGGGGATTAAATCCAGGCCAGCCACATGCAAGGCAAATGGCCTATCTATCATCCTATCTCTGTGACCCCAATAATGCATTTTTTTTTTACTTTATTGGTAACCAGCCCACTGAAAGATAGTGGACTCACATCCTCAAAGTGGCCATCTTATTTGTATGGTCACAAAAAGCGTTTTTATAGAGAAAGAAAAGAGAAGGCAGTGTGAACCACAAGCTAGAATAAACAATAAAATCCTATTTGGGACAGTTCCTGAGGTATACTCTATTTACAAACCTAAATAAAGTAAGGGTTAGGCTTTTGGAAGGAAGGGCATAAACAACTTTTCAATCTTTTTTTTTTGTTTTGTTTTGTTTTTTGTTTTTGGGCCACACCCGGCGTTGCTCAGGGGTTACTCCTGGCTGTCTGCTCAGAAATAGCTTCTGGCAGGCACGGGGGACCATATGGGACACCGGGATTCGAACGAACCACCTTTGGTCCTGGATCGACTGCTTGCAAGACAAACGCCGCTGTGCTATCTCTCTGGGCCCCAACTTCTCAATCTTTTCGTCAGAATCTTATAGTCAAGGGCACAATATATATGCCCTACATATCTCAGGTCAGATACCAGGTAACTGGAATTCATTTCAATAGAGCAGAGTGCACCACAACTATCCATACTAAAATGATATTAAAATACTCAGAAATAACAAGGGCTGGCAGTGTTTTGTATAAAAAGAAACTCTCACTCACTGATGGTAAGAATAAATATTGGTTCCCTTTTCATAGAAAATAGTATGAAGTACTTTCAACAAATTAAAACTAGTACTACCGGGGCCGGGAAGGTGGCGCTGGAGATAAGGTGTCTGCCTTGTAAGCGCTACCAAGGAACGGACCGCGGTTCGATCCCCCGGCGTCCCATATGGTCCCCCCAAGCCAGGGGTGATTTCTGAGCACATAGCCAGGAGTAACCCCTGAGCGTCAAACGGGTGTGGCCCAAAAACCAAAAAAAAAAAAAAAAAAAAAAAAACTAGTACTACCATAAGATACAGAATTTTTCCTTTTAGAAATCTTAGAAATTCTCCTCTTAAGAATCAAAGGGCACATAAACACTAATTTGAAATATATATATATACATACCTAGATTGCAGTTCAATCTCTTTACCATCACCAAGGTTTGGAAACAACCAAAGAACTCAATGATAAATGAGTAGCCAGAGCACCAATCTAGGAGTATACCATGAGCACAGGATGTGCCCCCAAACCAACAAAGAGATGATATTGTATAGATACACAATGGATCAGCCATTAGAATATATGGAATCTTGCCTTTTGCTGCAACGTGGGCAGAACTGGAGGGTTCATGATAAGCAAAATTATTAAGGAGGAGAAAGAGAAATGATTTCACTCATATGTAAAGAAACAATGAAAATGGGAAAATAATGCCCCATGAAAATAAACCCTTACACTCTGATCATAATACTGAGTTTACTAGGAAACAAGTGGATGGGTTGAAACAAACCCATAAACTGTGTGTGGTAAAGGGATCTTGGTGTTTTGATGGTAAGTGTGGTATAGTAACATTATTAAAATAATGTATAAAATAAATTGATAATTAAATTAATACATTTTATAATAAAAATAATTTCATAATAATTATTAACATTATTAAAATATACACACATTTACACATATAAGGTATGGGTTGGGGGATATAACTTGGTGGTAGAACATTTGCATTGTATGTATAAAGCCCTAAATTTGGTTTTAAGTAACACACATTCACAAACTATTCACCTCTCTTAATTTATGTCTATTATCTTTCTCATTCTTTCCTGAGTAAACACAGTGATGGTTTTGGGCCACATTTTGCTTGCTTCCTCTGATTCTTGATAGGTACTGAACCCAATGACAACTTTCTCCAGAGGCTTGCACTTTCTGTAACAAACTATTTCTCCAATGAAAGTCATTCCCTGGTATGTTTGTGTTTTAGTAAAAAAGGTGAATAAAAATAAGATCCTGGCTACAGTTTAAAACTGGACAATTTGGTTTCCCCACATATTGTCCTTTTATTGATAGTATTAAATGGCCACCAGTATTCAGTTTCCTCCCCAATTGTCCTGGTCACTCTTGCCATTGTCAGCTTCCACTGAAGATCAATTCTCAGTTTCTGTTGCCTTTGGGAATTCATTATTTTTTTTTATAATTTTTTTATTATGAATTATGAGAACAAAAGATGCAAAGAAAGAGGATAAGGTAAAGTTACAGTGGAAGGACAATCACCCATAACATAATTATCAGAAGAAGTCCCCTTGCTGATATCTTAACTTTGAACTTTCACCAAAGAAAGTTAAGATAAATAAAACAGAATCCATGTGCAATTACTTTGTCCCTCAAGTCCCCAGATTGTAGCACATTATAATATTTCTTAACAGCACACAAGGCAATCTAAAGCCATCAAACTTACGTAACTCCTTAAACATTAGAGGCATAGTATTTTTTACATTTCCATGTACATGCATATTAGCTTAAGTTAACCTCAAATTTTAAGTGGGTGCGTTTTAAGGATTAGAGTCAAAGGAGCACAGTAAAAACGGTGTTAGAGTGGCAATTGTTGTTTGCATAGGCCCACCAAAATATGAGAGGCATGGAAAGGAATAACCTTGGCCTAAATACAAAGAGATCCTACCCCTGAAGTTTCCTGGCATAAGACCAGCTCTAGGCCTCAGGAAAGTTATCGTTCGCTCCAAGACATTGTCCGTAGCGCCAACACACTTATCACACAGTCTCTGTTGTTGGTCTCATGTTTCTGTATTAAAGATTCTGGAATCTGCATGTCCTACATTGAAGTCATGATGTGGAGTGCCTTCTCGTTTCACCTCACCATGAAAGGGGAATGCAGGAAGCCCTGTCCTGTAAGCAGGTTGTTGTTGTTAAGTCTTCTCAGTGTTAAGGGAAGTCTCTTTTGAGCAGGACGATGTCTGAGCAGTGGTAGGGTCTTCTGTGGTAGAGGATTGCTTCCAGGTGATGTTATAGACAAACCTCACCACAAAGGGGCAATACAGCAAGCCCTGTCCAGTAAGCAGGTCATTGTTCTTGTTGTCTTCTCAGTGTTAAGGGGTGTCCCTTTTGAGTAGATCAATGTCAGAGCAGCTGTAGGGTCGTCCCTGGTACAGGAATGCCTCTGGGTGATGTTATATACAACCTTGGATGTTTTGTAAATGTCTTCTGTAGATCAAGGGGTAAATGGAGAATGCCCATTCTTCTGAGGCCTGTGCCAGGTCTTTATGTCAATGTTCAGGGTGTAAGGTCTCATTGCACTACAAGATTTGTGTGTTCCCATTTCTATTAGATAAGAACTTATTGGTATGTATAGTATTTTCCCATGTTAGTGTGCCTACGCAAACAAGATATAAAGCCACATGGTGCTATCAGATATATGGGGGCATAAGAACATTTCCAACAAGACCCATGACTTGGTTCAAACATAATTATTAAACTGAGGGATTCTTTCACACCAAATTCCATATTGAGCAGTTCACAAAGAGAAGATAAAAAACATGGGGGGAGATCATCACTGTATAAGAAAGTATTTAGCAAAAGTTATAGCCGTCAAAGAAAACACCCATAAAATGTTGAAAAGATATGTGTCCTTTTTATGCCTTTAAAAATAGTTGGGTGGGTGTTAACTCTAGGGCACCACTTTGGTCTGTGACTTAGGATTCAACAGTACTTAAGTTAAAAAGGGTAAAAAAGGAGTAATGATGATAGGAGTTAAAGAAGTTAAAGAGAAATATGAACTTATGAAGGGGTATGCAAAAGGGCAGAGTACAAAATGGACATTCTGCATACATAAAAACATAATTCAATGATAGTGAGTACTAATAATGTTTCTTGTGAGAGTACAATTAATGTTTCTTGTGAGAGTACTATTAATGTTTCTTCTGAGAGTACTATTAATGTTTCTTGTGCGCACGGGGGCAATAGCCCCCGAGCGATTTTGAAAATGTAGACTGGATAGAGATTACCAGTGCCAGCCAAACCTCCTCCTGCTAGACTCCCGGCTCCCAGGAAGGAGAGATCCTTCAAGAAGCTGGGAGACCAGAAGTTCAGAGCCCCACCCAGACCCTCCCTAAGGAGCCGCATGGATAGTGGGGGAAGGCCTAGGGTACCTTCAAGCTCCACCAAGGGACCCAACTCACCAGCTTGCCCAGGCGTGTGGCCTGGGGAAGCCCTAGAGATCTGGAGTAAGGCGGCAGAGGGGTGCTGGGGTTACCCAAGTCCCGCACCCTCCCTAGGCCTGGCCAAGCAGGCCTCCGGCATGGGGGGGGGAGGGCTGCCAAACCTCCTCCTGCTAGACTCCCGGCTCCCAGGAAGAAGAGATCCTTCAAGAAGCTGGGAGACCAGAAGTTCAGAGCCCCACCCAGACCCTCCCTAAGGAGCTGCATGGATAGTGGGGGAAGGCCTAGGGTACCTTCAAGCTCCACCAAGGGACCCAACTCACCGGCTTGCCCAGGCGTGTGGCCCGGGGAAGCCCTGGAGATCTGGAGCAAGGCGGCAGAGGGGTGCTGGGGTTACCCAAGTCCCGCACCCTCCCTAGGCCTGGCCAAGCAGGCCTCCGGCATGGGGGGGGGGGCCTGCCAAACCTCCTCCTGCTAGACTCCCGGCTCCCAGGAAGGAGAGATCCTTCAAGAAGCTGGGAGACCAGAAGTTCAGAGCCCCACCCAGACCCTCCCTAAGGAGCCGCATGGATAGTGGGGGAAGGCCTAGTGTACCTTCAAGCTCCACCAAGGGACCCAACTCACCGGCTTGCCCAGGCGCGTGGCCCGGGGAAGCCCTGGAGATCTGGAGCAAGGCGGCAGAGGGGTGCTGGGGTTACCCAAGTCCCGCACCCCCCCCTACGCCTGGCCAAGCAGGCCTCCGGCATGGCGGGGGCCTGCCAAACCTCCTCCTGCTAGACTCCCGGCTCCCAGGAAGGGAATTCATTATTTTATTATTGTGTTTCTTTATATTTCATATATGAGGGAAAATCATTATATGTATATATCTTCTGATAAACTTCAGTCAAAATCTTCCTCTCCAGAAATATCCACATAACATAAAATTGCATAATTTTCTCTTTAGAGCCAAATAATTGTAGTTTAAGTTTACAACTACAAACATGGTTGATCGAGTTTTAAGTCATGCACTTCAGTTCTGTATTATTGATATTCTTGATCTACCAATATGAAGAATGCAGTTTTCTCATTTGGAGTTCTTTTTCTTTTGAGAGGGCTAGGCAGCAGGGTCTGGTTCTGATTCTTAACATATTACATGGCAGATAGCAGGTGCACAAAATTCTTCAAGCAATTCTGTTGAATTTGTAGATAGAGTAATCAGTCCTAAATTAATGACTCTTGTTGAATTTTTGTCATTATAATCATTCCCAAGTAACCTTCACTGAGTTAAAGAAGACTCTATGGAGAGGAGAAAAATCTAGTCAGCTGATCCAAGCATATAATCTCTCCCATCCACTGTGATGAAGTGAAACATAAACCTGAGTAGAGAGGTTGTGTTCTCTTGTCAAAATGGGAGATTGGCATTTATACTTGCCTTGTATTACAAAACTTGTTACAATAAGGCAAGTTAATTAGCCTGGCAGTTTGGGCTTTTAATATTACTGTATTTAAGCAATTTTCTTGGAACTCCTGCTGTTTTATGAGGCTATAATTTGGCTCCCAAAGGAAGAAACAATAAGGCCGAAAAAAGGAAAAGGGTAGTAGTATTATTTTGTAGGTTAAGCTTAAGGAAAGGTACAAATGATTCAGGACAACTATTTATGCTAGCTTCATTCAAGGATAGATAATAATAAATATACAATAAAAATATAAATAAAATAAAAAATAGTGTTTTATTGCTAATTTTGCAGCTATTGCACCTCAAAAGAGAGAGGATAAGGCATTTGCTAGTACTTAAATTCAGGCTAATTTTTTATGTATAATCAAATAATGTACAAATTTCAATAATGATGCAAATGTGGTAACCATGTGAGAAAATATGTTTTCCAGTTTTTCCTCAATAGAAACTATATGTTGTTAGTATAGGAAGGATGGAACATAATTTTCCAGACTATGGAGAGACTATGGAGTGGGAGAATAATAAAATAGTTTTGGAGAAGAAAATGTGGAACCATAGATAGTCTATATAGAAAAAAGTAAAGATTAGTTTTCTTGATAGTTTTCTCCTCACATGTCAGAAATCACGTGCCGTTTATGTGGCAAAAGACAGAGCTTGATTTTCTAAAGCAAAAGATGTGGAATAACAAAGCAGCTATGTGAGAAATGGGGTGCACTTTTTCTGGGGTTGAGAAGTAGGAGAAATGAGGTGTCAGTGCAAGCTGGTTGGGTAATAGTTTTCCTGGAGAATGAACTTTTTCATTGAACTGGGAATTAAGGATTGGCCTGAGAGTTTTAACTGGCATGATGAGGGGACTTTGGAAAGTGCAATTTTATTGTAGCATGTAACATTGCAGACAGGTTGGATGCGAGATTTAAAGTTAAGATGAGAACTAGGTAACAGCAAATAAACTAATAGAAGTTGTAGATTTTTTTAGCACCAGCCAAGAACTATGCACTATGTTAAGTACTTGGAAATATGTAATCTTTCCACAACCTTTGAAGATAGGTGTGATTAACAATTTCATTTGATAGATACAATTCAAGTTCCAATTAATTCAGTCAAACATTTGTCCCACATCTTCTAGAGAGTTAGGTAAAAGCAGTAATCAAAACAAATATATTATTTTTACATAGTCACATGACAAATAAATGGTAGTATGTAAACTCCAACCCAGTTTTGTTTAGATATCTATGTTAAAGACATGATTTTCTAGCTGTGTGACTGCATAACAGAAATTTAACCCAGGGCTCATCAATTTCTTTTTAACAAAGGATACATCTGTATAAACTTTTTTTTTTTTTAAGCAAGTTACCCAGACTTAATTCAGAAAAACAGAGTGGTGACAACACCACAGCAGATATGAGTGGAGCATTAAAGAAAGAGGGGGAGAAAGGGGTGACTGTAAACCAGGGGTTGTTTTCCAAAATTACTATTTATGACCCATTAAAGGAATATTTGAATAATGGGAGGGGTATATAGACCACAGAAACTGTAATGCCCCTCATGAAAGAGATAGATTGACAGAGAGGGAGTGGAAGAAAAGAGGGAAAGGAGAATGAGAAAGGGGGGAATGGGAGGGCATGAGGAGGGGAGGGGAGAAAGGGAAGAGAGGAAAAGAGGAAGAGAAAAGAAAAAGGGATAAGGGGAAAAATATGGAGGGGAGTGAGAGGGGAAAGGGAACACAGAAAATGAGAGAGAAGAGGATGGGACCAGAGGGAAGAAAGTGGAGAGAAGCGAGATCTGTATAAACTTTTAATAGTGAATTGATTATTAAATGAAGACTTCACGGAGCCTGGGGATGTGTGTCTTGGACATAGAGCATCCAAGTTGCATCCATGAAGCTATGAGTCTGACCCCTTACCTATTCCCCACCCACATGCCAATCCTGATTCTGTAGATCTGCGATTTGTAAGTGCCTGGCACCACAGTAAAGCATGTTATATCTGGTGGTGCACCATAACCAAGTTGTGTGTGTAGCACTGATTGCTTTAAGTTTACAGACCCTGGGTAAGCATCAAAAACAAAAATAGTCAATCGTTATAATTAAATTATTCAAGTATCACTACATTCCTGTGGGTGTTGATGCCCAGGTTTTGCAATAATAACGATTGTTTGGGGGCTGCTTGAACCCTGAGCATAACCGAAACCTCTGAAATTTCAGACTCTACTACCGATACAACCAGAGGCACACATGCCCCTGAGACAAAGGAAATAGCTAACCACTAAAATTAAATTACACAGAGCAGCCTAGCCATCAGTCCAGGAGGAAGTAGGACTTCTACAACAATGTGGCAGCTAACATTTGCTAAGATTACAACGTATCCCTAAACCTTGAAGTTTTACAATAACTTTTTTTTTTCAACTTGCCTATAGGAATTATAGGTCCCGCCTTGTGATGTTAAGATAAACAAAATGCTCCCTTTAGACAAAGTAGACCTCTGCTCCACCCCCGTCGTTACTGCTCCCTATTCCCTGTTTTTTGACTTGTGCTGATAACCACCTGCAGGAATGTAACTAGTGAAAAAGGACTGAGTTTGAAGTGTTGTATGCCATATATGGAATGCCTCCTGTCCAATGAGAATTTGACACGTTTGCCTTACTCCTCCCCACTCCCCTGTACCTGGCTTATGCAGGTACTGAGAAACAAATCGTGCCTTGTCTCTACCATATATGGAAACATTCCTTGCCCGAAAGGATGATTGGTCCGTTTGAATTCCCCCCCCCACGTGCAACTGCCTATAAAAGCTAGCCACCTCTTATAATAAATCTTTTGATCAGCATACGTTGACTTAAGCATGTTCCTTCTAAATTCTTAAGCTTGCTTTACAGATCGGCTCTGCTCGAGAAGACCCACAAAAATTACTAGCAACCCTCATCTCCACACCCCGCGGGTCAGGGGTCTCCCCCCAGGGGTCGCGCAAACGGTAAACAGAAGAGGGAAGAATGAAGATTTCAATATTATTATCTAAGTTTAATTAAAAGTATACTAAAAGAAGGAATTCTGCTTAAGGTTATGTGTTGTAGGATTACATCTCCCCAGATCTCAGGGCCTGATTCATTCTATCATTTTCTCTACCCTATCTGTTCTTGTTGAGAAGCTCCATCTTTTTTAGCACCTACTTTTAAACTGCCTGCTTTATGACATCATTCTCCCACCAAACCACCACCACCTGGTAGAATCTTGAGGTTTCCATGGAGCTGTGTGTAAACAAAATTAGATCATTTCAAGTAAAGAGTGACCAGTGACTCTTCCTCAATACTGGACACTCATAATCTTCCGCTTCAGTGCTTTAGACCTCCTTAAGATTGTCTCCTCATCCCTTGTAACCAAAATTGATATTTTCTCTTCTCTGACCATCTCAGGTAAGAAAGGAAACATTAAAAAGTTTCTCGTAATGACTCTTACTCCTAAATTCATCACTGAAGTCAAGATAGCAGATAATAATGGAGGAAATTTTTTAAAATGTTTTTCTTTCTTTCTTTCTTTCTTTCTTTCTTTCTTTCTTTTCTTTTCTTTCTTTCTTTTCTTTCTTTCTTTTCTTTTCTTTCTTTCTTTCTTTCTTTCTTTCTTTTCTTTTCCTTTCCTTCCTTCCTTCCTTCCTTCCTTCCTTCCTTCCTTCCTTCCTTCATTCCTCCTTCCTTCCTTCCTTCCTTCCTTCCTTCCTTCCTTCCTTCCTTCCTTCCTTCCTTCCTTCCTTCCTTCCTTCCTTCCTTCCTTCCTTCCTTCCTTCTTTCCTTCCTTCCTTCTCTCTCTCTCTCTCTCTCTCTCTCTCTCTCTCTTTCTTTCTTTCGGCCACACCCATTTGATGCTTAGGGGTTACTCCTGGCTAAGCGCTCATAAATTGCCCCTGGCTTGGGGGGACCATATGGGATGCCAGGGGATCAAACCGTGGTCCTTGCAAGGCAGACACCTTACCTCTAGCGCCACCTCACCAGCCCCTGAATGTTTCTTTTTGAGCATTATTTCAGCTTTGAATTGACATTTGTTGACTGACTGGTTTTATACAGGCAACTGACTTTTTACTTTTTCACAAAGTTTTTCTGTTTTTCTTTTCATTATATTTTACACATACATAAAACTACATTAAATTGTATATATAAAAATATGTTATATAGGTTTATCTATTTGACTATGCCCATTCTCTATTATTCCTTTGAAATAGTGATTTTTACATGATATTCAAGATAAAACTAAAGTCAGAGACAGTAATATTTCAACAGGAGCAGAAAATGAGAAAATGTCTGAATTGTAGAAAACTAGCAATATATGAGAAAATTTCCCCCCTAAATGTAATGTGTGTTCTTTGTGGTGCTACTTTTAAATGACTGTCATTTTCTTGTTACTCTCTTTCTTTTTTTAATTAACTTATTAAAAAAAAAGAGTTTCACCTGCCTTTGCATCAATATTCTAGATGACAATGAATTTGACAAATCTAGGTTCCACTTCTTAGCACTTTTCTTTGTTCCTTTTTTTGGGAGGGGTTTGGGCCACACCCAGCAGTGTTCAAGGGTTACTTTCTGATTTTACACTCAGGAATCACTTCTGGTGGGCCCATGGAAGCATCTGGATGCCAGGGATTGACCTGGTCAGCCATGTGGAAGGCAAAGGCCTTCCCTACTGTGCTGCTATTGCTACAGCTGCCACTTAGTACTTTTCTGACATTCCACATTTTCCCACTTTTCTAACTGTGGTTTCTATCTACACTTTCCCACAAATACCATAGATTTCACTGAATCTGAGATAAGGGCCTTTTGGTGATTTACTATATGGTGGCTCTTTACCCTCCCATGAGTTTCTCTGCCTGGTTTTTACTCCTGTTTCAAATCCCACCTGAGTATGGGCTGGATAAATGGACATCTTTTAACCAAAAATTTATGAAAGAAAAGTGGTAAAAGTGTTCCTTCTAGGGTTAGATTACAAAGTATTTTAAGTTATATCTTTTCAGAGATGCCCAATGGCAAGGAATCAGGGGGAGGGTCTCTGTCCAATAATGTGTGAGGAAGTGAACTTTGAACTGTAAACTTTGAGCTAATTCTGGAAGGTGATTCTTCCTTGGCTGTACTTGTTAATAGCCTATGACTCTGAGGAAAGGGCTAGACAGTGTCAGATTCCAGAGTCACATAAACCAGGAGAAAATATATATGAATTTGTAGTCACTAAATAACTAAAAAAAAAAAAAGAGGATTCAAGAACTTTGTGTTAAAGGAGTCAAGTTACAATATTTGACTCTTTATGCATTGGGTTGGTCATCTAGTAATATTTGTCTACATTTGGTCTTTGATACCATCTGCTTTCCAAAAATCCATACAGTTTTGTTCCAAACCTCAGCTAAGTTGCTGTATTTCTGAATCTGATTTTGATTTATTGATTTGTTGGCTTTTTTGTTTAAAGACAGGAGTAATCTGTCTTAAGATGATAAGTAGAAGTAGAAGTAAAAGGCAAGCAAGATTGACAAATGTTATACTTGGAGTTTACTAATATACATTAAGAACTAACATTCCTGTCTGTTAAGTGGTCATCAAACTAGATTTTGTTTTTCACCTGTTTGAATCACATCTTAGATGGTCCCATTCATTGATTAACTCACTTGAATACCTATTATGGGAATACTGGGTAAGACAGTGGATTAATAATAGAGAACTCACTGTATCTCAGTTGGCATGGAGCTTATCTGTAAATTTCTTAAATAATTTTTTTTAATTTAAATCTATGGCATAGATTTTTCTCTTGCTATTTTTCTCTTGCTAGATTGAGGGACTATTCTACAGAAAGAATTGCCTGAAGAGGGTGATCAAAATACTTGATATTCTCTACTATGTTGTACTTGCTAAACCTCTGTATCATTTTAACCTATTGCAATGCATTGCTTATTGTCGGAGACTTTTATATTTCTTTACTTATGCTATTATTGTTAGTGTCATCGCTTAATTCCATACATTTCAGAAACAATTATTGAACCTGTACAAAGGTCCAACACTGGTTGAAAGGGATAGGGGGATATGATGTTAACTCACCACAATCACCCATTTAAAATGTTAATGAATGGAGTCTGGCAATCCTTGATTTAGAAAATGGAGCAAGGAATATTATGTGAACTACACTGAGGCTACCAACTGGGTATTTCTCATCACGCCGTGGGCAAGAGAAAGGAGAGCTTGGCAGAACCTGGAAAGAACTGCTTGGCAGAAATATATCCTTCAGTAAGTGTGACAAACCTTGTAGAAATAAAAAGCCAGCTAAGTAAATAAATATCTTGACTATGCTCTTCTGCTGCCCTCTGAGTTCTTATTAGCTAATTTGCTTGAAGTTTAGCAAAGGAACTTACTTATATCATTTATACGGGTATGTCATAGGGAATAAGATAAGAAAAAGGAAACTATATCAGAGAGTAGGAAAGGGTGCATGGAAGAAATCTAGCAGAGTGAAATATTTGAGTGCTTGAATTTAGACACTATGTTTAATACTTATTTATACAACTTTGTTTAGGAGAATGATAACTGCCATTCTTTTTGTTTTGTTTTGTTTTGGTTTGGTTTTTGGGCCACACCCGGTGATGCTCAGGGGTTACTCCTGGCTATATGCTCAGAAATCGCCTTTGGCTTGGGGGACTATATGGGATGCTGGGGGATCGAACTGTGGTCTGTTCTAGGCTAGTGTGTGTAAGGCAAACACCTTACATCCTGTGCCTTATGCCATCGCTCCATCCCCTGCCATTCTTAAGGGTCAATATTTTATTAACATTATACGCTAATTTTGTTTCCATGTAGACCCTTATAAGTGCTGATAACAGACATTTTTGGCCATCTTAGATATAGATGCAAGTATAGTGAGGGTTTAGTGTTTAGTTAGCTTCAGAATTAGATAAAATTGGACCTAGTCCCTTCCCATCATTTAGAGGTAATGCTTGTTAGGTTAACTCTTGTTGGCAAATGATAACAGAGAAGTGAGTGTTTAAAGATCAAATTAGACTAGGTTCAAGGGATGATCTAATGCCAACTATGTATAGGAATGAAGAAATTGAATGTATAAGTATTAATTGGTCAAAAAATAAGTTTCTTTTGTTTTAGAATTTTTTTTTTAAGGCTGGAGAATTAGTACCATGTATAGGGCATTTGCCTTGCACATAAGTGACCAGGGCTCTATATCTAGCATCCCTTATAGTCCTCTAAGCACCAGGAATAATTCCTGAGTGAAGAGTCAGGAGTAACCCAGAGCACTGCCAGATGTGGCCCACAAACAAAAAAATATGTTTTTTGTTTCAGTATTTTTATTGTTTAAGTGACATCATTTATTTATTTATTTATTTTTTAATATAATTTTTATTTTGATCATAGTGGCTTACATATTGTTGACAATGATATTTTAGGTACATATTTACATAAAATCAGGGGGGATTTCCATCACCAATTTGTCCTCCCTACACCTCCGTTTTTGTCCTACCTCCCATATGCTCTTCCCTCACCCCCAGGGCTGCCAGAATATGTTGTCCCCTCTGTATCTAGCCTACTACTTAGTAGTCTTGCACCTATTTGGTCCTGGTGCCTCCCTTATTTCCCCCTCTAACTGGGGGGCAGGACTAGCTAGTTCAAGTTATGTGGTTTTGTTTGAAGAAGAGAAAAGTAATAAACTGGGGTAAAAGTCTAATACGCAGAAAATAAGTGGAATTCTCCTAGAGGCTTTCATCATCGGTTTGAGAGATGAAGGAGAAAAAGGTGAAACACTCCACCAGTACAAAAAGAAGTGTCAAATATCCAGTGAGGACTCCAACAATAACGCTAAGCACCACCAGCACCACCACCACCACCAGCACCACCACCACCACCAGCACCACCACCACCACCACCACCACCACCACCACAACAACAACAACAACAACAAAAAACCGCCACGGTCTTGAGATAAGAAACATGGCAGAGCACATAAAGAAAGAAAAGAAAAGAAAAGAAAAAAAAAGTGTAAATGGGGGCAACAGCTTCAATAACCACACCAAAACAAAGAAATCGACCAAAAATAGATAAGTAAATAAAAAAAAATAATAAATGAAGATAAAAAATAATATATAAAAAGATAAACAATATTTTGTGTTTTTTTTCCTCCTGCCCTGGCACAGTAAATATTGGGGTCATTCGAAAAGGAATTCACTTGACCTAAGAGATATGGGGTTTCTCCGCCCTTGGAGTATATTGTCATGGGATCAACTATAGACTCTGTTCAGGATCCTTTACTCTCCCGGTGGTGCTTTTATGTTGTTTGGAAGACTTCTGTTCCGTCCTAGGTGATACAATCAGACCTCTGTATCTATCGATCTCAGTATCTGCACAGTTCCAGGGATGTGACTTATGATGAAGTCAGTCTTTGTGGTTCTAGAAGTTCCTTTCCCTCAGTGTCATTTTAATCCATCTTCTGTGGTTGGTGGTCTTGGTCTTTGCACTAAACCTAGGATGGCACCTAGGATAGTGTCTTTCTTTGTGTTTCCAGAAGCCCCATTCCGTTACAATTGTCTCTGCCGGACCTTTGGAACTGGGGATCATGGTTATTGTGCAGGTCGTAGTTCAAACCCTAGACTAGGGCTTTTTTATTGGTCCCAAGATACATACAGTCTGGTCATGGTTCTAGCAGCCAGTCATCTGTAACTCGCGATCTTGGCTTTTGGACCTACCAATGGATGACAAGTCTTCTGATTTTGTCTTGTCGTTAGCTGGTAGGTAGGGTAACCTGCTCTTAGGTCAAGTCGTTTCCATTTTCCTCGATGTCAGGATATCGTATTAGAGCTGACACTTGTTGGTGTTCTAGCAGTATTAAGGCTGCCCCTGATGGGATTTGTTTCCTGCAGCTGTTGTGAAGAACTGTGCTGTTTCTATGTCCGGGATCCAGGGTTCAAGGCTGGACGGATGGTGTCTAATTACCTGAGGTCTAAGTTGATTCCACATGACATATTTTCAAGGTAGGCGATATCCCTGTATTGTAAACAACTATGAGTTCCTATCTCTAGTAGATAAGAGTTCTTTTTTTATATGTAAGATTCCCCCCCTTTTTTTTAGTTTGCCTTTGCAGGGAGAAATGGTGCTATATCATATTGTCGGTGTATTTGGGGTTGGACAGAGCGGAAAACAGAAACAGGTCACATACTCAAAACAGATACAAAAAATATTAGGATTAAAAATGTATGTGCTCACATATGTATATGTTGAACAGACAATTTTTTAAAAAAGGAATGAATTAACAAAGTACTTAAAGGACCAAAGTGATGCAAAAGACTACCTTACATTTGGGGAAAAGCAGGTAAAGAGGAGGTGTAATACAGGCCTTATGTTTATGTTGGAAGTACAGGTTTTCCCATTGTCTTTTGGGTTTTTCTTGTGGTGTGTGGGTTCCCAGGCACCTTTCCATCACACCCCCTGACCTTCTTCAGATTGGCAAGAGATGACATCATTTATTTTTAAGGCTTTTTACAGTGTGAGTTTGGGTCCAGAACATTGTCTAATGTGCATGCATAAAAAACCTGCTTGTATTGACTGAGTTAGAGAGGCGGTCCCAAGCAACCTTGCAGTGTTTGGTGCAGGATCGGGTTGGAAAATTCTTTTTGTGGCAATATTCAGACAATTTTTGTTTAGCAGCATATTGAAACATTTTTTGGGACATACTCGGTGTATAAGACGACCCCCGATTTTCGGTTGACTTTTTTTATTTCAAAGGTCGTCTTATACGCCGGAAAATATGGTATTTATAGAATTACTACATGGACATACATCAGAGTATTTTTCAAACTTGGAGAGAATGAAGCAGATTCTTTATCTGTCCTTTGTTTACCCCCTCAATGTGTAATTAGTCTCATTTGTTTCACTAGCGTATACTACTGGAGAATTTTCTACGATGTTGGCAAGCAAGGTATTTCTGACATATCCTGTCTCCTTTGTCTTTGGAAGCCAAGGAGATGAAATCATTACCTTATGCCAGGGAGAGGCATGTGTTCCAAGTGCTATCAAAAGGAGAAATACAACAGGGCAAAGGGACTTGACTCATACTCAGGATAGAGGGCAGGTTTGCTAAATGGCTTATGCCTGTTTTGAGATGTCTCAACTGCTAACTTGTGCTACACTTTTAATTCTTGAGAATGTGTGGAGTGTATATAGAAGGACAATGAGTTATAATTTTCATTTGATGAGAGGAATCACAAAGATGATCTAATTTCCTTCTGACTCAGGTGTTTTTATTGTATATTGAATAGGAAAGGAAGTGTGAGGATTGAGTGTCTTCTAACTACTCTCTGTTGACTAATGTCAATAAATCTAGTTTGGTAAGACTTTGCCTCCATTTGAATCTTGAGAAAACTGAGACATTAAGAAAGCAAATGTGTTACTCAATCAGTTACAGAGATTAGGTGTTAGATTCAAATTAAGAAGCTAGCATCTACTACAGTTTTATATCATTCTTGAAAAAATAACCAGTGACTTTTCTTCCTATGTAAGGAAGACAGTAAGGCCTGTCAAGGACTGGGAACTTTTTACTTTCCTGCATATTTGACTCTGCCCTTATAAATAGTAGCAGGTTAGTATTTAGTAGTAGCTTAGTAGTAGTAGGTAATAGGTAAGGTAGTAGTTTTAGTAGTTAGTAACAATGCTGCTGCTAATGATTTAGAATAGTAGGGGTGGTGAGGGTGGTAGTGGGTAGTACTAGTAGTTCACTCAGTGGTAGTAAGTCACTAGTAATGACTTAGCCTTCTTGTACTTTTATATTTTCTTTCTTTCTTTCTTTCTTTTTTTCTTTCTTTCTTTTTCTTTTCTTTCTTTCTTTCTTTTTTCTTTCTTTCTTTCTTTCTTCTTTCTTTCTTCTTTCTCTTCTTTCTTTCTTTCTTTCTTTCTTTCTTTCTTCTTTCTTTTCTTTTCTTTCTTTCTTTCTTTCTTTCTTTCTTTCTTTCTTTCTTTCTTTCTTTCTTTCTTTCTTTCTTTCTTTCTTTCTCCTTTCTTTCTTTTTTCTTTCTTTCTTTCTTTTTTCTTTCTTTTTTCTTTCTTTCTTTCTTTCTTTCTTTCTTTCTTTCTTTCTTTCTTTCTTTCTTCCTTTCTTCCTTTCTTTCTTTCTTATTTCTTTCGTTTTCTTCCTTCCTTCGTTTCTTCCTTTCTTTCTTTCTTTAGCTCTTTCTCTTCTCTCTCTCTCTTTCTTTCTTTCTTTCTTTCTTTCTTTCTTCCTTTCTTCCTACCTTCCTTCCTTCCTCCCCCCTCCCTCCCCCCCCCCCTCCCTCCCTCCCTCCCTCCCTCCTTCCTTCCTTCCTTCCTTCCTTCCTTCCTTCCTTCCTTCCTTCCTTCCTTCCTTCCTTCCTTCCTTCCTTTCTTTCTTTTTTTTTTTGACACTCAATGGCTCTCGGGTTACTCCTGGCTCTGTACTCAGAAATTACAGCTGGCTGGCTTGGGACACCATCTGGGATGCCAGAGATTAAACCTAGGTCAGCTGCATGTAAGGGAAATGCCTTAATCTTTGTGCTATTGCTCCAGCCCCTCTTATAGCTATTTTAGATGTTTCTGTGATATATCATTGCAGTTCTGCTCTGTGTATTTTGACTGATGATGTTGTTTAGGGATCTCCTATAAATAAGAAATTATTTGGGATAAAAGGGCCAATTAAGTCCCAATTATCAGAGATATTCTGTGGTGCTATACTATTTCTTGGTTGAATATTTTTCTGAGCAGAATGAAGAGGAAGTGCAGAAACAGCCTATTTTGACACTAATTTTTGACACTAAAGAATGGTTAGCTTTTGTATAATATTTTTATCCCTTAGAGGATGAAGATTTCTGACCATTGTCAGTAAACTTCCATGAAAACTAATGGTACTGATTTCCAATTCAAGTACAAAACAACAAAATGGGATTCCCCCTTTGCCATAGCAACTAATACCTTCTTTGTTATCCCCAAATAGAAAATTGAAATTTCTGCTTCTGATAGCTGCTATTGGCAATATAAGTACACAATGTGGTTATTTTATTCGAAAGCTATTTGTACAATTCTTGTTGTGTACTAGGCCCTATCTCCATTTGACAAAGAAAAGAAATAACATGTGTAGGTCATATATCTCACGAGCAGTAGAGCCAAAACACACGCACAGCTTGTCTTCTGAACTCATATTATTAACATTGTCAAGGGTAATCCTATGATGTGCCATGAAATGCATACAACACATATGCAGTTGTCACCAGTGGGACCTCTCCTTATACTACTGCAACTACTACCTAACCCTTCCTTTTCTCTTGAATGGAGTTCTCAGTTTCTGCGTAGTGGCTCCTGGTTAGTATGCTATTTTCTGAGTTGAAGTTTGAGAATAATTTGAATGAGTTACCACAAAAACAGCAAACATTGTCAAAAATGGACCTTACTTTTAGGGGAAGGGATATATACCCAGCAGTGCCCAGGGCCAATTCCTGGCTTTGTGCTCAGGAATCAATCCTGGCAATACTCTAGGGGACTTTATGAATTGCTGGGGTGGGACCTGGATTGGCAGCATGCCCCAGTCTACTATGTCGCTGATCCGTATATATTTAAAAAAGTTCTTTTTACAAGTAAAGTGAAATAGTAAGTCCCATAGAGTTTGGAGTTGATGGAAAATCTGTTCTGATTTTATAATTGAGTATGGAGAAATTGGTCACTGTAAAAATCTCTCTGGTTTGATCATTGACTTGCTATAAATTAGAAGGTAACAATTTGCTGAATTGTGGTCAAAATGGCTGACAATGAAATGATGAACTAGATAAGGGAGGGCAGATTGGCAGTGAGATTTGGAGGGACTGGGAATACTTATGCATATGGGATAGTTGTCAAAAGAAAGATGGTGAAGTGAGGAAGGTAAATTAGGGTGGAACTGAACTGAGTTCCACCCTGATCTTTCTAAAGAAATTGGGGAACAATGAAATTTTCTTAAGACAAAAGTGACATAATATGGATTTTAAGGTATCTCTTCAGAACCAATATGGCAAATTGATGAGTGAAGGGAGAAAAATCTCCTGATTTTCTGATCTCCTGAGTGTGTATTTCCCATTCTCTAGTTTATTCTCTGACTACACCCTACTAAATTTGCCATTTAAGCACTCCCTAAATAAAGATGGTAGTTTCTAATCAGCCCCACCTTCTCAATTTCAGAATGACCCCAATGATGTAATAATGGTCTTTGGAGGAATTCAGTTTCTTAACAATGGGTCAATTTTTATCGATGTGATAATTTCTTGCCATTATGAAGCAATGTTTATTGATCTTTGGGACTCACAGAGGTGGTAAGTCAGATTTGTTTGGAACCCCCAAATGTCAGGAGTCTGCCAAAGAAATAATGAAGGGTTATTTATTCTGCCAAAAGTCTGCTTAAAGGGAATCAATAACCTCATTGGGAAGAAAAATTGCATCATTTCTATGAGACCCCTTTCCAGGTGAGTAATGCTCTATGTGAATTTCAGCAGCCATTTATAGAATGTTTCCTCAAGACAGGCCATGACCACATGCTGATGGGAACCTGTTTAATTTAAGACAACTTTTACTGGCCTCCCTTTCAGATGAGGATACTGAGGCCTGCACACTTGATTAATTTGTCCAACTTACAAAGTCAGGAAATGGCAGGGGCTATTAACGTGGGTCAGTCAGAAACAAAGACTACATTGGTATGCAAGCAGATAAGTGTGTGTATATGTATGTCATTGTATGAATATTTGGGGAAGGTCACAGAAGGTAAGTCCTAAATAAATATGAGACAGCACTCCTAAAAGTGGCCCTTCTTCTCTACCCCATTCCAGAAGTCATCATACTTCTCAAGGTGTCATGAAATTCAGCAGGTTTGAAGGAGGCGTAACTTGCTTTTAAAGCAATCACTTGAGTTTTGTATTGGAAACAATCTTTTGAGAGTGTAATGTAATTAATTTTATTAAATTAATAATTTAATTTAGGAATTGTTTCTGAATCATGGAAGAATAACTGAATCTCTCTCATAACCTTTAACTATAATATACAAAAATGCCTGATTCTAAATGGTGCTTATTATGTATTGGGCATTATTTTAATCTAGTAAGCATATATATATATATTAAATAACTCTTTCATTACTAATACTAAAACTACTTTGAAGGAGGTAGCATTGCTAGTTACCCCATTTCATTTCATTTCATTTTTTATTAGGGTTTTTGTCATCTAGACTGATATGATGTATTTTGAGTAGCTTAATGGTGGTTAGATTGCTCTGACTAAAGTAGTTTATGGGAAGTAACTGATTGTAGAAGAAACTAGTGACTAAGGTAGTAGCCCACTGTTGATGAAATCTGTACTTTGTCAGAGAATACAGGTAGAATTTGAGATGACCCTTGCAAGGCCTTTTCTACTGCTAGAATGAGGGAGGGATTGTCACATTTTTTGCCTCTCAGTCTCAAACATAGTGCTTGGTTACCCAACAGACATGCAGTATTTAACATTTTTGACCATCTTCATTTTGATCTTCTGATCCCATATACTTTACTTTCATTTTTGCAGAACTGTTTAATTAACCCTTATCTTCATTTAAGTATCCTAATTTCTAAACCAGAAATAAAGTTATTATTCATTTCTCATTGTGAAAATCTTAATGAATTAATGTATACAAAAGACATTTTCCAGAGGATGATCTAAATATAATAACAAGTGAGTTGATATAATAACAACTATTAGTGAGTTCCTAAGGGATAGGGAACTTTTTTACATTATTTTATCTATTATTGTATCTTTGCCTTGAAAAGGACTTACAGTTAAAGATGAGAGTAATTTGATTATTAAGGAGTATAATAACACCAAGTCTCTGTGGGTCTAGGCACACATTAAATATTTCTCAGTAATCTCTTTATTAAATGGCATATATGAGTAGCCATCTCATAAGAAAACTATGAAAGTTATTTTCATTATCAGATTAGTGTACATTCAGCTAATTCTGGGAATTACTTAATTTGGTGACTATTGGTTTCTGTGATACTCTTTTTTTTTGTGTGTGTGTGTGTGGTTTTTGGGTCACACCCAGCAGTGCTCAGGGGTTATTCCTGGCTCCAGGCTCAGAAATTGCTCCTGGCAGGCATGGGGGACCATATGGGGTGCCGGGATTCGAACCGATGACCTCCTGAATGAAAGGCAAATGCCTTACCTCCATGCTATCTCTCCGGCCCCGGTTTCTGTGATACTCTTGAAGTTGAGTTTACTAACCCTCTATTGAGGACAGAGTTCTAAGAAATTATTTACCACTAGTGAGACCTGTAATACTTGGCCATGATTTAGGAAATTTTTATGTCAAATATGCTAGAATGATAAGAGAGGCCATAGAACTTTTTAATTTGAAGAAAGTTCTGGAAGAAGGAAGAAACTGTTCCTTTTGTTAGTTTAATCATTTAGAAATGCTCGAGGTCATCTAAAAATAAAAAAGAAATTTAGTCTCATCTTTCATGATCTGACCTCCTTGCTTCACATTTTAGTAGGACACATATTCCAGATTGCTAGAATAGCCTTTATTAATAATACTGATAATGATGGCCATTATTTAGGACAACAACCAGAATCATTTAAAAATGTTGGCCTTAACCTTTGCCTTGATCTCAGCATGGATGGGTGATCTTTTAAATTTTGGTCTGGTTCTCCTTGTCACAAGATATAACAGGAGATAGATTGAAGATGGGTAACATGAATCATGCTAGCTATGCACTAGCCACTATAGTTTCTGCAAATTTTTGAGTTGGGAAAGTTGTATAAGCAATTTTATTTTGACAACTATTTAAGCAAAACAGCCCCAGTTTGGTAAAGTAATAAATTACCCAAGAAAGGAATATTTTTTAAACTATATTTATTTATTCAATGATTGATCGATTGGTTTTTTGGGTTACACCCAGCAGTGCTCAGGGGTTACTCCTGGCTCTGTGCTCAGAAAAACGCCCCTGTTAGGCTCGGGGGACCATATGGGATGCTGGGAATTGAACATGGTCCCTCAGCTGTGCTATGTCTCCAGCCCCAAGGGAGGAATATTTCTATTTTTTTTGAGCATCAGTGTTATATGTCATAGGGGCTAACTGATCAACACCACCATAATAAGGATGTGATACTTAATTTTCATTTATAGATGTAGAAATATTCAGAAAGGAGAAAATGTATTCAAGGCCACACAGCTGATAAACCAAATTTTAAATACAGATTTTATTTCTGATCTGTTTTACTTGGCTATGCTAGCACCCCTATTGAAAGTACTGAATGTTCCTTCAATCTTGCCCTTTCTACTTCTCCCAAGCTAGTGAATATGGAAGGATGGGAAGGACTTCAGAGAAGAATAAAAGCAGAGCCATCCTATTCCAAAGCGGAGTGTTTAACACCAATGGTAGGGACTGTATGACTTTAGGTAACCACTTTATAATGTCAATTCAGAGGATGCTCTGGTGATTTATAATGTGTCAGTACAGTTTTTGCTCTCTGAAGCTATTGACCTCTAGAAATAGACACAGCCTTTGAGTTCAATATGCTCTTTTGTCATCTCCATCCCATCCCCACCCCATCACAGGGAAGCTGGAAAGTAGAAACAACTACAGGCATTTCTTCTTAGGCACTCGCTATTTGTTTGGAGAATTAATTTATGTCTCTCTAAAGGAGTATTGATTTGAGTTAGGTGATTAAAAGCACTCAATAAAGAACCTGCTCCATCTATTCACCTGGCTTCCACTTATTATGAAAAGAAATATATCAATCTTTTCTCATCAAATGACTCTTCCTTCGCTTCAACCCCTGTCCTGTTGTGGTGCCCTAGGACTTTCAATTATGCAAAGAATGAAAATTCATTGACTCAGGGGTGCTTGAAAAGGAAATGCAGTAGCAGAGTGTGCTTAGGAAAATAGATAAAATGGTTTAACTTTTCAACTAGTAGTGTAAGCTTGAATAGTAAACAGAATTATTATTCCTTCACACCATCTAATCATTTTAGGATCCCTCTTACAAAATATTTTTTTACATTGCCCTTTTCTAGTATGTTCTGGTGCTATCCTTGTTCATATCCTGATTATTCTACTTGACCTCTTCATTGATTATCCTACCTCTAGAATCTTTCCCATTTCTCCTCTCCTCTGGTACTAGTTTTATTTTCAAAATAAGGCTTTAGTGATGTTGGTAATGGTTCTGATTCATGTTTTTTAAATCTTGGAATTTCACTGTCAAAAGGACAAAATCTGAACTTTATACCATGGTCTATAGGGTTTTTCTTTTTCTTTTTTTATTGTTTGTTTGTTTGTTTTGAGCCACATTTGGTGGCATTCAAAAATTATTCCTGGCTCTACACTCAGAAATCACTCCTGGCAGGCTCAGCAGACCATATAAGATGCCAGGGATTGAATCCAAGTCAGCTATGTGCAAAGCAAATGCCCCACCTACTATGTTATTGCTTGGGCCCCTATAAGTTCCCCCCACCCAGAGGGTTTTATTTTTTAATTTTTGTTTTGTTTTGTTTTTGGGTCACACTCGGCAGCGCTCAAGAGCCACTCCTGTATTTCTGCTCAGAAAACGCTTCTGGCAGGCTGGGGAGACCCTATGGGATGCCAGGATTTAAACCATTGTCGTTCTGAATGCAAGGCAAATGCCCTACCTCCATGCTATCTCTCCAGCCCCTATTTTTTAACTTTTAATTTAGCTTATAAAGTGGAAGTTTCATACCCCAATCCTGAAGGGTTGGGGAGCATGGGTCTGGAAGCAAATGTCAACACAGGAAATAATGCATGCAAGATTGAAGAGACTAAAACAGGTTCAGGAAAATTCCACCACAAGCTATCCACTCACTAGCAAAAGGTACCAGTAGACAGATAGATGGTAACTGCAATAACAACCAGCTACTCCCTGAGACTCAAGGTCTTTTTTGGGAAGAACAAGATCACCCCTTTGGGTAGAGAATAGAAGGGTAAAGGATTAATTCAGAGGTACTTCTAGTCCATGAGTGACAAGCACTGGCAAAGAAGAATTATCCTGAATTTTGAATGAGAATCAGTTACTCAAACAGCTTATAAGATTGAATTTTGTTCTCAGTTTCCCTATCTGGGTTCTCAGTCATAATGTGTGACCTGTCATTCGTTGAAAAGGCAATCTACTTTTGTATGCATCTCTGATGTACTCATAGAAACATTTCTCTTCAGATTCCTCTAAGACACTTCAATGCAAACATTTAAAAATTATTTTTCTTTAGTTCAAGAGTCATTAGATTTCTTAGTTGTGTCTTTGCACTCACACAGTATTTTGGATGTATGCTTATCCAGAAATTTCTCTTTTCTTTAGTAGCTGATAGTTATAACACTATAATTTAACAAATTATTCATAAAACAGTTGTTTCAGGCATACATGTTCAAGCACCAATCCCATCACCTGTGATCTTCACTCCATCAGCATTCCTAGTTTCTCACCTACCACTCTAGCCTGAACCCTTGCAGGTGCAAACAAATTTACTTTATATTGTTTGTTACAACACAATGGCAAGTGAGATTATAAAAACTTAGATCAATAAGGGACAATTTGAAATAACTGTCATAGCTCTCAATGGTGTTACTAAAGTCATTTTTCAGAATTTACTGGCTGTGGTTGATTTTAGTTGAGCCTGTACTACTGTTTAGGCTCACTGAGCTTCGTGTTTTTTTTTGTTTGTTTGTTTGTTTGGTTTTTTTAAGAGAGAAATGGAAGTGTAGATCTTACATTTCTTTTTTTAAATTTATAATATCTTTATTTAAGCATCTTGATTACAAATATGATTGTGATTAGGTTTCAGTCATGTAAAGAACACTCCCTTCACCAGTGCAACATTTCCACCACCAATGTCCCAAATCTCCCTCCATCCCACCCCACCCCCACTTATACTCTAGTATAGTTCCCTCATTCATTCACATGGCTATGGTAGTTCTCAGGTAGTTATTTCTATAACTGCACTCATCACTCTTTGTGGTAAGCTTCATGAAGTGAGCTGAAAGTTTCAGCTCTCCTCTCATTGTCTCAGGATTGTTGCAAAAATGACCTTTATTTTTCTTAAAACCCATAGATGAGTGAGACTATTCTGTGTGTGTCTCTCTCTCCCTCTGACTTATTTTACTCAGCATGATAGATTCCATGTACATCCATGTATAGGAAAATTTAATGACTTCATCTCTCCTGACAGTTGCATAATATTCCATTGTGTAAATGTGCCACAGTTTCTTTAGCCATTCATCTGTTGAAGGGCATCTTGGTTGTTTCCAGAGCCTGGCTATTGTGAATAGTGCTGCAATAAATATAGGTGTGAGGAAGGGGTTTTTGTATTGTATTCTTGTGTTCCTAGGTTATATCCCTAGGAGTGGAATAGCTGGGTCAAATGGGAGCTCAATTTTCAGTTTTTGGAGGAATCTTCATATCGCTTTCCATAGAGGTTGTACTAGACGGCATTCCCACCAACAGTGGATAAGAGTTCCTTTCTCTCCACATTCCCACCAGCACTGATTGTTCTTGTTCTTTGTAATGTGTGCCAATCTCTGTGGTGTGAGATGGTATCTCATCATTGTTTTGATTTGAATCTCCCTGATGATTAGTGATGAGCATTTTTTCATGTGCCTTTTGGCCATTTGTATTTCTTTTTTTTATCAAAGTGTCTGTTCATTTCTCCTCCCCATTTTTTGATGGGATACAGATTTAATGTGATCCCTCTAAAGACACCCATGACATTCTTCAAAGAAGTGGATCAAACACTTATGAAGTTCACCTGGAACAATAAACACCCTCGAATTGCTAAAGCACCTCTAGGGAAAAGGAGTATGGGAGGCATTACTTTCTCCAACTTTAAACTGTACTACAAAGCAATAGTTATCAAAACAGCATGTTATTGGAATAAAGACAGACCCTCAGATCAGTGGAATGAGTTCTCAGAGAATGTTCCCCAGACATACAAACACCTAATTTTTGACAAAGGAGCAAGAAATCCTAAGTGGAGCAGGGAAAACCTCTTCAACAAGTGGTGCTGACAGAACTGGTTAGCCACTTGCAAAAAAGCGAACATAGACCCCAGTTAACACCATGTACAAAAGTAAAATCTAAATGGATTAAAGACCTTGATATCAGACCTGATACCATAGGTATATAGAACAACATGTCGGTAAAACACTCCATGACATTGAGACTAAAGGCATCTTCAAGGAGGAAAATGCACTTTCCAAACAAGTGGAAGCAGAGATCAACAGATGGGAATACATTAAGCTGAGAAGCTTCTGCACCTCAAAAGAAATAGTGCCCAGGATACAAGAGCCATCCACTGAGTGGGAGAAACTATTCACATAATACCCATCAGGTAAGGGGCTAATCTCCAAAATATACAGGGCACTGACAGAACTTTACAAGAAAAAAGCTTCGTGGTTTTTTATGTAACTTCTATCAAATTTGCTGTGATGAAAATTTGATATTACTATGAAATTTTGACAGAAGTGGTCACACAAGCCAGGATCTGAAATACTTTCGGTGACTTGGCAATTGATAAGTTTAAGTCTTGGAGCAGGGATATTTCTATGGGAAGATGTTGGGTGTATCTGTAGGTTGCAGAAAGATAAATCTGTTCTCAGCCAATATGAGAAACTTTAGAACTTTCAACCTGGGTCAGACTACCTGGTAACCATCATTTTCTTTTGAAGCTTATTAGAGGATCTGGGCTGCTTTCCTGCCAGGAAGATGGTAGGTATGGCAGAGGTTGCTGGGTTTTCCTGTGGTGGACAGAGAAAGAGGCAAATGGGTTTGGGGGTTGCTGTTGGTGTTGTGTTGGGGAGACTTCCTCTGTCTTCATTCTGAAAATACTCCAGTACTTTCAGCTCATAGTCTGATTCCACATGAAAATTATGTAGTGTTTTAATATTATATTTTATTATTCCTTTTTTTTTGTAATTTGAGATTTTAAGGTCAGAAATTCTAACGCTCATTCTAATATTTCAGGATCCACTGCAGAATCTAATATTTATTAAATGATACATTGCATATTTTCAATAAGTCATTAAACTTATTTATTATTGAAATGGAGTACACACACACACACATATTCTCCCCCTAACTTTGAGTTTGGTAATGTTACTACCTTTAGTAAACAGAATATGAATAGACATAAGGTAAGGAAAGGTTGTTCATGTGCATGGATGGCTTATCTTGACTTCTTATGTTCCTGTGATATGCTAGAATGGTGTTCCACAATGATTGGAGGCACAGAGAGAGTAGAGATAACCAAAATCAAGAACTTTACTTGAATTTAGCTAACTTAAAGGTCTTCAAAAAGAATGCTTGTTACTCTGAGTGATTACACTTCAAGATAGCTTGTTACCTGGAACAATTCAGAAAAAAATTGTTTGATAAAGATACTCAGATATTGAGATCAACAGAAATAGGAGTCATACCAGGGTAATGATGCTACATTTATATGTATATATACATATATACATACATATACATATATTTTAAATTTCTTGTAATCCTAATTCCCAAAGATGATAAAGGTAGGAAATTTGGCCTGTATAAAATGCTTAAGTCAGGAAGATGAATTCCTCATAAATTGGATTAATGCTTTACACAAGAGCTAACTTGCCATTTTCACCACTTGAAGACAAAGAAATAAGGCTGCTGGCCAGTATAGGAAAAGAATTGTCATCAAAAAATGACCAACTCAGTTCTTTGATGTTGGGCACAGAATTTTCCAGAAGTATGAGGAATCTATGGAATTTAAAAAGAAGTGATATGAAGACTAAGATAAATTAAAAGTATAAGAAAGTCTAAAAATTATGACATGAATCCTTATGTATTTATTTCTTGGAAAAGCATAGCATAGGAGATAGCAATAATTTGTCATCAATGCTCAGGATGGGATTATGTGAAGTTGTATTTAAGTGAGGATTGGTTTTATAAATGTGGCAAATAAATTGCTATTTTAGTTCTGCAAGATTTGGATGGAGACTGAAATTTAAAGTTTTCAAATTCAAAAGATAGAACTTATTTCACACCTTCAGTATTCATCATGAAAAACAATCAGAAGGTAAATCTTCTGGGAATAAAATCACATAATGAATTCTAAATCCTAATAGAAATTATTATTGGATTGTAAACTATTTTGGATTTACCATGCACTGTTCCCCTTCCTATAGTGTGGATAATTAAAACTTAACTGTGTAGCGTTTTCTTGATATTTATGGATTATTATTATACCAATGATGGTGTGATTGATATAGTCTAACCACTAATAATTTTTCGAAGTTAGGGCAGTGATTTAATGAGTAAAGTACTGGAGGATTAAGGTTTAAATGGATTTATGAGTTTTGTCTTCATAATCACAAACGTATTCCAGAAAAACTAAGTGATAGTGACTAAGCAAAGATAACATTTATTTTTATCTACAGAAATCATGAAACACAGAGGACTTAGTAGGAATTTCATATTTATCTGATTGGAGATTTAAGTTACTGGAGATTAAGAGAAATGAAAGGACAATTGAACCAGCACTTGTATGGATACGCTGCTAAATCACATTGCATATGTTCCCAGATTGTGAGTCTGACAGGAGAAAATTTAGGTTTTGACCAATCACCCTCGGAGAATTTGTGAGTGTAGTGAGGTGACATATAAGTCCCAAATTCTTCTGCATTATTTTCTCTGCTTCAGAGGATCTAGGGTTCTTGACCTCTACAGGAATTGAGTTCTTAGGTTTTTTTAACTCAGGCTAGAAATTTAAGTTGCATCCTTTAAATATTAATTTTTCAAATAAAAATAAAGCTCACAAATTTGTTAGTTTGATTTATATTAATAGGGTCATGTTGTATTTTGAGGAAAGAAATTGCATGCTTGAAGGTGTAAATTTGTTCTTTCTCTTTGTAGCTTCTTAGGATATTGTAATATTCAGGGATAGGACTAGTATATTATTTGACTTGCTTCTTTTCCTATTCTCAATATAAGATTACTGTTTTTTCACTCCAGAGTTGGCACATTCAAAAAAGTTGTCTGCTGCTACTGCTGTTTTTTACAGACCCTCCCTGTTCTTTCTTCTCTATCCATCTGACTTATTTCCTTAGTAACCCTTAGTGGCTCTATGGTACTTGGAAACATATAGAAACTTCAAGAAAACTTTGTTAAGGAGGTTCTTGTTGTAAAATATTATTTCTTCCTTTTTTTTTTTTTTTTTTTTGGTTTTTTTTTGGGCCACACCCTGTGACGCTCAGGGGTTACCTCCTGGCTATGTGCTCAGAAGTTGCTCCTGGCTTCTTGGGGGGACCATATGGGACGCCGGGGGATCGAACCGCGGTCCGTCCTAGGCTAGCGCAGGCAAGGCAGGCACCTTACCTCCAGCGCCACCGCCCGGCCCTTATTTCTTCCTTTTGAGAGTCTGATACTTATCCTTTTGTCAAATTGATTTTTTTTTATAAGTAAGTTTGACTTACAAAGCAAAATGCACTATGATTTACCAAGTTAGTCATTGTTGGATGTCAGGTATACTTATCCCTGGTAAGTGCCCTAGGGAAGGCAGGAATTTTATAAAAATATATGTTGCAGGGGCCAGAGTGAAAACATAGTGGGTAGGGCATTTGCCTTGCATGGGGCAAACCCAGGTCCGATCCCTGGCATCCCATTTGGTACCCTAAATCTTCCAGGAATGATTCCTAAGTGCAGAGCCAAAGTAAACCAGTGAGTTCTGCCAGGTGTTGGCCCTAAAATCAAAACCAAAACAAGCCAAAACAAAAAAGTTTCTAAGTTCCAGTTGAGAATGGGCAGTGAAGTTCCTGTCAGTTTGACTAAGTAATTTAACAAATTGCAGCAGAACCCACTTTTTTGCACAGCCTGGGATTAATTCCTGCCTCTTGAGTTTTGAGGAGCTGTGATTCTCAGACTAAGGTGAAATTATGTTCATCTTAGGAAAAGGAGATGTCAGTATCCACAGTTCACTTGAGTCCAGGCCCTTGCCTGTTCCTCAGAAAATAATTTGAGAAGACAAGCAATACAGCAAAGGCAATATTTTGGGAGAATAAAATGTATTCAATGGAGAATATATTAATATAATGCAAAAGAAAATGAGTATGTACCCAAGGTAGAGATGTCGACATTTCCAAAAAGCAGTGCCCTAAGCTGCTTTGCTAGTTTGACTCTCTATATAGTTTCTTTTCTAAGCTATCTCAGCTTGGACCAAGGGTCACTGTGAGAGAAGTGGCAAAAGGAAAAGGACATTTAACTTGGGTGTTCTCTACATTCTCTCAGTCTTAAGCAGGCATTGCTCCTGCTTGTGAATTATGCTATTCATTCTGAGCTGACAGCAACATGTCTCTCTCTTTTTTATCCAGATTAATTCTTGTCTTTTCCACAAAACATTTCTTGGTTTTATAGCCTCCTGAAATTTATTGCCCAGTCCCTGGTCCCTTCCACCATTTCTGACTTGCTACCTTTTATCAAGTGACTCTGTTCTATCAAAGAATAAACCTCTTTTAACACACTAGATTTCATCCCCTTTCCACTCCCACAGCATTTTCACTCAATTTCCTCCTCATTTCTGCTGAAATAATAACAAAAGGGAAATCATCACATTTCCCTTTTTCCTGAGCCATTCTCATAATAACAAAAAAAATGCTGTAATAGCTCCCACTATCATCAAACAACAAAACAAACTTCAAGACTTCATGCTCACTGTCTTCAATCCCTCCTCCCCTCGATTTGATTCCTTCTCATTTCCTGGAAAATACTTCTTCTGTCTAGTGAAGTGTGATTTCTGTGCCACTAAGTTCAGCGCTCCATTCTCATCGGAAGTGGCCTGTCAACAGAACTCCATGAACCCTGTTCTCAATTTCCCTTGCAATGCAGTCTTTATTTTCTTCCGAGAATCTATACTTTTTTTATTTTCCCTCCAGTTTCTTTTGTCTCCTTTGCAGATACCTCTCTATCTGAAAGGTGTGGGGATTTAGGCCTTCATTGTTTTCTGAACCTGCAATTATTGACTCAAGATCTTAATCAGTTTCTGGACTTTAAATATCCATTTATATACTGATCATTTCTCTTCCAGAGACAAGACTAGAATCAGTTCTGCACCTAGGGGCCACAATTAGTTTTCTCTTCATAGCCTCTTATATGTTTAAGTATTTCATTAAGATCTAGGCAAAAGAACGAAGTGGCAAATACCATGCTTTGGGCCTACCCTGTAAATGTTTATCTTCCATTTCTTTTTTTTTTTTTTAATAATTTTTATTGTGACTAATGTGAATTACAAGTCTTTCACATTTATATTCAAGGTACATAGTGACAGTGAATTAGGGCCATTCCCATCACCAGTGTTGTCCTCCCTTCACCCCTGTTCCCAGCAGGCATCCCATACTTCTGTTTGTCCCCTAGACTGATAGTGTAACATGCCCCCTTTGTGTATCCACATCTGCTGGCTGGACACAGATGATTCAAGGACTGAAGTCATGAAAGTACGGAGCATGGATATCTAAATACTAGGATGAAAGTCTGTTTATCAAGTAGACTTAGTTTAAACTTGCATAGAGTATTAGAACATTAGTTTGACCTGCCATTGTGTTAGGTCACTGAAGGTTTTCAATTTGGCAGAATAGTATTGCAATAGGTCTTGCCATAGGAAAATCTAAACTATGTGGTGATTTTGAGCGGTGTGTTGGCATTTAGAGCAAGAGCTTTGAGAAGTAGAAATGATGGTCTTCTTATAATGAGAAAGAGACATCTGGCTAAAACATTTATTGTGATAATCTGAGAGGTAGACTTGTAGCTGGAGAAGAGACAAAGTATGAGAGTGTACGTTGGTTACTATGGTGACCACCAGAAAGTCCATTAGTTTGTAAAAATATAAGCCATTGAAAGAGCCCAGAAATCAGTTGGAAGAGTCGGCTACTACTTCGAGATCACAGATGGTAAGTCATAAGTTTAAACTAGGCATCGAGGACCCTAGGTTCCTTTTGCCTGACTACTGAGTTTTATAGCAAAGATCAGATTAAGATATAACTTTCCTTCCCAAGTCTATTTTCCCAGCTAGTTCCAACTTGTCTATATTTACTAGAAACAGAAGCAAGAGGCAAAGAAGTCAAGTCATAGGTCATCATCAACTTGAGAAATACAGTCAGGAAAGAGCTTTTGGTATAATATCTGACAAGGATTATGACAGATAGCAAATACACTTGCAGCCTGCTAAGATCTTAGGAAATTGTATTGCCAATAACTGTAAGCCTAGACTAAAAGTCTCTGATTATTCAAGCATTACCACAATGTTCAGTGCCTCAAAAACTTACAAACATAAAATGGGCTGAGAAAGTTAGCAGTCTTATAGAAGGACACTGCCCACTTCACCTGTTTAGATCGCCATCGAGAATAGTAAAGAAGGAAATTAGTTTTTCTGTGAATAGAAACAAAATCATAAAGGAATTGTCTCACCTCCAAGGAAAAGTGTTTTTTTTTTTTTTGTATCCACCCAGGAGTCTTTCAGTGGCTCCATCCTTTATCCTAGATTCCTACGCACTTTTTTCTTTCTTAGTGAATAGTTTTACTGTATATATACTGTATCCTTGGATATGTGTAGATTTGAAATGAACCCAGGGACTGCATGAAACTTGCATCCTTAGGGTAAGAGTATGATGTACATGCAGAAAATGGGGGAAAAAGGGTGTTTGGAATTTAGGAAGATTGTCTGCCACAGACATCATCTAGTTGTTCCCTAAATTAATGCTTGTTTCTTCCTGAGACTATTGACTCCTGTCTGAGCATTCCTTCTAGTCATATGTGACTCTATAAAAGACATATTCTGCATTATTACCTGGAATGTCCCTTGGGAACATCTCTCATCTAATAGCTCCTCCTTATAGGTCTAATTGAATGAAGAAGACTCAAAAGCAAAGCCAGATGGAAGAAGTCTGACTCCTTGAATATCCATAAAAAGATCAATTTAATCAAAAAAAATATATATATACTGGGTTTCACAGGGGAGAAACAGACTCCTCTTAAGTTAATAAAATTTGTGGGTTTGTCATAAATTGTTATTATTTTAACTACTATAACCTTATAAATTGCATATGGAGCTCAATCCTCTTTGTCTTTCCAAACCCTATACAGTCTTTTCTGATACTTCCAATGGATGTGTAATAGACATTTCTAGGTCAGTATTTCTCAATATGTTATTCAAAACTCTATTCTTCCACTTCAACACAACTGGGCCCATTTTGACTTTATATCATGCATTATAATCCTATTTTACTTGTCATAGAGGCCTCAAGGCAGAAGCTTTCTATTTTTATTTTATACACTACCTCTAATTCATTCATTAGTTAATTCACAATTAACTAATATGTTATTAGTTTCAAGATATGCTGAGAACCTGTCTACTTCTCACTGTCCTCTGTGAGACTGTTCATCTAGCTGCAGAAGACTGTACTTTGTCACCTGGATTATTTTAGTATCTCCTGTTTGGTCTTTGCATTGTCTTTTTCTTTTTGTGTTAAAGTTTTGTCTTTTGTGTTGACCATATTTGTTTCTGTGCTCCACACTAAGCATGCCAAGAGTTATTCTATTCAGGGTTCTTGCATTTGTTCTCTCTATCTGGTATCTGATTATATCTATAAAGCTGACTTCCAAGTTTTCATTTGATGTGCACTCTGAAGCCATCTTATAAATGACTTATTTATAACAGGCCCTCAATAATAATTTTAGGATTGGAGAGAGACTACAGGGTAAAAGAATTTGCCTTTTATGTAATTAGCCTGGTTTAATTCATAGCACCACATGATAGATTCACCTAACACAATGCTGGCAGTAGATGTGGATCAGTGCTGGTTATCTTTTCCTTCAAAGCATTGTTAAATTAATGAATGCATAGATAACCTATTTCCATTCTTCTGGAAGTTTTTAGATCTTCTAATATTCTAAGATTTCCAGTGATGTGCCTTAGTGTGGTTATTCTAGAGTATTCGAGAATTTCTAGAATAGTAGTTTAGCAATTCTAGCGTAAGTAATTTCTTTCTTTCCTATCTAAGATGTGTGTGTGTGTGTGTGTGTGTGTACGCTTGAGAAAATGGGGGATGGATAGGGAGTGAGAGTTACCAGAACTCTATGATCCATGGAGAATTTATTTGGAATGGAATCATACAAGGCTATTCCTGAGACTGTGTGTGGAGTGCTTTGGGGCCATGCAATGTGCAGGCGATGGAACCCAGCCTGAAAGACAGGAATCTTTTATTTCTTAATAATAAGAAATATTAATAAATTAATAAATATTTGTTTAAGCACTATGATTACAAGCATGATTGTAGTTGGGTTTCAGTCATAACAGAATAGCCCTCCCTTTCCCAGTGCAACATTCCCATCATCAATGCCCTCACTCCCCCACCTATATTTATGACAGGCATTCTACATCTCTCATTCTTTAACATTGTAACGCTAGTTGTTTGTGTAGTCATTCTATTAATTCATCTCTTTTTCTTCCATGAGTTTCCTTATTTCTAATTCCATATGAACCTCTGATGGGAATATTAGAATTTCTGTCTTCCAAAGCTTCAGAACTTAAAATCTGATCTTCAGCTGAGGAAAGAAATGCAGGCAATTATATGCTATTATCAGTTAATCACAAATAAACTCCTCTATACAAACTTAAAAAAATTATTTAAAGCATTCTGATTTGCAAAGTTATTGACAGTTGAGTTCTAGACATACAATGTTTAACTATCAATCCCATCACCAGTTTCAATCTTCCTCCACTAATGTTTCCAGAGTCCGTCCATCCCACACATCAGTCTGCCATCATAACAGGCTTTTTTAAAAATGTTTTTTATATCTTTATTTAAACACTTTGATTACAAACACGGTTGTAGTTGAGTTTCAGTCATATAAAGAACACCCCCCTTTAGCAGTGCAACATTCTCATCACCAATGCCCCAAACCCCCACCTCCCTACCCCCCAATACCAGGCTTTTTTTTTAAGTTAAAACAAATTTTATTCAGAGGTATTAATGTGCTCAAGGGATAATACAGGCTTCTCCAAAGGAGAGAAACCTGCTACACATCCCAAAAGTAAAGTGTAAGGTACACATCTCAGGAGGGGAGATGTGGCCAACATGTCATTGGGTACAATGTACCCAAGCAACACATGTATAACAAGCACCTTTTTCAACTTGGTTATTAATGTTTGAACCTCATTCATTTTAGTGTTGTTGAGTCCGTGGTTTGCAATTTAGTTCTGTAAGTAACAGTTCTAATGTACCTGAATCTTCTTGACCCCAGAATTTGTTATTTTATATCTCTCTTTCCCTCCACTTTATTTCCTTCTCACTATATTCTGGTGCAAAGACTGTCATAAGAAACCCCCATTTAAACTATTACATTTCATCATGCAGTTACTCTAAATACTACATAGAAGTATACCATCCTGTATTTATCCTTTTTTTGGTTACTTCATTTAACATGATATCTTCCAGTTTCATCCATGTTGCAGTGAACTACATTAATACATAATTCCTTATAGTTATGTAGTATAGCATTGTGTATATGTACCACATGTTCATGATCCACTCATCTGTTGTTGGACATTGAGGTTGATTCCACCTCTTAGCTATTGTACTGATTGCTATGATGAACAGTGCTCTATACAAACTTTGGAACTATCTTTCCATTTTCAGCCCAATAATTTTGGTGTGGTAAAAATATTTTCTCTCCAATTACTTAATGTGTTGTGGAATAGAATTTTTTTCCCTTGTACTTCTGACTACTCCTACAACCATTGCAAGGGTATGTTTTTTTTCACTTCATCTAAATTGGTGACACTTGTCCATCTTTTAAAAGTTCTCAAAGCTATGCTGATGTCTCTCATTTGTTTGTACTTATTTTATAATCTTTGTGCATTTACACATTAATTTTTAAAAATATTTTGAAGAAAATGCTATTTGCACATACACATTTTATTTTTCATAAAATAATTTCTTTGTTTAAACACTATAATTACAAACATAATTGTAGTTGGGTTTCAGACATAACAAGAACACCCCACTTTACCATGAAATTTTCCCATCAACAATGCCCCCATTTCTTCCCTCTCCACTCTCTATTTGAGACATGTCCTGGCCTGCAGAACAGGTTATTCGTGGGTGTAGAGGGGTCCCAGCCTGAAAAGAGAATGGGGGTAAAGAAGAAAAGGAGACCAAGTAAAAGTATCTTATAAAGGTCCCTCTTTATTCATCGGTACAGGCTCTTTGTAAGCATGATTATACAGGGGGTGGAGAGAAAGCAGGTTGGAACAGCCTGCATTAGAGAGGTCATCTTGTGAGTAATCTTTACATGCCATCTTTACATAAGGAGCACAGGAACATCTCAAGGTTAGTGGTTTCAAGGATGTCACAAGCTTCCTGGAATGTTTGACTGATAGGAAACTGTGTTATTTCTTTGGGCTCTGGGACTAGCCAATGCCTTAGGTTACGTACTCCAGCCACACAAGACTAGTTTGTCCTGCAGAATTACATATTAGCGTTTGGTCTCTGGCGTGTCCCCCTTCTGTGTGTAAAAGAAAAGGTGGATGGAGAGCCTGTCTTAGGCTACCCTATGGGCTTCCAGGGCCAGCACTCAAAACAAGGAAATAATTTTGTTCTGCCCAATTATTAATTATATGCAGGAGTGTGACTCTGACTCTTGGCACCGAGCTATTCCCATCTTTGGTAGCTCCACAGCCGGGACCACAAGGATGGTCTGATTAGTTTTTTTTTTTTAAATATATTTTTTATTTAAGTAACATGATCATATTTGGGTTACAGTCATAACCAGAACACCCCCCCCTTCACCAGTGCAACATTACCCCCTCCCCCCCTTCCCATCCCCTGCCTGTATTCGAGACAGGCATTCTACTACAGTAATTTTTTTTAAGTTCAGTAAGTTGTATTTTTTTCCTTAAAAGATAAGAATAAAAAAAATATAGTAAAGGTGTGATAGTGGCGATCACCAATGTTTGCATAGGTCCAGAAAAATGGAAAAAAAATCCTTGACCTGATTACAAAAAGGCCTCACCCCAGAAGTTTATTGGCATAAGACAGACTCTGGGTTCCAGGTATACCAGTGTATCCAACTCCAGTCATTCTCAAGATCCTGGTGAAACTTGTTCACACTTTAGCTATTGTTGGTATCAGATTCTTATATTTAAAGACTCTGGATTCTGTGCATTTCTTTCATCTATGTCAGGCTGATGTGGAGCATCCTCTAGTTTCAGCATATCATCATTAAATGCAGAATGCTCTGCCCTGCATGCAGACTGTTGCTGAATTACCTGGGTGTTGGGAGTACTCTTTGGAGTAAGTCAATGCCAAAGCAGTGGTAGGTCTTCTCTGGTAGAGGCTTGGATCCTGGGAATGTTAAAGACAATTGTGGTTGTTTCCATAGATGGTTTCCATTGTTCAGGTGTGTGTGGGCGATGCCCATTCTTCTGAGGCCTGAGCCAAATCATTATGCCAATGTTCAGGGTAGAAGGCCTAATCACATTACCAAATTTGTGTTCCCATTTCTATTAGATAAGAACTTGTTTGCATATGTATTATTTTCCCATTTTAATGTGCCTATGCAAAAGAGAAGCAATGCCACAAGATATTGTTGGTGCATCTGGGGGCCGAAGAATAAAGTCCAACATTTCCCGTAACTTGGTATAAACGTGAAATCTATACAGAGTTACTCTTATACCAGTATTGCTTATAAAACACTGATTAGCTTTTCAAGCTGCAGGGTATCCTGTGGAAGTGGTCCTCATGGCTTAAAAGCCCAACAGAAATGGGGTCAATAAAGTCAGCGTCCAGAGGCTCTGACACCTCCAGACGTTGGATATGGACAGCTATTGTCTTTTTGGTGGCAGAGTCAACCTGAGTTTTAACAAAATCTGTTAATTTACAAAATTCCCAAGGGCCAAAAGAAATAAGCAACAAAAATTCTATGAAAGGTCCCAGTAAAGTAGATATCCAACAGAGTGGATAGCCACAGGGAGGTGGAAAACCAATTTTGGTACCAGGACTTACTCTGTTCCCTTTGCCTCTTTCTCTTTCCTCTAGGCTTTGCTGTACCCTGTTAATGCTGTCATCAGCCAATCCTAATTTATCTTTAAAAAAACAACATACTTTCTTGAGGGCGGTACATAATCCCCCCTCTTTCAGAAAGACAAAGTCTAATTCCCTTTTATTCTGGAGGACTACCTCCGCAAGGGAGGCCACTGTTTTTTAAGATATATTAAACCTTTTTGTAATTCCTGAACATCTCAGAAAAATGGAGAAAATGGAAAAAAATCCTTGACCTGATTACAAAAAGGCCTCACCCCAGAAGTTTATTGGCATAAGACAGACTCTGGGTTCCAGGTATACCAGTGTATCCAACTCCAGTCATTCTCAAGATCCTGGTGAAACTTGTTCACACTTTAGCTATTGTTGGTATCAGACTCTTATATTTAAAGACTCTGGATTCTGTGCATTTCTTTCATCGATGTCAGGCTGATGTGGAGCATCCTCAGCATATCATCATTAAATGCAGAGCGTTCTGCCCTGCATGCAGACTGTTGCTGAATCGCCTGGGTGTTGGGAGTACTCTTTGGAGTAAGACAATGCCAAAGCAGTGGTAGGCATAGTATCAAATCCAGCATTCCCTTTAGGCAGAGTCAGTCAGAAACAGGTTAGGCGGGAATGGTGGGTTGAAGGACTGGAATGGTGGGTGATGCAGGGGTGGCAGGTGGATGAAGACATGACTGCGGGAGGTTTATAAGGAAAAGGCTTTGCAGGAAGCAAAATGGTTACTTGCAAGGTTCTTTTTACAATAAAATTTTCCATAAATTTAATTCTTCATATAAAAAAATAGTTTACTTAGTCTTCTGGCCTTGGTTTACAGGCAGAAGACACCAGCAATTTACATTACACAAATTATTTCTGAACACCAGGGGAATGCTTACTGACTTCTGTCAGACTTTAGACTTCAAAGAATTTTGTAATTAACAATCGCCAATTTTCCAAAAACTTTTACAATTAATGATTCTTCTTAAACTTCTTAGTTATTTTCTTACACCTTGATGCGTCTCTCTCTAGCCACACGTCTATATTTTTCTGGCCTTAACTAACACATGGCAGGAAAGTTGGGTGATTGTAAAGTCCAGAAATTCTCCAGAGAAAATTTATCCCGATGGCCATTGAGAAATCTGGGGTTTACGATCCCCTACACCCTCTGCCATGTTCCCAGAAGGACAAAGCCAGCGTAACACATAATTTTTAACACATGATCTTTAGTTGCAGGATGCCACAGTCTGTCAGCTGCTAAATTACCAGACTGACCAAGTTGTGAAAAAAAATTAATTGAAATCTCAAAAATGGATAAAGCTTTGAAAAATGTATTTTATCATGAAATGTAGTAGAGATATCAAATAAACAGACAACACAAGATAACACTAAACACAACTTTTCACATTAGTGGCCACATCATTCAATACAACACACACATGAACAGACAAAAAGATCGATCCAAAACTTACATTAGAAAAATTGACCTGGCTAAAATTGGACAAACGCTTTTAAATATTTAGCCGGCACGTTTGTAAGAAAATATTTTTGTAGAAAACCTTTTTCACCTTTTAGAAGTACTTAACGTAAATGGAGTGAAGCTTTGCTGAAAATAAAAGATTTAATGTTTAATTTTAGCACAAAACATTTTCAAAACAATTCTAATTTGAAGTTTAAAACATTAAGTAAAATAGTTAATAAGCAGTTTAAAATGTTTAAGTAAAATGGTTAATGAGCACTGTAGAAGGAGTCTCCACTCTGAAGTATGATATCATCTGCTGTAAATAAACAATTTCCTTTAAATTAGTTTCACAGTAGAACAGTAAGACAGCTGCAATAAAGTGTTAAAATTTTAATGATTAAACACAAGAACATAAACTATGACTATTAAAGGTATGAAAAACTGACTTTAAAAAACAAACAACTGTTCCTACTTTTGAAGACTTCAAGTGAATAATTTGTAAAAAATATTATATACCAAATTAAAAAATATTTAGATCATTATAAAATATAGTTAAAGACACTTGATGCATTTCCACACCTACAGCTTAAGACCAAAATTATATTTGATACTTGTCAACCTGATTATAAAATTTAGTTACTTTTATAATATTAATTAACAATATTATTTTAAAAAGGCTAACCACAACATTTTCATATACTTTTAAGATCAAAATAATTTTCTAATAAAAATATAAAAGATTTAAATTTTAACATTTTTGTTCTGTTCGAATTTTAAAACACCAAAAGATTTCTTTTACTAATAATTTGTTATTACAAGTGATAGAGTTGTTATCTTGCTCTAGAATTCCTGAGAGGCATAAACAAAGAAAGTTTAGTGCCCTTATCTCCCTGTTCTTCTTTTTCCCTAGAGAATTTTTTAACCCTTAAAGACCTGAATTTAGAAGGTTTTCTAATTTCCAATATTTTAATAATTACTTCACACCACCCAATGCACAAAGCTTAATTACACAAATGCTTTTAAAAAAGGCACACTCATGCCACATAATTTAATTCACAAACAAATCTGACAATAATTCTTATTATAAATTCCACATAAACAGAGTTGCTTATTTTTTTTATACCTCCACCGCTATCTGCCATCTTTAGCAGAGTGATCAAACTTGTGACTACAAAAACACACACAGACTATTTCTGCTGAACTTAAGCCAAATTTTACCAACTTTAAGGGGGAGGTGATATTCTCTCCAAAATTTTTCTCTGTATTTTGACTACATAGAAACTTACTGTCTCCAATACAGGTATAGAATATGCCACATATACTCTACCTCTGCATAGATTAAAGGGTTCATTATGACATATTTAAACACTTTTAAAACCTCATAATTGTACCAACTGTGCAGAAGTGTGATCAGTGGATATTATGGTGACCACATCATTAATTATATAGGCAGCATGTTCATTAGAAGACCCATTCATAAATATGACATATTAATAGGAGAAGATTGTATTATAATGGGAAAAATACAAACATGCGTCTTTTTAAAAAACTGTATAAACTTATTTGCTGGATAATGAATATCAATTTTTTCCTTAAAGGAGGTACATGCCAAAGGCCAGTTATTTGTATTTTGAATCAGCCAATTAATATCCTGTTTTATTATAAGGTTGAATAAAATAATTAGGCTTCTTTCCAAAATATTTTTTGCAAAATTCATTACCTGTGCTACATATATTTGACAAAGTGTAGGGCTGTTTGCCATACCTTGAGGCAGAACCTTCCATTGATAACGTGGGGAGGGACCAGCACAGTTAATCACCATGAGGCAAAGATTGCTTTATAATCAGCAGGATGTAAAGGAATGGAAAAAAAAAAGCAATCTTTTAAATAAATAACTACTTTAAAAAATCCTACATGGATGGCAACAGGGGAGGGAAGTCCAGGTTGCAAAGCACCCATGGGGATCATGGTTTTATTAATTGCTTTAAGATTATGCAAGAGAGGCCACTTTCCAGATTTCTTTTGAATAACAAAAATTGGGGTAATTCAAGGTGAATTGGAAGGCTTCAAGTGGGAGTGGCAGGGCCTGAGCTAAACGCTGACCAGGCAAAATGTATTAGGTGGTAGGGGTTTAAAAATGCCAGTGGATATTATTTACACACTGTCTTCAGGTTTTAATATTATTGCGGTGGAGGCACACAGGTCCAGTCTGGCACTTCCTGGAGTTGCTCAAACAAGAGATGAGACTGTGGGGAGACCTGCTGGCTGTCCCCTGAGGCCGGCAGGAAGGAGGTTGAAAGAGGGGTCCGGGGCTGTCCCCTTCTCCCGTTTCCCTGAAGGGGAAGCAGAGGTTTTCCAGCTTCATCCGTTTTAGAACGGCAAGTATTGGCCCAATGTTGTTCGTGCCTGCAGCAGGGGCAGACCGAGGCCCATACTGGGGACTGAGCAGCCTGCGAGGTTGGAGGGCGGTTTCTTCCTCTCTGGTATAGGCAAGCAAAATGTCCCGTTTTTCCACAGTTGAAGCAGGTTTTGCCACTAGGATGATTAAGGGCAGTACCGACAGCCATATGAAAGGCTTGATACATTTTATGCATACTGGGGTTGGCCTCACTACACATCCGAATCATGTCATTTAAAGACTTATCTCTTAGCTTTCCCTGAAGAATGGCATGGCAGGTGGAATTAGCGTTCTCATAAGCTAGTTGCTTGATAATCTTATTGTCTGGGTTATCACCTCCAAGAGCCCTTTCAGCCGCTTCTAGTAGGAAGCTGATAAATTTGCTGTAATCTTCTTGGGTACCTTGGGTGACCTGAGCAATAGGAGTGGCTGCAGACCCCTTGAAGGGAAGCGCTTTTCATGCTTCCAGCGCAGCAGTAGCCGTCTGGGTCCAGGAGCCAGGGGATAGGCACTGCTGTCTAGCTTCTGTCTGGCAAAACTACCCTGTCCAGCTAGCTGTTCATAAATCTGATCTGGGGGTTTGGTCCTGCATCTCTATTAGTCATGTTCCAACAGTGGTCCAAAAAGTCTGCTTGCCAGGTAAGGAACTGGGCTCGAAGGAGCACAGCCTAAGTGATCTTAAACCATTCACAAGGCAAGAGTTTACCACTCTCCTGAAGGGCATCCAAAATGGATTGAGTATAGGGAGCATGAGGACCATAGTTTTAACAGCATTAAAGAGATAATGAAGAGTCTTATGATTAAGCTTCTAATACTTGCTGATAATCTGCTGAATAGGGCGTTTGGGAAGAGGGAGTCCCTCATCCGGCTCATTTGGCTCAGCTGCAGCATACTCAATAGCAGTGTCAGAGGCTGCCACAGCGGCCTGGCTGGGGGCCCTGGGGGCACCACAGGCACGGGGGAGCTGACACCATGGACCGGGTTAGCATAGGTCTAATTAGGGAATCCTCCTTGTTTGAATCGACCAGACTGGGTGCACAGAACTGAGGTTTGGAGGGATAAGGTGGTGGCAGGGCCGAAGCTACAGCATGTGGCCATTGATATATGGCAGCCTCATCCTCTAAAGTCTGGATATATAGAGGGTTTAGGGGTTCCTCCGACTCCTTCCCGCTGGAAGGGTCCTTGGTGAGGACAGGATGGGGCCAGATGAGGAAGAAATAGATTTTCTGGGGGAAGTTTCAGAAACAATGGAAAGAGAAGACAGGAGTCGAGGATTAGCTTGACAGGAGCAGTTTATCTTAGCAAGAGAAGCTTCAGAAGCTACCTGAGAAAGAGGGCGCAAGCAATGTTCAGCTACAGATAACAATTGTTTTCTATGGAGGTCAGTCTGAGTCTTATCAACAATATCACATATCAAACCCCAATAGGTAAACATGGTTATTTGTAACATCCTTCTGGCCTTTCTCCATTAGAATGATATTTCTCGACCCACTTTTTGCAATTTTGAAGGATGAATTTCTGGTCCAGTTATGATAAATTATGGGCACTTGTTATGAACAAAGAGAAAATAATTTCCTTTCTCTAAACCCTAACACTTCTTTCCCTGAGAGATGCCTTCAGTTTCTTGACAAAGGCAGCCTTAGACAAATGTTGACCCATTCTGATGGGACAGAAATATAAATGTGCACGAATTTGCCCATGCCAACCTGCTGGGGTTTTGCGCAGATTTTCCTATCTGTCCATGCGGCCCTGATGGGGTTTTACTGGTGTCTTACGATCAGGTCCTCGAGGTCCGTCCAGTTCCGTCCGACTGGGGGTCCGTACTCTATGTCCACGTTGGGGCACCACTTGTCCTGGCCCGCAGGACAGGTTATTCGCAGGTGTAGAGGGGTCCCAGCCTGAAAAGAAAATGGAGGTAAAGAAGAAAAGGAGACCAAGTAAAAGTGTCTTATCAAGGTCCCACTTTATTCATCGGTACAGGTTCTTTATAAGCACAATTATACAGGGAGTGGAGAGAAAGCAGGATGGAACAGCCTGAATTAGAGAGGTCATCTTGTGAGTAATCTTTACATGCCATCTTTACATAAGGAGCACAGGAACATCTCAAGGTTAGTGAAGTTTCAAGGATGTCACAAGCTTCCTGGAATGTTTGACTGATAGAAAACTGTGTTATTTCTTTGGGCTCTGGGGCTAGCCAGTGCCTTAGGTTACGTACTCCGGCCACACAAGACTAGTTTGTCCTGCAGAATTCCATATTAGGCTTTGGTCTCTGGCAGAGACAGGCTTTAATACCCTCACTAACATTGTTAGGATAGTTCTCAATGTAGTTATTTCTCTAACTACACTCACCATTCATTTTTATTACCATACTTTCTTTTCTTTTTCCTTTTATTAATATCTTTTTTTTTTTTTTTTGGTTTTTGGGTCTCACCCGGTCCTGCTCAGGGATTACTCCTGGCTCCATGCTCAGAAATTGCTCCTGGCAAGCACGGGGGACCATATGGGATGCCGGGATTCGAACTGAAGACCTTCTGCATGAAAGGCAAATGCCTTACGTCCGTGCTATCTCTCCGGCCCCTTATTAATATCTTTATTTAAAGACCTTGATTATATATATGATTGTAATTGGATTTCAGTCATGTAAATAATACTCCCTTTTACCAGTGCAACATTCCCATCACCAATGTCCCAAATCTCCCTCCTCTCCAATCCCCTCCGCCTATACTCAAGATAGGCTTTCTACTTCACTTATTCATTCACATTGTTATGATAATTCTCAGTGTAGTTATTTTTCTAACTGCACTCACCACTCTTTTTGGTGATCTTTATGTCGTGAGCTGGACCTTCCAGCCCTCATCTCTTTTGTCTCAGAATTATTTCAAAAATATTTTTTATTTTTCTTAAAAATCATAGATGAGGGAGACTATTCTGTGTCTATCTCTCTCCCTAACTTATTTCACTCAGCATAATAGATTCCATGTACATCCATGTATAGGAAAATTTCATGACTTCATCTCTCCTGACAGCTGCATAATATTCCATTGTGTATATGTACCATAGTTTCTTTAGCCATTCATCTGTTGAAGGGCATCTTGTTTTTTTTCTGAGTCTGGCTTTTGTAAATAGCACTGCAATGAATATAGGTGTGAGGAAGAGATTTTTGTATTGAATCTTTGTGTTCCTAGGGTATATCCCTAGGAGTGGTATAGCTGGATCATATGGGAGCTCAATTTCCAATTTTTGGAGGAATCTCCATATTGTTTTCCATAAACATTTCCATAAACATTCCCACCAGCAGTGAATAAGAGCTCCTTTCTCTGGCAGCCGCTACCACAGGAACAAGTGTGATCGAAGGGGAACCATGCTGTCTGACAGAAAGAGTGGGAGAGAAATTAACCAGGCACTACCATTTCTGGCAGCCAATCAGCCATTATGGGGTGGGGACAGGTGCAATTGAATGGGAACCACATGGTCTGACAGGTAGAGAAAGAGGGTGAAATTGACCAGGCCTGACCAGCGGAGCTGCAGCAGTTACTCTGCCATTGTAGGGGCAGTAACAAGGTGTATCAGATTTGAACCACGAGGTCTTACAGGTGTGTGTGTGTGTGTGTGTGTGTGTGTGTGTGTGTGTGGAAATTGACAGAAGCCTGGACCTCCACCATACCTCCTGACAGGTAAAGGGAGAGGAGAAATCTTGCTTTGGTTGGACAAGGCATAGGGGACCTACACCTTCTGGCAGGTAAATTGATGGAGGAGTCTTGAGGGTGGGGCAAAACCTCAGCAACTTCAGTCATCATACCCACCTAGAGTTACAATCCAGGGAAGGGATTCAGCCCCACACCACAGGTAACAAAGGAGAGATGAAGTCTGAAGACAGTACACTTCAAACCAAACCACCAAATGCAAAGAAATATGGGTAAATTAAGGAAGACACTAACAACTGGGGATATGGAGAGAAATTCTTGCAAATTTTTAAGTCTACGAAAACACATGGGTCCAATAGATGAGGTTCTAAAAGCAGTAATGCAAGCCATGGCAAAAGAAATCAAGGAATCACTAGTCAGCGAGTTCGAGAAATCCATAGATAAACAAATCAACCAACTCAAAAAAGAACTTTTACAGAAGATAAGAAAATTCATACAATTGGAATTAAAGGAAATAAAAAACATCTTAGCAAGCCATAGTAGCAGAATTACACAGTTGGAGAATCACATAGAAGAACTTGAAGAAAAACAACAAACCAAAAATGACAAAGAAGCCAATAAGGAAATGAAAGGTAAAGCATTAGAAGAAAAGTTAGGTATTTAATAACAAAGAGAAAATAAATAATCTACAGATTGTAGGAATTTCAGAAGGGTAGAAAATAGGGAAAGGGGAAGAACAAGTGGTCAGAGAAATAATAGCAGTAAACTTTCCCACTCTCTGGAAAGAGGCTCCGGTGCAATCCAGGAGGTGAAAAAAGTCCCCAATAAAATAGACCCTAATAAACCAACACCAAGGCATATAGTAATCCAAATGTCAAAATCAGAAAGATGAACTCCATAAAGCAATACAGGAGAAAAATCCCCTGAAGTACAAAGGAACGAACATAAGAATCAAACCAGGTCTCCCAATTGAAACAATTCAAGCAAGAAGACAATGGAATGGCATATTTAAATGACTGAATGAAAGAAACTTCCAACCTAGAGTCACTACCCAGCAAAACTCTCATTCATATAGGAGGGAAGACTAAAAACATTCTCAGACAAAAAAGAACTTGCATTATTTGTGCAAACAAAACCAATTCTAAATGATGAAATATACAATCCAAATTCTCAGAGATGAAATACACAATCCAAACTGCCAATAGTAACAACAACAACCACCCTATACAATACAACTGCACAACAGCCCTCTCTGTCCTTAAATCTCCTTAAATGTCAATGGACCAAACTCTCACATTAAAAGACACATCATAGTAGTAGTTGGACACAACAGTAGTTGTTGGATTAGAAAAGAAAATCCAGATATCTGTTGCCTGCAAGAAACACACCTACAAGTACAGGATAGACACAGACTTAGAACAAAAGGATGCAAATCAATTATTCAAGCCAATGGAAAGCAAAAAGAAGCTGGGAAGTCATTCTTATATCAGACCCAATTGCATTCAACCTCAAGAAAGTGATCAGAGACAAAGAGGGTCACTTCTTACTGATCAGGGGAACACTAGACCAAGAAGTACTAACTCTGGTTAATATTTATGCACCAATATTTATGATCAGGGGAACACTAGACCAAGAAGTACCAATCCTGGTCAATATTTATGCAACAAATGCAGAGCCAGCAAAATATATAAGGCATTTGCTTGCAAACCTGTAGAAACATATGACAGGAAATATGATAGTAGTAGTAGATCTCAATCTCCACTATCAGCACTGGACAGATCCGCCAGACAGAAAACAAGAACTAGGGAAATGGACTTCTATAGGGTCCTCCACCCCCAGAAAGCAGAATATACATTCTTCTCAAGTGAACATGGAACCTTCTTCAGAATAGACCATGCCTTAGGATATAAATATAACTTACATAAAGTCACACATATAAGGATTATTAAAATAACACTACCAGATCACTATGCAACAGAAATTAAGATTGATGGTAAAAAGAAACTATGGCCCTTTTTCCTCTCTCCTTTCCCCTCTCCTCTCTCACCCCTCTCTTCTCTCCTCTCCCCTCTCTCCTCTTCCCTCTTTCTTCACTCCTCTCCCCTTTCCTCTCCCATCCTTTCTCCCCTTCCCCATCTTCTCTCCTCTCTCCTTCTCTCCTTCCCCCCTCCATTCTCCTCTCCCCTCTCTCCTCTCCTTACCTCTCCTCTCCTCTACCCTCCCCCTTCTTCCATCCTCTTCTCTTCTTCCATCCTCTCCCCTCTCTTTTCTCTCCTCTCCCCTCCCTCTCTCCTCTCCCACCTCACCTCTCCTCTCCTCTTCTTTCTCCCCTCTCCCGCCCTCTCCCCTCTCCTCTCAAAAAAAAAAAAAAAAAAAAAAAAGAAAGAAAAAAAGAAAAAGAAACAAACTATGGAGAAAATTCAACACCTAAAGATGAAAGAACATGCTGCTCAACAATAGCTGGATCAAAGAGGAACTCAAGAAAGAAATATAAAGATTCCTTGAGACAAATGATAATGAAGAGGCAAATTGTAAAAATCTGTGGGAAACAGCGAAAGCAGTAATTGGAGAGAAACTCATAGCAATACAGGCCTATGTCAGGAAAGAAGAAAATGATCAAATCAGCAGTTTAAAGGGACACCTTAAAAAGCTGGAAAAACAGAAACAAAAAAAACCCAAACACAACCAGAAGACAAGAAATAATAAAAACCAGAGCAGAAATAAACAACATAGAAACTAAGAAAACAATACAAAAAAAAATCAATGCGACCAGTAGTTGGTTTTTTGAAAGAATAAACAAAATAGACAAACCACTGGCAAGACTCACCAAAAAAAAAGGGGGGGGGAAACATCTAAATAAATAGGATCACAAATGAAAGGGAAGGGATTATAACAGAACCCCAAGAAATCCAACACATCATGAAGACTTATTATGAACAACTATATACTCCATCATGTTAGAGAACCCAGAAGAAACCAACAGATTTTTGGAAAAATATCATCTTCCAAGACTGGATTAGGAGGATACAGAAAGCCTAAACAGGCCAATCACATCTGAGGAAATTTATAAGTAATTAAGAAACTCCCCTAGAACAAAAGTCCAGGTGGTTTTACAGGTGAATTCTATCAAACATTCCAAGAAGAATTATTACCACGGATCCACAGGCTCTTCCAAAATATTGAAAAGATAGGAATCCTTCCTAATTTCTTTTATGAGGCTAATATCACACTCATTCCCCAAAATGACAAACACTAAGAAAGAAAACTGCAGACCAATCTCACTAATAAACATAGATGCAAAAATACTCAACAAAATCTTAGCAAACTGAATCCAGCACTACATCAGAAAAGATTATACTTTGGGGCCAGAGAGATAACATGGAGATAAAGTGTTTGCCTTTCATGCAGGAGGTCATTGGTTGAATCCCGGCATCTCATATGGTCCCCCGAGCCTGCCAGGGGCGATTTCTAAGCATGGAGCCAGGAGTAACCCCTGAGCACTGCCGGGTGTGACCCAGAAACCAAAAAAAAAAAAAAAAAAAAAAAGATTATACACAATGACCAAGTGTGTTTCATCCCAGGGATGCAAGGATGGTTCAACATATGCAAATCAATCAACATCATACACCACATCAACAACAAGATAAACAAAAATTGCATGATTATATCAGTCAATGCAGAGAAGGCATTTGACAAAATATAGCACCTATTTATGATGAAAACACTCAGAAAAATAGGACTGGAAGGAGCCTTCCTCAAGATAGTTACAGTTATCTATAAAAAGCCCACAGCCAATATTGTCCTTAATGGTGAAAAACTGAAAGCATTTCCACTAAGGTCAGGAACTAGGCAAGGCTGTACACTCTCTCTACTATTATTCAATATAGTTTTAGAAGTCCTAGCAATAGCAATCAGACAGAAGAAGGGAATCAAAGAAATCCAAATAGGGAAAGAGGAACTCAAACTATCTCTTTTTTGCAGATATGATGATATACATAGGAAACCCTAAAGAGTCCACAGTAAAACTCCTAGAAACAATTAACCAATACAGCAAAGTGGCCAGCTACAAATTCAATACACAAAAAAATTAGTGTTCCTCTATACAAATAATTAAGTAGAGGAGAAAGAGATTAAGAAAACAATCTCATTTAAAATAGTTTCAAAAAATATCAAGTATCTAGGAATCAACCTCACAAGAAAAATGAAGGACCTATACCATCAAAACACTTCAGAAAGAAATTGAAGAAAATCTGGGGGCCGGGCGGTGGCGCTAGAGGTAAGGTGCCTGCCTTGCGTGCGCTAGCCTTGGATGGACCATGGTTTGATCCCCCGGTGTCCCATATGGTCCCCCAAGCCAGGAGCGACTTCTGAGCGCATAGCCAGGATTAACCCCTGAGCATCACGGGTGTGGCCCCAAAACAAACGAAAAACAAACAAACAAACAAACAAAAAAAGAAATTGAAGAAAATCTAAGAAAATGAGAAAACATCCCATGCTTGGGGCCGGGTAGGTGGCGCTGGAGGTAAGGTGTCTGCCTTGCAAGCGCTAGCCAAGGAAGGACCGCGGTTCGATCCCCCGGCGTCCCATATGGTCCCCCCAAGCCAGGGGCGATTTCTGAGCACATAGCCAGGAGTAACCCCTGAGCGTCAAACGGGTGTGGCCCAAAAACCAAAAAAAGAAAAAACATCCCATGCTCATAGTTAGGTAGAATCAACATAATCAAAATGATGATCTTACCTAAACTTCTATATAGATTCAATGCAATCCCTATCCAAATTCAGACATTATTTTTTAAGGACTTAGAACAATCATTTATAAAATTCATCTAGAACCACAAAAGACCCAGGTCACCCAAATGCATACTGAAAAATAAGAAGCTGGGTGGCATCTCTTTACCTAACCTGAAGTTTTACCATAAAGCCATAGTGATCAAAACAGCATGGTACTAGAACAAAGACTGAGTCTCAGACCAGTGGGTTAGAACAGAATATCCTGAGATAAACCCCCAAATACAGTCAACTGATATTTGACCAAACAGCAAAGAACTTGAAATGGAACAAAGACAGTATCTTCAACAAATGGTGTTGGAACAACTGAATAACCACCTGTAAGAAGTTAAATATTGATCCATACCTCACACCTTACACAAAAGTCAACTCAAAATGGATTAAAGACCTTGAAATCAGACCCAAATATTTAAAGTTTATTGAGAAAAAATAGGCAGAACACTGCAAGACCTATATATATCAAAAAAAGCCTTTGAGGATAGAATGCCAATGGCAAGAACTTTAGTATCAAACCTAAATAAATGGGACTACATCAAACTAGAAAGTTTCTGCATGGTAAAAAGAAACCCTAGTTAATACTAGAAGACAGTTAACAGAATGGGAAAATTTTTTGCACTCAACAGGTCAGATAAAGGTCTAATATCTAGGATATACAAAGTACTCGGAAAGCTGAACACTAAAAAAATCTAATAAAGCCATAGAAAAATGGGGAGAAGAAATGAATAGACACTTCTCTGAGGAAGACTGGAAGATGGCCAACAGACACATGAAAACATGCTCACATTCACTCATCATTAGGGAAATCCAAATCAAGACAAAAATGAGGTGATGGCTCACATAAAAAAATAACAGGACCAATCTCTGTTGATGGGGATGTGGTAAGAAAGGAACTCTCATTCACTGCTGGTGGGAATGATGCCTGGTCCAACCCCTATGGAAAACAGTGTGGAGAGTGCTCAGTAAACTCAGAATTGAGCTGCCATATGACCCAGCAATTGCTCTCCTCGGTATCTATCCCCAAGTCAGAAGAACATTTATCCCAAAATATGTATGCACTCCACTACTTATTGCAGAACTCAGTACAATAGCCAAGATTTGGAACCAACCTCGATGCCCAACAACAGATGAGTGAATCACAAAGATGTGGTATTTATACACATTGGAATATTACATAGCAGTTAAAAATAATACAATCATGGATTTTGCATCAACATAAATGGATCTACAAAATATTATGTTAAATGAAGTAAGCCAGAAGATGAACGATAATTACAGAATTACTTTTCTGAGGTGCTTAGAATATACACCATATATACATATAATACTCCAAGAACAAATACAACTGTCTAATAGGGTAGAAACTCCAAGCACTGTAGTTGTCAGCATTTACTGGGGAGAAGTGTTCAAAAACAAGCGGAAGAGGAACAACAAAAAGCTTTGACTATCCATTATATGATAAAGAAACCGGCAACATCGGAAACAACAGTTTAGTGGTCAGGTATGTAATCAACCATTTAATACAAAGGCTTATAACAATATCACAGGGAGCTTATACAGATACTGGTTAAGAATATGATTTGAAGCCAGAGACTCCAGCGGCATCATTTCCTAACTATGTTTTAGTGCCTTAATCTTATTAGGTATAAAATAAGTTTTCAGCTTCACTGTCCACAGGGATTCTTGGGTATAAAGTGTGAACACCCTAATTTGACACTTTGGTGCTCAGTCATACTAGATACCATGTTCAGTTTGCATTATGAAAATGTCTTGATAAAACACCACAATATACCCTTTCTCTGGTTTATGCCCTCTATTAGGGCCTGAAGCATATGACCATTCACAGCACTGAATCAGTCAACTGCGAACCACAGATTTATATTACAGGACCTACTCATCGAACATGTTTGGGTAAATTAACATTTCCTTTCTCTCTTCTCCCTACTTCCTTCTTTCCTTTCTTCTTCCTCATCATCATCAATTCAATCTATGTCAAATAAAACCCACACTGATAATTTCTCTTTAGGAAAGGAACTTCAATACACAAGATGCAGCAGACAATACTACATAGGGTAGCCTCCTACATAGGTAAGCCTCATTAACCATTGTTTAGTACTCAAGATGCCAAACCTATATGTATCCTAAACTGCTCTAGCCATTGTCTAACCCTGAAACCTTAATTTAGCAAGGCCAAACCCCATCTCTGATGAAATGCTGAGAAACTGGGAAAACCTCCCAACTCGACACACCGACCCAATCTCTTTTATTTGACTTATTAAATCTTTTTAAATTTATTTTTACTATATTTACCTATTTTTCTATTCTCTCTTGTATCACTGCTCTCCCTTCCTCTTTTTTAAGTTCTACCTAAGCTAATTATTTATCTTAATTCAATCAGTCCTGAAGAGTTCAGACCCATCTTATTAGGATCAGACTTGTAACAACACTTTAAGAATAGATCACTAATGATGGATGTCTTTATGTGGGCATGAGTACATAGAGAGAGGACTCCTCTATGAGAGCCAACCCTAAATTGTAAACAATCCATGCCTATAGTGTTTATAGCCCCTCATATACTATCCTTCCCCACTTCAGAAATCCTACTATCCCTTCACCCCCCAATCCCAATCCGATATCCCACTTTATTAACACTCATGCTCTGTGGTCCTCCTTCTCACCACCTCCAAATGTGGGCTGTTGCTTGATACCAGACTCAGCTCCAGAAGGACCCCAGTGCAAGAACTCTATTCGAGCACTTTCTGCAGCAAATCATTTATGAAACTCAACAAGACCTCCGAGTGTGTGATGAAAATGTGCCCTGGATTCCATCCCCTACAAGAATGTCTCAAAAGACATTGGGGAAGCCTATATTTTCTTTATAAATTTAATACCTCTATAATACTACCTCTTAACCTGTTTATCCCCAAATATAAGGTGTATCACTTTGTTTCCTTAATTACAGTTTTAAGCTCATGTTTAATTATTTTTCCTCTCTCTCTCTCTCCACACACACACACACACACACACACACACACACACACACACACACATACACACACAGTCTTGTTTTTATTTTATCCTTCTTCTTAACTTCATCTGTTTTGGTTCTGCGTGGTACAAAAACCTACAAGAAAAATTATTCCCCGGGATTAAAGCTCAGGTCAAAACCAGGGCACAGAGATGATGGAGCCCAAACCTCTCACCTCCAAATGCACCAGCAATATAATATAGCACCATTTCTTCTTGCACAGGCAAATTAAAAAGGGAAAATTATAAACATGCTCTTATCTACTAGGGATAAAAACTCATACATTTTACAATATAGGGGCATCTCCCAACTTGAGCATATGCATGTAGTCCCAACTTAGACTCCATGTAATTAGACAGCGACCGTCCAACCCCAAACCCTATATCTCACACAGAACCAACATAGTTCTCCACAACAATTCCAGGAACTCTGGACATTCTTAATACTGCTCTGACATCAACAAGTGCCAGTTTTGATATGACATTCTGACAATGAGAAAATGGCAACTACTTGGTCTAAGAGCAGTTTTTTTACCTCACCACCTAATGATAAGATGAAATCAGAAGATACATCATTTAAGTCCAAGATCACTAACTACAGAAGACTGACTGTGACAACCATGACTGGGAAGAACCTATCCAGGGAACAATAAAAAAGATCCTAATTTAGGCTTTGGTCTACAACCTGTACAACAACCAAGATCTCTAATTCCAGACGTCTGACTGAGACAACTGCAACTGAGCAGAACTTCTGCAAACATAATGAAAGACTCTATCCTAGGCTTCACCCTAGGATGAGTGTAAAAACCGGTGTGAAAACCAAGGCCTCCAACTACTGAAGATTGATTAAAGCAACAATGATGGAACAGAACTTCTAGAACTGCAAAGAAAAACTCCGTCCTAGGCTCCATCCTATGACTTGTGCAAATACCAAGATCTCTAGTTACAGAGGCCTGATTTTATCATCCACGACTGAGTGGAAAGTTTCCATACATTACAAAAGAACCTAGAAGAGAGAACAAGATCATGCACAAAACCTGTAGCTATTCTCATGACAGTATATTCTTAGGCCAAGGGAATTCTCTTTCTAATCTCCCCAATATTTGCTGTGCCTATCCATAAAAAAGCAAAAATTATTTTTTTGTTATTGTTGTTGCCTATTTTTTTTGTGCTTTGTTTTGTTTATATCTCAGGTCTGAGGTTATTCTTTGGTTGTTGTCTTTATTGCTGTGGTGCTTATTGCTGTGTTGGTTTTCAGGTTTTTTGTTTTGTTTTGGTTTGGTTTTTGGTTTTTGGGTCACACCTGGTGGCTCTCAGGAATTTCTCCTGGCTCTACACTCAGAAATCGCTCCTGGCAGGCTCAGGGAAACATATAGGATGCTGGGATTCAAGCCACCTTCCTTCTGCATGCAAGGCAAATGCCTTACCTCCATGCTCTCTCTCCGGTCCCTTTTCAGGTTTTTGTTGTTGTTGTTGCTGATTTTTTTGTATTCTTGTTGTTTTTCTTCCTTTTTTCCTTTTTTCTCTTAAATTGGTATTTATAGAAGGACTCCTCCTGTTTTTTTGTTTTTTGTTTTTCCTTGCTTGATCTTTGATTCCCTCTTATTATCTTTCCTTCTAATAGAACCATATAACTTGAACCATCTTGTTCTGCCTCATAAATTGAAGGAGAAATAATGAAGGGTACCAAGACCAAACAGTTTTATGAACATTGAGTAGAAATAAAAAAGGATCAAACTTAAACACCAAATCTTAATCCAATGACAACAGAATTGATACCCAATCTACAACAAGCTATATATCTATATATATCTATATATCTATATCTATATCTATATCATCTATCTATCTATCTATCTATCTATCTATCTATCTATCTATCTATATATACTAGGCCTCTTTTTTCCATTTCTTTTCTCAGGTCTAGTATATTTTTGTTGGGTTTCAGTCTGTTTGACCTATAAAGCATTGACAGAGCTGTGTTGAGGTCTCTCACAATTATTGTGTTATTATTGATATCTCTTTCAAATTTGTCAGTAATTGTATTAGGTATATTGCTGGTTTCTTATTGGTGTGTATATGTTTAGTAGTGCGATTTCTTCCTGTTTCACATATATCTTGATTAGTACAAAGTGTCCATCTTTGTCCCTTACAACTTTTCTGAGTCTAAAGTTTGTGTCGTCTGATATTAATATAGCCACTCCAGCTTTTTTAAGGGTGTTGTGTGCTTGGACGATTTTTCTCCAGCCTTTGATTTTTAGTCTATATTTGTTCTGACTATTCAAGTGTGTTTCTTGTAGGCAGCAGAAGGTTGGATTCATACTTTTGATCTACTTTGCCACTCTTAACTGGTGTATTTATTCCATTGACATTGGCACTCACCACTCTTCGTGGTGTTTCATATCTGGAGCTGGTCCTTTTGGCCCTCATCTCTGGAAATTATTACAATGTCTTTAATTTTTCTTAAAAGCCATAGATAAGTGAGACCATTCTGTGTCTCTCTTTACCTCTGACTAATTTTACTCAGCATAATAGATTCTATGTACATCCATGTGTAGGAAAATTTCATAACTTCATTTCTCCTGACAAATGCATAATATTTCATTGTGTATATGTACCACAGTTTCTTTAGCCATTCATCTGTTGAAGGTCATCTTGGTTATTTCCAGAGTCTGGGTATTGTAAAAAGTGCTGTAATGAATATAGGTGTAAGGTAGGGATTTTTGTGTTGTATTTTTGTGTTCCTATGGCATATCTCTATGAGTGATGTGGCTGAATCAAATGGGAGCTCAATTTTCCGTGTTTTTCATAAGGGCTGGACTAGATGACATTCCCGCCAGTGAATGAAAGTTTCTTTTTCCCCACATCCTCATTGCACTAATTGTTCTTGTTCTTTGTGATGTGTGCCTGTCTCTGTGGTGTGAGATGATATACCTGTTTTCATATTAAATTTATTCTTTAATAGATTCTTTGGAAACTCTCTGTGTCCCATTTTACTACTCTCCTCTCAATATTTCTCTTTAGATGTTCTTGCTTCTTATGGATCCTCTTAATTTTTATTTGCTCTTCCCTTTCACTGAGGTATCCCAGCTCTCCCTCACAAATTATATATATCATAGACTACAAATTTTGATAAAATGTTCCTTATCTTGTCTCTTGGTTTGAATATCCTTATAGGCTAATGATGAATTAAATGAATTCTACCTCATGCTTTAAACCTGTCCCTTTGTTTTACAGTAGAGCTAATTATTCTCTGGATATTCACTGAGTTATCCTCTAGGTCCTATACATTTCTATATGCACTGAACAAAATGCAACTTCTATTCCCCTTGCAACAACTCCTCCTATCCTACTTGCACACTGTCACTAAAATTCAGCCAGTGGAAGTTATCTTCTACTTCTTCCTCTATACCATGCCATAGATCATGCCAGATATTCCTTCCACTTATTTTCTTGAAACCAGACCCTGCTCTGCTTCTATAAGGGATGCTCCCTAGGCTCCTTTTTGTTCTGCTGACAGAGCCTCTTAACTTCCACCAGCCCTTACCCTTCATCTCTTCAATCCATTCTCTCTAGGATCTGAAAGACCTATACAAAACATAAATTTTATCCCTATAGATCTCTTTCAAAAACCAACACATTCCTCTCTTCAGAAGGATGAAATCTATGTACCTTGACATGAAAGAGCTGGCTTCTGGGACCTGGTCTTAGCTTGTCTCCCTTGCTTTATCTCATCTCACTCCTGGCCTCACATAATCACTCTTGCAGTAAGGAATTGCCTGTTCCTTCCCCTAGTGTTCTTTTATGACATAGTTGCTCCTGTGAGTACTTCCATTCTATTCCATTTAATTCATCTAATCAAAAAGAATCTTACACAGTCTTCATGACATAAATCACTGTGTATATTCTTCCCCAGAAAAAAACTTTAAAAGTTTTGGTTTTGTGAAATATCCTTTCTCTGTGATTCTATTTGTCTCTATGTGTATATCACCATCTGGCATTTAATATAGGTCTGTATGTAAATATGTTTTCTATTGTATGTCACTGAAAAATATATTCATATGTACAAGTTTATTTAAGTGACCTTGGTAGACTAGAATTTTCCCCAAACAAGGAATTTTTCTTTTTTCCCTGATACCTTGCATATGGTTTTTATTCTGTTATTGGAAATGAATGGAAATAAGCTTGCTTAATATGACTTCTTGGGGGTTTGGAAACAGCAAGATCTTAGAAACCAGGGTGAATATGATGTAGAAAGTGTGAGCATTATAGTGCAGACAGGACAGATTGTGGGACAGAGATAACCAGTTGGCTTGGGTTTGTCTTGCTACTTCAAATGTTTTATGTGGTGAATGGGGGGGGGGGTGTTTCTTGATTTGAAGGTGTTGAATGGTATGAAAAAGAGAAAGCCAGAGAGAATTTCCATTTCAAGTTGATGACTTGAGCTTACAAAAAAAAAGCTGGTGTAAGTTAGGTCATAACTGGGGATAAAAAATGTCAAATTTTATACTGCTAAGAATTTAGGATGAGGAATGGTGAAAAGCAGATTCTCTCAGAGTTTGGCAACTGGGAATGGATTTGAGGAGGAACTGGAAAGAAGTGAATAGTGACACTTACTTTTACTTCCTCACATATCAAAGCTTTCCTAGTCTGGTCTCTGATGTCGCGAGACCACCTCCAGTTTGCAAGTGTCAGTGGAACCTCCTAAGGTTGCATGTAGACTCTTGTAGACAAGTTCTCATAAATAGCTCCTGTGCCCTGGGAGACATGCCAGAACACATTTCTGTGATGACTGCAGAGATGCTTGCTAAAAAGCAAAACAGCACATTAGCTGTCTTCTGAGTTCTTGTGCAAATGGAGTGTGAAATTGTGGCATGATGCTCCCAAGCGATACCTTTTTTGTCTCCCTGATGATGATTAAGAGAAGCCAGGCTTGATTTGACTGAGAGTGTGTAGAGGGGTGGAGGCACTGGGAATGGTGGTGTGTCATATGGGTAACAAAAGAACAACAGTTGATAGGGAAGGGAAGGAATGAATAGACTCTCTTCAACCGAGTGCTTCATTTGACCTTCAGAAAATTGGAGTCAAGATCACATGGCTAAACGTTTGCCTGGAAATTAACTGCCTCTGTTTGTTCTGGAGCCTGGAATTGATAAAAGAGCCAGGGGATTCTGACCATAGAATTACAATAAAGGGAAATGTCTAAAGCAATTATTAAATATTTAAAAAACCATCTCAACACTAACTTGTCAGATAGAATGAATGAAATTGAAATGATCTTTAAACATTACTTCCAGTAGCATGGCTAAGAATTCAGGGATGAAAATGGTATATGCCATAAAGTTAGTATTTTCAGTTTGCCTTTTGTGACACTTGTTGTTGCTGCATCATCTTCCGTTCCAAATGTTAATTAAGAGACTGCCTGGAGGTGGATCAAATGAGAAATCCAAAAGAAAAGAGCAGTTAAGAGATGTTTCTTTTTTTCCTTTGCAGTGTCATTAAATCAAGGTGTGCAAAGGACAAGGGGACATTAATTTTCTGTGTAGTTGAGATAGTCTCTGTCAAAAACAGAAGGAAGCAAGAATGTATTTTTATTGTTTCCTCATGTCTAGAATGGGCAATAGGAGATGCCTGGTGATAAGATAAAATTATTTATCAGAGAAACTATAGATGTTTGTTTTTAGTGGATATGTAGTAAACATTTTGGATTACCTACCCAATCCTCATCATCTACCCAGTTTTGTTGGGGTCTAAATAAAAACTGATGTTTAAGAATTCCATGTGACTGAAACTTCTAGTTTTCTGTGGAATATATATTTTTACTTGCATACATATAATTTTATTGTGGGGAGTAAAAATGGTGTAGCTAGACAATTATTTTTCAACCTCCTTTTTAGTTGAAATGGTTTCCATAAAATGTTGCATAAACTTAAGGTGCAATACATAATTATTTGATACATTTATATATTTAATATGATTGTCACTTTGCCACTGCAGCAATAGCTAACAATTTTAAGTTTTTCTTTTCTTTTTGTGGCAGGACTAATTAGTATATAATCTTATATTTTTATTAAAATACAATACAAAATTAAAATATACTATTTTATTTACCTTACTAAAGTACATTAGTCTCTATGACATTTATCTACTAATTCTAAGTTTGTGTCCTTAAACAGTATAGCCTTCCTATTCTCCCTCATCTGACCCTAGGTAGCCATTTTTTACTGTTCTTATGTGCTTGGCTCTGTTAGATTGTAAATGTAACTTGATGTCACTGCATTTGTCTCTCTAACTTTTCTAATTCATCAGAATGACATAGGGATCCAGTCATATTATGGCAAATGGCATGATTTCTTTCCTTCATGACTAAATAATATTCTAAAAGACAAATGGTATTTTCTTTATCCATTTATCCCTGGCACATACTTAGGTTGTTTTTATATCTTGGTTATTGTGATTAATGATGCAATGAACATGAGAGTTAATGTATATCTTCCTATATTTTTTAATCTCCTTTGGCTATATACCCAGAAGTGCAATTAGTGGTTCACACAGTAGTTCTATTTTTGTATCTGTTGAGGATAGTCCAAATTGTTTCCATAGTGACTGAATCAATTTAACTTCACACAAACAGAAGGAAAGGATTTGTAATCCTTTTTTTTTATATTACCCACAACATTTATTATCACACTCTCTCTCTTTTTTTTTTTTGATAATAGACACTAGGTATAGGTAATATCTCATACTGATTTTGGTTTACATTTTCTTGGTGACCAGTGATTTTGAGGATCTTTCTATATATCCATTGGCTTTTGGATGTCATCTTTGGAAACATATGTATTTAATTCTTTGTTCATTTCTGTTTGTTTTTGGTTCACACAGCAGTGGTGCTTGGAAATTTTTTTGTTTGTTTGGTTTTGGGCCTCACCTGGTGATGCTCAGGAGTTACTTCTGGCTATGTGCTCAGAAATCGCTCCTGGCTTGGGGGAACATATGGGATGCCGGGAGATTGAACCAAGGTTCATCCTAATCTAGCAAGGGCAAGGCAGACGCCTTACCCCTTGTGCCACTGCTCCAGCCCCGGTGCTTGGAACTTCTTGACTCTGAGTTCAGGGATCATTCTTGGTCTTAGAGGATTGAACTCAAATTAGCTCTGTGTAAGGCAAGTACTTGATGCTGAACTATCTCTTAAATCCAGTCCCCCTTGTTCAGTTTTAAATCATATACATATTTATATTGATATGTGAGTACTTTATATATTATTGGCTCCTTATTCAGTATATAGATTTTAAATATTCTGTCACTCCTTTGTTTTCGGGCCACACCCAGTGACACTCAGGGGTTACTCTTGGCTATGCACTCAGAAATCGCACCTGGCTTGAGGGAGCAAATGGGATGCTGGGGGATCGAAGGTTTGTCCTAGGTTAGCACATGCTATATTCAAAAATTCATTGTCTAGGTCAGTGTCAAGGAGCTTCCTTACATTTTTTCTTAGGAGTTTATGGTACCAGGTCTTATATTAAATTCTTTGATGAACTTTAAGTGAAATTTTATGAGTGTTATAAGATAAGAATGCATTTACATTTCTTTGTATGTTTTCCTTCAATTTTGTGCATTTGTTGAATTGCATTTGATGAAGAGTTTATTCTTTCTTCATTGGGTGATCTTGGCTTCTTTGCCAAATACTAGTTGTCCATAGATCATGATATTTAATTTTATTCTACTATCTAGGTGTCTGTTTCTATGTCAGCACCATACTATTTTAATGGAAGTAGCTTTGCAGTATAGTTTTCAAGTCAAGAAATTTGACTGGAAGACACTCCACATGCCAGGATTTCTGGGTATGTTTGACTGGTATGTTGGGGGCTCTGGGCAGGACAGCTAGCCATAGGCCCCCTGGGATGACCACTTAGTCCAGGGGACCAAGATCCCCCCCACACCAGGCAGGTCTTCAGGGCCACGCCTGGTTAATCGGGCCCTGGGGGGAGGGGGTGAGAAATTCCTCCCTATGCATCCAAAAACTACAGAGGCATGGCTGGGCTCAGAACACTCCACATGCCAGGATTTCTTGGTGTGTTTGACTGGTATGTTGGGGCTCTGGGCAGGACAGCTAGCTAGAGGCCCTCGCGCGTACTTCATGTATTAAGAGTATTCCTTATTCTTATGTTATGTTTTGCGTATCTAGAATGTTCATTTTGTATTCTGCCCTTTCACACACTCCTACAAAGCTCTTTTTTACTCCTTAACTCTCTAACCCCCCAAACGTCACTAACCTACATTACTCTTTTTAACTTCAGTATTGTACAAACCTAAACACAGACCAAAGCCATGCATTGTGTGTAACAACCCCAAACTCTTTCAAGATACATAAAATGGACACGTATTTCTTTAGAATATTTTGTGTTTTTTTCTCTGACAGCTATAATTCTTACTAAATGTTGTCTGATACAGTGATGATTTTAACCACTTTTTATCTTCTCTTTTTGAGCTGTTTAACAAGGAATTTTGGTGAAAGAGTCCCCCAGTTTAATGCTTATGATTGAACCATATCATGGGAATCATTGGAATTGTTCTTATGGCCCCCATATGCGTCAATAACACCATGTGGCATTGCTCCTTTTTTGCATAGGCACATTAAAATGGGAAAATACTATACATACAAATAAGATCCTATCTAATAGAGATTGGAACACACAAATCTTGTAGTGCAAAGGGACCTTACACCCTGAACATTGACATAACAACCTGGCACATACCTCAGAAAAAAGGGCATTTTCCATTCACCCCTGAACCAGGGAAGCCATCCACGAAACATCCAGGCTGGTCTATAACATCACCTGGAAGCAATCCTCTACCACGAAAGACCCTACACTGTTCAGACATCGACCTGCTCAAAAGAGACTTCCCTTAACACTGAGAAGACTTAACAACAACAACGGCCTGCTTACAGGACAGGGCTCTCTGCATTGCCCTTTGATTGGGAGGTGAAACGAGAGGACGCTCCACATCCTGACTTCAATGTAGGATATGCAGATTCCAGGATCTTTAATACAGAAACATGATACCAACAACAGAGACTGTGTGAAAAATAAAAGTGTGTTGGCACTACAGACAGTGTCTTGGATTGGACGATCTAGCTTGCCTGGAGCCTAGAGTTGGTCTTGTTCCAGGAAACCAGGGGTCGGGTCTCTTTGTACTTAGGCCAAGGTTATTCCTTTCCATGTCCCTCATATTTTGGTGGGCCTATGCAAACAACAATTGCCACTCTAACAACATTTTTACTGTGCTCCTTTGACAATAATCCTTAAAAAGAAATTTAAAACTTAAGCTAATATGCATGTATATGGAAATGTAAAAAAAATACTATGCCCATAATGTTTAAGGAGTTACGTAAGTTTTATGGCTTTAGATTGCCTTGTGTGCTGTTAAGAAACATTATAATGTGTCAAAGAAAACAGCAACAACAGAGACAGCAACATAGAGAGAACAGGTATGTAATCAGACTTCTACAACAAAGGCCCACAATAATCCCTTAGAGATCTTATACAGGAACACAAGTATAGAACACCACAGGAAATCACTGACTGCAATGAAAACATACCATAACACTATGTTTTAATGCCTTTATCTTACTATAATTTAAATAACCTCTCAGCTTTTCTGTCCACAGGCGCCCTTGGATAAAAAGGGCGGATAAACTAAGATGGCAACTCGGGATACTACATGAGATACCAGCCCTTGCTTGCACTACGAGATGGCCACAAGAAAAATCTTTAACATACACTTTATCTCTAGGTTATACCTTCTTTTAGGAATTGAAGCACATGACCAGTCAGACCACCGAAGCAGTAACTCCGACACAGACTTAAACTACAGGCTCTATTCATTGAACACAATCAACCAAACCAGCATTCCCTTGCTATTCTCTCCTCTCTTCTCACTACTTTCTTCTTTTTTTTCTTTTCCTTCATTTTTCTCTTTTCTATTCTTATCTTTACTTTTTTTCCCTTTCTCTTCTCCCTTTCTTTCTAAGGTATTTTTTCTTTTCTCTCCCTTCATACCCCTCTCATATACCTTCCCCTTTCTCCCCTCCGGAAATCCAACTATCCCTTTACCCCTCAATCCCATCCAGATCTCCCACCATATTAAAACTCTTCACCCTCAGTCCTTAATCTATTAGGCATCAAGATCGACCTCCTACCCAACGAACCAGTACCCAGCACCCAGGCGAGGGGACACCCAGTCAAACCCACACCTAGTCTCCTGCAAGAAAAGACAGCCAACTCCCCTGCGGACTCATGCTGCATGGCCCTCCCTACCAACTCCTCCTAACGTGGACTGTTTATTGAAACTGGGCCTAGGTCCAAAAGTATCCCCAATACAAGAACTCTTCCAAGACCTCCCTACCACAAATTTTTACCAAACTGAAGAAGGCCAGGGGGTGTGATAGAAAGATGCCTGGGAACCCACACACCACAAGAAAAACCCAAAAGGCAATGGGAAAAACTGTACTTCCAACATAGGCATAAGACCTGTAATACACCACATCTTTACCTGCTTTCCCCCAAATGTATGGTAGTCTTTTGCACCACTTTGGTCCTTTAAAAGCTTCGCTAACTCATTTTATTTCTTTTTCTTTTATTTATTTATTTTTTTAATTTATTTTTTCAAATGCCTGTCCTACATATACATTTGTGAGCATATACATTTTTATTCCCTTTCTTTTTTTATTTATTTTTTTTGTATTTTTATTTTATTTTATTTTATTTCATTTTTTTAATCATTTTTGGGTATGTGACCTGGTTCTGTTATCCCCTCTGTCCACCCCCAAATACACCGACAATATAATGTAGCACCATTTCTCCCTGCAAAGGCACACTAAATAAAGGGGAAATCTTACACATAAAAAAAAAGAGCTCTTATCTACTAGAGATAGGAGCTCACAGTTGTTAACAATACAGGGATATCTCCTACCTGGAAAATATGTCATGTGGAATCAACTTAGACCTCAGGTGATTAGATACCATTCATCCAGCCTTGAACCCTGGATCCCAGAGATAGAAATGGCACAGCTCTTCACAACAGCTGCAGGAAACAAATCCCATCCGGGACAGCCTTAATACTGCGGGGTCAACAACAAGGGCCAGCTCCAACATGATATCCTGACAACGAGGAAAATGTGAACAACTTGACCTTAGAGCAGATTAGCCTACCTTACCAGCTAACGACAAGACAAATCCAGAAGACTTGGCACCCTTTGGTAGGTCCAAAAGCCAAGATCGCGATTTACAGATGACTGGCTGATAGTTCCACGACCAGACTGTACACATCTTGGGACCAATAAAAAAGCCCTAGTTTAGGGTTTGAACTATGACCTACACAATAAGCATGATCCCCAGTCCCAAAGGTCCTGCAGAGACAATTGTAACGGAATGGGGCTTCTGGAAGCACAAAGAAAGACGCTAACCTAGGTGCCATCCTAGGCTCAGTGCAAAGACCAAGATCTCCAACCACAGAAGATGGATTAAAATGACACTGAGGTAACAGAACCTCTAGAATCACAAAGACTGACTTCATCATAAATCCCATCTCAGGATCTGTGCAGATACTGAGACCTCTAAACACAGAGCTCTGATTGTATCATCCTGGACAGAGCAGAAGTCTACCAAACACCACAAAAACGCCACCGGGAGAGTAAATGATCCTGAGCAAAGTCTAGAGTTGATCCCATGACAGTATACTCCAAGGATGGAGAAACCCCATATTTCTTAGGCCAAGTGAATTCCTTTTCAAATGACCCCAATATTTACTGTGCCAGGGCAGGAGGGAAAAAACAAAAATACAAAAAGCACAAAACCTTGGTTATTTATATATATATATTTTTTACCTTCATTTATTATTATTATTATTTTTATTTACCTATCTATTTTGGTCGATTTCTCTCTTTGGGTGTGATTATTGAAATTGTTGTCCCCAGTTATACTTACTTTTTCTCTTCCTCTCTTTTCTTTTGTTATGTGCTATGCCATGTTTCTTATTTCAAGACCATGGCGTGTTTTTTGTTTGTGTGCTTGTTTTTGTTGTTTTTTTTTTTTTGTGGTGCTTATCAATATAGCTGGAGTCCTCACTGGATATTTGACACTTCTTTTGGTACTGGTGGAGTGTTTTATCTTCTCTTTCTCCTTCACCTCCCAAATCGATGATGAGAGCCACTAGAAGGATTCCGCCCATTTTCGGTGTATTAGACTCTTACCCCAATTTATTACTTTTCTCTTTTTCAGGCAAAACCACGTAACTTGAAATAGCTAGTCTTGCCTCCAGTTAGAGGGGGAAATAAGGGAGGCCTCAAGACCAAACAGGTGCAAGACTACTAAGTAGTAGGTTAGATACAGAGGGGACCACATATTCTAGCCACCCTGGCGGTAAGGGAAGAAGAAATGGGAGGGAAGACAAAAACGAACGGGTAGGGAGGACAATTCGGTGATGGGAATCCCCCCTGATTTTATGTAAATATGTACCTAAATATTATTGTCAACAATATGTAAGCCACTATGATCAAAATAAAAATTATATTATAAAAAAAAGAAACATTATAATGTGTTACAATCTGGGGACTTGAGGGACAAAGTAATTGTACATGGATTCTGTCTTATTTATCTTAATGTTCTTTGGCTGAAATTTCAAAGTTAAGGTATCAGCAAGGGACTTCTGAGAATTATGTATGTTATGGGTGATTGTCCTTCCACTGTAACTTTACCTTGTCCTCTTTCTTTGCATCCTTGTTCTCATAATTAAAAATAAAAAAAAAAAAGAAATTTGACTGATTTTATTCTTTCTTATAATTGGCATTTACAAATCTTAAATGATTCTATGAAAACTTTTTTTACATTTTCTTTGACAAATATCATTGAAATTTTGATAGATTGCACAAGGGATTTGAGTAATCTGAGCATTTTAGCAATATTTTATTTTAAACCATAAATACAAATGTCTTGCAATTGTTTTCTATTAAATGAGGTTTTAGTGCATATTTTAAATTTTATTGATTAAAATTATTCCAATATATCTTATTGTTATTGGTATATTGAGATTTTTCCTTTTTAATATATTTCATTATTAATATATGTAAATGTAGATTATTAATCTATATTAATTTTATGGCATAAAACTTTACTGAATTAGCTCTAATGGTTTCTTTTTTAATTGTCTAAAGGTTTCTTTTTAATAGTATTTGGAGTTTCCTGGGTTATAAAATCATATTAGAAAATAACAACCATTTAATTTCTTTCTTTCAAATTTGAATAGCTTTTTTGTCTTGATTCATTGTTTTAGCTCAGACTTCTAGTACTACATTGAATAAGAGTGCTTAGAACAGGCATCCATCTATTATCAGGATCTTAGAGGGAATATTACGAGTTTTACATTTTTGAGTATTAACTCTAGGTTAGTTATTTATAGTAGTAGAAGAGAGACTATGAGGCATAATTCTGGCCAATGAGATGAAAGTCACTATGAGAGATTCTAGATAAGATCTTATAAAAGGGAAAAACCATTTGGCCCTTTTTACCCTTTTTCCTTCTTCCTTCATAAACTGTGGAGATGAGGTCTGGAGCTACAGTAACAACCTTGTGATGACAAATGATTATGCAGGGAAAGGTAGACACATCTTTGGTCATGAACCAAATTTTGAACCAATACTAAATATCTTATAAACTTTCTTCTCATTTTTATTGTTATTTTTATTATTTTAACAGTCAAAACATCTGGAAGTGCCAGGGGGATGATTTTTCTAAACATTTTATAATATGAAAAAATAATGGCTTCAAATTTGTGATACTCTAATTTGGGTATTATAAATACAAAGCTAAGCACAGTCCCTAAAAGATACTCTACTTTCCAGAGAAGATGTGTAGCTTTATTCATTTGCAAAAAAAAATTTTTTTTTGGGGGGGGCCACACCTGTTAACGCTCAGGGGTTACTCCTGGCTATGTGCTCAGAAGTTGCTCCTGGCTTGGGGGACCATATGGGATGCCGGGGGATTGAACCACGGTCCGTCCAAGACTAGCGCAGGCAAGGCAGGCACCTTACCTTAGCGCCACTGCCCGGCCCCATGTAAAAATTTTTTTTCCGGTGATGCTCATGGGTTACTCCTGGCTATGCGCTCAGAAATCACTTCTGGCTAGGGGAATTATATGGGACACTGGGGGATCAAACCTTGGTTTGTCTTAGGTCAGCCGCATGCAACACAAATGCCCTACTGCTGCACCACTGCTCCAGTCCCTCATTTGTAAATTTTTAGCCAGGGCGTTAGAAATCTCATTCTTTTGAGAATTTAAGTATGAGCATATAACAACACATTTCTGATGAAATCTGACCAAGGAGATATCCTTCTTTCTCCACTCTAAGTCAAATAATTATTAGAAAGGGTGTTATCTTCATTTGCTGAGTACTGTTTAGGTCCCATTGTGATGTCTAAAAGAGGTGAAGCCATTGGGAAACTGACAATGAAGGAGTAATATCCCTCACTAAACACAAAGGAAATAATACCATTATTAAAATGTTTAAATATTTATGCATATTGCACCATATGATGTACTAGGGGTTGAACCTGGGTTGTCATATGCAACATTAGTACTACTTCTTTATTGATATTTTACTTGAAGGAGCTTTGTGCCCAGTGGCATGTTCTGGGAATAAGAATAATTTTCTAGTTTAGGAAAAAGTGGGACCTTAATGGGAGACTTTAAATACTTGTGGAGCTATAGGGGGAGTCCTGAAAGCCTTAGGCAGTCACCAAACCGTGGTAATAGAACCATAGAAATTCAACTGTCAAGCCTCTGCTCTGAAGAGTTCCTGAGGCAGATCTCTCTCCTATGGCTAATCTCCTTTTCCTACTTCGATTCTTGACCCAGAGACTTTTGGGAAGGACACTATACACAGTCAAAAGAGGGCAGTGCTACAATTCCATTACTTAGGTCTTCATGTGCTTCTGGGAGCCTGAAACACTCAAGAGGCCTAGTCTCAGCAGGATTTGGTAGGATGAACCCCACAATGCTGGACCACTGGTGATGAAGATGGGGTTGGGACTGCTGAACTGGGCTCAGCACACCCGTGACAGATGCCCCACATAGTCTGAAAATAAAGAGGAGTCAATGAAGGTGTTGTAGTGAACACTTGGAGAGATCCAGGTCCTTGGTGATGTTGCCTGGTGGTGTCACCAGTCCTGAAGTCACCCATTTTTAGGCTTATGGCTTGTGAGGTAGTAAATTGCTGCTTTTGTTGTTTTTACCAGCAGATGGTAGATATTTTGATAAAGGGTCACATTATTATTAATATTTTTTTTCTTTTGGTTTTTGATTCACACCTGGCCTCACTCAGGGGTTACTCCTGGCTCTATGCTCAGAAATTGCTCCTGGCAGGCTCCGGGGACCATATGGGATGCGGGGATTTGAACCACTGTCCTTCTGCATGCAAGGCAAATGCCTTACCTCCATGCTATCTCTCCTTCCCCAAAAGGCACATAAATTACTTAAAGTTTTGAAAGCCACCCCTTTCTGTAATGTAAAAAAAATTATAAACAATATTTTAAAAAGTAAGCATCTCTATGTGCCAATAAAACTTTATTTACAAATCAGATAATTGGCAGATTTTATTTACTACTCTGAAAGTAACTCTGAGTTAACACAGCTGAATTGAGATATTCTGATTCTTCATTTTGGGGGCCATTTTTTGGATTTGTTTTTGGGCCACACCTAGCAGTGCTCGGGACTTATTCCTGGCTCTGTGCTCAGGGATCATTTCTGGTAGAGTCTAGGAGAGGGAGGTGTTGGCATATTTGGTTCTGGAGATGAAACCTGGATCGCCATGTGCAAGGGCCTGCTGCTATGCTATCTCTTCAGCCCCATGATGTTTTGCTTAGATTATATTTACATGATGCCATTAATAGTGTAAGGCATTACTCTAAGGACTCTCCCATCTCATAGTCTGGATAATTTGGAGTAAGACTTGGGAAATATTATGAGAAAGCAACAGTGTACAATTAAAAATAATAAATACACTTGCAGAAAAGCTTGAGCTAAAACAGCTTTGAACATTTTCATTTGTATCAGCTGACCAGAAAAGAAGAAAATATTTGGCTCATAAGGTTATGAGAAGAAAGTCTCTTAGATTGGAGATGAATTTTACTTTAAAAAATTTTAATATATAAATGACCTATTTAAAGACCACATATTACATTGTTGACCAAAATACTTTTGTTTCCAGGTAAGTGGGCACAACGTTATCACTTTTTTTTAATAGTTTTTATTGAGACTAATGTGAATTGCAATCCTTTCACAGTTATGTTTAAGGAACATAGTGACAGTGAATTGGGGTAATTCCCACCAATGAGTTGACCACCTTCTGCCCTTGTTCCTAGCATGCATACTGTATCTCCACCCTTAGCTCTCTGGACTGCTGGTGTAACAGTTCCCCTTTTGTGTATATCTTGTTGTGGATTGGGTCTCTTGATTCCATTGGCATTGACATTGGGTTGGTATTTAGGTCAGATCATTTTTTATTTTTACTCAATGTTCATGAGATTGCTTGGCCTTGGTACCATCTATTCCACTCCCCCTCAATTTATGAGGCAGAACAAGAAGATTCAAGTTCTATGGTTCTGTTAAAAAGAAAAAGAAAAAGATAAAAAAAAAAGAGGGGACTGGTAAGTTTTTGTGTTTGTTTTTTTTGTTTGTTTGTTTTTGCATAGGCACAGTAAGTATTAGGGATACTAGAAAAGAAATTTCTTTGGTCTAAGAGATATAAGTTTTCTCTATTCTCGAGGCATACTATCACGGGATCTTCTAAAGGCTCTAGCCATGTTCATTGTCAGACCCCGAGGTCTTTTTTTGATGCCAGGAAACATTCTGTTCAATTGTGGTTGTCCAAGTCAGTCTTCTGTAATTTGAGATGTTTTTAGCACAGCACCTAGGACTAAGTCTAGGATAGTCTTTATGGTCCCAGAAGTTCTGTTCAGTCAAGGTTGTTGCTGTCAGTCTTCTGTATTTAATGATCTTGGTTTTTGCACAGATCAAAGGATGGAGTGTCTTCTGATTTCATCTCACCGTTAGGTGATCAGGTGAGTCAACTTGCTTTTAGATCAAGTTGCTGTTGCTGTTTCCTTGTCATCAGGATGTTGTATGAACATGTCCTGGTACAGGTTGGTGCCACAAATGTATTAGGGACTCCCTCAGGGGGAGTTTGATTCCTGGTGCTGTTGCAGGGAACTGTGTCAGTTCTAAGGTTGGGGTCCAGGGATCTGGCTTGGATGGTCATTGTCCTATAATGTGAGGTTTAAGTCGAGTTACCATGATAAATATTCAGGTGGGAGAAACTCCTTTTTCATAAACTTTGTGGGTTCTTATTAGTAGTAGATAAAAGCTTGTTTCTGTACATAAGATTTTCACATTTTAGTGTACCTATGCAAAAAGGAATGATATTGTATTATATTGTTGGTGCATTATGGGGTGGTAAAAATGTTATGCTATACAATCTCTGAGGGCACAATATTAACTTAAAAAAAAGAAAAAAAGAAAGGTAGCCAAGGCCTGTCAGGGACAGAATTGGGCCCTGTTGAGATTGTCACTCTAACAGGACAGGCTGTGATACTGGCAAATGGAGTCCCTAAAAGGAGGCACCCTGCAGGCCAAGATAACCCCCACCCCAAGTAGAGAAGAGGGAGATGAGGGCCTGTTAGAACAAACATCTGGCTTGTCTCAATGAAGCCCAAATCATGTGTTTCTACCATCATGTAGGCCACATTCCTCTAGTCACATAGATCCCATCTCTGGACACAATATATTAACTAATAGACCTGACCAGTAAGGATCTTCACTTTCCTTTGTTCAATCTTCGTAGCCACATGTAAATCTTGCTTTCCCTATTGCTGTATAGAAGTTAAAATATTCCTTCTCCTTTGTAACAAATGATTTGTCTCCCTGAAGTCTCTCCTGGAGGTTTTATTTCCTTTGTGCCTGTTCTCTGTCTTTGGGCCCCACCCTAAGCATTTCCTGTTGGGCAAGGTCACAGTTTCCCTCAGGGTCACACATCACCTGCATCATCTACAAAGAAAGTAAAGAAAAAAAAAAGTACAGCTACAAGAAAATTGACAAAATGTGTTGTATCTCACAGTGAGGACATTGAGTCATTGTCAGAAGATTTACCAAGCTCTGTTGTAGTTGTTACTTCTTTTGCTTCTGAACTTTAGGTAGCTTCAAATACACATTGGTGTCTAAATTGTTCTGCTCCTATTGGAGTGACAGTATGGGAGCTGCATATGGTCTAGTAATTCCAAGCACGGTGGCTGATACTGTGACTGCTGTCGGGGTCAAGGTTTTGGCTGCCAGGCATTCCAGAAATATGAGAATACAGAGAAAGGTGCCCACACACACTCCAAAAACCTCTTGGTGATGTCAACCCAAATGATGACAAACTCGGGAGTTTTGAACTGTTTGGTGTCTTCTTAGAAAGTTGTAGCTGAGTGGTAAAATTGGGTCATTGGTGAAGCAGCAATTGTAGGTGATGGGTGAAGCTGTTGTGGCTTTGATAGGGCAAGGAAATGGCCCACCTCTCTTCTCAAGATTGCCAGCTTTCAGCTGCTGCATGGCTGGTGTATCCATAAAATTTTCATGTCTCAGTTTATATCTTTTTTTTCAAGAATATATTGAGTCTATAGAGGTGGATGAATGCAGACAGGGCAACTGCATTTATGGGACATGTTTTTCACTCACATTCCAGTCTTAAGACTTAGAATTTCCATTATTTATTCAGCACATGAATAAAAATTTTAGCTATTTATTAGATATTTAAGAAAAAAGTGCTTATTTTCTCACTACCAAAATGTGAATCTTATTAAAAGATATACATATAGAATTTTTAATTTTTAAAAAAAGAATTGTACTATACATGCTAATTTTTAATTTTTCTTTTCTCCCTTAACCACAAATGCTGAAGAATTTATAAGATTTAAAAATAAGCAAGAAAATATCATTTTACAGGTTCCTTAGTAGCTAATTTATTATATGAAAGCATCCATTTATTTAAGTGTTTTCTTTTTATTCTGGTCCTCTTCCTTATCCTTTTGATAGAATATAAAAATTTTGAGATATTCTGTTTGCTGTCAGGAAATTGAGCTTATTCCTTGCATAAATCCTTCTTATTTGAGAAGAGATCTACTCATCCCCTATAATGACAAGCAGCTGGTCAAGGACTTGAAGTATATATTGAAGTTTAGCAATCAAAGATATCATCTTCAATGCTGTTCTCAGTTAGGCCCTCGAAGGGTCCTTTGTCCATATGTGAAATCCTCTAGTCTTTGGGGATTTCAAAAAAGATTGCAGCCTTCTGGCTGTATTTATTTATATTATTTGTAATCTTGCAGTAGTGGGTGGGGCTGCTGTTGGTCAGAAGTGGAAAAAGTAATGATGCTGTGGAATTTTTCCCTGTTTTTCCCCTACCTTCCCATGACTGAAGATTGTCTGACTCATTCTCAGGAACAATTTAGTATAGACACAGTCTGGAATTTAAAAAATCAATTTGTGTCTGTTAATTAGTGAGTACTCATGTTGATCGGACCAGATGGAACAGAAAAAAACTGTCCTTTTATAATTGGATGATGCAAACTCTAGATTTTTCTGCAGTGTTAAGAAGAAATATGGTATAATAATGAAAATATCATTCAAATTTAGATTTAGACAGTAACCTGAGGCCTAGAGAAAGAAAGACTTGGATGTAGATGCACAGCTAGGTAGAGTTGGTCCCAAAGGAGGATACTTGCATGCAAAATCTCTGTACTATGCAGGAACTAGGTCACTCCTAGAAGGAGGTGTCTTTGGAGAAGAGCTCTTTCAATATCTTATAGATGGGGACAGGTTTGAAAATGGATAGAACCATCGTAGAACAAAGTTTTTTGGTAGAACTCAAGAATTCACTGAACCATAACTAAATAGCTGCCAAGGGAACAGTAGAGATTTTTGTTGGCATAAGAGAGGCCAAGTGGGGGCCGGAGAGATGGCACTACAGGTAAGGTGTTTGCCTTGCAAGCGCTAGCCAAGGAAGGACTGCAGTTCCATCCTCCGGCATCCCAGATGGTTCCCCCAAGCCAGGGTCAATTTCTGAGCGCTTAGCCAGGAGTAACCCCTGAGCATCAAATGGGTGTGGCTCTCCCCCCCCCCCGAAAGAAAAGAGAGGCCAAGTGGTATTTAAAGATCTGATGATGTCTGGTAACATGGTACCAAGAATATGAAGGGAATGATGAACTTAAACTATCCTACGATTGTTCTTCAAATGCCATCATGCTGACGTCACTCATCAGTTTAAAACCATCTAATAAGCCACTCATGACATTTAAAATACAGTTCAGAATCTGGAAACAACTCACGTTCTCCAAATCAGATGAAGAAATGTGCAGCTACAGAGTGCAGCACTCTACAACTGATCACAGGTTGAAAATGGCACTCTGAGTCTCTGAGTCACAAAGAAAAATCTCACTTTTGGTCTGCTTGTCTGCCTCAGTTTTTGTGGAGAAGTTTTAGGGAGAAGACTAACTGGGGTGGTTGGAAGACTTTTCCCTTTGTCCTGTTGCTTCTATTTTCCTCAAGGAACACTAAAGTGGGGGTGAAAATGGCTCTTTTAATCACAATAAAGACTCCATTGCTGGTCTGTCTTTTTGCCTCTTTTTCTTGTGACTATGACCTCCAAGAACAGTTGAGTGGATAAAGAAACTATAGTGCATCTACACAATAGAATACTATGCAGTTGTTATGAAAAATGAAGTCATAAAATTTACTTATACATGAATAGACATGAAACATATCAGGATTAGTGAAATGAATCAGAAAGAGAGGGTCAGACATAGAATGATATACTCATCTGCAGATATAAATAGTATGCAAATAATATTCAAAGACAATAGAAATGATAGGGAAGGGGAGTGCAGTTAGGACAGAGACATAGACCACTGTGGTAATAATAGTTGAAAATAATCACTTTGAACAAAAAACTAAAAGAAGCAAAATAATATGCAGGAACCCCTTCAGTAACATTATTGTAAATCATGGTGCCTAAAAGGAAAGAGAGAGAAAAGTTTTTGCCAGAGAGACAGACTGATGCTTGTGGTGGAGATTTGGGAAGGTAATTGGGGAAATTTATGGTGAAAAATTAACACTGGGGGCGGGAGAGATAGCATGGAGGTAGGGAGTTTGCCTTGCATGCAGAAGGATGGTTGTTCAAATCCCAGCATCCCATATGGTCCCCCAAGCCTGCCAGGAGAGATTTCTGAGCGTAGAGCCAGGAGTAGCACCTGAGCGCTGTGAGGTGTAATCCAAAAACAAACAAACAAAAAAAGAAGAGAAAAATGAACACTGGTGAAAGGATGGGTTTTGGAACATTGCATGATCAAAGCTCAAATATCAATAATTTTTAAACTCTATCTCACTATGATTTAATTTAAAAAATTTTTTATTGTAGCTAAAGTGAATTACAAATCTTTCACAGTAATATTTAAGGTACATAGTGACAATGAATCAGGGGCATTCCCACCACTAGTGATGTCTTTTCTTCACCTCTGTTCCCAGCATGCATCCCATATCTCCCTCCTTTACCCCCCAGAATACTAGTGTAACTGGTCCCCACAATCAGGCCTCTCTAACTCAATATTTTGGTATTAAACACAGGTCATAGGATGAAGCCTAGGAATAGTCTTTCTTTATAGTTATAGAAGTTCTGTCCCATCACTGTTGTTGTAATCAGACTTTTATAATTGGTGGTCTCAGTTTTTGCACAGATCCTAGGGCAAAAAAAAAAAAAGAATTTTTAAATGATGATTCCAGAAGTTCTGTTCCATTGCAATTGTTATAGTCAGTCGTCTGGGATTGGAGATCGTGGTTTTTGTACAGATCCTAGGCATAATCCTAGGCTAGGGTCTTTTTAATTGGTCCCAGGGTAAGTACTGCCCAGTCATGGCTGTCAATGTCAGTCTTCAGTAGTTGGTAATCTTGGTCTTTGCATAGGTTCACTATGATTTAATTTTTAAAAAGTTGGTTAAACCCAAAATAATCCATTTTTTTTGCTTGTTTTGCTGACTAAATATGGCAAGTGTATGTTTGTTCTCTAAACACTAGAAGACCTTCTCTCTGTGTCCAGAACAACCCAAGTATGACTCTGTCTTGGAGTGGTGCAATAGAAGTTTCACCTGAAAAGCACCACCCTGGGTCTAGGTCAGGCCTACTTGCCTCTCTTCTCTGTTTTTTTTTTTTTTTTTTTCTTTTCTTTAAGTTAGCTTAATGACACCTCTTATGAGAGGATTTTCTTCATCTCCACATAAAATTTAGGACCACATTCTATCTTTTTGTTTGTTTGTTTTGGGTCACACCTGATGACGCTCAAGTATTACTCCTGGCTCTGCACTCAGAAATTGCTCCTGGCAGACTTGGGGGACCATATGGGATGTCGGGATTCAAACCACCTTCTGTCCTGGATTGTCTGTATGCAAGGCAAACACCCTTATCGCTGTGCTATCTCTCAGCAACTATCCTTAACTAATATTCTGACAACAGAAAAAAGGTGCTTTTAATGCTTGTTTTTCTATTAGCATGTGAATTCTAAACAAAAAAAAACTGTGGTAGATCTTATATGATATTCAGAATAGCCCTGTGTATATGCTAAATACTCAACAATACTTGTAGAATGAAAGTATCTACCTGAAGGACTCCATGTCTTTATGCTTAGAAAAATCCTCATTTTTAGGACCTTGTGAGTATAACCCTTATATCTGGTACAGCCTCTTTCTTTGTGGTATATAACTAAGTTGTTAGCTGAAAAATCAAGTACATCTTTCTAATTTACTTTCCTTAAAAGCCTGTTTTCTGTACAGAGCTATTAGTGAATTAATGAGTATTGTACTGCTGACTTGACAGGTTCTTCCTTTTTTTTTTTTTTTACAGCTTAGGACAAAAGGGCAGACTTTTAAAAAATTGATTGCATTATGTTACCTCCAATACTCTTTGTTTTTGGTTTGGGGCAATATCTGTAAATGCTCAGGGGTTATTTCTGGCTCTGCATTCAGATATCATTCTTGTTGGTACTTGGGGGACCATGTGAAATGCAGGGGATCGAACCTGGTTTAGCTCTAAGCAAGGTAAGTGCCCCTTCCACTTGTGTCATCTATTGCTTTAGCCCAATTTACAATATTACTAATTATGAGTTTCTCATGCACATAATTCAAAGCCAGATACATTGACATAACTACTGAGGAAGAAAATCTAATCTTGTTGGACAGTAAGGGGAAAAGGTGATACTCAAAGAATACATTGTTGTTTGAGACTTGTCTTGAATCAATTATTTTAATATTTGAAACTTGATATAATCACTTATTTACAAAGTTGTTCATAATACAATTGTTTCAGGCACTCAATATCCCAATGTCAATTGTATCATCAGTGTGATCTTCCCTTCAGCAAGGTCCCCAGTTTTCCACCCACCACCCTCAAGTCTGCCCCCTTAGCAGGCACAAAACAATCTGCTTTATTTCTTATAACAAAATGTCACTACCGAAAAAGCTTATTAAAATAAAATTTGTGAAGTTGTTATATATGTCAATGGTCTTATTAAAATTATTCAGGATTTTTTAATATAATTTTTATTTTGATCATAGTGGCTTTACATATTGTTGACAATAATATTTTAGGTAAATATTTACATAAAATCGTGGGGATTCCCATCACCAAATTGTCCTCCCTACACCTCTGTTTTTGTCCTACCTCCCATATCCTCTTCCCTCCCCCCCAGGGCTGCTAGAATATGTGGTCCCCTATGTACCTATCGTACTACATAGTAGTCTTGCACCTGTTTGGTCTTAGTGCCTCCCTTATTTCCCTCTCTAATTGGGAGGCAGGACTAGCTAGTTCAAGTTGCGTGGTTTTGTTTGAAGAAGAGAAAAGTAATAAACTGGGGTAAAAGTCTAATACTCCGAAAATGGGCGGAATCCTTCTAGAGGCTCTCATCATCGATTTGAGAGACGAAGGAGAAAAAGATGATGAAACACTCCACCAGTTTACCTATCTATTTTTGGCCGATTTCTCTGTTTGGGTGTGGTTATTGAAGCTGTTGTCCCCAGTTATACCTATTTTTTTCTCTTCTTTTCTTTTCTTTCTTTATGTGCTATGCCATGTTTCTTATCTCAAGACCATGGCGTTTTTTTGTTTTGTTTTTGTGGTGCTTATCGTTATTGTTGGAGTCCTCACTGGATATTTGACACTTCTTTTTGTACTGGTGGAGTGTTTCAAATTATTCAGGATTTTACTAAGGTATTTGGTACTAAGTTAAGCCTTAAATTATTGTTTATTGCTCATTGAAATTAGTGGACCTCTAAGAAGCAACTTTCCCAACTAATTTGCTGTGCTCCTATTGTGCTATCAGGAGGTATTACTGAAATGATTCAACCACTTAGTGTCTCTTTGAGATTAGTTGTTAAACTGTGAAGCTGGATTGTTTATATACCAGAGGTTGTTGTGTGGAGTGTTTCAAATTATTCAGGATTTTACTAAGGTATTTGGTACTAAGTTAAGCCTTAAATTATTGTTTATTGCTCATTGAAATTAGTGGACCTCTAAGAAGCAACTTTCCCAACTAATTTGCTGTGCTCCTATTGTGCTATCAGGAGGTATTACTGAAATGATTCAACCACTTAGTGTCTCTTTGAGATTAGTTGTTAAACTGTGAAGCTGGATTGTTTATATACCAGAGGTTGTTGAGGATGTATGGTGATTTTGGGCCTTTGGCAGGTTGGAGACTTGCCCTGTCACCTTCCTGATGAATTCCAGAGTTTTCAGCCCAGGGAGTTTAATCTGCTTGTCATTTCTTTAAGATTTGTTCAGTCATTTGTTTTTATTTAAAAAAAATTGCATAAAGAAAAATAAGAATGACAGCTCTAAAACAAAGTAGTTGAGAATTGGAAATCTGGAGTGTTAATTTTAAAGACTCTCATCTTAGATGTATCCCATCTTTAGCTTCTATTAAATCTAAAAGTTATCTTTTCTAATTTTTTTTTACAGAGAATAAGAGATAATAAGGAGCATCAAGAACTTTCCAGAGTAAAGCTATTAGGAAATAATTCACTTAGTGAAATTGCTTTCTTTTCTTCTTTTTTGAATATTTTTATACTCCAGTACATTTCTAGATCTTTAAGATTTAGCTACTTCTGATTATATTCATGCCTGAGGAAAGATAGGGGCTAGCTTTCTAAATTTTATAGTGGTAACTTTCAAATTGCACTCAGTCATACCCACAGAATGAAATTCCTCTTATTCAACACCTATAAAAGAGTAAAAAAAAAAAAGTTAAAGTATTTATGGCTTATTATCATGACCTAGAGGATAATGTTCCACATACATGCCTTCAAATAATTGATGATTTTTTTAAAGGCCCAAGACCAACTATTTAAATTCACTTACCTTTATTAAGGTGTGGGTTGATATAACACAGTATTTATTAAAACAATCTATGGAACAATGATTCTACTAGGTATTTATAATGAAGAGTTCTGTAGATTTAGATTGAAGAACACCACTACTTCTTTGCATCTTCTTTGGTTGGAACTTTAGGGACTACATGAAAAAGACCAATAACGTCTATAGTAAAGCAAACCCGCTTGTTTGACTATGCAAACTATATGTTTTGTATATATCAATGTTAGTAAGAACTTCATTAGGAAACACATGGTGGAGAAAGCCTTATGAACATCTGGTTAAAAAGATTTGAGTTCAAATTTAACTTATTTTTTATCCTCTGACATGTAACCTAGAACAGCCAACTGCTCTGAGTTCCATTGCTTCTTTGTAAGTTGAGTATCTTTGTAAATTGAATAAATACTTCGCCTAATAAGATGACTTAATTATTGCTTGAAAAATGATCTCAGGATATAAGGGTTACAAGAGTCATGAAAATAATAGCTATGCTTTATTTAATTCCCCTAGATTTGTTCCAGTATTAGTACTTGCATTTCTATGGAGAATAATGGCAAATAGTTAAAAATCATTCACACATGCTTTGAGTAGATGTTCATTTTTCACATGATTTACAGGTAAAAAAGAATGATTTCCATATCTTATGAAATCTTACCTTATGTATGTTATACAAACAAGTGTGCTTTCAAAATCATTTGAAATAGAGAGAGCAGTTTCCTAAGCCCCAGGCCTGCAGCAGTTGGTTATATTTACCAGCAACAGTCTTTGAAGGAAAAACAAAAAACAAAACAAACAAAAAAAAAACATTTCAGTCTGAAGACTTTAGAAGCCTTGCAGGTAAAAGAAAAGAACGTCAGCCATGTGACTGCTGAAGGACAATTTCCTGTTCTACAAATTAACCTTGAAATGCTGCTGTCAGAGTACTTTTGCGGGATGCATGACTCATGGAGAACATGTGGCCTTGGAAATGAACTGCCCTCTTGGGTTAAGCCTGCTTTGTAGTATTGGGGCACTAAGGCATTTTAATGGTATTGCCCACTTTAGGGTTACTTGATAAAGAACAGCAGCTGTTGCTCAGCTGTTTTCAGGATTTTTTTTTTTGGTCTTGCAAAATTAATGTGCCTTTTCAAGCGTGGGGGAAAGGAGGTAGTTGAGGGAACAAAATCAACTGGTATGGGAGTGAGGTGAGGAATCAGAATATATTAAAAAAAATATGACCATTTATTGAGGCTTCATGCTAAGCCAGGGACAGTGCTAAATGCTTTATATTAATTTTCTCATTTTAACCTACAGAGCAACTCAGACAGATATATGATTATCTCCCTTTTATTGAGGGGTTGGGATGTAAAGTGACTTGTGCCCAAATCACAAAGCTTCTAAAAAAAAAAACGAAACTGGAGTTTGAACCCAAGTCAGTCAGAGTATTTTGCTTTTAATATATATCACAATGCCTATCCACCATTACTACTACTACCAATTACTGCCACAGGCAACTAATGTTGTGTGCCAGAAGCTGGGCTGGATTTTCTCATTTAATACATAAAATGAGACTTTGAGATATTATTCTGGTCCAGTCTCTATTTAGGGATGCAAAAAATGGAGTGCAGAGAAAGTAGCTCAGCTAACGCAAAGTAACTCATGTCATTCATCTCATAAGCTTTGTGCCCTGAGTTTTTCACTCTTGGCCCTGTCCTCACTCACTGTATTATCTTCTGATTAAGATTAAATACATTCATGGACCCACAGGCATAGCCATCGAGGGGCATTGGAGCACATATATTAGTTTCCTCAGGTTACTGTAACACCATAAAATTTATGACTTAAAGCAGCAGCTAAGAACTGGAATAACACAGCACAAGATTAGGGGGCCAATGGGTAGCACAGAGGTCACACGAAGAAAACAAGGTCAGTAGGGTCAAAATATTGAAAAATACTGGCATAAACCACAAAGATATTCTCATTTAAGAATAGAAATTTGAAATCAAGGTGTTGGCCTGGTTTATTTTTTGTGAAGGCTGCTAGAGTCTCTTCCATACTTCTTTTCTTGGCTTGTAGATAACTTTCTGCTCACACATTTCCTAATTGCATGGTTGTCTAAAAAAATAAAAACAACAGCCTTCCCACTTTTTTTTTTTTTGGTTACACATGTCTTTCCTCAGGCTTGCTTCTGGCTTTATACTCAGGGATCACTCCTGGCATATTTGGGAACCATCTGTGTATTGGTGACTAAACCAGGGTTGGATGAGTACAAGGCCAGTGTATAAGTACAATTTCTCTCTTCCTAACTCCTTTTGTTAAAAACACCAGTCAAGCTAAATAAAACTTACCTGACTGATCACATTTTTAATACCTCTGTAAAGACCCCGTTTTCAAATAAAATCAAATTCTGAGGTGCTAGGAATTGTACCGAATAAATTTGGGTAAATATACTTTCAGCCATGACAGAGCAAGGTTAAAATCATAAGAAAGTTATAAAATTTCTTAAATTCAAGTGATAAGATTGAGAGTGGAAGGAATCTTGATAAACTTGAATATGGTCAGAGATACAGTTCAGAGAAAGACAATGTGGATATTTTTATGCAGGACTGAATCACCAGAAGAAATAGGCAAAAGTGAGAAATCTTTGTGTAGGAATCTTCTACTTATGTATCTATGTATCTATCATCTCTATCGATCTATGTATCATCTATCAATCAATCTATCTATCTATCTATCTATCTATCTATCTATCTATCTATCTATCTATCTGTCTGTCTGTCTATCTAATCTATCATCTATCTGTCTATTTATCATCTGTTTCTTTCTTTCTTTCTTTCTCTCTCTCTATCTATCTCTCTATCAATCATCTGTAATTTTGTAGCTATACATGGAAGTGCTCAGGGCTTACTCTTGGCAGTGCTTAGGGGGATATATGAAGTGTAAAGGATAAAACCCTAATCAGCCTTACCCACTGAATTATTACTCAGGCCCACAGTGTGAATAATTTGAATTACAATACTTTGAATTACAAAGTTCACTCATGCAGTCATCAGACATATAATGATGATCTTCTGTGTTCTGGGTCTTGTGGTAACAAACAGGATAGTGACATCATTGCTTCTATCACCAAGGAAACATGTTAAAGCCTAACAACATCAAAGAAGAAAATCCATGGTTGTGAAGATTTGGTTTCCATTTGCCTATATGATCTTGGTTTTGTACTAAAACAAATTATTGGGGAACTTGAGTGAAGATAACTAGTTGAATCTGTATTAATTACCCATGTTTCTTGAGGGGACTTGAATCTTGGTCCAGGACTTAAGATCAAGAGAATATTGGTTAATTTCTTTCCTGGGAGTGGGGCTCTCAAATGGTGATTATCAACTTTTTCAACTAGTGAAATATTTTTTGCAGAAATTATTTTAGAAGATGATATTTGAATGTTTTATGTTTTTTAATTTTTCATTTTTGGGCCATTCTGCACTCAGAGTTCATGCCTCAGAAATTATTCCTGCTAGTACTCAGGGGGACTATATGGGATACTTGAGGATCAAACCCTGGTCATCTGCATGCAAGGTAAGCCCTATCCAGTGTACTATCACTCTGGCCCCTAGATAAAGGGTTTTATCCCCCTGAATCCATTCCATTTCATTACTAACATACCTTAGATGCCCATCTTGTATTTTTACCAGAGGTACAAAAATTTTAGAAAAAATAAAGTAATCGACAAAAAAAAAAAAAAAAAGCAACTTCTTTCTGAAAGGAGTCAGAGAAAGTCATTAGTGGCTTCCTTATCCCAAACCCAGGTGATACTTGAGAACTTCATGCAAAGAACATACTAAGGGATCCACATAGTGCTAGGTTTTTCTGTTTGTTTCAGGTTTTAAACATTTGTGCATAAAATCTCTTTAACTTCAGAGAGTCACTTAGAGGTGATCTGTTCATGGTGGGGATAAAGACTATCACAGGGCCCATGGAGGCAGCATTCATAAAACAGGAATTATTTTATTTACAATAAAAATACTTAAACTTCAATATTAACACTACAGTTATGATCCAGGTGTAGCATGTGTTAAGCATCAATAACTTTCACGAACCAGCTAACCATTTTTGTGGAGCAGTAGTTAAAACTGTTCTAGAATCCTATTCTTTTACCTGTTCATACCTGAAAACCATGAAAAATAGAAGAAATAATTCGGGGTCCCCTGTTTGGGACATCAGGTGGGGAAAATCCATGAAACTATGCCTGCCCAGTGGGGCCCAACTGTGAAAAACAGTGAGTGCTACCTGTAAATGTCTGTCTACTGTCCTCTTGCATGAAACTCTTGGGAGTGGGGTGAAAAGAAGCTCCAGCAGAGCATGGCCGCTTCGCTTCGCTACGCGGCCTTGTGCTCTTCTAAGAAAAGAACACCATCGCAAAAAGAAGAAAAAAATATCACACTAAGAACTGTGCTATATCACAGAAGCAGGCATTTCTCTATGGACTGTCTTTTCTGTTGCATGCTCGGGCCTAAGATTTGATCCAGTGTGAGGCCTCATCCACGGAGGACTCGCTCCCTTAGAGGCAAGTCAGCCCATCCAGAAAGGGCGGAGCCAGAGGAGTGTGCTGCCTGCATCATATAGCCAATGAATACCACCACAACAAGTAGAAAAACCCACAACACAAGTGCGCCAATGGGGAAACAACACAGGCCAGCATCAGACATAGAGAATGAAGAGGACAATTCTGATGACCAGATAATGACCAACCAACTAATCAACCTCTCAGATAAGGACTTTAGACTAGCAATATGGAAGATGCTCAAAGAACTCAAAGAAACCATGGATAGAGTTGAACAGAACACTAATAAGAACCAAGAAAATATGAAGACAGAAATCACAAAACTCCAAACTGAAATAACATGTCAACTAACAGGCCTGAAAAAGTCAGTAAATGAAGTGAATGACAAAATGGATAAGCTCTGGGACAGGGTATCAGAAGCTGAGAATAGACTTGGTGCTGTGGAAGATGAGATACATAACAATTCCATACAGAAGGAGAGATTGGACAAAAAACTTAAAGCAAATGAGCAGACAATGGAAAAATTAGTCAAAGAATGGGAACAGATGAAAATAGAAGTCTATGATAAGATCAACAGAAACAACTTAAGAATCATTGGAGTCCCAGAGACCCAGGAAGAAAATTTCCAGGAAGAATCAACGGTCAAGAACATCATTAAAGAGAAACTTCCAGAGCTAAAGAATATATGTGATCAAATCCTACATGCTCGAAGAGTACCAACCAAAAGAGACCCCAGAAAAACCACCCCAACACACATCCTAGTCACAATGACAAATCCCACAGATAGAGACAGAATTCTGAAAACAGCAAGATCAAAAGGGGAAATTACGTTCAAGCAAGCATCCTTGAGATTTACAGCAGACCTGTCACCAGAAACACTCAATGCCAGAAAGCAGTGGTGGGATATTGTGACAAGACTGTATGAAATGAATGCTTCACCCAAATACTATACCCAGCAAAACTCACTTTCCGGTTTGACGGAAGAATACATGGTTTCACAGACAAAAAGCAGCTCAGAAACTTTACAGACACAAAACCAGTCTTAAGAGAAAAACTGAAAGACCTAATTTAAGACAAGACTAACCAAAAGACACACCAAATTTTGATATAAAGATGGCATTAAATCCCAGGACAATTCTTTCTCTCAACGTCAATGGACTAAATGCACCAGTCAAGAGACACAGAGTGGCTAAATGGATCAAAAAACTCAATCCAACCTTCTGCTGCCTACAAGAAACGCACCTAAATATTTAGAACATAGACTCAAAATAAAAGGCTGGAGAAAAATTATCCAAGCAAACAACACCCATAAAAAAGCTGGAGTGGCCATACTAATATCAGATAATGCAAACTTTATTCTCAGGAAAGTTGTATGGGACAAAGATGGACATTTTATATTAATCAAGGGGTATATAGAGCAGGAAGAAATAACTCTCCTAAACATATATGCACCAAATGAGGGGCCAGCAAAATATTTAATACAACTGTTGACAAATCTGAACAATAATATCAATAACAACACAATAATTGTGGGGGACCTTAACACGGCTTTGTCAACACTGGATAGGTCAACCAGACTGAAACCCAACAAGAATATTCTAGACCTGAGGAGAGAAATGGAAGAAAGAGGCCTAGTTGATATATATAGGACATTCCATCCCCAGAAACCTGGATACACATTCTTCTCCAATGTACATGGGACAATCTCCAGGATAGACTACATGCTGGCACATAAAACATACCTCCATAATATCAAGAGAATAGAAATTTTGCTGACTACCTTCGCTGACCACAAGGCTCTGAAATTATTTGTGAATTCCAAAGGGACTCAGAAGAAAAACCTTAACACCTGGAAGTTAAACAGCCTCATGCTCAATAACCAGTGGGTCCGAGATGAAATCAAGAAGGAAATCAAAAGGTTCCTGGAAACAAATGACAATAAAGACACAAACTGTCAGAACTTATAGGACACAGCAGAAACAGTACTGAGAGGAAAATTTATAGCTTTGCAAGCATACATCAGGAAGGAAGAAGGAGCTTACCTGAGTAGCTTAATGACACAGATAATAGAACTACAAAGTGCTCAACAAAAGGACCCAAAAATAGGAAGACAGAAGGAAATAACAAAGCTGAGAGCAGAAATCAATGAAGTGGAAACACAAAAAACAATCGGAACGATCAAGAAAAGCAGAAGTTGGTTCTTTGAAAAAATAAGCAAGATTGATAGACCACTGGCAAACCTAACAAAGAAAGAGAGAGAGAGAAACTTGATAACTCGTATTAGGAATGAAAAAGGAGAGATCACTACTGATATGACAGAGATTCAAAGGGTAATCAGAAACTACTTTGAGAAACTCTATGCCACTAAAAATGAGAACCTGGAAGAAATGGATAAATTCTTGGACTCATAATCTTCCACAGATGAAGGAAGAGGATGTAGCATATCTAAACACCCCCATAACCATTGATGAAATTAAAACGGTAATCAAATGTCTGCCGAAAAACAAAAGCCCAGGCCCAGACGGATTCACTAATGAATTCTTTCAAACTTTCCAAGAGGAACTACTACCAATCCTGGCAAGACTCTTTCATGAAATTGAACAAGCAGAAACACTTCCAAATAGCTTTTATGAAGCCAATATCACCTTGATACCTAAACCAGACATAGATGCTACAAAAAAAGAAAATTACAGACCAATATTGCTGATGAATGCAGATGCAAAGATTCTCAACAAAATTCTTGCAAATAGGATTCAATGCCTCATTAAGAAGATCATCCACTACAATCAAGTAGGTTTCATCCCAGGAATGCAAGGATGGTTTAACATCCATAAATCTATCAACATAATACACAACATCAATAACAAGAAAAATAAAAACCACATGATCATATCAATAGATGCAAAGAAAGCATTTGATAAGGTCCAACACCCATTCTTGATCAAAACTCTCAGCAAGATGGGAATGGAAGGAACTTTTCTCAATATAGTTAAGGCCATTTACCACAAGCCAGTGGCAAATATTATCCTCAATGGAGAAAAACTAAAAGCCTTCCCTCTAAATTCTGGCACAAGAGAAGGCTGTCCTCTCTCACCACTCCTATTCAACATAGCACTGGAAGTACTTGCTATAGCAATTAGGCAAGAAAAAGATATCAAGGGAATCCAGATAGGAAAGGAAGAAGTCAAGCTCTCACTGTTTGCAGATGACATGATGTTCTACTTAGAAAACCCTAAAGACTCTACCAAAAAGCTTCTAGAAACAATAGACTCATATAGCAAGGTGGCAGGCTACAAAATTAACACACAAAAATCAATGGCCTTTCTATACACCAATAGTAATAAGGATGAAATGGACATTAAGAAAACAACCCCATTCAAAATAGTGCCACACAAACTCAAATGTCTTGGAATCAACTTGACTAAAAATGTGAAGGACCTATACAAAGAAAACTATAAAACTCTGCTCCAGGAAATAAGAGAGGACACATGGAAATGGAAACGCATACCCTGCTCATGGATTGGCAGGATTAACATCATCAAAATGGCAATACTCCCCAAGGCATTATACAGATTTAATGCTATCCCTCCAAAGATACCCATGACATTCTTGAAAGAAGTGGATCAGGCACTTTTGAAATTCATTTGGAACAATAAACACCCTAGAATAGCTAAAGCAATCATTGGGAAAAAGAATATGGGAGGAATTACTTTCCGCAACTTTAAACTGTACTACAAAGCAATAGTTATCAAAACAGCATGGTATTGGAATAAGGACAGGCCCTCAGATAAGTGGAATAGGCTTGAATACTCAGAAAATGTTCCCCAGACATACAAACACCTAATTTTTGATAAAGGAGCAGAAAATCCTAAATGGAGCAGGGAAAGCCTCTTCAACAAGTGGTGTTGGCGCAATTGGATAGCCACTTGCAAAAAATTGAACTTAGACCCCCAGCTAACATCATGTACGAAGGTAAAATCCAAATGGATTAAAGACCTCGATATCAGCCCCAAAACCATAAGATATATAGAACAGCACATAGGCAAAACACTCCAGGACATTACAGGCATCTTTCAAGGAGGAAACTGCACTCTCCAAGCAAGTGAAAGCAGAGATTAACAGATAGGAATATATTAAGCTGAGAAACTTCTGCACCTCAAAGGAAATAGCGCCCAGGATACAAGAGCCACCCACTGAGTGGGAGAAACTATTCACCCAATACCCATCAGATAAGGGGCTAATATCCAAAATATACAAGGCACTGACAGAACTTTACAAGAAAAAAAATCTAATCCCATCAAAAAATGGGGAGAAGAAATGAACAGACACTTTGACAAAGAAGAAATACAAATGGCCAAAAGACACATGAAAAAGTAGGGGCCGGGCGGTGGCGCTGGAGGTAAGGTGCCTGCCTTACCTGCGCTAGCCTAGGAGACGGACCGCGGTTCGATACCCGGCGTCCCATATGGTCCCCCAAGCCAGGAGCGACTTCTGAGCGCATAGCCAGGAGTAACCCCTGAGCGTCACCGGGTGTGGCCCAAAAACCAAAAAAAAAAAAAAAAAAAAAAAAAAGAAAAAGTGCTCCACATCACTAATCATCAGGGAGATGCAAATCAAAACAATGATGAGATACCACCTCACACCCCAGAGAATGGCACACATCACAAAGAATGAGAATAAACAGTGTTGGCGGGGATGTGGAGAGAAAGGAACTCTTATCCACTGCTGGTGAAAATGCCATCTAGTTCAACCTTTATGGAAAGCGATATGGAGATTCCTCCAAAAACTGGAAATCGAGCTCCCATATGATCCAGCTATACCACCCCTAGGAATATACCCTAGGAACTCAAAAATACAATACAAAAACCCCTTCCTTACACCTATATTCATTGCAGCACTATTTACCATAGCAAGACTCTGGAATCAACCAATATGCCCTTCAACAGATGAATGGCTAAAGAAACTGTGGTACATATACACAATAGAATATTATGCAGCTGTCAGGAGAGATGAAGTCATAAAATTTTCCTATACTTGGATGTACACGGAATCTATTATGCTGAGTGAAATAAGTCAGAGAGAGAGAAAAACTCAGAATGGTCTCACTCATCTATGGGTTTTAAGAAAAATGAAAGACATTCTTGCAATAATAAATTTCAGACACAAAAGAGAAAAGAGCTGAAGTTCCAGCTCACCTCAGGAAGCTCACCACAAAGAGTGATGAGTTTAGTTAGAGAAATAACTACATTTTGAACTGTCCTAATAATGAGAATGTATGAGGGAAATGGAGAGCCTGTTTAGAGTACAGGTGGGGGTCGGGTGGGGAGGAGGGAGACTTGGGACATTGGTGATGGGAATGTTGCACTGGTGATGGGTGGTATTCTTTACATGAAAAAAAACAAGAAGAAATAATTCACATACTGACAGCAAGGAGAGTTACAAAAACCGATGTAGATAGTATTTTATTTGTTAAATCCTATGTTGTAGTTATAATTTTTAAGCTACACATTTGCCACATAATGTGTGTGCATGTGTGTGTGCACGCTTGTGAGTGTGTGTGTGTGTGTGATTTTTGGTGGATCGTCAGTGAAATCCAGTGATTCAGTAATGATCTGTTTACCACAAGTTTAAGAACAGGGATTCAGAAAATAAATTGTCTGCCTTTATTTTTTTTTATTCTGTATTTGTTTTGTATCTGCACTCCCATACATGTCAAGGAGGACATCTGAGAATTTCACCTAAATGCTGCAAGTCTTTCCAGATGTACCTCCAAAGTCCCCCCAGCCCACCTTTATTTTTTTTATTTTTTTTGTTTACTTTTTATTGTAAGAATTTATTCAAGAGACAAAATTGATTAACATAATGAGGTAAACAAAGTGTGGACATCCTATGGTGGTACCTCAGTGCTCAGTTACATGAGGCACCGTACTCTGCTTGAAGCATGAAAATGGCCAGATAAAACTCTTTAACATACCCTTTATCTCTAGATTATGCCTTCTTTTAGGTCCTGAAGCACAGGACCAGCCAGATCACCAAAGCAACAACCGAGACCTACAGATTTTTACCACAGGGCCCAAGCATCGAACCCTTTCAACCAAACTAACATGCCCTTGCTCTTATAGCCTCTCTTCTCATTACTTCGCATTTTTGTTGTTTTTCGTGTTTGATTGTTGGTTTGTTTTGTTTTGTCTTGTTTTTCCTATTCTCTCTTCTTGTCTCCCTCTTCTTCCACCTTCTTCTCCTCACTATCATCAACTCAATCTATGTCAAATAAAAACCACATGGTTAACTCCTCTATAGGAAAAGAATGCTGACATATAAGGTGCTGTGGACAAAACTGAAAAGGGTAAACACCTATATAAATAGACCTCATTAACATAATGGTCAGTACTCGAGCCATCTCTATTTTTCTTAAGGAAGATTATCCAAGGATCTGTTTCACTAGGATATTAGGAGACTCAGAAAAGAACCTGACTTCCAGGGGCTATGATGCCAAGCCAAGCAGTGGATGGTAGAAGGACCTGGAAGCTTCTCGAGAAAACAGAATACCCTAAAGAATGATAAGGAACAGCAGGGAGAGGGTCACAGGGAAACTGTTATTCTGTGTGTGGCAAGAACCTTCTCCACAATCGAACTCATAAGGATCCAAACTGTATACAGAATCTCTCAATGCTGTCTTCTAAGTGCAGAAACTCAGCCTTTTTTTTTTTTTTAAATAGGATCTGGTTCAAGAGTATTTAGTAGTCTTCTCTCTGCCTCTCCTCAGCCACGTTCACCTCCTGCCCCATCACTTTGCTTTCATTTATGTTTAAATTACTACCAGTTAGTGGAGCCAAAGATCCACACACAACTCTTCAAATGAAAGTGACATTGACTTATTTTTTTTTCTTCCAGAGCTAGGACAGATAATGAGAACTCACAAAGGGTCAAAGGAAAAAAGAAATTTTTTTTTTTGCAGTGAGCAAGCAGGTTTGGGTTAATGCTGTTTAATGCAAAAGACTAGACTCTGGCGGAAACATTGTGGTTTCTTATTTAAGAAATGAGCCTATCTGTTTGGGTCTTGAAAAAATAAACTTTAGTTTGCAAAACTGGGTTTCATTTGAAATTTGGAGGGCAGGTGAAAGTTGAAAGATTTAACCTCCCTCCTTTGAGAATTGTTTACATGACAGTGGTATGTATGTGTGTGTGGTGGGCATCTAGGCAAGAGTTCAGTTTCTTGTGTTTTTCTGGTTAGCCAAACTGAGGAGAGTGCCTGACATACTGCTTTTGAAGAGCAATTGTCTACTGGCTTGTGCCTGTAGGTAAGTAGTAGTAAGACATCCCACCTCTCATTTGTCACTGTTTTCACGATCCCATTTCAGCAGAAATCGGAAGTTCTCTATTATCCCTACCTGGCACTGTGTCTGTATGACATTTCCCTTGGCGGGGGGATGTGGGAAGGGCAGAATTCTTCAGATACGTGTCCCGGTGTGGCCTCACTTGGGGTTAGGGAGGATGGTGTTGCCTTGCTGTGACACAGCTTGAACTCAAACCTGGCTTCATCTTCCATCTGAGCTAACTGAGAAAGTGGAAAAGTGGTCTGGCTAGTTTTGTGCTGTGTGGGTGCTTTTCTCAACCTTGATCTTGTACTGTGTCATGGCAGGTTTTAATCAACTTGGATCATGGTGTCTTGGAAACAAGTTCTTGATAATCACAGACCGGGGTAGGTGGCTTTTCAGGCTTTCTGAGAGGATTTTCTCTCACAGTATGAACTCACTTCTCCAATGTTTGTGTTATCAGTGAAAATTGTATCTTTAAAGTACTTGAAATCATTTATTTTCCGATTCAGCAAACAAAGTGTTTATGTGGGATTTATATGTACAAATCACTGGCAAAGCAGTCAGACAAAATATTCAAACCAAATGGAGGCAAAGTTAACCAAAAAAAAAAGTCCTCTTTTAGGGACATCTCTACTGAAAATCTCACTTTGTGAAAAAGCTAGGTTTTAATAATTTAGAAGTTGTTAAACTCCAATCTGTGGATCAACTATGAACATCCAACTTCTTTTATGAATGAAGTTTACCTGGTACACACTGAGTCTTATTTGTTAATATTTCGAAACTTTGATATTTGCCTTCACACTATAACCCCAAATATGTAACACAGTTAATTGTCAATTTATCAACTATCAATCCTTTAATAAAAATGATTGTTAACACTTTATCATGAATGATAAACTTATCTAAACTCTTGGTTGTATTTTATGTGTTGATATATGTTGATATTTTGGCTTGTATTGACATTTCAGCTACTTTTTATGGGGGGCACACTAGGTGGTGTTCAGGGGTTACTCATGGCTCTGTGCTCAGAAACCATACATGGCAGGCTTGGGGGACCATATGGGATGCCAGAGTTCAAACCCGAGTCAATCCTGGGTCAGCTGTATACAAGGCAAACACCTAATCGCTATGCTATGGCTATGGTCCCATTTCAGCTTCTCAAATGAGATTTTACAATCAATTTAGTATTCTTTGAGTTGCCTGTTTACCTCAATTGTCATCTAACTTCCCCAATATGGAGAGGGAAGAGAATCAATCACTGGTTGTATGGAGTGCTCTGTAGATACTTGTTGAATGACTGAACAGTAGTATATTCTCTTAAAAAATAATGTTCCAAAGATATTAATTAAAGTTAAATTCAGAGTTTACTCAAGGTTACTCATTTTTCCTTCAGTTGCACTCCCTTTTGATTTTTTTTTGTTTGTTTTTGGGTCACACCAGCAGTGCTCAGGGGTTACCCCTGGCTCTATGGTCAGAAATCACTCCTGTCAGGCTTGAGAGACCATATGAGATCCAGGGATTTGAACAAACGTCCTTCTGCATGCAAGGCAAATGCCCTACCTTCATGCTATCTCTCCGGCTCCTCCCTTTTGATTTCTGAATGTGAGAATGGAAACAATAGCACATGGCCTAAAGTATTTGGGCTACAAATGTTTTGTGGATTAGCACCTAGGTGTTGTTTAAATATAAATTAATGAGTTCTAGCATTGGTGTCTGAGACTTTCCTTGGCTCAGCCAGGCTTCTGCAGCCCCTTTGCTCAGGGGTCTGTAGGTTTCAGGGTGACAGCAGAGAAATTCACAAAGCAGTCAAATGAAGTTTCAGGAGAAATCCAGCTTTATTTCAAGGCCCTTGCCACCATTTGCCACATCACTTCTAAGCTAAGCAGCCTCTTTCCTGCTGCTCTCCATATCTTAGCTGCTTATGCTTCTCTCTCTCTACTCCTACCCCCAGCCTATCTATTATCCTTCATCTCAAATAACAGTCTTTCCCAGGTGACTGACCATCCAGGTAAGATTAGCATATGGAATTGGGGAGGGATAACACTATGGAGCAGTCTAATCTGGAGATAGTTTGACCACTCTCTGTTCAGGAGGAGCACATATGAATTTTCATAGGAGCATCTAAGGGCTTTAGGCAATACTTTCCATTTGGTAATTTGTATTTCATTGTTGAGTACATGAATTTTACCAGTTCAATGCCTGTGACATTGTGATATTTAGATACATGGCTCATAGTTTGCTCAGAGGGATCTCTGTTATTCTTCTTTTGGAACTTGCAATTCTGTTGAAAGCTTGTTTCTATGAGACAGCATGAATCATATATTCAGTAATTCATAAGGGTCTTTGGCTCCATTAAAGGTGGGCATGGTCTGCTTTCTTAATATAATTCATTTTTCTGTTTCTTTTCTTGCATCTTTTCCTCCAGGGTCAACATCTTTCTCACCTAGTTTTGGCTATGCACCAACTGCTAGTAGGCTAGATGAGTTGCCATGTCAGTGAAGTGCATGGTGGCATGTACCTACCTGCTGAATGCTTTTTCCACATCTATGTATAGGACAAAAATACATGTGTTGTTTCTACTGTTTGCACTGTGTCTTTGTGTCCTACCAGGAGCTGTATTACTTGGTCATATTGGAGTTCAATTTCTAGTTATTTGAGGAATGTTTGTATTGTCTTTCCAAAAAGGTTGGAGCAGTCTATATTACCACCAGCAGTGAATGAGAATCCCCTTCTTCCTTCATCTGTATCAGCACTGGTTGTTCTCATTCTTCTTGATATGTGCCATCTCTGGCAGAAGGTAGTATCACATTTTGGCTATGATTATTAATGATGTGGAGCATTTTTTCATGGGCCTTTTGGCCATCTGTATTTCTTTCTTGAAGAAGTTTCTATTTATTTCTTCTCCCCATTGTTTAAAGGTGTTAGATTTTTTTCTTGTTAAGCTCTTAATCAGTGCTTAATTTATCTTAGATATTAATCCTTTGTCAGAAGGGTATTGTTTCCCAATTCTGTGGGTGGTCTTTGTATCCTGGTCCTCATTTCCTTTGAGATACAGAAGTTTTTAATTTAATGTAGTTCAATTTGTTTATCTTAGCTTCTACTTATTTGGACAGTCAAGTTTCATCCTTGAAGATACCCTTATCTTCAATATCAGTCCTGAAACCATAAATTACATAGAAAAATTGTAAGTAGAACATTGAAGTTATGTTTTCCTCAATATAAATCATGATTTTCCTGTCTGATATCAAGGTCTTTAAACTATTTTGATTTGACTTTTGTACATGGGTACAGGACTATCTAAAAATTGTTTTTAGTCACCATGACTAACAAAACAATAGGGTTCTATGCATCTAGCATTCCAACCCTCCACCCTCTACCTGAACATCCACTTACCTATCTCAGAGTTCTTTTAGCACGCTATACCTCCCCTTACAACTCCTCTTTATGGTATTCTGTTTTAGAGATCAATCTTTGGCAATTTGTTATTCTTACTATATTTCATTTTATTCCACATTTAGAGAGATTTTTTGGCATCTGTTCCAATCATTCTGATTGGCTTGTCTTGGCCTGATATCCTCCAGTTTATCCACATAGTGACCTGATTTTATCTTTTCTTATAACTTTATTATATCTTTTCTTATATTATGTCCATATACTTGTTTCTTTACCCAGTCAGCTATTTTGAGACACTTGGATTGTTTCCAGAATTTATCTGTTGTGAACAGTGCCATAGTGAATATAGAGTGCCAATGCTTTTCGGAAATAATTTTGAAGCCTTTGAGGCAGATATTCAGAAGTGGTCTTGCTGAGTCATATGGCAACTCATTTCTTAGTATTTTTGAGGAGTGTCTATATTTTCCAAAATGGTGGAACCAGTTGACATTCAGTACTGGATGAGGGTTTCATTTTCTCTGTCTCTACCAACACTGGTTGTTTTTGTTCTGTTTGATGCACCTCAGTCTCACTGGTTTGAGGTGCTATCTCTTTGTTGTTTTGCTTTATATTTCCTTCAACCATTATTTAGAAACAAATGCTTTTCTAGCCTGACCCTTCCAATCTTTGTGGTCACTAGTTACTGGACTTGATGCTACATTAATCTGTGAGAATCTTGGTTCTAGGGGCTAAATTTTACTTCTCTAAGTATTAAACAATTTTTTGGCAACTCAGAATCCCATGGTAGTAACTTTCCTGTTCAATAAAGGAATAAAAAAATTACACTGATAACACCAAAGACAAGTACTGTGATGCAGTTATTATTTGTGAAACTCTAACACAGGGTTTCCCTCATGAATTAAGGTGGGAATCTTTGGGGGGTATTTCTTGCATCCTGGACAGTGCTCAACAATATCTAGATAGTTTCTATTGTAACAAGAGGCCTCTATAAGCAATTTAATAAGCCTCTTCATTTTATAGAATGGGCTGATTCCTCTAGTGTGAAGAAACTGTTATTTTGGGGATATCTGATTAATTACCTTTTAATTTAATTTTAAAATAGATCCAGCAATATGTTTATAGGGGAGAACTTCCAAATTTGGCTTCTTCCTTCTTTGAAAATTAGAAATCTCTGCAAGACAGGATAGTAATAGCTTTTATACATGTCCTGCATTGTGCTAAGCACTTTATATGCATTATCTTATTTTATTGTCACAGTAACCTAAGAGGTTGGTGCTTTTATTAACCCCATTCATGAATAAGTAAAAGGAAGCTAAGGGAGGCTATGATTTATTGAAGATCACATTGATAATAAGTGTCAGGCCCAAGAAATCTGATTGCAGAGTTGGTGTTCTTAACCAGTGCACCTTATCCTGATTATAACAAGACCATTTAGAGCATACCCTGCAAAAAAGATGAGATGTGTACCATAGGCAAAAATCCAACATTTCCTCTTTGGATAGCTTGGATTTCTCACTGCACCTGTTGAATGAAAAGGATAAAAACATTAGGAGTCAAAGAGCAAGATGGGGTCCATGACTTCCTAGGTCAAAGAGGGAAAATAATCTTTGTGGCCTATCTTAATGCTGTGCATGGGAACAAAGAGATGTAGAAGGCAGCATTGGTGAATTACTGTAAGTTTAGAGCTTCAAATATGTTTTTGAAAGCTTTGCTCACTGGAAACAGCGACTCATTGCTGAGTCTCACCACAAGGCCAATCATGTTTCTTGGAAGAAATAATATTTCTTCTGATCTATCTTTGTATTTAATTGTTGTTAACCCAGACTCTCCAGGGGCATGAGTAAGAGGGCCTGGTTGACTGTTATATGATATAATTTCAATTACTTACTAGAATCACCATCATTTTTTGTGGTCACTTAGTAACAAATGAACTTTGTAGCATCTGTCTTCATAATAGTGCACATTGAGTTAGAATAATGCTGGTGTGTGTGTATGAGGGGGGGGATATAAGCTAGAAGGAATCACTCACAAATAATGAGAGAATAAAGAGTACAATTATTCTAATAAACATAAATTAACTAGTCCTCCCTCTTTGTTAGAAAAATTGGGGAGTTGAAATAGATTGCATAAGAACTTATTCTTCAAGTTGGACCCTGGAGCCACACAACAGATTTATCCTTACCCCTTTTGATCCAGGAGGAGAGAGAAAAGGATGTAGGCATTCACTTTTCCCAGTGATTAGGTGGCTGCCAAGAGAATGTGCAGAAAAGGATTTTGAGTCCCAGGAGCCCTGAGAAGCTGGTTTCAATAGCTTTTATAGTCTCAGTGCTTGAGACTTTAATTTATTTGACATTTAGTTGTTGAAGATGATTTATTTTCCCTGGCTTGTTTTCATTATTGCAGGCACTTGAGAGGGGGAAATTTAGAGACTTAGGAAACGGAAAGCAGTTCTTTATGTCCTAACGATGCCAAGTGTGGTCTCTGAGCCAGAACATCATGCCACTTGGGAGGAGTGAGTTAGATATGTGGACTCTCAAGTCTCTCCTCAGACCTATGCATAAAAATGTGTTTTAACAGGTGAGTTATGTGCACATTAGGGTTTGAGAAGAACTGTCCTGATTGTATCTTCCTGGTCTTGTTGTTGCTTGAGGAAGTTGTAGGTTTTATTGGTCTAAGGGATAAGTGATTGTCTATGGAATTGTTAGGGATAAGATATCCTAAAACTTCCCCAGCATGTCTTTCTCTTTTCATCATTGCCCTATCATCAGTGAACATTCATGATAATTGGATGTTAGTGTGTCTTGTTGCAAGCACAGTTCTATGTTCTTTACACAAATGCCTCATTTAATGTTCAGAGCCATTCTCAGGAGTAAAAAGAAACTTTGCAATTCTTATTTTGGTATACTAAGATGGGCATCAGAAAATGGAGTCAGGAGGAATTGTGATTTATTTTTTTTCATGAATAGAACTGGAATTGAGTGAGACAAGTTTAAGGATTATGGGAAGAAAGAGCAGCTTGGGCTTTAAAGTTGGATAGATGCTGTTTAATTTTGATTTGTCTGTCATACTTGAGAGATAATCTTGGGCATATTATTGAATTTGTCATAGATTATGGAGGACAAAGTGCAGTACATGCAGATTGTCTAGCAGAATTCCTGGAACATAGTAGGTATGCATTAAGTGCTTTTTAAAAATCCTCTCCTTTGCTCTTTCCAGCCTGTTCTTTCCCTTTCTATTTCATTTTCTTCTCTTGTGGTTTAACTAGTTCAGCTATTTCCAGTGCTTCCTTCTAATTCCAATCACCCATGGAGCTTTTAGAATTTTTAATGTCCTTCTACTATTCTGAATAACATGAATGAGGGCCAGACTACAACCATGAAAATTATGTCAGAATTATCTCTGTGGAAGGAATCCAGGCTTCAGCAATTTTAAGTACAGTCAACTTTGAGAGACACTAGTTAATCTGCTGCTAATTCTGTTATTTCACTTAAATTTTAAGCAACTCTGCCTAGATTTAATTTAGTTTAACTCTTATATCTTTTAAACATTCACTTTAGAAAATAACTATGAAATCTTAAATCAATTGTTGTTGATTCATTGAATTTATGTCTAAGTGCTATGCAATACTTTATATTTTTGTTTATTTTAGGGTATACTCATGGTGTTTAGGAGGCTAATCCTTGGTTAGTGAGTAAAGAATCACTCTTGGCAGTGCTAGTAGTCCATGCAGTTTGGGGATACATTAGGTCTCTTACTCATAACACTTGCTCTAAGAAATCTATGTGGCCCTAGATTTTTGACTGGTTTGAAAAAAATGTACTTTCAGGTGTAATGTGTGAAATGTATTAATCAGCACTGAGTTAAAATTCATCTCCATTGCCTGCTAGCTCTATGATTTTTCACCCATATACAAGCAAAACAAAGCATCATTAAACACATGGACTTATGGGTCGAGTTTCCTGGATACAATTTTTTGTTCTAATGATAACTTTGGGGACATGCAAAGTCATCTAATTTTTGTTCCTCAGTAGGTTTGCCTTTTCACATTAGGGTAATTAAACTTACTTCATAGATTGCTGAGGATAAAGTGAATTGAGGTATGTAATACTCCTAGAAGAGTCCAGGCTCATTTTAGGGACTTCTGTAAGTAATAGTTATCATCACACTTGGCCACTCTGACCCCCCCTTTTCTCACTGCATAACTGAAATAGGACCAACAACTTAAGTGTGCTGGCATGTTGGGTCTAACACAAAACCAAATACCAGCAACTTCTCAGCTGATATTTCTTCTTCAATTGAACCAGTGAGGCATGAGACATGCAGAATATACTTTGTATATTCTGAAGAGCTGGCTGGGTGATTATGTGTAGATGTTGACAGTGCCAAGTTGGAAATTTTCCCCAAGTCCAATTTAACTTACTCATTGATCTTCTCTGAATTTTGAATTGAAGAGGTAGACTTCCTATTAATTGAAAACAATGTCAAAAAGCAATAACAGTTAACATTAGAAATAATAATAATAATGATTACAATAATAATAAAAATGCTGAGATGTTTCTGGAGTTCTCCTTGGAGAACTCACACTCATATCTTGGAGAGGTGATAGGGCAGATGTTGACTGAAATGTCATTTAGATAAGGAGATGCATCCATGGCAACTAATGAGCCTGCAAACAGGCTGGAAGACTCAACTGGCAGCAGGTCAGGTAAAAAAATGATGGAAATGACATTCTTTAAATGCTCTCCTGCCAATCATCAGCGCAACTTGGCATTCAGACTGCCCTAGGCAAGAGGTGATCATAGTGGATCTAGGCAGCTAATTTCTTCCCAGTCTCAGACCACATGAGGACAGCATCAACTGTAACCTTGCTAGCCTTTCCAGAAGTGGAATGGCACAGCCTGACATTTGTCTTATCGTATGAATTGGCAAGGTTGTTCTCAAGAAATACAACCAAGAATAACTAGGTATTTCTCATGCTGTTTAGTCTTCCATGGTGGCTTGCCTATTGCCATTGCTTGGCGCTTGTCTCTGTTCTAACTAACTCTTAAGCTCTTTCACTTAGAGTTTTCGACCTGAATATCAAGGCAAGGTATAGAGATGATAAATTCTGTTATTCAGGGTGTGGTCTGTTCTTATTTTGCAGAGTATTTGCACTTTAAATATTAAAAAAATTACATAACAGGCAGCACATTTGGAGATGCCTCAATATCACTTGTAGTGAAGCCTATGTTTTGGTGGAGGAGAGAAAACGGAATTTCTCAGAATAACTTTGTCTCTCTTTAGAGCCTTCTCTGACTTCCAGTTGTGATCTTGGCCCTGACAAATGCAGCTTTTGCTCCATGTGAGCTTCTGTCTATGCTGGCTCTCTTGTTCCAACAGCTCTTGACTTTTAATTCAATTTCTCTTTCTGTCCAGCTTGGCTTGCCAGTGTCTAGCTCACAGAGGCTTCATGCAGTTGCACAATTGGGTCTGAAGACAAAAGAGATGACTTAAGTACAAAAGTGACCTGAACAAATGTTCAGCATCTTGTATCAGAACATCTAAACAGAGAAAAATGCCAGCTAAAAATAGATGGATGCATCGGACATTTTTAGTCACATTTAACTCTTTCCTGTATTTGGGAGTTATCATTTCAGGCCAAAGTCTCCCAAACCCTTAAGGAGTTTGTTTTAGTGTTTTTATTAAAAATGTTTTGTTTTTGTTTTGTGGACATATCTGACAAAAGTACTTCTGGTTCTTAACTTAGTGATCACTCTTGATCAACTTAGGGGACCATTTCGGTATAGGAAATTGAACTCTAGTTGGCCAAGTATAAGGCAAGCAAGGATCTTGCCCACTATACTATCTTTCCAAAACATTGGGTATTAATTCTTTGAGGGGTCTAGGCCACATCCACTGTATTCCCAGGCCTATACTGGGAATCACTCCAGTGTAGGTGGGGGACTATAATGGGCTAGGCATCAAACTCAGATCAGCAGAATAACAAAGCAAGCAACAACTCTTGCACTTTCTCTCCAGCCCCTTTAGGGAGTTCATTTATTAAAAGTATTAGGAACTATGAAGGCTTTTTTGTGCCCTATCCAGTTATATAAAATTGGACTAGTGATTTAGACTCCAGGTATACTAGGAATCCATAGTAGGAATTTGTCAGAGGAGAATCTGCAAAGTATCTCTGCTTGTGGTACTTGAAGTGACTTGGACTACAGATCAAGGATGAGCACTGGGGAACCAGTTGAACATCTGCTAATTTGTAGATTTTGAAATGGAAGCCACAGAAATTTGGCTAGGCACAAAGTAAAGCTTCAGGAAAAATTCTCTCCACTCTGACTTTGTTGTTCTCTTTTGACTTTCCTTCACAGAGACTAGTTAGGGAGGAAGAATTGTGAGTCAGATTGTGTGTTAAGTCAGAAGGGGTCTGTAAAATAAAAATCCACATGCAGTGAGACTGCCCCACATGACATGTTTCTAACCCCTTAGGCAGATGGATCTTATAAAGCAGGGTAGTGGAGAAGAAATTATACCAAGCCAGTCAGGAGAGTCATTGGAGTCAGTCTTCTTTTTGCCTCATGGCCTCTCTGCTTCCTGCTGCTTCTGCCCTAGCCAAAAGCCAGAACTCCTTTCTTTATTCAAACCAACTCCCCAGACCAGGAAGGGAAAGGTCAAGTGAGATACAAAAGTAACTATCCATTGGGTTTTTACATATCAAAGGAAGAGTTTACCAGAAAGAGGAAGTTGGGAGACCATCTTTGTTTAGGGTTGTAGCTAGTCTCACCTTACTGGGGTCCACCATGTTTCTTTAAACAAAAAATAAAAATAAAAATATGTATTTGGGATTCACAGAGATAGTTCAGGGTTAAGACACTTACTTGGCACATACTGGTCTCTGCTGGATTCTTTTTTTTTTTTTTTTTTTTAATTTTTGGGCCACACCGGGTGACACTCAGGGGTTACTCCTGGCTATGTGTTTAGAAATTACTCCTGGCTTGGAGGACCATATGGAAAACTGGGGATTCAAATTGCAGTCTGTCCTGGGTCAGCTGCACTGCTCAGGCCCCAGTTGGATTCTGATTCTGTACATGACTCTGTGAGCAACGCCACTGCTCAGTGAGCACTGAGAACTGAGCTAGAAATAAGCCCTGGCACTTCTCACAGTGGCCCAAAGCTAAAACTAAATCAAAACTCAGTGAAAATACACAATGAGTTCACCACAAAATTTATAGGCAGCACATACTCTCTGACATGTTTAAGAACTCTAATATCCAAAGGCACTTTGGATCAGGCAAGGCATTCCAAAGGTTCGGAGATTATATCCGATGAATAGTACTGAAGATTTCATGGAGTATGAAGACTTTCTCCATGCTTCTTTTTAACCAGCTTGAGTAACAACCTTCCCTCCAATTGGTCCTCACAAACCTCATTCTATTCTAGCAGTAATGGTGGGCGTATAGTGTTATAATGCCCCACTGGGTCTACTTTTTATTTGAAGTGCCTACTCTTGTATATACAGAATTCTCCATTGTTTCTTAACTTCCAAATCAAGTGTGCATAAATAATTTATTGATGCAATGTTGTAGTCAAATTGTTTTTTTGAAATTGTCTCTTGTAACTTTATTAAGTGCAGAGTCCAGAATGTTAATTTGTCTGATTAGAAAAGGGTAAAAAGGATAAACCCATATATTTTTTCTTTCTTTTCTTTTTCTTTTCATTTTTGGATCACAACCGGCAGCACTCCTGGTTCTATGCTCAGAAATTGCTCCTGGCAGGCTCAGGGGACCATATGGGATGCAGCAATTTGAACCACCATCCTTCTGCATGCAAGGCAAACCATGCAAGGCCCTACCTCCATGCTATCTTTCCAGCCCCAAGACCCATGTATTTTTTATTAAACTGTTCAGCTGGTAAACGGCATAGCCACCTCCACCCCTCCAAGTACTAATCACTGTTTTTAGTCATCAGATTTAAATTGTAAATGAAACAGGGTTCGGCACATTAGAAAAGCACATGCCATGTTTTGTTAACATAATCAGAAAAATGGACTTGCTACAAACCCTTTCCCCATCTGCCAGTCATTGTATTAAATGCTTTTGCAATTTTATTAGAATTCTCTGTCTCTGCAGATGCCAGTCAGCTGTGAAATTGAAATTGCAAACAGAAATATTACATTTTCATTCACAGTGGCAACTGAGAAAGTCCATTTTTTTGACAGGCAAAGCAATGGCAAGACCCACTCGACTGGGTCATCCTCTGGGGTCGAAGGTAGTTTTGGACATGGATATTAAAAGGGAGAAGAAATGGGGCTTGGCACTTCTGTTGGCAAATTCTCTGGCAGTTTGATCCACAAAGATCTTACATCAGGTATGAAGAGAGAACTTTAGAGTTTTTCTGAGTCCAATCCATTATTCTTTCTTTCCCTTTTTTTCTGAGCAAATTAAGGTTGCACTAGAGAGGCTACAGTTCTTGAAAGGTGTGGACATTTCAACAAGATGTTAGCTCTGATATTTCAGTGTTTTCTAGTGGTTAAGGAGGATTAATGACAGTGATAAATAATTCTTGCTGGGCTATTGTAGAGTGAGTTAGGCTAAAGGTCAAGAATGATCGCTAGGTTGTCTTTGCTTGAAAAAAAAAACACACTCATTTTCTCTCTTTTCCTGGATAATTCCTGATCATTCCCTTTGTTCTGCTTAAATGGCACTTTCTCTTAACATTTTTCCTTTGCCAACCATATCCAATTACTGGAGACCAGGTTATTTGCACCTGCCTTGAGCTACTTACTCATGTTCTGGTTTTACTAGTCCAAAATGCCTTCCTTCCTTTGATAAATTGCAGATTTTCTGAGGGCCAGAGACTTATTGATCTTGTTCATCATTGTATATCTTGGCGTAGAATGGTGTAGGTCTTAGAATGGTGAGAGTTGGATGGGTCAATATTTGTTAGAAGGATAAATGTTGGAATAAAAGGTAACTAAAAAAAAGTTTATGATGGAGCTACTGAAAAACAGGAAGAACAAAACTAGGATAAGGTCATATAGGATGAATACCATAGAATGAAATATAAACTGAGAACCAGGGAAATGTCAATAATACCATTATGGGAAATTTCCGAAATAATAGGTATAAGCAGTTTTAAACTGACCAAGGGAAAAGTTTGAGGTAAATATTACATTTTCACTATATACATTTTGTTAGGAAGACTTTTGTTTTATTTTGGGTGTGTATGTTATTGGGTTGTCAGACCCTAAATATCAACTTGAGTTGAAGAAATTTTATCTAATATGATTCAAGTTCAATAGAGAGCTTGGTTCATTTATATGCCAGACCCTGTATTAAGTGCTCCTTGTACCATATCTCATTTAATTCCTAAAATAATTCTGTGATCAAAGATAAAATTTTTACTCTCCTTTCCTAGACACAGAAACAGAAGACAGACTTGACTAATCAGTAGCAAAGCTGTGGTTTGCTATCTGATTATTAAACTCTAATGCTCAAGAAGCATGTAAGCTCAAACAAATGAGCTGCATCTTTCTGCAGACCAAATCAGGGAGTTGATAAATCTGTGTTTAATCACCTTGCAGAATGGGGATAGAGCAGAATTGTTCACTGAGTCACCTGGTTTTCACAAGTGGGTTGGAGAAGAGGCAGTTAGGTGAGACCACCCTTTCCCTACCTTCCATTGAAAGGGGCAGCTATTAACTTCACCAGGCCTCTGTGATGCTGAGAAGCCCCAAAGAATCTAGTACCCAAGCTTGTCCTCTTTCCAAACTTGGAAGACTAATTCTTTGAAGATCTCATCCAAAGAGAAAGTGATGGGAAAGAGGGAGGGTCCATTTCTAGTAGCACAACTTTTCTTTTCTTTGCTTTTTTTTTTTGATTTGTTGGCCACGCCTGGTGATGCTCAGGAGTTACTCCTGCTATGCACTCAGAAATCACTCCTGGTGATTTCTGGGGGGCATATGGGGGATCTAACTGTGGTCCGTCCTAGTCTAGTGTGTGCAAGGCAGATGCCTTACCACTTGCACCACTGCTCTGGCCCCTAATAGCACAACTTTGATGACACAGCTGTTTGTGCCTGATATTAGTTTATCTGTAGGATGCTGAGATAATAGGACCAGGTGTCTCATCCTGTTGCTTACTTTCTGCCTGAACATCCCAGCTGGCACAGTCTACACCCTGTAACACTGAAATGATCTCTGTCCACACTCCTTTGTTGAGAGGATGAAAGGAGCTAGCATTCCTTAAACTCAAGGAAATAAAATAAAAGCCATAAAAGAGCTCAGTGCTGCTGATGCTTCTTCTATTCTGTGCTTCTCTGCCCAAATGTTTACTCCTGAGAGACCCATTCATTAGTCTGTCCATCTCATCATCATTGTTTTGAAAGGGACTAACATTTACTGAACACTTTTTCCAGGCATCATGTTATGAGTTAATTGACTTCCATGCATTCTTCACAGACAAGAAGCATGATCATCTCTAGTCGTAGAGGAAATAAGCTAATTTGTAGAACCAGGCAACCATCTGAGTCCAGTTGACTCCATTTATTTCTTTGTTCTTTTTCTTTTACTTTTTCTTATTGAACTAGAATTACTCCTAGAAGGCTTGGGGGCATCATATGGGATACTGGGGAGCAAAAAGTTGTTGTCCACATGCAACACAAGCATCCTACCTTCTTACTATAGTTCCAGTCCCCCCAAATTCCAGTTCAAACATATGCTGTCACTTTAGACTATGCTGAAGAATTGGTTGGACCATGCTAATGGGTATTTGATGTCATCTCCCTGGAATGACTTTGAGGGGCACAAGAACTGGGAAGTGCATTGCTGCAGGCAAGTGGTGGTTCTATTTGCTGCCAAGACTGCTTTATATTAGCAGCTACTCCTTCATCAACAAAGTTCATGCACAACGGAAGAACCCTAAAGGCAATCATATTTACTTAGGAGCCAGTACTTCCCTAGAGCATTATAAATAAGGCATCACTAGCTCATTCTGATCTCATCTGAAGAGCTAGCTGGCTACTTAGCTTCACCAGTTTTTATCCCTGAGGCTATAAGCCTGATGACTTACAAAAGCCTCTCTGGCATAAAAACTCCAGAAGACACCTGCTATTTTTGAATATTGTCTTCCTTTGCTGGCAAGGTTCCGGAATATAATTATGGAGCCTGGATTAGTGTAAGGCCATGTTCCATCTGCTACTGTACCTAGTTCCTTTTTCCCTCAAGAGAAGATGTTGTTTCCAACCTCCCTTCTTCCAATTTTGATTTGGAATCTAGCTTGTCAAAGGGCTTAACTGCTATCTGGTGGGTGCATTTGGGTTGGTATATTGCTTTTGATTTCTGCCCAAATTTGCTGCCACCAGGTTTTGGGATTTGCTTTCTGCATTTTGTCAGAGCTTTGCCCTGCATGCACTCTTTTTTTTTTTAATAAAGTGCACTGCAGAATTGATTATTTAAAAAGACTTGGACTAAACTGGCTTTGAATGCTGACAAAATGTGGCCATTTCTTCTGATCAAAGGCAACTAGAGATCAGCAGCACAGTTGAGAGGCTACAAATTGGCACTGTGGTTATTCCCCTTCAGCATACTTGGAAATTTGCTTACCTGGTGGCCATTTATGCCTCAAAGCCTCAGTTTGAAAGGATGACATACCTGCAGTGCATAGTGGGGCCTCAGTTTAGTAGAGACGTGGGCTGCTCTCTGGGATTGAAAATCTTCAAATCCATATAACAAGCCCTCTTATTCATGAAGTTGGAAACATGTGAAATCTGGATTCAGAAAACGTTCACTGTCCTGCCGGCAATAGCTTTTTTCTTTATAGTATCCTGGAATTGAGTGATTTTATTTAGACAACTGTTCTTTTGTATAAACAAGATCTGATGAACTTTCTAAAGTTCTGTTCACTTTACAGTCACTATGACTGTAATAAACAAAAGAGAAAATGAGAGGGAAAAGTAATAACACCCCCCCAAAAAATCTGCCTTACCTGTCCACCCCCACCAACCAATGAGATTTATATAAAACTCTGGAGCCTGTGACCATTGCCCTTTTTTTTGAAAATTAATTTTGCATATGTGATTGAATTAAGGATCTTGAGATTAAGTGGTTATGAAATCAGATAGGTCCTAAATGCAATCCCACATATTTTGTAGAGATGAGGGTGATCCCAGAGCAGAAATCAAAGTGATTTGGCCCCAAATCAAGGAATATCTAAAGCCAGCAGCAGCTGGAATAAAGAGGAGCTGCTTCTCTAGGGTCTCTGGAAAGAATTGGATCTTTGGGCATCTTGATTTTAGATCCAGAGACAGTAAGTTTCTGTTGAAATAATCCCCCCTGGTTTTTGTTATTTGTAATGGCTGTCACTGGAAACTAAAATATTCTTTATTTATATCAGTTATTACTCATATTATTTTCCATTCAAGAAAGTATTTAATCCCACTTCCTGTGTTACAAAATGACCTACTGAACATGAGTATTAGTAGTTGTTAAGAGTTAAGGTCCTGGTTTTTGTTATTTGTAATGGCTGTCACTGGAAACTAAAATATTCTTTATTCATATCAGTTATTACTCATATTATTTTCCTTTCAAGAAAGTATTTAATCCCACTTCCTGTGTTACAAAGTGACCTACTGAACATGAGTATTAGTAGTTGTTAAGAGTTAAGGTCGGGGCCGGGCGGTGGTGCTACAGGTAAGGTGCCTGCCTTGCCTGCACTAGCCTTGGACGGACCGTGGTTCGATCCCCCGGTGTCCCATATGGTCCTCCAAGCCAGGAGCAACTTCTGAGCGCATAGCCAGGAGTAACTCCTGAGCGTTACTAGGTGTGGCCCAAAAACCAAAAAAAAAAAAAAAAAAAAGAGTTAAGGTCCTGGGGCCGGGCGGTGGCGCTAGAGGTAAGGTGCCTGCCTTGCCTGCGCTAGCCTAGGACGGACGGCGGTTCGATCCCCCGGCGTCCCATATGGTCCCCCAAGCCAGGAGCGACTTCTGAGCGCGTAGCCAGGAGTAACCCCTGAGCATCACCGGGTGTGGCCCAAAAACAAAAAACAAACAAAAAAAAAAGAGTTAAGGTCCTCTACAATGAAACAATTTCTTAGAGCAACTCTATGAAGCTAAACCAGATTTATTTATTTATTCATTTGACTCAGGGGGTTAAATATCCCACTCTGAAATTTCTCTGTCCCTGGTTTGGCATAGAAATAAGGGCCAGGAGGATCCAACCATGATACAAAACTTGACACAAGATCAGTCAGTGTAGTTAGAACACTGACAACAACCATGGCAATGATAGTTGGAATTGAATACTCTGGACAAGACCTGGGTGCTGCAAGGGATAAAGTAATACACATGACACTCCCTTATTAGCAGTAGTGCAAAAAACAATGTCAGAGAGTAAAGAGTGAGAGAGAAAGAACCAAAACACCTGCCTGAGAGACAGGCAGGATATGGAAAATGGAAGGGAAAAGAGGGACATTGGTGGCAGGAAAGTTATACTGGTGAAAGGCACTGTACCTTCTATGACTGAAACCCAACTATGAACATTTCTGTAATCAAAGTGCTTAAAGAAATTATTATTATCATTATCATTATTATTATTATTATTATTATTATTATTATTATTTGTGAATCAAGCCAATTTAATTATATAAGTCAAACCAATTTAATTAAATAAAAGAGGGAGCAAATGAACCATTCATGAGAGAATGTAGACTTCAAGAGAAAGGAAAAATTCCATAAAGTTAAACAGAAGAATTACACACTCCACATAGGAGTCTGTTTATAATTACCTTTGGTTTTAGAGTCTTACTATGCAAAGAAAAGATATTTCAAGGTGTAGCTGTGGGAAGAGGACTCTTGCTGATCTTTCCTTTTTAATCTTAATTTTATTGAAACAGTTGTGATCAACAGAATCCTTCATTGTTGAACTTGAGATATCAATGAGTCAGGGCCCTTCCCACCACCAGTGTTAACCTCCCCCCATCAGTGGCTCCACCTTTTGCCCCCTGGCCTGCCAGTATAGCAGGCCCCTTTAAGTTTATATTGTTAAAGTTTAGGTCCCTTGATTCTATTATCATTGACTTTGGCTTAGATATTTAGTTCTGTCCTTATTTATTTTCCCACCAAAGCATCTGAGACCACTTGGCCCCAGCCCCCAGTATTTTAAAGAAATTATTGCTTAAAATAAGAACTTGTAACTTCTTTTCTTTTCACAACATCCTCATTGACCTTTGTCATACTTTCAGTGTAGTGAGGGAGTAAATTTCTGGAATACCAAGGAAGCAGAATCTCAAGTGATTATGATTGGTGTCTAAATTCTGTCTCTTGTAGCTGTGTGGCTCTGGGTAAATTATTTGACCTCTTACTCTTCAGTGTGTGAAGTGGAAATAATAAAACTTCAGGAATTTCAATAAAGTTGCAATGACTTGATTAACATGAGACAATTGTCCATACATTGGAGAGAAATAAATGACATAGAAACACCCCCCCCCCCCAAACAATTTGGACCTCCTTTTTTTTTTCACTTAGAGAGGTATCTTCTACCCAGAGAACTAATAAGTGGCAGGCACAGCCGATCATAGGAGGCCCAAGCTTAGGAAGGTATAATAATATGCCCATTATTGACAGAGCGAGTGAATGGAGATCTGGGGTATGCAGTTCAGAAATAAAGTTCTTCCCCATGGGCCTAGTATTATTGGCATCACAAGCTTGCCTTTAGATTCTTATCTTTCCCACCTATCTCTTACACTTCACCTGGCTTGTGTTTTTCTGTTGAGAGCCAGCTCTCTACTGAAACTCATTAGTACAAAGCATGTCTTCATAAAAATATGTTAATACCATCCAATTCTTCACAGTTGTAAAAATGTTCATTTTATCATAATTTAACATTTGTGAAGTTTAGGGGAGTTGTATATTATTAAGAACCCTTTCTTTATTTTTAAATTTGAAATGAGTCTCTGAGTCTCCAATACTGTTAATGACAGAGTTTGTGTACATATCATACCAACACCATACCCAATTCAAAAGTACCTGCTTCCTATCACAAATGTCCCAAGATTCCCTCTTATCCTTCCACTTACCCTTCTGGGACACACATTCCTCAAGGTAAGTCCAATTCTCTAGACCAATACCTCAGCCCTGTTGCTTTTGGCTGTATGTAGCTCATTAGCTATTTTTATTTATATCACACTTAGGAGAGCAAGATTATTCTGCATCTGTCCCTCTCTTTTTGACCAACTTCATTCAATGCAATACCTTCTAGTAGCACCTATGTATTACTCCTTTCTTTTGTCTCCAAGTTTGGATCCAAGTGTGTCAGAGGAATGATCATCTTTCTTTCTGATTAGCTGTACTGTGGCATGTACTTTGAGACCTGCAGGCACATAAACTTGCTAATCCTAAATTTAGAACACAACAGACGTATCCACCCAGTAACTGGCATTGTACAAGGACAATTTTTGTCTCTTGGCAGAAAACAGACCAGAATACAGATACTTGGCAAGAAGCTTGTCCCCCAAAGAGAACCCAGAAAAGGCTGAGCTTTTAGCTTTTACATATCCGAATTGAGAAAGTGAAACTTGATAAATATCTTGTACATTTTTCTTTCTTCAATTTTATTTTAGACAGTGTAACTTATAACACTATTAATAGTAGTGTTTTATACATATAATATTCCAACACCACATTTCCACCAGTGTTCACTTCTCTTTATCATTGTCTTAATATCCCCTTCCCAAACACCCCATTCTCTCCAAACCCCTACACTGTAAACCAGTTCTCAGATTCTGTTGTCCTTATCCATTTGTTATTCTGTTACTAAATTTCTTTATATCTCACATATAAAATCAGCATCTGTCTCTCTCCTCAATAAATTTACTCTGCATGATGTTCTTTAGACTTTTCCACTTTTTGAAAAAATTGCATGATCTTGTCTTATAGCCAACTACTGTAGTATTTTATTGTGTATATATGCATACCATAGTTTTATCTAGTCCTCTATTCCTGTACATTCCAATTATTTCCCAATTTTTGGCTATTGTAAAATTGCTGCACCACTGCATAAGAATGCTAATGTGTTTTGGGGGTAAAGTTTTTGAAGACTTGTGTTAAATGCCATTGAGTGGAACTCCTAAGTCATATAGAAATGTCAATTCTTAGCTTTTTGGGGGAGTTTCCATATTTCTTTTCAATAAAGTTAAGCCAGTTGACAGTCCTGTCAGCAGTAAAGAATTAGAGAATGTTATTTCTTACAGCCACACAAACATTGAATGTTTGTTTTTTTCTGATGTGTTCTACTCTCTTACTAGTGTGAGTTGATATCTCTTTGCTGTTTTGATTTGTATTTCCCTGATGAAAAGTGTGAAAAGTGATGCAGAGGATTTTTTTTTTTTTGATTTTTGGGCCACACCCAGTGGTGCTCAGGGGTTACTCCTAGCTGTCTGCTCAGAAATAGCTCCTGGCAGGCACGGGGGACCATATGGGACACCGGGATTCGAACCAACAACCTTTGGTCCTGGATCGGCTGCTTGCAAGGCAAACACACCTGTGCTATCTTTCCAGGCCCAGAGGATTTTTTAATATGACTATTGGTCTTCTGTATAGATTCTTTGAGGAAATTTCTGTTTATCTCTTATAATTTTTGTATGGAGTTATTTTTTTTCTTTGTTAAAATTTACAAATGGAGGGCCAGAAAGATAGTACAGAAGATCAAAACTGGGTTTGATGTACAGCACTATGTATGGTTCCCTGAACCCTACCAGAGTTATCCCTCAATTTATATTCAGGAGTAATCCTTGAGCACAGCCAGATGTGGACCCAAAACAAAGACAAAAGACATTTTACAAATGTTTTTTTGTTTGTTTTTGCTTTGGGGGTCATAACTAGCAGTGCTCAGGATTTACTCTTAGCTTTATGCTCAGGGATCACTCCTAGCAGAGATTTGGGAGCCAAATAAAATATTGAGGATTAAACTTTCTTTTACTATGCTGCATGCAAGGCAAAAGCCCTACCTGTTGTACTCTTGCTCTGCCCCCACAAGCGCTTTTTATATCTAGGATACTAACCTTTCATTAGATGAAAAGTAAGTAAACATTATTTCTTTGTCTGTGGGGTATCTTTTTATAGAGGTTATTGTTTTTTGCACTAAAAATGCTTTTTAATTCCATATATTTTAATTTCATCCATTTGTTTATTTTTACTTCTGTTTGCTTGACCAATAGCATTGAATCATGGAAGATGCCCTTAGATTGAATGTCATAAAGGGACTCATAAAGGGACATCTAATTGGATGCTTATGTTATTATTCAATAGAATTTATGAACTTAGGTATTATGTAAAGGTGTTTAAGCCATCTTGAATTAAATTGATGTGTGTAATGGGATAATAGTATCAAGATATTTTTGTGTGTTTTTATATATAACTGTAAAATATGTATACATATGTGTATTTTTTCTTTTTCTTGCATTTGACTGCCATTTTTTGAAAATGTTTTTCTTGTAAAAGTCTATACTCTTTGCTTATTTGTAAAAGATCAGTGTCTATATACCTGAGGATCTGCTCTGGGCTCTCAAATGTTTCTTATTTTTTTTTAATATTACATACAGTTTAATTATGAAATGTGCTGTGTAATATGTCATTGTCAATGCCAAGTAATAGCAAATTGAAACAAGAATCTAAAATTCTTATTCTACCCTATGCAGTTTTTCTTTACTTAATATTGCTTGATCTTCCACCTGCATCTAAAAATATTAATTTTTCTTTAGTGAAGCAAGGTCATTTCCATTAAATGACACTTATTTTAAAATATATGAAGGAAAGAAAAAGAAACTACTTGATCAAGAGAATACATGGACCTCTGGAATAGGAAACATAAGTAAACAAGATGTGTGATCAAGGGAGAACACAGGATTGAAGAGCAAGTCTCTGCATTTATTTTGATGTAGAATAAAAGTGAGTGACATTATCTTGAAAAGATATATTAAAATATGCCATCTACTTTTTATAATACTTATTGGAAATGCATAATGTTTTGCCCAGAGATAGATTTCTGATCATTAGCTTGATGTAAACAACTGTCCACTTGGGAAAGGTTTAATTACCATCTCCAGATGTCGGGAGAAGGTGGTTCCAGAACTCCAGCAACCTGGCTCTCTCCTGTGCTAGCAGGGTATCTCCTACCCCCTTGTCAGTCTTGCATACTGGACACCTCATATCTCAGCAGTAGGAGCAGATGCTCCAGACACTTGAAAAAAAAGGAGATGGTTGGTGGTGAAATAAACAGTGCTGCCAAGACTACATGGAGCTCTGTAAAGTTGTTCTCCCTTTACTCTGGGGCAGGGTTGAAATGACTCTTCTTTTTAAAGTATTCAAAATTAAAATGTGTTGGAAATTTTTTTTGTATAATCCTATCTTTTGGTAAGTACACATTTTTCTAATATTTTATTCAAAAGAAATAGTTTTGATAAAACCTAGTGATTCATTCAACTGTTAATCAAGTTATAGGACTGATGAAATTCATAGAATTCATTGAATATGAAGGCCTAACCAAAATATACCTTAGGACTGAAACTCCTTGTTGCCACATGCTTATTAGCTTAAAAAAACTCATTCTCTGCTCTATACCATTGTATACTGCCTCTAGGCCAGAGTTAGGTCCCATCTCACATTCATCTATTCTCTAATCTCAAAACTGAACAGATACATGGTAGGTCACACATTATTTCATTCCATTATAAAGATGTTCACCCTCTGCCCTTCACCCAATGTTTTTTACTTTTTGTTTTGTTTTGTTTTGGAGTCACATCGAGGTGCTCAGGAGTTACTCCTGGCTCTGCACTCAGAAATTGCTCCTGGCAGGCTCTGGGGACCATATGGATACCAGGGATTGAACACAGGTCCATCCAGGGTCATCTGTATGCAAGACACATGCCCTAACTCTGTGCTATGGCTCTGGCCCCACCATCCAAGGCTTTTAAAATGTAAAAACCTACCTAGATTGCATTAACTCCATGTAGGTACTTCCTCTGGCCAACTCTTCCTCTTCCAACTCCAGTGAATTCAATAGAATAAAAGTTGTTTATTTGGTTGGTTCTGCACCACAAGGTTAGAAGCCTTCTGATCCTATGTTATTCATTTTTATAGTGGCTTGGATTGTTAATTACTCATGACTATCATGCTCCAGATATATTTTCCTGATATTGGATTATGGCATATAGAGCCCAACAGACACAAAAACATTACGTGTCTCTTATATTGGGACATATGATATCTGAAATTCTTATTTTTCAGATAGTATATAGCCTTAAATCTCAGTTAACCTGTTGGGGACTGACTTGTTTGAGGACATTTTGCTGTTCTCTCTGCCATAGCCCAGCTTTTCACCTAAAAGCAATATGCAGTCTTGCTGTAAATCTCTGAGCTAAGAGAAAAGAATGTAGCTGCAGGACTTAATTTAGCTATAAGCCCGGAGGAGAGAAAAAACCGCCTGGTCCAGTTATCAGAAACTAGGCCCCATTCCTTAAGACCACATTCCGGAGTAATTTAGGCTGTTATCAATAAGTATATGCTATATTGTCTGTTCAAGATCACTTAGGCAAGCACATATTGCACCATTTCCTGATAGTCAAGCAATTAGGAATGCAGCTAGAAGGACACTAGAAGTTTCCATTGAAACAGCACGTTCAGTATAGCTTAAAGGTCATCCAGCCCCTAGCCCACTGCCCACTTCCTTATGAGCCTTCGCGCCAAAAGTATGATTGACATCACCTTTGTACTGCCCCTTTTTCTCCTTCACTATTTAAGAAGGAACTGTAGCCAATAAAGACACCCTTGAACAGTGAGACGCTGCCTTGGGTCTTTATTATTAACCTCTCTCAGATTTTTTACAGTGTGGTTGTTCTTCTACTCAGCAAAATAGGAGTGCAGTCGTCTGAGAAGCCTTCCCAGCTAATTCCTGCTGGCCGGGTCCCCCCTGGGGGGTTTCTGGACCCTGCATTTTGGCGCCCAACGCTGGGCTCGAAGATCACCGCCACACTCCGAACGACTACAGGTCGGCGAGTCTAGAGCTCCTTCGTAAATCGCGGAAATTACCTCATCAGGGTAAGCGTTGAAACGAGTTAGCCTTAATCAAATATTTAAACTGCAGTTTTCCAGTCGTTCTGATCGCCGCCCCTGATTGGCTTTTGGGGTTTAGCCCATAGGATACGTTACCATGGGTAATTCTTTGAGTACTGAACTTAAATTCATTAAATATATACAGTCTGAGTTGAAAGCCAGACATATAGAGGTTACCAAAAAAGATATTTGTAATTTCTTAATATTTGTTCATGATGTTTGCCAAAAATCTAGTGTTCCTGGGCTCCCTCTCGCTCTAACTCTGTCTCTCAGTTTCCTTCCTCTTCTGACCCTTCATCTTTACTTCTGCCGCTGCACCCTCTGTGCAAAATCCTAAACAGCCCTTCACTTCCCTAGCTTCAGCTCCGTCCTTGCTCCGTCAAAGTTTTTACTCCCCTCCTTAGCCAGCAATTGCAACAATACAAAGCCTTTAATTGGAAAAGCCTCACAGCTGTTTCAAGCCGTGTGACCCCAGCCCCTTACACGCTCTCCTGATTGAAATCTATTGGGGGCGGCGCTGTCTCCCCCGCTGAAAAGCTGAACTCTTGCAAAGTTAACTTTTTCTCCGCAGTAAAATCTTTCCTTCCAGCAAGCAAGCACACATTCTAATCTCTGAGCTCATCGCTGGCTTCACCTTAAAGGGACAGCGCCCATTTTCCAAATCCCAGCTTAAACCCGGTTCCACACGTGACAACAAACTTTTGCTACTCCCCCCCCCCCCCCTCCTGGCCATGCGCCGCTTCAGCAATTTCAGCGAGCAGGGCGAAAACCTCCCATCCCTTACTATACAAATGCCTATCTTCCCTCAGGCTTTTATAATTGTCTCTCTGGTGCTACAACTGTTCCCTTTTCCTGAGTTGGGATGCCTAAGTTGAAATGTTTTTCTAAATATAAAGGCCACAGTTGGTAAAATTAAAAAGTCTTAAATGTGTTACAAAATGTCATAATAAGTTTAACCTACGCAAAGGTGACGTACCTGTTTTTAAAACTAAGTTTCTATGTAGCTAAAATGCAAAAAAAAAAAAAAAAAAAAAAAAAAAAGCCCGCCGTTTTTTTTTTTTTTTTTCTCTCTTCCCTGCGCTGTAAGCTCGGCCTCTAAGCTTTTAAAGGCACAGTGTACATTTTCCAAACCCTAGCTTGTCAGCAGCTCTGTGCCTGAGTCACTCTCCAAAGTCTGTGTCACAGCAACAGGAAAATAACAGCAATAAACACCCTTGTTCATGCCTCTCAAAAATTTTAAAGTAAGGTCATAATTCTGTTACTTGTAATAACAAATTATCAGTAAACAAAAAACCTTTTCGTGCTTTAAAACTTAAACAAACACACAAATATTAAAATTTAAGTCTTTTTTAAAATTATTTTTAATCTTAAAAGTATATGAAGTTTGTAAAATAGTTCATGTCATGGGCATTTTTTAGTAGCTTAGGCTCCTTAATCTGCATTTAAATATTTCTTATATTTTGTCTTTTTAATTGCTCTTTCCTTCCCATGTTTGCCATTCAAATCTAATAGTTAAATAACATTTTGTAACATTTTTAACTTTGTTTTTAAGAACCTCTGCATTGGGAAAAAAAGCAAAACTCCTTTGTTAAAATTACTGCACATGTTTAGAAAGTTAATTTTTTAAGAACTAAAATAATACAAGTGAGCAAAATAAGTTGGTCAGCTTTCCTTAACAATAATGTATAAACATTCCAAAACTCTAAGCTAAGCCTAAGCTCTTTTGAATGCATATAAATATAGCAAAATAGCATTGCCATTTGAAAAACTTAAACCAAATAATCTAAACCTTAAAAGTGGTTAGGCAGTTCAAATAGTGGCATAAAAGCCATTTCAATAACAAAAACAATATGATAACTAGTTAAATAAATTTGTTCATAAATTATTGTTCATAAACTTAAACCTTAAGTAGCTTTATTTCTTTTCTTAATTTCAAGCTTAATTTTAAACTCAAAGGTAAGTACAAATAATTTTGCATTTTCCAAGTTTAATCTTAAGTTGTCTCTGTTCATGTTGTGGTTAGCCCTTTTTAAAATAATATTGTTAATTAGTATCATAAAAGTAACTAAATTTTATAAGCAAATTAACAAGTATTAAAAATAATTTTGGTCTTAAGCTCTAGGTGTGTAAATGCATCAAATGTCTTTAACTATATTTTATAATGTCTAAACATTTTGTCAATTTGGTATCTAATATTTTTTACAAATTATTCACTTTAAGTCTTCAAAGTAAAAACAGTTGTTTTTTAAAGTCAGTTTTTTATACCTTTAATAATCATAGTTCATGCTCTTGTGTTTAATCATAAAAATTTTAACACTTTATTACAGCTGTCTTACTATTCTACTGTAAAACCAATTTATAACAAACCTGTTCCTTTACAGCAAATGATATCATACTTCAGAGTGCAGACTCCTTCTACAGTGCTCACTAAGCAATTTACTTAACAAAATTTTAACTGCTAACATTTTACTTTATGTTTTCAACTTTAAATTACAATTGTTTTAAAAATGTTTTGTGTTAAAGCTAAACCTTAAAATTTATTTTCAGCAGTTCCACTCCAGCTACGTTAACAATTTTTTTACAAACATGCCGGCTAAATATTTAAAAGCGCTTGTCAATTTTTCCAATGCAAATTTTGAATAAGTCCTCTTGTCTGTTCATGTGTGTGTGTTATGCGTGAAAGTGGCCACAATGTTGTGTTTCGTGTTTGTTCTGTCTGTCTATTTGTTATTTTTGCATTTCATATAAATACAATTTTTAAAGCCTTATCCATTTTTAAAATTTCAATTAATTTTTTTTTACCTGGCTTAGTCTCGTCATCTAACAAACTGTGAAATCCTGCCAAAAATCCTGTGCTAAGCTAGCTTTGTTCTATCAGCATGGCAAAAAAGGTAGGGGATGGTAAACCCCAAAAATTTCTCAAATGGCCATCAGGAATAACTTTTTCCTGGAGAATTTCTGGACTTTGCAATCCCCAGTTTTTCTGCTGTGTGTAGTTAAGGCCAATACTATAAGGCCAAATGTGGCTAGAAAAAGAAGCATCTAGCTTTAAAATAATAACTAAGAAGTTTAAAAAAAAAAAAAAATCATTTAAGTTCAGTTTAAAGGCTTTTTGAACAATTGGCTATCATTAATTATAAGATTTTTTAAAAGTGCTAAAGTCTGGCAAAAGTCAGAAGGCATTTCTGTGGCATTCAAAAATAATCATTTTACCTCCTGCCAAGTTGTTTTCTTATAGACCTCCTACAGCTTCCTGCAGTCCTATCTTCACCCACTGCTAGCCCACCATTCCTACCGGACCTGTTTCTAACTGACTCTGCCTAAAGGAAATGCTGAATGGTACTCTGCCTGGCTGCCACCAACCACCCCCTTCGAACCAAGGCTTCATTAATTTGTTTGCTCCACTTCACTCCCTTGCAAGACAATGGCAACACCTCTGGTTCCTTCCCTTCCCCTTTTATGGTGCCGCATACATAGCCAAACCCCTCCCACGCATCCCCTAACCCATCCTGGAAGTAGCCCTTTGTGCCCTCACCATGGGTGCTAAGGAAGAGTGAGCCACCCCCAATCAATTTTGCCACAACCTGGCCCATTCACCCATTCCCCAGGACACACTGGCTATGTCAGCTCAACCTCTCCCATGCCCTGAGCTCTTCAGGACTCTGCCTGCTTCCCCACCCTTCCAGCCCACGCGGTCTTCCGGACCCCCCTCCTCTTCTCAGCTCATCCTTGTCATGATCAACGCTTCCGCCCTCCGCCCAGATGCAAACGCCTTCGGTACCTGCTATTCACCCACCTCAAACCTCATCCTACAGCTGGTCAACGCCTCCACCATCACCGACCCTGCCTGCTTTGGCAACCTCCTGCCTGTCTCTGACCCCTTCGCTCTGCAATCCAGCCCCAAGCCTCACTTCAGCATCACCTTCAAACAGGTGGTGAAACTTGAACTTTGCCTTTTGGTACCCAATATAATTCCCCCTATTGAAAATTGTGATCAAATTCTTGTCCTTAATTCCTCCTTTTAGTTCATAATTGCCCCCAATTTAACGTTTCTTGCCTGTTTTACTGGTTTATCTCCCCATTGTTTCACATTTGTTTTTTCAGTCCTAAAACTACTGTGTTTTCATTGTTTTAATGCCTAACTTACCTGTCAAACCTGCTCTCACCCTAGCCTTAATCATAGGCCTGGGTGCTACCGCTGTAAGCACAATAATTTATTCATTGGTTCATACTCTAAAATCTGTCAATGCCTTAAGTATAACTGTTGTTAATAATGTTTACAAACTTAAACTAAGTTTACAACACTTAAAGCACATTGTTAAATCCCTAGCAAAGATAGTGCAGCAAAACCACCATGCTTTAATTTGATTTCCTTTTTTTTTGAAGAAAGGGGGAGTCTGTGTAGCCCTTAAGGAACAATGTTGTATTTTTAAAGACAAAACTGGATTAGTTAGGGACAGCGTCCAACATATTGGTGATGGTATAAAAGATTTTGAAAAACATTTCGATGAAGAACAAGGCTGGTACCAGGATTGGTTTTTCTCTTCCCCTTGGCTCCACACAATCTTGTCCACCGTTGTGGGCCCTCTTATTAGCCTCATGCTGCTCTTTTCTCTTGGCCCATGGATTTTCCGCAAAATTACTGCCTTTATTAAAAACCAGGTAGATGAAAAGGCAAAAACCTCTATTCAGGTTAACTACCAGCGTCTAACCCCGCGTGACTCCTGTGAAAACTTGGCTTTAGTCACCAAGCCGCCTATCCAGCCACTAAGTTTCCAGGAGATAGAGCGCATAGCTAACAGACGGAGCTCGCTCCGGCACTTGTGCTCTCGGCTGTGGAGACACCTACGACGGGATTAGCAAGGTCCCAGTTAGGGCACGGCCCTAAAAGGCTACAACGTATAATTCGGATCTCTGCGCACACCCACGGCGTTTGTAGCCACCTTTTAAATGCGGCTTTGGCCGTGTCCGACCTGGTCAAACCTTGTATGCCTAAGACACGGTTCTTCCACCCGCTCACGACTTTCCTTCTTTTATTAGAAGAGAAAGGGGGAGATGTTGGGGACTGACTTGTTTGAGGACATTTTGCTGTTCTCTCTGCCATAGCCCAGCTTTTCACCTAAAAGCAATATGCAGTCTTGCTGTAAATCTCTGAGCTAAGAGAAAAGAATGTAGCTGCAGGACTTAATTTAGCTATAAGCCCGGAGGAGAGAAAAAACCGCCTGGTCCAGTTATCAGAAACTAGGCCCCATTCCTTAAGACCACATTCCGGAGTAATTTAGGCTGTTATCAATAAGTATATGCTATATTGTCTGTTCAAGATCACTTAGGCAAGCACATATTGCACCATTTCCTGATAGTCAAGCAATTAGGAATGCAGCTAGAAGGACACTAGAAGTTTCCATTGAAACAGCACGTTCAGTATAGCTTAAAGGTCATCCAGCCCCTAGCCCACTGCCCACTTCCTTATGAGCCTTCGCGCCAAAAGTATGATTGACATCACCTTTGTACTGCCCCTTTTTCTCCTTCACTATTTAAGAAGGAACTGTAGCCAATAAAGACACCCTTGAACAGTGAGACGCTGCCTTGGGTCTTTATTATTAACCTCTCTCAGATTTTTTACAGTGTGGTTGTTCTTCTACTCAGCAAAATAGGAGTGCAGTCGTCTGAGAAGCCTTCCCAGCTAATTCCTGCTGGCCGGGTCCCCCCTGGGGGGTTTCTGGACCCTGCATTAACCTAAGATACTTATTTGCGAATTGATGGGGGGTATATTCAAATAATACTGTAGGTTAAGGAAAATAACCTGAATACATATAACCATATATAAAATAACCTGAAAACATGTGAATAACACAGTAGTCATATGGTATAAATAACTCAACAGATCAATTATCAAATGGAAATATACACATTCATCATTAAAACCTATAAAACTTGGGTCAACAGAGGAACTCAGGAACTGAGGAACAGAAATGAAAGCAAGCCTGCCAGCCCATCAAAATGCTTAAGCCTAGTCAATAAGGTCCTAAAATCAGCATTCACTGCAATGGCAAAAAAAATTAAGCAGGCACTTGCAGAAAAATTAAACAATCACCAGGTGAAAATTTCAACCAACTTGAACTTTTTTATATAGTACAGGAGATTCTATTCAAATGGAATAGAAGAAATTAGAGAAGGTCATGGTATTCTAGGGAGAGAACTGTGTAGATGAAAAAATATACAAGCCAACATTGACAAGGAAGAGAAATAAAATAATGGAAGAAAACATTAGGTACTAAATGAACAAAGAAAATAATAACAATAATTTCAAAAATTAGGCATACTAGAGGGTGAGAATAAAGGAAAAGGGAAAGAATGATTGATGGGAGAGATAATAGCTGAGAACTTCCTTACTTTTTTGAGGGAGGCAGCATTATAAATTCAAGAGTCCAAAAGAGTACCAAACAGAATGGACTAAAACAGAACAATAACCAAGCTACATACTGATTAAAATATCAAAAAAAGAGAGAAAGATGAAATTTCTAAAGCAGCAAGAGAGAAAAAAAAACCTTAAATGTAAGGGAAATAATGTAAGAACCATAAGATCTCATAAAATAATAGAGATGAGAAAAAAGTGGAATAAAATATTCAAATTACTGAATGAAAGAAACTTTCAACTTTGTGTCTATTACCCTGCAATTCTCTCATACAGATGGGAAGTAGAATAAAAATTCTAAATCAACATCAACATGGTTAGCCAAGTTTGTAAGGATTTTTCTCACAAGCCTACAAAAACACATGGATGGAGATTTAATAGTAGTTAGTGGTGGAATTGACATTCCTCTGCCACTGCTGAATAGATCAATTATATAAGGCAACAGAGACTCTTGTGGCCCCTGGTCAGCCATTAGAGTGTTATTGACCCTTTAAGGGTGAAGATGTCAGTTACCAGAAACCCATCCTTTACAATGCTGCAGGATGGAAGTTGGCCTTGGGTGCATATGTAAAGCCTTGGGCTGAAGTGCGATGGGGAGAGAGTGAGAAAACTCTGTGGCTGCTGCTCCCTACCATATTGCTCCTGTTTAATGTTCACTGACAAATTGCTGAAGAAACTATTTACCAGACCCTTGGATCCTGCTGCCTTTTGTTGACTCTCTTACTGCTCCAGGCCTAACAAATTAGACCGATTATCAGTAATGATCCATGAATCCTGAATTAGAAACACAAATTTTGTGTGGTATAAAAAGACCTCAAATAGCCAAAAATTATACCAAAAAAAAAAATAAATAAACTGGGAGGCATCTCATTACCTAACTTGATGCTATATTACAAAGCTATAGTGATCAAAACAGTTTGGTACTGAAATAAAGACTGACTCTCTAACAAATGGACCAGATAGAATTTTCAAGGTTAAACCTCTATACATAATGGTCAGATAAATTTTGACATGAAATGGAATAAGGACAGCCTATTCAACAAATGATGTTGGGAGAATTGGATGACCACATGGACAAAATTACTAAAGCTCTATATTTTCACCTGACACAAAGGGAAACTCAAAGTAGATCCAAGACCTTGAGATCAGGCCTGAAACTGTAAATTGAATTGAGGAAAACATAAGCAGAACATTGCAAGACCTGCATATCAAAGGACTCTTCAACAAAACAATGCCACTGCAAAGGCTACAGAATAAATAATAAATGGGGACTACGTCAAACTAAATAGCTTCTGTGTAGCAAAAGAAACATGATTTAAAACTAAAAGACAGCTGACTAAATGGGAGAAAATATTTGCACCCAACACATCAGATAAAGGGTTGACATCCAGAATATATAAAGTATGCAAAAAGATCCATAATAACAAAAATCTTAAGACTCCATCAAAAGAGGGGGTGTGAAAATAAACAGACTCTTCTTTATAAATACCAATGAATGTCCAACAGGATATAAAAAATGCTCATCACTTATTTCTAAAAAGATTCACATCAAGATGACAATGTGATATTACCTTACACCAGTGTTAATGACACATACTATAAATACTAGGAACAAACTCTGTTGGTGGCAATGTGTTATAAAAGGAACTCTCATGTACTACAGGTGAACATTTTGCCTGATTCAACTACCCTAAAAAAAATATGGAGGGGCTGGAGAGAGAGCACAGCAGTAAGGCGTTTGCCTTAGATGCAAAAGGACCATGGTTCGAATCCCAGCATCCCATATGGTCCTCCAAGCCTGACAGCAGCAATTTCTGAGCATAGAGCCAGGAGTAACCCAAAAAAAGTATGGAAGGTTCCCCTGGAAAAAGTATGTAGGGATCTCAGTAAATACAGAATTGAGTTGCCACATGATCCAGCTATTTCAATTTTGAGTTTTATTGCAAGGACATAAATATTTAATTAAAAGTATATATGCACACCATTATTTATTGCATCATCAGTTAATATTTGGAATCAACATAGATGTTTAATGACAAATACTATATTTGTCAGCATATAAGATAACCCTTCAACCCATGAAAAACTTCCTAAAAGTCTTAAAAGTAAGTTACTTCTAAAAAGTAAGAGGGGTGCAAATCACTCATCCCTGAAGCTGGAACAAGTTTCAGCATGCCGTATACCAGTATATAATATGACTCCCAACTTTTAGGAAGTTTTTCATGGGTTGAAGGGTCATTTTATACGCTGGCAATACGGTAATTGGATCATGAAGATGTGACACATATACACAGAATGGAATACTACACAGCTGTAAGGAATGGTGAAATAATGCAATTTGGTGCAATATGGATGGAACTGGAATATACCATGTTAAATGAAGTAAGCCAGAAGAAGAATAAACTAAAGATGTTATTACTTATATGTGGTATTTAGAATAACTGGATGAGAGAATTTAATGTTTTATAGGGAGGGGATGCAAAGAATATACTTGGCTCCAGAACATAGAGACAGAAGATAAGAAATACCATGGAGGGGATGGTAAAAAATACAGATGATAAGGAATAGAGGGGCAGGAACCAAATTGAGTCAGGTGCATTGGTGGTGTTAAGGGATTAAACTAAATATTTATATAACAGAGTCAACAACACAGAAAACATGAACATCAAACTTTTAAACTAAACTTAATAAGGTGCCTTAAAAAGATGGCAGGCTTGGGAATATGGGAGGTAATCTGGTGGTGATTTCTATGCTGGAACATTGCATGTTTACAACTCAGCTATGAAAACCTTTGTAAACTAGAGTTCTTTAATAAGATAAAGAATTCAAATATGCTTTAGAGTCAGAGAGTTAGCACAGGCATTAAGGTTCTGGCTTTGCATGTGGCTGACATTGAATCCCTGGCACCATATCTAATCCCCTGAACACCAATTCTGATAATAAAGCCAGGGATAAGCCCTGAGTACCACTGGATATGACCCAACCCTTCTGCCACCTCCAATCCCAAATCTGTGCTTTAGATGAAAGATTCAACAAGCACTAAAAATATATGATATGTCCAATGTTTACTTCTATAGAATATATAAAATCAGCCTCTACTTCAGGTTATTAAAGTTCTATGGCTTGAAGCACTTTCTAAATAGTTTTCAAATTTATCTCTAGCCCCAAGTAATTTCTTGAATTCCCAATTGAAGACTCAGTTATCTACTGTGCCATACATATTCTATGACCCATTCTTTCTTGTGAAGTCCCTACATCAACTACCTAAACCAAAAAACTCCCTCCCAAAAAGTAGTCACTAACTCACATTGCTGTATGCTTTACTCATTTAGTTTCTTCATGTCTCTTGTTTTTTTTATTTTATTAAATTTTATTTTTTTTGAAAGCATTGTGATTTACAAAGTCCTTTCTAGGGTTTCAGGCAGAAAATGAATCTGCGACAATCCCACCTCAGTGTCTACCTTCCTCCAACAATGTTCTCCACGTGCATCTCATACAACCCCCTTATCCCTCAGACAGGCCCATTTTAAGTTTAGATTGTTAAAGTTTGTGTCTCTTGATTCCATTGTTATGGTCTTTGGCTTGTATATTTAAATCTGTTCTTTTATAATATTATCAGTGTACCTGAGACTGCTTGATGTCTTGGATTTCATGTGTTTTGTTGTAATCACTCCCTTCCCTTTCATTTCTTTTTTTTAGAACAATAAAAAATAATATAATATAGCTGTTTAAAAGCCAAGTGAATGATTTTTTAACTACAGCTTCTAGACAACAGTATGAGTGTAAAAAATATTTACATGGTTGATTGAGAAATTTATGACCCTGCTTTCTAACTGCTACTCATGATTATTCTCAACCACTGATAGAGCTGAGCTTTCTTCTTTTTTTGTAAATATAATTTTTATTTTAATCATAGTGGCTTACATATCACTGACAATAATATTTTAGTTGCATATTAACATAAAATCAGGGGAATTCTCATCACCGAATTATCCTCCCTCCACCTCGATTTCCGTCCTACCTCTCATATCCTCCTCCCTCACCCCCAAGGCTGCCAGAATAAATGGTCCCCTCTGTGCCTAGCTAACTACTTAATGGTCCTACACCTGTTTGGTCTTGGTACCTCCCTTATTTCGGAGGCGGGACTAGATAGTTCAAGTTATGTGGTTTTGTTTGAAGAAGAGAAAAGTAATAAACTGGGGGAAAAATCAAATACGCCAAAAATGGGCAGAGTCCTTCTGGAGGCTGAAACACCACAACAGTAGACAAAGAGGTGTCAAATAAAATATCCAGTGAAAAACGCTATCTCAGGCCCCATCCTAGGATCAGCACAAAGACCAAGACTACCAACCACAGAAGACGGATTAAAATAACACTGAGAGAACAGAACTTCTAGAACCACAAAGAAAAACTTCATCATAAGTTCCACTTCCTGACCTGTGCAGATACCGAGATATCTAGATACAGAGGTCTGATTTTATCACCCAGGACGGAGCAGAAGTCTTCCATACTCCCAAAAAAGCACCAATGGGAGAGTAAATGAACCTGAAAGGAGTCTATAGTTAAACCCATGACAAAATGCTTCAAGGGTGGAAAAACCCTGTATCTCTTAGGACAAGGGAATTCCTTTCCCAATATTTACTGTTCCTATGCATGAGGGAAAAAAAAAAAGGCAAAAAGCACAAAACAATTTTTTTTATTATTTATCTTGTCTTTGTCAATTTCTTTGTTTTGGTATAAATATTGAAGTTTTTGTCTCCATTTATATTTATTTTTTCTTCTTTTCTTTTCTTCCCTTATGTGCTCTGCCATGTTTTTTTTATCTCAAGACCCTTTCATTTCTAATCTGATTCATTTGAGCATTTTACCTTTTCTACCTTGTGAGTCTTGTCAACGGTTTCTCTATCTTGTTTATTCTTTTTTTCCTTTCTTTTATCTTGTTTATTCTTAAAAATATAGGTTGTGGTTTTATCAAATCTTTGTATTGTTTTCCTTGTTTCTATATTGTTGATTTCTGCTCTGGTTTTAACCAATTTGTATGTCATCCTTGTGTATGGACCATGCTAATCTTCTCTGTATTGTTCCAATTTTAGCTTAAGTGCTGCTGAAGCAAGCACAATAATTAGTGATGTGGAACATTTTTCATGCCCCTTTGGACATTTATATTTCTTCTTTGAGAAATTGTTCATTTCTTCTCATTCTTTCATGGGGTTAGATGTTTTTATTCTTGTTAAGTTCTGTCAGTAATTTGTATATCCTAGATATTAGTCCCTTGTCTGATGGGTATTGGGTAAATACTTTCTCCCATTTTGTGGATGGCTTTTGTATCTTAGGCACAATTTCCTTTTCTGGTGCTTCTCAGCTTAATATAGTCCCATCAGTTTATCTCTACTTCCACTTTTATGGAGAGTACTATTTCCTTCTTGAAAATGTCTTTAATTTCAATTTCATGGGGTGTTTTACCTACTTGTTGTTCAATATACCTTATGATTTCAGGTCTGATATTCAAGTCTTTAATCCATTTACATTTGACCTTTGTGCATGGTGTTAAATGAAGGTCTGAGTTTGCTTTTTTGCAGATGGCTGATCAGTTGTCACAACCACTTGTTGAAGAGGCTTTGGTTACTCTATTTTGCATTTTTTGCCCCTTTATAAAAGATTAAATTATTGTATGTCTGGGGAATCTTCTCTGAATTATTCAAGTCTATTCCACTGATCTGAGGATCTGTCTTTATTCCAATACCATGCTGTTTTATTGACTATAGCTTTGTAATACAGTTTAAAGTCGATAAAAGTGATACCTCCCATACTCCTTTACCCAAGGGTTTCTCTAGCTATTCATGAATATTTATTGTTATAAATGAATGTCTGGAGTATTATGTCTGGAGTATTTTATCCACTTCTTAGAAGAATTTCATGGATATCCTTAGAGGGATTTCATTAAATCTGTACAATGCTTTGGGGCTGATATTAATGATGTTAATCATGCCAATCCATGAGCATAGTATGTGTCTTCATTTTCTTGTTTCTCCTTTACTTCTTGAAGCAGGGTTTTGTAGTTTCTTTGCATAGATCCTTCATGTCTTTGTTAAGTTGACTCCATGATATTTGAGTTTGTGTGACACTTATGTGAATGGGGTTGTTTTCTTAATTCTCCATTTCTTCTCTATCATTATTGTTGTATAAGAAAACCATTGATTTTTGCGTGTTAATTTTGTAGCCTGCCACTTTGCTATATGAATCTACTGTTTCTAGAAGCTTTTTGGTAGAGTCTTTGGTGTTTTCTAAATGTAGTATCATTTCATCTTCAAACAGTGAGAGCTTGACTTTTTCCTTTTTTGTCTGGATACCCTTGATATCTTTTGTCTTTTTTCTATGGAAAAAACTTCCAGGACTATGTTGAATAGAAGTGGTGAAAGAGAGCAGCCTTGTCTTGTATCAGATTTCAGAGGAAGCCATTTATTTATTTATTATTTTTATTTTTCTTGATTTGGGGACACACCCAGTGACACTGAAGGGTTACTTCAGTGTGGCTATGCACTCAGAAATAGCTCCTGGAATGAGGGACATTATGGAACAATGGGGATCAAACCGAGGTTTCCCTGGGTGTGATGCATGCAAGGTAAACACCCTGCCTCTACTATCGCTCTAGCTCCAGGAAAGGCTTTTAGTTTATCTCCAATGAGGGCAATATTTGCCATTGACTTGTGATAGATAACCTCGACTATATTGACAAAAGTTCTTTGCATTCCAATCTTGAGAGTTTTTTTTTTTTTTTTATCAAGAGTGGGTGTTGGACCTGGACCTTTTTGAATTCTTTTTATGCATCTATTGATATGATCATATGGTTTTTATTTTTCTTTTTGTTGATATTATGTATTATTTTGATTGATTTATGTATGGTAAACCATCATTGCATTCCTGGAATGAATCCTACTTGGTTGTAATATATGACCTTCTTGATGAGGTGTCGGACTTTATTTGACAGAATTTTGTTGAGGATCTTTGCATCTGTGCTCATCAGGGATATTGGTCTGTAGTTTTCTTTTTTTTGTAACATCTCTGTTTAGTTTTCATATGAGGGTGATGTTAGCTTCATAAAAAATATTTGGAAGTATGAAAGATCCTGAAAAGGATTGACAGTAGTTCCTCTAGAAAGGTTTGAAAGAATTTGCTAGTGAATCCATCTGGGCCTGGGCTTTTGTTTTGGGAAGATTTTTTATTACTCTCTTAATTTCCTTAGTAATGATGGGTCTATTTATATATGCTAGATCATCCTGGTTTGACTGTGGAAGAGTATAGGGGTCCAAGCATTTATCTATTTTTTTCCAGGTTCTCGTTTTTCATGGCAGAGTTTCTCAAAGTAGTCTCTGATTACGCTTTTAATCTCTGCAGTATCTGTAGTGATCTCACCCTTTTCATTTCTTATCTGGTTTATTAAGTTTCTGTGTGTGTGTTTGTGAACTTTGCTACTGGTTTATTAATCTTGTTAATATTTTTCAAGAAAATAACACTTGCTTTTGTTAATCTTTCAGATTGATTTTTTGATTTCCACTTCATTAATTTCTGCTTAAGCTTTTTTATTCATCTTTGCCTACCCTTTTTTGGTTCCTTTTACAAATAATTTTCTAATTTTAAAAGCTGTGTAATTAAGATATTTACATAGGCCCCTTCTTCCTTTCTGATGTATGCTTGCAAAGTTATAAATTTTTCTCTTAGTACTGCTTTTACTGTTTCCCATAAATTCTGATAGTTTGTGTATTCATTGTTATTTGTTACCATAAATATTTTGATTTCCCATCATCTCTGACCCACTATGTATTCAGCATTGTGCTGATTAATTTTAAAGTTTTTCTTCTGTGATCCTTTGTAGTTTACTTCTAATTACTGAAATTGTAAGTAATCTCAAAAGGTAGTCTGTACAATTTCTATCCTCTTAACTTTATAAAGATAAAAGTTATGGGTCAGCATGTGGTCTATCCTGGAAAATGTATCCAGTGTTCTGGGAATGGAGTGCCCTATATATATCTACTAGTTCACTTTTTTCCATTCCTCTCTCTCTCTCTTTATTTTTATTTATTTTTTGTTGGTTTTTGGGTCACACCCAGCAGTGCTCAGGAGTTACTCCTGGCTCTACACTCAGAAATTGCTCCTGGCAAGCTCTGGAGACCATATAGGAGGCCGGGATTCAAACCACCATCCTTCTGCACACAAGGCAAATGCCTTACCTCCATGCCATCTCACCGGCCCTGAGAGCTAGTATATTCTTGTTGGGTTTCAGCCTGATTGATCTATCAAGGGGTGATAGGGCAGTGTTGAAGTCTCCCACTATTATTGTGCTGCTATTGATGTGTTCTTTCAGATTTATCAACAATTGTATTAAATGTTTTGCTAGTCCTTCATTTGGGTACATATATGTTTAGGAGAATGATTTCTTCCTACAGCACAAAATGTCCATCTTTGTCTGTTATATCTTTTCTGAGTCTAATATTTGTGTCATCTGATATTAATATGGCCACTCCAGCTTTCTTAAGAGAGTTGTTTGCTTGGATGATTTACCTCCAGCCTTTTATTTTGAATTTATGTTTGTTTTGATTATTTAGATGTGGTTCTTGTAGGCAGGAGAATGTTGGCTTCATATTTTTGATCCAGTTTGGCCACTCTGTGTCAGTGCATTTGGTTAATTGACATTGAGAGAAATAATTGTCATGGGATTTATTGTCATCTTTGTGTAGAAGTTTGTTTTATGTGTTCTGTCTTGTCTTAATGTAGAACTTTCAGTTTTTCATTTATGGCTGTCTTTGAGTCTGTAAAATTTCTGAGCTTCTGTCTATCCACAAAGCTATGTATACTCCCTTCAAACCTGAAAGATATCTGGCTGGGTGCAGTATTCAAGGATAAGCATTCATTTCATTGACTTTTGTCACTATATTCCACCACTGCCTTCTGGCCTTGAGGGTTTATTATGAGAAGTCTGCTGTAAATCTAGAGGATGCTCCTTTGAATGTAATTTCCCTTTTTGATCTTGATGCTTTCAGTATTCTATCCATATATGTGGGATTAGGATGTACTTGGGGTGCTTTTCTTTAGGTTTCTTTTAGCTGGTACTTTTTGGACATTCAGGATATGGTTGTATGCCATATCTAGCTCTGCGAGTTTCTCTGTAATGATGTCCTTGACTATTGATTCTTCCTGGGGATTTTCTTCCAAGACTCTTACTTAATGTTGTTCCTGTTCAACTTATCAAGGACTTCTGTTCACATTCTGTGTATTTTTCCACTTTCTGATCATTTGCATTAAGGTTCTTTTCCAGTCTCTTCTGCTGTATAGAATTGCTCTGCATCTCATCTTTTTTTTTTTTTTTTTTTTTTTGGTTTTTGGTTTTTGGGCCACACCCAGCGTTGCTCAGGGGTTACTCCTGGCTGTCTGCTCAGAATGGGACACCGGGATTCGAACCAACCACCTTTGGTCCTGGATCAGCTGCTTGCAAGGCAAACGCCGCTATCTTTCCAGGCCCGCATCTCATCTTTCAACTCGCTTATTCTGTCCTCAGCTGCTATTACTCTGTTGGAGAGGCTTTCCATTGAGATTATAATTTTATCTACTGAGTTTTTCAGTCCTGTTATTTCAGTTTAGAGTTTTCTGATTTCTATCTTTTTGTTCTGTTCAGCTCGATCTATGCTTTCCTTATTATGTTCTTTTAGCGTGCTACTCTGAGAGGCTAACTATGTGGTTGGTATTTTTGGGTCATCAGGGCTGCCATCTTTGTTCTCTGTGCATGCTGTTGTATTGTTTTCCTATTGTCATGCTTTTAGTGCAGCTTTTACTGTGTGTTGTGTTGGGGTTCATGGGCTAGGAGATGTGCATGGCAGCAAAGAGAAGAGGAAAACCATGCTTCTCTGGCTCCTACCTGCTTTGGTATTTCTGGCTTACCTCCACTTACATAGCTTCAGCCAGGGCTTCTGGGTGGGGGTTGGCCTCAGCACCCACAGCGAGGATATGCTGCAGGTTTTGAAATGGTGATCGGTGGCAGCAAGCAGGCTCTTCCCGCTTTGGTATTTCCAGCTTACTTTGCTTACACAGATTCAGCAAGGGCTTCTGGACAGGTGGTGGTCTTAACATCCACAGTAATGATCTGCTGCAAGGCAGTGCCAAGCAGGCCGCTCCTGGCTATGGTGGTTCTGGTTAAATGAAGGTCTGAGTTTGCTTTTTTGCAGATGGCTGATCAGTTGGCTGATAAGTTGATCTGCTTACATAGTTTCAGTAAGGGCTTCTGGGCAGAGGTCAGTCTCAGCAATCACAGTGATGCTCTGCTTCAGGATTTGGAATGGACATGGTAGCAGCAAGCAGGCTTCTCCTTGATATGGTGTTTCTGGCTTACCTCTGCTTAAACAAGGGCTTGTGGATGGGGTTGGTCTCAGCAACCACAGTGATGATCTGCTTCAGGCTTTGGAATGGCAAATGGCAGCAGCAGGGCATGGTCATTTCCAGTTTAACTCCACTTATACAGCTTGAGCAAGGGCTTCTGAGTGATGGTGGATCTCAACACCAGCAACAATGATCTGCTGCAGGCCTTGGAATGGAGATCTGTGGTGGCAAGCATGGAAGGATCCTGCTTGGGTTTTTCTGGCTTACCTCCACTTTGACATCTTCAGCAGGAACTTCTGGGCTTGGATCTATCCATGGCAATAATCTGCTCCTGTTCCTTAGAATGACTATCAGTGGTGGCAAGAAGGTTCTTCACAGCTTGGGCATTTCTGGCAGGACTTTTGGGTAGGGTTGATCTTAGGACCCACAGCGATGATATGCTGCAGGCATTGGGATTGTGATCAACAGATGCAAACAGGCTCATCCCCACATTCATGCTTCCAGATTACCTGCATTTACACAACTTTTGCAAGGGCTCTGGGCCGGGATCTGTCTCCTCATTCACAGCAATGATCTGCTGCAGGCCCTTGGAATGGCGATCGGTGACAGCAATCACGCTCATACAATCTCGGGCTTTTCCAGTTTATGTTCCTTCACAAAGGACTTCTAGGTGGGTGTCATTCTCAGCACCCACAGCGATAATCTGCAGCTGGCCCTTGGAATGGCGATTGGCAATGGCAAGAATGCTACTCCACAGGAGTAACCCCTGAGCACTGCCGGGTGTGACCCCAATGCCCCCCCCCAAAGAAAACTTTTTATATTGCCTTTTTTTAAAAAATAAAAATAATTCATATAACACACACACACAAAGAATACTACTTTCTGCTTGGCATATTAGACTTACCTCCACTTACACAGCTTCAGAAAGGACTTCTGGCCAATGGTCAGTATCAGCACAGCAGCTATGATCTTCTGCAGGCTTGGAATGGTGATCAGAGGTGGCAAGAAGACTCCACCCAGCTTTGGTGTTTCCTGCTTAACTCCGATTACACAGCTTCAGCAAAGGCTTGGTGAGGTTCAATCTCAGTACCACAGCAATGATTTGCTGTTGGTCCTTGGAATGGCGATTGGTGGTGACAAGAAGCCAAGAAGCCAACTCCCTGCTTGGGCGTATTAGGCTTGCCTCCGCTTACAGGGCTTCTCGCCAGAGGTTGGTCTCAGGCCTTGGAATGGCAATTGGAGGTGGCAAGCAGGCTCGACCCAGCTTTGGTGTGTTCGGCTTAACTCTGCATGCACAGCTTCAGGAAGGGCTTATAGATCATGGTCGATCTCAGCACCCACAGCGATGATCTGCTGTATACCCTTGGAATGGTGATTGGTGGAAACAAGCAGGATCCACCCATCTTTCATGTGTCCATCTTAACTTCGCTCTGTGATGGGGTCGATCTCAGCACCCACAGCAATGTGATCTGCTGTAAGCCCTTGAAATGGCGATCAGCAGTGGCAAACAGATTCCTCTTTGCTTCGGCATTTCCGGCTTGTGTCCATTTACACAGCTTCACTAAGGGCTTCTGGGTGGTGGTGGGTCTCAGCACCTAGAGTGATAATTTGCATGCAATTGGAATGGCATTAGGCAGTGGAAAGTCGGCTCCTCCCTGCTTTGGTGTTTCTGGCTTCCCTCTTCTTACAGAGCTACAGCAAGGGCTTGTGGGTGGGAATTAGTCTCAGTACCCACAGCAAGCAATGATCTGCTGCAGTTGTTGGAATGGTGACCGGAGGCAGCAAGCAGGATCCTTCCTACTTTGGTCTTTCTGGCTTCCCTTCACTTACACAGCTTCAGCAATGGCTTCTTAGCACCCTTAGTGATAATCTGCTGCAGTCCCTTGGAATGGCAAAACTGCGACAATTAGTGCTCTGGATTACTTTCGTTTACACAGCTTCAAGAAGGGCTTCTGGCCGTGTGTGGGTTTCAGCACAAGGAGCAAGATTTGCTGCAGGCCTTGGAATGGTCACTGCTCTGGTGTTTCCGGCTTACCTCTGCTTATACAGCTATAGCTTACCTGTACTTGTTTTTGGGCCACACCCGGCGGTGCTCAGGGGTTACTCCTGGCTGTCTGCTCAGAAATAGCTCCTGTCAGGCACAGGGGACCATATGGGACACCGGGATTCGAACCAACCACCTTTGGTCCTGGATCGGCTGCTTGCAAGGCAAACGCTGCTGTGCTATCTCTCCGGGCCCACCTGTACTTCTTTTTTTTTTTTTTTTTTTTTAGTTTTTTTTTTTTTAGTTTTTGGGCCACACCCGGTGACGCTCAGGGGTTACTCCTGGCTATGCGCTCAGTAGTCGCTCCTGGCTTGGGGGACCATATGGGATGCCGGGGGATCGAACCGCGGCCCGTCCAAGGCTAGCAAGGCAAGGCAGACACCTTACCTCTAGCGCCACCGCCCGGCCCCGCACCACCTGTACTTCTTACTCAGCTTCAGCAAGGGCTCTGGTAGGGTCGGTCACAGCATCCACAGCAATGATCTGCTGCAGGCCTTTGGAATGATGATTGGAGAGAGCAAGCAGAAATCTTCCTACTTTGTTATTTTCAGCTTACCACCACTTACACAGCTTCACCCAGGGCTTCTGTGCAGGTGTTTGTCTCAGCATCCATGGTGATAATTTTGTTGCAGTTCCTTGGAATTGTGATTGGCAGCAAGAAGCAGGCCACGTTTCAGCAAAGGCTACTGTGTGGGGTTCAGTATTAGCCTTCACACTTTCAGATGGGCTGTAGGCTTTAGAATGGCGATGGACAGTGGCAATCAGTAATTTCAACTTTTACAGCTTCTGCAAGGGCTTGTGGGAGGAGGTTGGTCTCAGCACCCAAAGCAATGATCTGCTTCAGGCCCATGAAATGTTGATTGTTGGCGGATCGTATCAGGGTTTCCACCACTTATAGTTTCAGTAAGGGCTTCTCCACTGGGTCTGTCTCAGCACCCAAAACAATGATCTGTTGCTGGCCCTTAGATTGGCGATTCGTAGCGGCAACTTGGTCATAATCAACTTTTCTCCACTTACACAGCTTCAGCAAGGGCTTGTGGGCGGGGTTGGTCTCACCACCCACAGAGATGATCTGCTGGAGGCCCATGCAATGTCAATAGTTGGTGGCAAGCAGGCTCCTTCCTGCTTAGTCTATCTTGCTTTCCTCTACTTACACACCTTCAGATAAAGCTTCTAGGTGGGGTCTGTCTCAGCAGCCAAATGATAATCTGCTGCTGGCCCTTGGATTGGCGATTGGTGGTGTCACCAGATTCTTCCCTGCTTGGTCATATCTGACTTTCTTCCTCTTACACAGGTTCAGAAAAGGCTTGTGGGCAGTGGGCGGTCTTACCACCCACAATGATGATATGCTGCAGTCCTTGGAATGGTGATCAGCAAACAGGATCCTCCCTACTTTTGTGTTTGAGTTTATCTCCACTTAGACACCTTCAGCAAGGGCTTCTGGAATGGAGTTGATCTCAGCACCCACTGGTTTATCTGCTGCTGTTTTGTGGAATGGCAATCAGTGGCAGCAAGCAGGTTCCTCCCTGGTTGGGTGTTTCCAGTTTACCTCCACTTACACAGCTTTGGCAAGGGCTTCTGGGTGGGGGTTGGAATCAGCACCAGCAGCAATGATTTGCTGGAGGTCTTGGAATGGTTATGAGTGGCGCCAAGCAGGCTCTTCTCTGCTTTGGTGTTTCTGGCTTACCTCCAGTTACACAGCTTCAGCAAGGGCTTCTGAGCAGGGGTGGGTCTCAGCACCCAGAGCGATGATCTACTGCATGCCCTTGGATCTTGGTGGCAAGTAGTTTCCTCCCAGATTGGACATATCCAATTAACTGCTTACACAGCTTTAGCAAAGGCTTCTGGGGGGAGGTTGGTCTCAGCACCCACAATGATGATCTGCTACAGGCTTTGGAATGGCGATCAGTGGCAGCAAGCATGCTCATATCCGCATTTGTGTTAATGGCTTACCTCAGTTTACACAGCTTTAGCAAGGGTTTCCGGGTGGGTTCCGTCTCAGCACCACAGTGATGATCTGCTGCTGGCCCTTGGAATGGCGATTGGCAGAGGCAAGAAGGCTACTCCCTGCTTGGGCATATTAGGCTTACCTTCCCTTACCCAGCTTCAGCAAGAGCTTCTGGGCAGGGATCCCTCTAAGCACCCATAGCAATTATCTGCTGCTGGCTCTTGGAAAGGCAAATGGTGACTGCAGAAAGGCTACTCCCTGGTTGGGCATATCTGGTTTACCTTTCATACATAGTTTCTGGTCCTGGCTCGGTCTCAGTACCCATAATGATTATCTGCTGCAGGCTTTCGAATGGCAATCACCAGCAGCAAGCTGGCTCCTATTTTCTTGGTGGTATCTGGATTTCTTTTACTTACACAGCTTCAGCAAGGGATACTGGATGGTAGTTAGTCTCAGCACTCACAGTGATGATCTGCTGTGGGCACTTGGAGATTGTGGAGATTGGCTGTGGATAGCACGCTCCTCCCTGGCATATCCAGCATACCTCTGCTTACACAGCTTCAGAAGGGTTTATAAATGGGATCGGTCTCAGTACCCACAGCAATGATATGCTGCAGGCAGTGGAATGGTGATCGAAGGCTGTACTTTCTTGTTTCTGGCTTACCTGTACTTGAAAATTTCAGCAAGGGCTATGGTTGGGGGTCAATCTCTGCACCCAGAGATCCAACCGAGCTCCTGAAATGGTAATATGAGGTAGCAATCAGGATCCTCCCTTTTCTTGGTGTTTCCATCTTGCCTTCACTTATACAGCTTCAGCAAGGACTTCTGGGCAGGGGACGGTCTCAACATCCATGGCAAAACTTTGCTGCAGTCCCTTAGATTGGCGATCTGCGATGGCAAGCAGGCTCATCACTGCTTGGGCTTTTCCTGCGTATGTTAGCTTACACAACCTCACAAAGGACTTCTTTGTACAGGTCAGACTCAGCACCCAAAGTGATGATCTACTGCAGGCCCTTGGAATGGTAATCAGCTATGTCAAGCAGGCTCTTCTCTGCTTTGGTGTTTCTGGCTTACCTCCTCTTATATAGCTTCAGCAAGGGCTTCTAGGCTGGAGTCAGTCACAGCACACATAGTGATGATCTGCTGTTGGCTCTTGGAATGGTGATCAGTGATGGCAAATAGGCTCTTCCCTGATTGACTATATCTGGCTTTCTTTTGCTTACACAATTTTAGCAAGGGCATGTTGGTGGTTTGACAGTCTTACCACCCACAGCAATGATGTGCTGCCGTCCTTGGAATGGTGATCAGCATGTAGAATCCTTCACACTTTGGTGTTTGGGTTTACCTCCACTTCCACATCTTGAGCAATGGAGTTAGTCTTAGCACTCACAGCATTATATGCTGCTGTTCCATGGAATGGCGATCAATGGTGGCAAGCAGGCTCCTCCGTGCATAGGTGTTTCTGGCTTACCTCCACTTACACAGCTTCAGCGAGGGCTACTGGGTGGGTGTTGTATCAGCACTCACAGCGATGATATGCTGTTGACCCTTGAAATCGCTATTGCTGTCGGCAAGAAGGGTATTTCCTTCTTGTGTGTATACGGCTTGACTGTGCTTACACAGCTTCAGCAAGGGCTTCTGGACAAGGGTGGGTCTTAGCACTAGCAGCAATGATCTGTGAAGGCCTTGGAATGGATATCTACAGCAGCAAGCAGGCTCATCCCCGATTTAGAGTTTACATCTTACTTCCACTTACACAGCTTCAGCAAGGGTTTCTGGGCAGGGGTGGGTTTCAGCACCTACAGTGATCATCTACTGCATGCACTTGGATTAATGATTGTTGCAGCAAGCAGGGTCCTCCCTGATTGGGCATATCCATTCTCTGCATACATAGCTTCAGCAAGGGCTTCTGGGCAGAAGTTGTTTTTATCACTCACAGAGGTGATATGCAGCAAACTTGGAATGGCAATCGGTGATAGCAAGTAGACTCATATCCTCATTGGTGTTTCCAGCTTACCTCAGTTTACACAGCTTTAGTAAGGGCTTCTGGGTGGGTTCTGGCTCAGCACCACAACAATGATCAGCTGCTGGCCCTTCGAATGGCGATTGGCAGTGGCAAGTAGTCTACTCCCTGCTTGGGTGTATTAGACGTATGCTTACACAGCATCAGCAAGGGCTTCTGTCCGGAGGTCAGTCTCAGCACAGCACTGATTATCTGCTACAGGTTTTTGAATGGTGATTGGAAGTGACAAGCAGGCTCCAACCAGTTTTGGTGTGGCCAGCTTAACTTCACTTACACAGCTTCTGCAAGGGCCTCCGTCTCAGCATCCACAGTGATTATCGGCTGCAGGCCGTTGGGTGTTAAATAACAGCCCCAATGGGGTTGAATGATGATGGGAAGGTTGGAGGGTGAGGTCTTTCTCTGCCGGCCCAGGCCATGCGTCTGCATCTCCCTCCAGCCTGTAGGTCTGAGGGTTCCAGGTGGTGGCGAGGAAGACTCACATCAGTCAGATTTCAGGAGACATCAGCTTTATTCAAGGCCCTAGCAGCCATGCTCCTGAGCTTAAACCTTTTACACTGGGTGCATCATTAGCCCTGCAATCAACTCTTTCAGCCATCTCTCCCTTGCTGCATCTTTCCCAATCTCCCCTCTAAATCACCTTCCTGGCCTTGGGGCAAACCTTTTTGTTACCTACCAAAGACTCCTCCCAAAAATGGGCTGGTCTTACTAGCATGTAAGGTTACACAGGAAGAATGGGGGATGGAGTAACGCTTGGGATGGTGATCTGTGGCAATAAGCAGGATCTATCTACTTTGGTGTTCCCGCCTTACCTCCACTTACACAGCTTCACTAAGGGCTTCTGGGTGGTGGTTGGTCACAGCACCCACAGGGATGATCTGCTGTATGCACTTGGAATAGCATTAGGCAGTGAAGAGCAGGCTCCTGCCTGCTTTTGTATTTCTGGCTAAATTCTCCTTACACAGCTTCAGCAAAAACTTTTGGGATGAGGTCAGGTCTCAGCAAGCACAGTGATGACATGATGCAGGCCCTTGGAATGGTGACAGCGGCAACAAGCAGGATCCATCCTATTTTGGTGTTTCTAGCTTACCTCCATTTACATAGCTTCAATAAGGGCTTCTGGGTGGTGAGTGGTTTCAGCACCCAGAGCGATGATTTGCTGCATGAACTTGGAATGGCATGAGGCAGTGGAAAGCAGGCTCCTCCCTGTTTTGGTGTTTTCAGTTTACCTCTGCTTACACAGCATAAGCAAGGGCTTCTGGGTTGGGTTTGATCTCAGCACCCAGAACGATGATCTGCTGTAGGCTATTGGAATGTTGATTGGTAGCAGGAAGCAGGGTTCTCCCTGCTTGGGTCTTTCCGCTTACCTCCACTTACACAGCTTCGGCCAGGGCTTCTGGGCAGTGGTGATTCTAAGCAAGAGCAGCATTGATCTGCTGCCAATTTTGGAGTGGCCATTGGTGGCAGCAGGTTCCTCCCTGCTTTGGTGTTTCTGGCTTTGCTTCTCTTATACAGCTTCAGAAAGGGCTTCTGGGTGGGGATGGACTCAGCACCCATACCTATGATCTGCTGCAGACCCTTGGAATGGAGATCGTTGGTGGCAAGCAGGCTCCTTCCTGCTTGATCATATCAGGCTTTCCTCCTCTTACACAGCTTCAGCAAGGGCTTGTGGGCAGGGTATGGTCTTATCATCCACAGCAATAATCTGCTGCAGCCTTTGGAATGGTGATAGGGCAGTAAGCAGTATCCTCCCCTCCCCTCTTTGGTGTTTGGGTTTACCTCCACTTACACAGCTTTAGCAAGTGTGTCTGGAATGGAGTTGGTCTCAGCACCCACAGGAAATGCTTGGGCATTTCCAGCTTAAATCTGTTTACACAGCTTCCCCTCTGGGTGGGGATGGTTCTCAACACCAACAGTAATGATGATCTGCTGTAGGCCTTAGAATGGCGATCAGCAGCACCAAGCGGGCTACAACCTGCTTTGTTTTTTTGGGCTAACCTCTACTTTTACAGCTTCAGCAAGGTCTTCTGGGTGAGGGTTAGTCTCAGCACCCATAATGATTATTTGCTGCATGCCTTGGAATGGCAATAGGTGGTGACATCAGGCTCCTTAATGCTTTGGTGTTTCTGGCTTACCTCTGCTTACACAGCATCAGTAAGAGGTTCTGGATTGGGGGGTTGGTCTCAGCAACCACAGCAATGATCTGTGGTTAGTCCTTGGAATGGCAATTGGTGGAGACTAGAAGGCTCATTCCTGCCTGGGCATATGAGGCTTACCTCTGCTTACACAGCTTATCAAGGGCTTCTGGGTAGGGTTTGGTCTCAGCACCCACAGCAATGATCTGCTGTAGGCACTTGTAATAGTGATCATGAGCTGCAAGCAGGCTCCTTCCTGCTTTGGTGTTTTTGGCTAACTTCAGTTTATACCACTTCAGCAAGAGCTTCAGGCTAGGATCAGTCTCAGCACACAGAACGATAATCTCCTGCAGGCCTTGGAATGGTGATCTGAGGCATCAAGCAGGATCCTCCATCCTCCCCCCACCCCAGTTTACCTCCACTTATACCGCTTCAGCAAAGGCTTCTGTGCTGGGTCTCAGCATCCACGGCGGAAATTTATTGCAGTCCCTTGGAATGGTGCTAGGCTGCTGCAAGCAGGATCATCCTGCTTAGGCTTTTCAGGCTTACCTCCACTCACACAGCTTCAGCAAGGGCTTTTGGGTGAGGATCGGTCTCAGCACCCATAGTGATGATCTGCTGCAGACCCTTGGAATGGCGATCGGGGTTGCCATGGAGGGCTTTTCCAGCTAATCTTCCCTTTCACAGCTTCAGCAAGTGCTTCTAGGTGGAGATCAGTCTCCACTACCACAGTGATGAACTGTTCTAGGCCGTTCGAATGTTGATCATTGGCAAAAGGTATGCTCTTCCCTGATTTGGTGTTTTCCAGCCTACCTCTGATTATACAGCTTCATCGAGTGCTTTGGGGCGGGGGTTAGGTTCAGCACCCACAAAGATGACCTGCTGCAGGCCCTCGGAATGGCGATTATTGGTGGTAAGCAGGCTTCTCCTTACTTGAGTTTTCTAGCTAACCTTCACTTTGACAGCTTCAGCAAGGGCTTCTGAGCTGGAGTTGGTCTCAATACAAATGGCAATAATCTGCCCCAATGCCTTGGTATGATGGCCAGTGGTGTCAAGCAGGCTCCTCCCTTCTTGGAATTTTCTGGCTAACTTCTACTTCCATAGCTTCAGCAAGGGCTTCTGGGCTAGGGTTGGTCTCTAGACCCATGGCAATAATCTCCAGACCCTTGGAATCACAGCAGCAGCAAGCAGGCTCTTCCCTACTTGGGCATTTCTGACTTATATATCTGTTTACACAGCTTCAGCAGAGCTTTTGGGTAGGGGTCTCAGTACCCACAGCAATGATATGCTGCAAGCATTCTAATGGTGATCGATGGCTACAAATAAATTCATTCCCACTTTCATGTTTCTGGATTAACTGTGCTTACACAGGTTCAGCAAGGGCTTTGGGTAGGGTCTGTTTCCTCACCCACAGTGATGATCTGTTGCAGGCCCTTGGAATGGGAATTGAGGCAGCAATCAATTCTACTATGGTATTTCTGGCTTATCTCCAGCTAAACAGCTTCAGCAAGGTCTTTTTGGCAGGGGTCGGTCTCAATATCCATGGCAATAATATGTTGCAGGCCACTGAAACGGTGATAGGTGGCAGCAAAAAGGGTCATCTGTGCTTGGGATTTTCCAGTTTATGTTTGCTTTACAACATCACATAGGGCTTCTGGGTGGGGGTAAGTCTCAGCACCTAAAGCAATGATTTGTTGTTGGCCTTGTAATGGAAAACAGCTGCGGAAAGCAAGCTCCTCCCTGCTTTGATATTTCCAGCTGAACTCTGCTTACCCAGCTTCAGCAAGGGCTTCTGGGTGGGGGTCGGTCTCAGAAACCTCAGCGATGATCGCTGAAGGCCTTGGAATGGCCATCGCTATGTCATGCAGGTTTATATCAGCTTTGGTGTTTCTGGAGTACCTCCTTTTACACAGCTTCAACAAGTGCTTCTAGTGAGGTTCTATCTCAGCAGCCCTTGGAATGGTGATCAGCAGTGGCAAACAGGCTCCTACCAGATTGAGTTTTTCTGGCTTACCTCTGCTTACACAGCTTCAGCAAGGGCTTCTGGGTAGGGGTAGGTCTCAGAACCCTCAGTGATAATGGTGATGGCCTGAAAATGGCAATTGGTGCCAGCAAGCAGGTTCATATCCACTTTGGTGTTTCTGGCTTACCATTGCTTACAAAGCTTCAGCAAGTGCTTCTAATCTGTCTCAGCACAAATGCGATGATCTGCTGCAGGCCCTTGGAATGCTATTGCTATGTCAAGTTGGCTTCTCTCTGATTTGGTGTTTCTGGCTTACCTCCACAGCCTCAGCAATCAGCAATGGGCTGGAGTCGGTCACAGCACACACAGAGATAATCTGCTGCTGGCCCTTCGTATGGTAATTGGTGGCGGCAAGCAGGCTCCTCCCTACTTGGGAGTATCTGGCTTACCTCAATTTATATATAGATTTATTTCCGTTTCTATTGGGTACTTGATTTATATAATTGATATTTGCATGGTTCATTTAGAATCTGTTTTGTTAGCAAGAATTTTGCGAGTTCTTTTTTGTCTGGGAATATTTTTATCCCTTTCTCCCATATAAATAATAATTTTGCTGTATAGTGGACTCTAGATTGAAGTTTCTTTTATTCAGTATTTTGAATATGTCATTCAACTCTTTTCTACCCTGGATCATTTAAAATGGGAGATCTGGTTTGGTACTTATATTCTTTCCTTTATAATTAAGGTTTTTTTTCTTTTCCCTCGCTGTTTTAAATAGTCCATCTTTCTCTCTTCCTCTCTCTATCTCTCTCTCTCTCTTCTTTCCTTTTGATTACTATATGTCTTGGAGTTGTTCTGTAGGGCCAATTTTGTTTGGCACTCTTTTTGCCTCTTGGATTTGTATAGTAGCCTCTTTCCAGAGGTGGGAAAGTTCTATACTATTATCTCCCTTACTACTTGCTCTTCCCATTTACTTCCCCCACTTTGGTATTTCTATAATTCGAAGATTATTTCTCTTGTCTTTGTTCATTAATTATCTTACTCTTTATTTCATTGTTTTGTCTTTTTTTGACTTCTTTACACTGCTGGTTTGTAATTTGTCTTCAAGTTCATCTATGTGATTCTCCACCTGTGTAATTATGCTACTATGGCTTGCTAATATGTTTTCTAGATCCTTCAGTTACATTTTTATGAATTCTCTCATCTTCTGAAAGAGTTCTCTGAATTGATTGAATTAGTCATTTATAGACTGCTCAATTTTTCAGGCTAGCTACTTCTTGATTTCTTTTGCTAAAACATTAAGTGCTGATTTTAAATTCACATCTATAAAACTCATGTGTTTTGATGGTCTTGGAAATTTGCCATGGTTTCTCTCTATATCCTCCATTGTATTTGTCTTCCTTAGTTTCCCCATTGTTCTTTGTCTTTAGTAGGTTGGAATTTTGGAGTTTCAGGTTTTTATTTTTTTTTTTAATTTTTATTTTTGGTTTTTGGGCCACACCCGGTGATGCTCAGGGGTTACTCCTGGCTGTCTGCTCAGAAATAGCTCCTGGCAGGCATGGGGGACCATATGGGACACCGGTATTCGAACCAACCACCTTTGGTCCTGGATCGGCTGTTTGCAAGGCAAACGCCACAGTACTATCTCTCCGGGCCCGAGTTTCAGGTTTTTATAAAACTGATCTATTGAACTGATTATTTAGGAGGTGGCTAGAGATATATATATATGCCTTAGAGGTTATGTTTCTAAACACACAAGGTTATCTGAGTATGATAGAAATGTTGCCAAGTATTTCATTGGTTTGTTAAACTGAGTTTTGAGTTGTATATTTTCTTTTTTTTTTTTTTTTTGGGCCACACCCAGTAACGCTCAGGGGTTACTCCTGGCTATGTGCTCAGAAGTTGCTCCTGGCTTGGGGGACCATATGGGACACCGGGGGATCGAACCGCGGTCCGTCCAAGGTTAGCGCAGGCAAGGCAGGCACCTTACCTTTAGCGCCACCGCCCGGCCCCGAGTTGTATATTTTCTAAGAGAAAGAATTGCTAGGTCCACTCTACTGGAAATATCTTATATAAATTGAAATGTCTTCCATGTCTGTGAGTTGTGGAAGAGGAGACTTGATAGGAGAGACCAAAAACCTTTCTCTCATCAGAACTTTGCCCTCAGTCCTGTGGCACGAAATGTGGCTTCACCCTATGGAATGAAGAGGCTAGGTGGACCACAAACAGACATCATTGCATACTGATTGTGCTATGTCTGATTATGTCCTTTGACTTTAATCTTAGAGTCTCTTGCCTTTATGCATAAAACAAATATTATCTTGGAAGCAGGATAAATTTAACCTTCCCACTGTTCTTGACTACCCACCCCCCATTTTAGTTTTCAGACCCAAATATTAGCATTTTTATAAAGCCTGTTCTAGATCTTTCTTGAAGCATGAAGTCAACCAACCAGAGCAAGCAAAAGGGAAAACATGTAATTATCTGTGGTAGATAATGGTTATTTAGCTCCTGATATGTCACTGCTTTTCTTTTCCTTCTTATTCAATGGAAAAGTTTCTAGAAAGAATTTGCTATATACTTTAAAAAAGTGCTTCTACTGAGCTGGAGAAGATAATACAACAAGTAAGGTGCTTGTCTCACATGTTGCTAAACTGGATCCAATCCTTTGCATCGCATGTGTTCCCTCAAACCCTTCTCTTGTCTATTTTAAAATATAAATATAAAAATATTTTTATAATTATTTCCCCCATAAAGTCTTAATATGTTAACCTCAGCAGATTTTTTTCTGAAGGTAAAGAAGAAAAGTGTTGACATTACTATGGTAAATGGTATAAAGATAGGAACAAAGATTAGAGGAAAAGAAATAAATATAATTTTTAAACATATATTTTATATTAAAAATGACATAAAAGCCATCTCATTCAGAACAGGAGAAAAACAAATTAAGATTTTATTACAAGATACCACTGTTAACCACAAATTCTTTTGGAAAAACTATGAGGAAACAGATGTTTTCATTTATTGCTGCTGGAATTCAGAGGGGCATAAGCAATATTGAGAGGGATTTATCAATAAGTAGTGAAATGAACATATCTATAATTATTTATGCTTTGAATCAGAAAATTACATTTTCATTTTATTTTATTTTTTAGTTACTCCTGACAGTGTTGAGAGCTTATTCTTTTCTATGCTCAGTAATTACTCCTGACAAGATTCAAGAGACATATGGAGTGCCAGAGATTCAAGCTGAGTGAACAGCATGCAAAGCAAGAGCCTTACCTACTGTACTATTGCTCCAGTCTTAGAAATCCCACTTTTAGGGAGTCACCAACATCTGCTGAGATAACTCAGGAAGGGAATAACAGAAAGAAGGGAGGAGGGAGAAGTTAGATATTCATTTGTTTCCAAGATCAATCACAATAAAAGGTTATAGTTTGTTCCTCTAATTTCCTGCTGAGTTTCCCCTTGAAAAAAAAAAAAAGACTCACAGATCTGTGGCACAGCTGTTCACAAGACCTAACTGGGTAAATAACGGTTGGAAGAAGGGGTGGACTCTTATTCTCTATTTATTTTTCTTATTTATCACTATTCATTAAGCTGTATAGATAATTATGTTCTTCCTTATTAGAAATGTAAGTTATATGAGAGAGGGCCCCAGATCCAATTTTATTCCTTACATTAATACTGCAGATAGTTTCTTATTCTTCATAGTAATATTTTTAATGAATTAATTAAAAAATGACTGAACAAGCAAGACTGAGTCTGCACATTTTATCTGTGAACTAAATAGTTTGTTAATTCTTGATAAATATTTGAAGACTTAAATCTTTAGAGAGATTTCCTGTTTTTAATATATAGGAAATTTTAGTATCAGTTTACTTCCCTTTCTTTACATTCTTTGTTTTCTTTTTCTTTCTTTTTTTTTCTTTTTTGGTTTTTGGGCCACACCTGACATTGCTCAGGAGTTACTCCTGGCTGTCTGCTCAGAAATAGCTCCTAGCAGGCACGGGGGACCATATGGGACACCGGGATTCGAACCAACCACCTTTGATCCTGGATCGGCTGCTTGCAAGGCAAACAACGCTGTGCTATCTCTCCGGGCCCACATTCTTTGTTTTCGAAGTGACACCCAAATGTGCTCAGGGTTTACTCCTAGATTTGCATTCATGGCGCACTTCTGGTTGGACTTCATATCATCTGAAAAAGTAGGGTATGTGCAAGACCAGTACTCTACCCTCTGTACTGTATCTCCAGCCCAAAATTTTATTTATATAAGTAATTTCCTTATACAAGGGAATATAATAACAAATAGGAGTTATTTTGGTTCATTATCTCTAATTCCTTCCCATATGTTTTTTTATGGCTTGGACTATATCAAACCTGATCCTACATCACTGGCTATGTTTAACTAACATGTCTAGGTACATTGAAACTAATATTAATTTGTGCCTTTCTATTAAGTACGTAATGCCATTGTGAATGGATATGTGTGTGTGTGCAAAGAATAGTAAGAGAGAATGTATATTATGTAACTTTCAGAATGTGTCAGTGCTGTATGACTCCATCTGAAGATTATTTTTAAAAAGTACTGCATCCAATTTTTTACTTTGAATATGGTATAGCTTAATTAACTACTTCTATATGTATAGGTAATTAGTTTCTAATATTTTGTATTGCTAAAACACTGTAATAAATATCATTTACCCATCTATCCCCTACCCCACTTTTAGAATTACATATCCCTTCTTTTGAGGTTAATATGAACAGTTAAAATTATAACTTACTAAATTTTGCCCCAAGATGAATCTACAAATTTATGATTTCTTGTACATTTCCTCATATCCCCACTAATGCTTTATATTTTAATGATTTTGTCTCATTGCCAGAATAGTCAACAATGTCATTCTATCATTTAGCATTTCCCTGATCACAACTAAGATTTGGTGTTTTTTCATATTTCAGAAATCAGAGTTTCTATCTTTTATTGACTTATAGGAGTCTTTTGTAAATCCTGTCTCTTTAGTACACTATAAATATTTTCTTCCAGTTCATATAACACATTTAAATATGTTTATTTTGTGTTTAGCCATGCAGCCATTTTAATTTCCCTCTAGTCAGATAATCAATTTCTTCCTTGTTCTGAAAGGACTTTGCCCTCTTCATTTTTTTTTGTGTTGAGTTTTATTTTTATTATTTGGCCTTATTTTTTTGAGTGGGGAATAATATACTGGGAGCATACCCATCTGTACTCTTTGCATTATTTATGGCTCTGTACTCAGGGATTACTCTCTTTCTGTTTGTCTTGTCCTTTTTTGGTGGAGCTACACCAGCAGCATTCAAGGGTTACTCCTGAATTTGTACTAAGGAATTATGTTGGGGACTGTGACTTGTTTGAGGCCATTTTGCTATACTTTCTGCCTTAGTTCAGCCTTTCACCTAAAGGCTACGTGCAGTCTTGCTGTAAGTTCTTGGGCCAAAGAGAAAGGAATGTGCAGCTGCAAGAGATAATTAATTTTAGCCCGGAGGAGAGCAACACTACCCGGTACCATTATCAGAGACAGGGCCTCACTCCTTAAGACTACATTCCGGAGTCAACGAGGCTGTTATCAATAAGTGTATGTTACATTGTCTGTTCAAGATCATTGAGGCAAGCACATCTTCCACCACCTCCTGATAGTTAAGCAGTTAGGAATGCAGCTAGAAGGTCACAAGATGTTTCCATGGATACTGCAAGAAGTATTGCCCACTTGCCTTATTTGGAATAATGAAGTAATTTTCATGCCAAAAGAATGATTGACATTGCCTTTTGCCTGCCTCCTTCACCTTCCCTATATAAGAAGGTGCTGGACTTTAATAAACGCCTTTGAACAGAGTTTATGTCTTGGGCCATTTATTATTAACCTCTCCCAGATTTCTTACAGGTGTGGTGTGATCTGAGCCTTGCAAAATAAAGGTGCGGCCGTCCGTGAGCCTCTCGACTGATCCCCGCTGGCCGGGCCCCTCCGGGGGGCTTCAGGACCCCGCAGAATTATATTTGGCAGGTTTCAGGAACCATATGCAATGCAGGGGAATCAAACCCAGGTCTGACGCATGCAAGGCAAACACTCTACAAGCTTTCTATCACCTTGGTCTCAGGGATTACTCTTGGTGGTGATCAGAAACCAGATGAGTTTTAAAATCAAACCCAGGTTGGCTGTGTGCAAGGCAGGCACCTTCTTCTCTGTATTCTCTCTCGAACCCAATTGTTTTTGGTATTGCAATGAAAGGGTTCTACATGTAGTTGTGATACTTGCACTTGATTTAATGCTTGTTTCAAGTCACACACTTTACTGTGGTGCTAATACATATTTGGTTAATGAGCTCACTAGGGTTGTACACTAAACAGCTGTGCTTACATCTTAGAGTCTAAGGCAGGGGTCTCAAACTCGTGGCCCGCAGGCCGTTTGAGGCCCTCTGTATAACATTTTGTGGCCTGCAGCTGCCTTCAAATATCGCAGTTTTTGCGATTATTCGCTTATCGAATAATCGCAATAAAAATTGCGTTAGTAAGAAATAATCGCATTAAACATTCGCATAAATATTCACATGAGCAGTTCCATTTGGGGTATGCAAATGTTTAATGCAATTTTTTTCTTACTAATGTGATTTTTTATTGCGAATATTCGGTAAGCAAATAATCGCGAATACTTTGCGCCTAGCGCAGACGTCATTTCCGCTGCTCCTGCCCCCCTGTCCCTTGCTTTATCGGAGGCCTAAGGGAGAGAAGGGAGAGAAATTTATTACAGAATTATATTTTGTCATACCTTCATCATGACTTCATCAAAGCCTGCAGTGAAGAGAAAGATTGATGATGAGCACAGACAATTTCAGGAAAAGTGGGAGACAGTATTTTTTTTGTTGAACACAGGGACATCCCCACATGTCTTATTTGCTCAGAGAAAGTTGCAGTGCACAAGGAATACAACTTGAAACGCCATTATTCAACTAAACATGCTGAGGAATGTGAAAAATATCAAGAAAATGAGAGCGCCAAGCGGGTTGCCAGTCTTAAAGCATGTCTAATGAGGCAACAAGATTTCTTCAAGAAAGCAACCAAAGAGAATGTTGCATCAGTCAAAGCTATTTACGTGGTTAGTGAGATGATTGCTAAGGCAGGGAAACCATTCACAGAAGGAGAGTTTGTTAAAAATGCATGTTACAGGCTGCAAGTATTATCTCTCCAGAAAAGAAAGGTCAGTTTAGCAAAATCAGCCTTTCTGCCAACACTGTGGCAGAGTGCATTTCTGACATGTCAAGTGACATTTATCATCAACTGTGTGAGAAAGCCAAATGTTTTGATGCATACTCAGTTGCTCTTGACAAGGGCACAGATATAACAGACACTGCGCAGCTCACAATTTATGTCTGTGGTGTTGATTGCAATTTTGAATTGACAGAGGAGCTGCTCACAATAATTCCAATGCATGGCCACACCACCTCTAATGAGATATTTTGGCATCTGTGTGATGCCATTGAGAATGCAGGTTTGCCATGGAAGAGGTTTGTTGGAATAATAACCGATGGAGCGCCATTAATGACAGGGAGGAAAAATGGACTGGTTGCACTTGTTCAAAAAAAAAAAAAAACAAACAAACTGGAAGAGGAGGGTGTAGAGAAGGCCATTGCTCGTCACTGCATTCTTGATCAGCAGGCCCTTTGCAGTAAATGCCTGCCATGCGACAATGTGATGTCTGTTGTTGTGAAATGAATCAACCAAATCAGATCCAGGGGCTTAAAGCACAGGAGGTTCCATGCTTTTTTAGAGGAAATGGAGTCAGAATATGGAGATGTGCTTTATTTCACCGAGGTACGTTGGCTCAGCAGGGGAAATGTCCTGAAAAGATTTTTTGAGTTGAGAGAAGAAGTGAAAGCCTTCATGGAGAAGGATGGAAATGCTGTTTCTGAGTTGAGTGATCACAAATGGTTTATGGACTTAGCTTTTCTTGTTGACATCACACATAGGCTGAAGGTACTAAACAAGATGTTCCAAGGCCTGGGGCAGCTTATCAGTGCTGCCTATGACAATGTGAGGGCATTCTTGAACAAAACTTGTGTTATGGAAATCCCAGATCTCTCAGACAAACCTTTGCCATTTCTAAGCATGCAAGGAACTTGTGGATGAAGGCATACCATTCAATGGTGAGAAATATGTTGATGCTACTTTTGAGCTAGAGAAGGAATTTGATCACAGATTTGCAGACTTCAAAAAGCACAGAGCCACTTTCCAAATTTTTGTGGACCCCTTTTCCTTTGATGTGCAAGATGCCCCTCCTATGCTTCAAATGGAGCTCATTGACCTGCAATGCAACTCTGATCTCAAAGCCAAGTTCAGGGAGATTATTGGAAAAGCAGACATGCATGGGCAATTTTTGAGAGAATTGCCCCCCCCCACCCCCAGCTTCCCTGAGCTTTCCCCGAATGTTCAAGCGCACCATGTGCCTTTTTGGGAGCACATATTTGTGTGAAAAGGTATTCTCCACATTGAATTTCAATAAGTCAAAGTACAGGTCTAGACTGAATGATGATCATCTTCAAGCCATACTGAGGGTTTCAACTGCTTCCTCTTTAAAGCCAAATGTGTTTCAGATTTGTGAGAAGAAGCACTGTCAAGTCTCTGGCAGCAAGTAATAGGCAAAAGATGCCATGTTCAGAAGAACTGTTCATGATCTTCACTCAATGTTCTATTCATGTTCAGAAGAAATAATTAAAATGTTTGAGGACTTATTTTTTTGTGAAATCCCTTATGCAGCCCTGCCTCACCCTGACTTTGCTTCCTGTAGCCCCCAGGTAAATTGAGTTTGTGACCCCTGGTCTAAGGCTTAGACTATGGTGCTCATGTAGTGAGCACTTGCTGGGCAATTTCATAATTTTTTAAAACTGATTATGAGTTACAAAGTTACCAAGTTATTCATGAATGTGTTTCAGGCTTGCCATGTCCCTTTGCTAGTGTGTAATTACTTCCACCAATGTATCCAGTTACCCTTCCACCTGCTACCTTATTGCCTATTTCTATTATATGCACATTATAAAGAATTTCATACATTCAGTTGTGTTTTTACACACTTACTTGTGATGTTGAGACCTTTATTTTGTGTTTTGTTTTTTGGTTTTGGGTCACACCTATTGACAGTCAGGGGTTACTCCTGGCTCTGCGCTCAGAAATCACTCCTGGCTTGGGGGACCATATGGGATGCCATGGTCCATCCTAGGTCAGCTGCATGCAAAGCAAACACCCTTTAGTTATTTTTTTTGGTCAATGTTTTCTGATCTGAAGGCAAAATATATTTGTTTCTAAGCTGCTTTATTGCTGTAGGTTTTTTTGTTTGTTTGTTTTACTGAAGACTTCATACAAAATTTTTGCATCTAATTCATTCACCAAGTGTTGTCCTGAAGCTGTTCCTTCACTGTTACTGCATGTTGTATACTTCTCTCATTTATATGGCAGCCAGGCTTCTTGACAGACATGCACAAATTGTTCTTGACAATGGAGCAATTGTAAACAGATGCACAGGAAATATAAGTGAGCATCTTGCTTCTAATTTCTTTAGTGTAAACACCTCTGTGTGTGTTCTGTGATTTCTTTGTAGTCAGCTCTGGCTGTAAATCTAAGTGTCTGTAGTAAGTGTTTTTTGAGTAGATTTGTGTTCTGTGTTAGGCAGTATTTAAGATGTTGAATTCATGTTTAGCTCTTTCTATTTTCTTTCACCCTATTCAAATGCCTTAGCCAGAAAGAGACAAAGAAGAAAGAAAGCTCAATGATGAAGGCAGTTTCTTTAAGGTGATGAAACTTGCCTTCCAGGAAGGCAAGCCCATGTACTGCATGATCTCAGGATCAGCTTCTCTTTATTTCTATATTTCAAAGCTGTTTCAGCTGATGCCTGGAATTTCTTTAATGGAAAGCATGTGGCATTGCCCAGCTTGAGGGGCAGTTAGTGTCTCACTATTCCTTTGCTGAAACAAAGAAAAGTCAGATGTGGAAAAAAAAGCAATGAGAACCTGAAATGAGGTTTGACATTAACCCAAGAACCAAAGTCTTGGTACCCTCACCTTTAACGTGGAAATAATGACAAAAGCAATTTCATAGGGTGATATGAGGTTTACTTAAGATAACACTTGCCCAGCCCTTAACTTAGCATAGTGCCTGGAATATAATAAGTTATCAAATAACAGGTATGATTTTTAAAATAACTGTAGTGGGTATCTTTTGTGATATATATTTTTTCTTGAAGGACATAAGCTTGAGGTGGTACTTCCAAGTGTACTAAAAAATTGCGCCTGGTAGTGCTCAGGGGGACTAACTGGTAGCTGACTTCAAACATGGGTCTCCTGCATACAAAACATGTTCTTAGCCTGTTGAGCTAGTTCTTCAGTAGCTCTTGTGGTATGAATCCATGTTCTTTAACCATTTATCTGGCCATAATCCGGTGGAACATGAATGAACAAGGCCTAGACTGTGAGAATACGCCTCCCTCGTGGGGACAGTTCTGGGTCATGTATCCCCATTACTCTAATCATCCGGAGCTCTAGGATTTCAACTGCTGCAGGAAAGAAGCTCTCTTCACCTAGCAGGAGGAAAACCTACAGCTGCTGGCTTACTCATCTTGCTTAAGGAAAAACTGCTTTATAATAAACAGACACAGGAGGATGCAGCACTGAATGGCTGATTTCTGCCAGATCAATGAGCATCCTAGAGGCAGGCATGCCTGAAGTAAAAATCCTCTAGGCTGCTTCTACCAGGAGACCAACAATTTCCTCCTTTGCTTAAACTAATCCGAGTTGCGTTTTGGTCAGAGAAAATGCGACAGTTACTGTTCTTCACTCATAGCAGAGTTCAAGGAAATTGATTTTCAACTGATGTGAACCTTTTCAACCCTAGTCATATGCCGACACTCTCGCAAAAGCAAGTCGCGCGTACAGATTCTATTTTAGGGGAGGGTGGCTGCTGAACTCTTCTGAAGGTGTTGGTTGGAAATGAGAGTGTTAAGTGAAACTGGACTCTCCCGGCTTTGTAATATCTGCCTTTTAACTTACAACATATGCATCCTGTTGGGGAGGGAAACCACAAAAGTCAAAACGGCAGGGATTTTCTGAAAGCACAGTGCTGTGCAGTTTCCAATTAATTCACTACCTCCCACCCACTGTTCATTAGGAAATGCTTTTATTAACTTATAACACCTCAGGACTTCTCAAGTATGTCAGAACTTAAAAAGTAATCCATGAAAAAGAAATGAGGGGAGACTCTTCACACCCCCATATTTAAAAGCTTGATTTAACGTCCCCATATAAGCAGTCTCACCTCAGGCTCCCAGGTTGCATGAATATATTTCATGAAGCAAGTGTTTTAAACTAAAGGCTCCAAAGTGAGCTCCTTTCCAGACTTGTGAAGTGCACGGTAGGAAACCCAGACATTCAAAATATATAAATCAAGCCCATAATATGCTTCCAAGAAGAAAATTTGGGGTTGGGCCAGCTAATTCTAGTGACAAAAGCTTTTATGGAACACACACCCAGATACTCCAGTGTTCCATTTACTTCTTTCTCTCACTCTTCATCCCTATGCTTAGGGATATCTAATCTAATCATTGCTGTGCTTTACGTGTGTGTGTGTGTGTGTGTGTGTGTGTGTGTGTGTGTGTGTGTGTGTAAGATATTTTACTGATTTTCAGTTTGGAAAATTACCACTTGTGTCCACACCAAGACTGGTTTTGTTGCAAGCATAAATGGTTTCCTACATAATAGAAAAGAATAAAAAAGAGAAAAATCAGAATAAAGAGAAAAAATTCATTCTCATTCTTTTTTCTCCTTCCTTCTCTTCTCTTTCTCTCTTCCTTCCTTCCTTCCTTCCTTCCTTCCTTCCTTCCTTCCTTCCTTCCTTCCTTCCTTCCTTCCTTCCTTCCTTCCTTCCTCTTCCTTCCTTTTTCTTTCTTCTTTCCTTTCTTTTCATTTTCTTTCTCTTCTTTTCTTTTATTTCTTGGGAATTGTGGTTCTAGCATTGTTCCTCATCATTAGTCTTACCTAACAGATTAAAGTGAAAAGAATATAGAATTCTAAGAAAAATAACAGTTCTGTCTAGCTTAGTTTTGACCATACAATAAGCAATTTTAAAATATGAGGGGTTTATCATTTAACATTTATTTTCAGTTCACACTCTGCAAGTTGGCTGTAACTGTGCTAGGCTCAGTAAGCTGTGAGTTAGGTTTAGTTGATTTTACTTATTTCTTCTTTTTCCTTGGCTTAGTAGTGATTTCAGGTAGGATCTCATGACAAACCATGGCATTATAAGACAAGGTCTGATAGACAAGGAATTCAAAGCTGCTAGTCACATCATGCTACTAATGTTCCATAGCTCAAGTAAGCTACAGGACCAACTAATCCAGCAATAAAAAACAAGATAGCCTATTCCATTCCCTATTGTTTCTATGGGAGGCATTATACAGTTTTCTGGTCAAAACAAATTATTAGATAAGTTCTAGTAAAAGCCTCAATCTAGAGGAATATATTAAAACTTTTTTTGTAGTTTCAATCGAATTACCTAACACTTTAATTAAAAGGAAATGATCAAACTGTTGATGAATCTGTTTTGGGGTAAAATACTTGTTGAATGAGATCTAATACTACAATGAAAGTGTGACTTATAAAAGATCAGAGAACTTTCTCATTAAAAATACTATTTTTTTTTTGTGTCACACCTGACAGCGCTCCGGGGTTACTCCTGGCTCTACTCTCAGAAATCACTCCTAGTAGGCTCGGGGGACCATGTAGAATGCCGGGATTCAAACCACCATCCTTCTGCATGCAAGGCAAATGCCCTACCTCCATGCTATCTCTCTGGTCCCTAAAAATATCATTTGGGGGTCTGGGAGATAGTTGAAAGGGCTGACATACAAGGTATTGACTCTGATTTGGTCCCTGGAATCATAGAATTCTCCACACACTTCTAGGCATGAATACAAGAGTGAATTCTAGTTACTGCTCAATATGATCCCCTGTTTTATTGGGCAGAATTCCAAAAGCTTCTGCTCTTTTTTCTCTGTGCCCTTAATGCATTGACTATAATCTATATTATGTAAGTATTTATTAGTGCATGATTTACTGATCACTGGTTGTCCAGTAAATTGTTAAGGTTTTTGATATGAAATAGAAGTTTGTGATAGATAACTGATTTTAGAGTTACAGGGATGGCACATATACTTAATGTACCATCTCATTATTTTTCTTGAAAAAGGATATTAAAAAAGGCTGGATAACTATTTTTTTAAGTCACAGATTTTACTGTTGTTTTGGGCAGTGATAGAGATTGCATCCAGGTCCCTCACACATGCAAGGCAACCCATGCTCCCCCCTGGAACTGTCCCCTACTCCTTGAGCTGAATCTCTTTTCACTTAACATTCTTCGGCTCTATGAGATTCTCTGAAGATTCAGGAAAGACTCACTTTTATCTCTGAATACCCTATAGAGCCCAACATAAGAAGAAGAAAGTTTCTCAGTGCCATCAGAATATGCTTTTTGAAGTTAAATAGATCAAGATTCAGCACCAGCAGACACTTCTGGGCCCTACCCAAATCCCCTTAGCACTTTCCAGCTACTTGAACATTTTTGGTTGCTGTATTAAATGAAGTGATGACTGCACAGCTCTGAGCACAGTCCCTTCTACATAAAAATGCCTTCTCTTATTGTAGTGTATTTCTGAATTTAATTATAGTTATTTATTGCTGAAAAGTTGAAATGGAAATCTACCGATGAGTCTAAAGTACAGAAAAGTTCTATTCTATAGAACTGCAGCTTTACAAGGACTGGTACCAGTCCTTTTGCTGTGGAATCACTGAGAAATAGTTATTCATAATCCTAAAAGAAAATATGAAACAAAACATATCAATAATTTTTATAATGTCTACTGTGACCTGGGAACTAAGAATAATAAATAATAATTAAAATACTAAATTAAATCAAGATGGTCAGATCTTTTTAAACCTCTTCTATTTCTTTTTCTCCCTCTCTCTTTTTGGCCTCAAAGTTGGCAAAAGAATATTGAAGTGAAAAAATTTGCCTCCAAGTAAACAGACATGTCAAATTAGAAAGGAAAAATTTCCAGGTTTCTGGAAGTCACTGGATATCTGGCTTCTTTAGACAAGGCCATTTGGATGTAGAGTCCAAGTCATACATGACTGCTTGGCCTGTGGTTTTGAGTTTCCTCTGCAGATACTCCAGAGACGAAAGCATAGAAAGCTAAGTACTTATCACGCTGATTTTAGCCACATGTTTGTGGATTGTTGTTTGTACTAAAGGGAAGCCAGTTGTAACAGAAGGAACAATTTAGGAATCCTCTTGCTATAAAGTATGATGCTTGGTGGAGTGGATGCCTGGAGCTTAATAGACTTGGATCAAATTCTCACTACACCAGTCAGTAGCTCCCTGAATGGTTAATTTGATGACTCATAAGGAACCTCTAATACTCTTTTGGTGAAATGTCGACAACATTGCTTCTCCCAAAAGGTTATTCTAAGAATTATATCATTGGGGTGGGAGCAATAGCACAGTGGGTAGGATGCTTGCTTTGCAAGTAGCTGACCTGGGATTTTCTAAGCCTGCCAGGAGTAATTCCTGAGTGCAAGAGCTAGGAGTAAAACCCTGAGCAATCCTGGGTCTAGACCAAATACCAAAACAACAACAAAAATCCAACCCCAAATATATTGCTTTCTTGCTAACACTCCAGTGATTTCTTACAGAGTTTAAAATAAAATTACAACACCTTGTCCTGAATAAAGTATTTCTCTGTGATCTGGCTACTGTCTACTTATCTAACATGGTTACTTATTACTTTCCTCTCTACCTGTCATCATCTGAATATCCTAATATATATATGTATATTTATGTATATATGCCTTCAGTGTACCTAACATCATCTACTTTATCAAGGCTTTTACACCTGCATTTCCTTTGTGAGAAAATTCTTGCTTCAGATTTTTAAGTGCCACTTTCCTGTCAGACATGTCTAAATTTAATTCCCTACCATTCTCACTCTTACTGTCATCATCAGCGTTATCACTACCACCAGCACCATCCCCATCCTTGTCATCATGGTCATCAGTGTTGATTAAGTACTTGCCATGTGCTCAAGACTATGCTTTAGTGTCGTGTGTAAACTACTTCATTAAATCTTCACAGAGACATGACAAGGTGTGTTAAATTATCATTGCCATTTTACAAATTAGGAGACCAAGACACTGGAAGTTTCAAGAATTCTACCAAGGTCACACAACTAAGAAAAAGAGCTGATATATATACAAATCAACAACTACCAGAAAACATTCTTTTATTATTATATGCCTTTAGCTGCCTTACATAAGCAATAATCTAGTCACCTCCTCTCACATTGCCTACTTTAAAATTTTGCATGACAATAATAATCTCTGATAGTTTTTCTTTTCTTCCTTTTTTTGTTTTTGGACCACACCGGCGGCATTCAGGAGTTACTCCTGGCTCTGCACTTAGAAATTGCTCTTGGCAGGGTTGGGAGACTATATGGGATGCCAGGAATTGAATCTGGATCTGTCCCAGGTTGGCCATGTGCAAAGCAAATGCACTAACTGCTGTGCTATCACTCCAGCCTCTCTGATAGTTTTCCTTATTTAATTTTGTTGGCTCTTTATTGTCTATCTTATTATTTATGTATCCATGAAAGTGAACTTGACTGTTGTGCTCACTTCTGTCTTCCCAGGGACAAGAAAACTGTTGAGCATTCAATAAATACTGAATAAACAAGTGAAAGTTATAATTCTAATACCAAGACTAAACTTGAAACATATTATAATTTTAACACATGCTATTTATTTATTCCCTATGGCCTACATCATAAAATGTGATCATTTATGATCCCCTGTTATGGGAACTTCAGCTTTTCCTTCCTGTGGCTGATAACCAGTCAGCATTGAAGACCTTCCTAGTTTCCCTTTTCCCACTTCCTATATCAGCAGCTTCAATATTTAGCCTGTCTTTAGCTTTACACTCTAGAAAAGTCTAAAGGAGTAGTTTATCAGAAAGAGTTCAGGTACAGGTACATGTTTTGTACATTCAGATCTTTGTACATTCGTGTCTTCATCTAAATTGTAGGACCCCACATTAAGTGGCATGAATCTTATATGTCTCTTATACTTTGGGTCATGAATGGGGGTTCACTTCACCTCATACAATGTCCCTGTCATTGATTTACACAAGGCTACTCTCATGCTTGATTCATTTATGTCTTTCTTCCTTTCTGTCCCTTTTGTATGCTCCCTTCCTTCCCTCCTCACAAGTATCCTCAAAAAAACTAATAAATGTGTTTAATATCTATAACTTTTTATTGTGAACTTGTAAAAGGGGCTTTCTGTTTTTAATCTTTATTATTTTTGTAAATGGCCATTGTCTGATATATTTATTCTTCTACTCTCTGGTATAAACTTCTAGAAACTTTGCCATTCCACTTGTACATGTAGTTGTGGCACTCTTCATCTTGGTTGTGGTTTGCCTGAAGGTCATATACACTTTTTTGTGTATGACTTCCAGGGATCATACAATGGGCAGTGCCACTGGGTTCACACTTTCTGTGGGATTGATAACCAGCAGCCTCATGGATGCAAGGCAGGGGTTTGCCACTAACCTTTAACCCCTGGATCTGGATCTGTTTCTCTGCATTCTTTTCTTCCTATCCCTCTCACCCTAACTAAGCTCTGTCAGTGCTATGTCCTCACTTTATCCACTAATTTCAAGCATTTTGATTGATTGCAGTTAAATATTGACAGCAAACTTATTATCATCAAACCATTTATTTTATTCTATGTGCCAAGGTTACTATTACTGGGCAATGAAGATTTAGCAGGAAAAAAAAGATAGTCAAAAGTTCCTGTATTTTGTGAGGCTTAGACTTTAAAGAAAAGATAAACAATAAAAAAAAGGCATAAGGATAAGCAATTTCTCCAGAGAACACTCTCTTAAAGAGATGATTTTGACTTATCTAAATATCAGAAAATATTTATATAAATGTTTTGAATATGAGGTGATCTGGGACTGGTCTGGCAAGTGCAAATGTGGCATAGTGTTCTCACTTAATCTATTCAGGAAAAATTCAAGAGGGATGAGTGTCCTAGAGAGAAAGTGTGAGAGAAAGGTGGAGGGCTGGAGTAGTGAGGACAGGATTGTGGTGGATGGACTATTTTTATTCCAGTGCAGTGTGTAAACTTAACATATTTTAAACACAGGTATTGTACAATTTACAACATAAACATTATAGTTTTATTTCCACTGTCCTAAGCTTTGGAGGTGGGGATATTCTTGTTTGGTTTGAGCATAGTTATTGTGGGTGTTCTTCCTTGATACCATCCTTCTTGGAGTGCAGTAGTCTCGTATAGATTTTGAACAATATGTGCCCATATTGAAGAACTATACCAGATATATGCCATTCAAAACTAAGGGTCCAAAACCAAGTTATCTCCTACACTTTTGATCCAGGGACAAGACTTAGCTAAAAGCCACCCAGGGAATACTGAAGAACCATATTGTTTTCCTAGAATACTAAACTTCTCTTCTCTAGGATAAACACTCTAAGCATGTCTCTGAATGTTCACTACTGTCAAGATGTAAATGAAATTGTATTGAAGAACTGGGTCTTCCTATTAAAGTGAAATCAAATTTAAATTTATATTGCTTATTTTTCAATCAGAACTTGTGAGTTTCCAATCACTAGGCAGTCACTAAGATATTCTAAATATTTTCTTTTGAGAATAGTACTTCAATGCTTATTTATATCTATTTAAGCTTTAGTATTTGCTTTGTATTTGTCCTCAAATCCACCTTTAAGTTATGTTGCAAGTTATGCAGAGATAGATTTTTTCTCCTAACAGTGCCTCCTCTCTACTCGTATTTCATGCTATCTGCTATCTAGTCTCAAGGACTTGGATCTATACATCCCTGTTTGCATCCTTGAAGTTGCCCAATCCTCATATTCATTTTTTTTTTTTTTTTTTTTTTTTTTTTTTTTTGTTTTGGAAAACATTTTATTATATTTTTTATTCTTTTTAATTTTTATTTATTTTTTAAATAATATATTTTATTTAAACACCGTGATTATAAACATGATTGTAGTTGGATTTCAGTCATAAATAGAACATTCCACTTCACTAGTGCCACATTCCCAAACACAATGCTCCCATCTCCCTCCTTGCCCCCGCCCCCAATCCACCCCTGCCCATATTCCAGTTAAGCTTTCTATTTCCTTCACTCATTGACATTGTTATGATAGTTCTCAGTGTAGTTATTTTTCTTTTTTTTTTTTTTTTTTTTTTTTAATTTTGTTTTTTATTTAAACACCTTGATTACATACATGATTGTGTTTGGGTTTCAGTCATAAAAGGAACACCACCCATCACCAGTGCAACATTCCCATCACCCAAGTCCCAAATCACCCTCCTCCCCACCCAACCCCCCGCCTGTACCCTAAACAGGCTCTACATTTCCCTCATACATTCTCAATATTAGGACAGTTCAAAATGTAGTTATTTCTCTAACTAAACTCATCACTCTTTGTGGTGAGCTTCCTGAGGTGAGCTGGAACTTCCAGCTCTTTTCTCTTTTGTGTCTGAAAATTATTATTACAAGGGTGTCTTTCATTTTTCTTAAAACCCATAGATGAGTGAGACCATTCTGCGTTTTTCTCTCTCTCTCTGACTTATTTCACTCAGCATAATAGATTCCATGTACATCCATGTATAGGAAAATTTCATGACTTCATCTCTCCTGACAGCTGCATAATATTCCATTGTGTATATGTACCACAGTTTCTTTAGCCATTCATCTGTTGAAGGGCATCTTGGTTGTTTCCAGAGTCTTGCTATGGTAAATAGAGCTGCAATGAATATAGGTGTAAGGAAGGGGTTTTTGTATTGTATTTTTGTGTTCCTAGGGTATATTCCTAGGAGTGGTATAGCTGGATCGTATGGGAGCTCGATTTCCAGTTTTTGGAGGAATCTCCATATCGCTTTCCATAAAGGTTGAACTAGACAGCATTCCCACCAGCAGTGGATAAGAGTTCCTTTCTCTCCACATCCCCGCCAACACTGTTTATTCTCATTCTTTGTGATGTGTGCCATTCTCTGGGGTGTGAGGTGGTATCTCATCGTTGATTTGATTTGCATCTCCCTGATGATTAGTGATGTGGAACATTTTTTCATGTGTCTTTTGGTCATGCGTATTTCTTCTTTGTCAAAGTGTCTGTTCATTTCTTCTCCCCATTTTTTGATGGGGTTAGATGTTTTTTTTCTTGTAAAGTTCTGTCAGTGCCTTGTATATTTTGGAGATTAGCCCCTTATCTGATGGGTATTGGGTGAATAGTTTCTCCCACTCAGTGGGTGGCTCTTGTATCCTGGGCACTATTTCCTTTGAGGTGCAGAAGCTTCTCAACTTAATATATTCCCATCTGTTAATCTCTGTTTTCACTTGCTTGGAGAGTGCAGTTTCCTCCTTGAAGATGCCTGTAATGTCCTGGAGTGTTTTGCCTATGTGCTGTTCTATATATCTTATGGTTTTGGGGCTGATATCGAGGTCTTTAATCCATTTGGATTTTACCTTTGTACATGATGTTAGCTGGGGGTCTAAGTTTAATTTTTTGCAAGTGGCTATCCAATTGTGCCAACACCACTTGTTGAAGAGGCTTTCCCTGCTCCATTTAGGATTTCCTGCTCCTTTATCAAAAATTAGATGGTTGTATCTCTGGGGAACATTTTCTGAGTATTCAAGCCTATTCCACTGATCTGAGGACCTATCCTTATTCCAATAACATGCTGTTTTGATAACTGTTGCTTTGTAGTACAGTTTAAAGTTGGGAAAAGTAATTCCTCCCATATTCTTTTTCCCAATGATTGCTTTAGCTATTCGAGGGTGTTTATTGTTCCAAATGAATTTCAAAAGTGTCTGATCCACTTCTTTGAAGAATGTCATGGGTATCTTTAGAGGGATGGCATTAAATCTGTATAATGCCTTGGGGAGTATTGACATTTTGATGATGTTAATCCTGCCAATCCATGAGCAGGGTATGTGTTTCCATTTCCGTGTGTCCTCTCTTATTTCTTGGAGCAGAGTTTTATAGTTTTCTTTGTATAGGTCCTTCACATACTTAGTCAAGTTGATTCCAAGATATTTGAGTTTGTGTGGCACTATTGTGAATGGGGTTGTTTTCTTAATGTCCATTTCATCCTTATTACTATTGGTATATAGAAAGGCCATTGATTTTTGTGTGTTAATTTTGTAGCCTGCCACCTTGCTATATGAGTCTATTGTTTCTAGAAGCTTTTTGATAGAGTCTTTAGAGTTTTCTAAGTAGAGTATCATGTCATCTGCAAACAGTGAGAGCTTGACTTCTTCCTTTCCTATCTGGATTCCCTTGATATCCTTTTCTTGCCTAATCGCTATAGCAAGTACTTCCAGTGCTATGTTGAATAGGAGTGGTGAGAGAGGACAGCCTTGTCTTGTGCCAGAATTTAGAGGGAAGGCTTTTAGTTTTTCTCCATTGAGGATAATATTTGCCACTGGCTTGTGGTAGATGGCCTTCACTATATTGAGAAAGGTTCCCTCCATTCCCATCTTGCTGAGAGTTTTGATCAAGAATGGGTGTTGGACCTTATCAAATGCTTTCTCTGCATCTATTGATATGATCATGTGGTTTTTATTTTTCTTGTTATTGATGTTGTGTATTATGTTGATAGATTTACGGATGTTAAACCAGCCTTGCATTCCTGGGATGAAACCTACTTGATCGTAGTGGATGATCTTCTTAATGAGGCATTGAATCCTATTTGCCAGGATTTTGTTGAGGATCTTTGCATCTGCATTCATCAGTGATATTGGTCTGTAATTTTCTTTTTTGGTAGCGTCTCTGTCTGGTTTAGGTATCAAGGTGATGTTGGCTTCATAAAAGCTATTTGGAAGTGTTTCTGTTTGTTCAATTTCATGAAAGAGTCTTGCCAAGATTGGCAGTAGTTCCTCTTGGAAAGTTTGATAGAATTCATTAGTGAATCCATCTGGACCTGGGCTTTTGTTTTTTCGGCAGACATTTGATTACTGTTTTAATTTCATCAATGGTGATGGGGGTGTTTAGATATGCTACATCCTCTTCCTTCAACCATGGAAGATTATAAGAGTCCAAGAATTTATCCATTTCTTCCAGGTTCTCATTTTTAGTGGCGTAGAGTTTTTCAAAGTAGTTTCTGATTACCCTTTGAATCTCTGTCATATCAGTAGTGATCTCTCCTTTTTCATTCCTGATACGAGTTATCAAGTTTCTCTCTCTCTCTTTCTTTGTTAGGTTTGCCAGTGGTCTATCAATCTTGTTTATTTTTTCAAAGAACCAACTTCTGCTTTCGTTGATCTTTCGGATTGTTTTTTGAGTTTCCACTTCGTTGATTTCTGCTCTCAGCTTTGTTATTTCCTTCTGTCTTCCTGTTCTTGGGTCCTTTTGTTGAGCATTTTCTAGTTCTATTAGCTGTGTCATTAAGCTACTCAGGTAAGCTCCTTCTTCCTTCCTGATGTGTGCTTGCAAAGCTATAAATTTTCCTCTCAGTACTGCTTTTGCTGTGTCCCATAAGTTCTGAGAGTTTGTGTCTTTATTGTCATTTGTTTCCAGGAACCTTTTTATTTCCTCCTTGATTTCATCTCGGACCCACTGGTTATTGAGCATGAGGCTGTTTAACTTCCAGGTGTTAAAGTGTTTCTTCTGAGTCCCTTTGGAGTTCACAAATAATTTCAGAGCCTTGTGGTCAGCGAAGGTAGTCTGCAAAATTTCTATCCTCTTGATCTTATGGAGGTATGTTTTATGTGCCAGCATGTAGTCTCATATTCATTTCTACCTTAATGCTCAAGTGGTTAATGGCTTGTAAACAATAGAGTTCTCATTGGGCACTTAAAGGAGTTCAGAGTGAGTAATCTAAAATCCTTTATGTGGTGAATTATCATCCACTAATTTTTCTCCTTACAGGTATAGATTTGAAGTTTTTATTAAAGGAAGTCCTTGTAGCAGCATTAAGAGGAATTAGAAAAGTGTTCTAAAATGTCTTCTAGGTGAATCTTATGAGATCATTCTTGTCCTACATTATTGTATTACACCTGTAACATCCCAACAGCAATCATAAAAGGGGCCTTCCCTTTAAGAAAGACCTTAACCAACTATCTTGGTTGGCAGTTTAGCTGTGTCATAAAGCCCCTGGCCTCTCTAACCTCCCTGTTTATTAAAATAGTCTTAAAGAAGCATCTTGTCAGAGTCTTGCTTGCTCGGCCTTTGACAGGTCAAGGACCCCGTGGACTCTGGCAGATCATGAGATGTAAAAATTTTGCATAGGGAGGGAATTTTTTGGTTAATCTAAAAGACTGAAGTGCTCATGGAGTATTATTTTGAGGGGAATTTTGAATCAATTTTTACTTTAATTAAAAGTTTTTCTGGTACTGCTGGGTATTAAAGAGCCTCATGAAAGGTAAGTGAAAGGTAAGTGCTGTACTATTGAGCATTATTCCCAGCATTGATTGAGCATTGCTTGAGAAGAATAAAATACTCATATGATATAAATGGGGCCAGAGTGCTAAAACAACAGGTAGAGTATTTGCCTTGCATAATGCTGACCTATATTCAGCCTGGCTCCCCACATGATCCCCTTAACTACCAGGAGTGATTCCTGAACAGAAGCTAGGTAAGCCCCCAGCTCATCCAAATGTGGTCCCAAATAGCAATAAAAAGAGATATATACACCTGTAGACTGTATGTTTGTGAAATATAATCCAAGTCTATGAGGGGATAAGTCCAAATTGTCGAGTTGTTTTAGGTCTGAGCACACATATGGACTGTTTTATTTTTTACATGATTATTAAGTTGTTGTGCAAAGTAGAAATAAAAGAATTCTTGTTTACAAGTTATTAGGAATTTCAACACAATTGAGCATAAACCATGTGTGGACCTCCTAAGAGTTGGGCTTTCTGCTAAGTCACATATCCATGAACTTAGCCCCGAAGCACAGAGTTCTTTTATTCCTGGAAACAGTTTAGACACATTAAGTGTGCAGAGGTCAAAAGAATAAGAACTTTTCAATGAGAGAAACCTGGATTTTAATCACAAGCATCAGTAGTTTAATAATTTGTGGCCAGTGGCAAGTCACAGTCCCTCTCAAAGTTTCAATTTCTTCATCTAGAAAATGAATGAGATGCTGTTCTATAGCCCACAGGATTCCTGGAAGGATTAGTAATAAATTCACGTACAATGCCTAGTGAGGAGGAAGTAGCTGTGATGGTTGAACAAGTAAGTTGAAAAGTTAGAACTCTGTATGACAAAAATTTTTGCTTTCCTGTGTCTGCTCCTTCAATAGATATTAAGACATTTGGAAGAACTGGAGTGAGATAGTACAGTGGGTAGGGTGCTTGCATATTGTGTAAAGCAACCCAGGGTTGATCCTTTGAGCTTTTTAGCTGTGATCTCTGAGCATTGTATTCAGAAATTATCGCTGAGTACAGCCATGTGTATCCTTTCTTCTCCACAAAGGCACTAAGTGACTTTAGGACTTATTTGTGATCAATTCTAGAACCACTGTTATTTAGTGGGAAGGGAAATAGACTAAAAGGTTGAATAGAGATTTTTCTTGAGATGCTTCTTCTAATAGAGCTGATGGGATAAGACAAGAGTGCAGGAAACTATACTTAAAATGCAGAGTAAATTAAGTGGTACAGGAGGATTACTTGATCAGATAATGAGATTTAAACTATCGCTACAGAAGAACTTCAGAATTCAGGTGACTCCTTTATTGCAAAGGTTGAAATTATTAGAATTCAAAAATTAAGGGCTGCTACAAAGATCTAACCCCTTGACTTGGTAAGGGTGATTAATAAGTAGGGTACATAATGAGGTTTATGTCAATAAACTACTCTTTGCAGGAGTCACATATATTTTGGTAGATCCTCCTTATTTATTGGGATGACCATATGACCTTCAATCCTTCATAAAATGTGGCATAGGTGACCATCTCAAGTCCATGTCTTGAGAATTCCAGGAATCTTTTGCTTTTGCATTACTATTGCCCTGAGGAATGGTTCTGCAGAGGAAGTGTGGATAAGACACAAGCAGAAATGCACAGCCAAGAAATTTTGCATATAGCAAAAGCTGTGAACCAGGCATATGGCCCTACTCATGCTGCTTCCACTAGTACCTGGATATTTGAGTATAAATTTCCCCCTGCTAGCTGATGTAGCAATTCTGGGCCACAGGCCATCTCAAGTATTCTGGCATGGGCAGAGATGAGCATGTTCTTCTGGCCCTTGTCCAAGTTACTGTCCCACAGAATGGTGGAAAATAACAAGATGGTTAGTTACTATTTTGAGTCACTAAGTTTATGTGTACCTCAATGAAAAACTAGACACAGAAGTTGGTACCTGAAAGTAGGCTGCTAACGTGACACAGAGTAATTTCATGGAGCACTGGCTTTGGAGTTTCAGGAAATAGGACATGCATAGAAGACTGACACAAGACTCAAGTGGAAATGGGAAGAGTGGTGGCAAATCTCTGCTGCATGCTGAGCATGAGCCTGATGTTATAAATCAACAGAACAGTGAGTGACCTTGGTCACTGTTGCCTTGGTCACAGATAGGATGGAATGCTTATCCAGGGACCTGTGGGCTTGGAAAAGGAGATAGCTCAGAAAGATAAATGATATTAACTGGCTCCTTTTTAGTTGCATAATATAAAGTAAGAGAGAGAGAGAGAGAGATAATGATGAGCTAAATAAGTAATATTTATCCAAATCAAAATTTAAAGAAAATATTAAAAAATATCAGAACTGACTGGGTTTGAAAATAAATCATTCTCACATTCAGATTTGACAGTCAGTAAAAATCTTAGAAATTAGACACAATGTTTTATTCATTCCATTTAAATCAATGAGTATAAAAAATAAATTGATGACTATAAATCTTAAAATGGACACCCCAAACTACCAGTTACTACTCATATATTTTTCTAATAAATTTTTCTGGTCAGAAAGAATATTTTATGATTCTTCTATCTTTCCATCTCTGGCACTCTCTCTCCATCATTGCAACTGCATAGAGATGAAAGAATGCAATCAAATACAAATCAGCTCAACTACACTGCACAGACTCCATTTGCTTCCCTCATTCTAATCCTCAAATTTTGTTGTTCTCCTAATGCAAAAAAAATAAAATTTCTTTGTTTTTTTTTTTTTGTCAATACCTCCACTTGGGCTTTGTATTTCAGTCTTTTCTTACATCTTCTCCTTTTTACTTAGATTATTTCTGAAATGATCCCAGTCTTACTAGCAACATATTCTGCCTTTTGTCTTGCTGGGTTATTTCCACTAGCTCTCAATATGTAGCAATTGGCTTTTGTAGGTACATATGTGGGGGGTTGTTTTTAGATGACACCAGGTGTACTAAGATTTTCTCCTGATGCTATACTCAGGAATCACTCCTGGCAGGACTTGGGGAATTTAAAGCCCTGCTTGACTGTAGAAAAAGAAAGCATTTTACCCTTTGCACTATCTTTCTGGCTCCATCATTAGGCTTTAAAATTTCTTCCTAGACCTGACGTGTGTGTGTGTGTGTGTGTGTGTGTGTGTGTGTAAATTATTATTTCTTGCAGTGAGGCCATTACGTCATTGTCAGAAAGTTTACTAATTCCTATTGCTAGTTGATTATTCTGTTACTACTTTTTTGTTTCTGACTATTAGGTGGCTTTAGATACACATTGGCATCTCAAGTAGTGTTTCCTATGGGGATAACAGTATTTAAAAAGTAGGATTTAATGTGCAGCCATGAATGAGACTATATGTTCCAGAAATTTCAAACATCATGCTATTACTGAGGCTTTTTGTAAAAGCATGTTACCAGGACTTCTAGAAGTGCAAGAAAATGGGGATGGGTTAGGGGAGGGGGCCCACACTCACTCTAAGAAAGTCGTGGTGATTTGACCTGACATTTTTTGACAATTTTTACAAGTAATAACCTCTATCCTTCATGCAGGAGCACAAGTTTTCCATACACCACAAAAGGACATAGGGGAGAGTACAGTGATGAGGCCAAGGCCAAACTATACAATCTATACTGATTTGGTAAGATACTGACTGGAATCTGAATTACTTTGAATATGTTGCTAGGGGAAGGTGAATTCAAAAAACCTAGAAAGCAGCTACCCTACCTCATACTATCTTAGCCTATGTGCAAGAATTAGTGTTGAATGCTTGAGAAAAAACTGATGCAGATGAGAAATTCAAAGGCAGCTTTACCAAAATCTTCCTGGGGGTTACAGAGCCTTTTTCTCCCAATTTATTGGAAAACTTCAATACAGTTCAGAGACAGGTAAAAGGAAAAGAAACCCAAGAATACTTAATAAGGCAGCTGGCCTTTAAAAATGCAAATGAAAACTGCCAGTCAATACTATGTCCAATCAGAGAGAGGGAATGATATGATGAATGCATTCTGGAACATAGTTTCCATCTTATATGAAGCATGTTTAAATGCTATGGAGGCCTACTCAATCCAGAGGCAGGCTAGAGGACCACATTACCCATACAGAGATTAAGAAGCCCCAATCAACCATGTATTTTTGAGGTCACCACCTGGACCTTGTCTGAAATATGGCAGAGGAAACTATTTGGCAAAAAATTGTCACTTTGGGTGCCCGGAGAGATAGCACAGTGGCGTTTGCCTTGCAAGCAGCCAATCCAGGACCAAAGGTGGTTGGTTCAAATCCCGGTGTCCCATATGGTCCCCTGTGCCTGCCAGGAGCTATTTCTGAGCAGACAGCCAGGAGTCACCCCTGAGCACCGCCGGGTGTGGCCCAAAAACCAAAAAAAAAAAAAAAAAAAAAGAAATTGTCACTTTGGAGTTTAAAAAAACTGGAGAAGAGGACAAACCCAGACATTATAAATTAGGGGTGCATGCTAGAATTATAAAAAATTTGGTCACTATTGCAGGGATAGCAGGACCCTCCCTGGGCCTGCCCTTTGGAGATAGCCACCGAACCTTGCCCAAAATGCAATGGAGTAGATATTTGGGCAAGATACCAATAGATATTGGGAAATTGGGCAGTCCCCTTAGGCCCTACAAAATCAGAGGCCCCAATTTATGCAGGCCTACAGCCAATTAGTTTGCTGCAATCTGCCACCACAGGAAGTGCTGCCTTGGATATCCCCTACCTTGCCTCCATCACAATAACACCAGCTCAATAGACCTACAAATTGAAATCTGGAAAAAAGAAACCAATACTGCAAGGCACTCTATGCCTACTCTTAGAAAGAATCAGTCTAACAAAGGAATCAATGTTCATATGAGAATAATAGATCTGATTACACAGGAGAGATAATTGTTTTCACAGAACCAACAGAAAGAACATTTTAAAAGGAAAATGCATTGCCCAATGTTTGCTTCTTCTGTTTGTTATGCCTGGTCACTCTGATTCCCAAAAAACCTCTGATTGGAGGTTTATGCTAGCACTAACCACCTAGCGACCTCTGAGGATCTCCTAGCGGCCTTTACCTATAATTTACAAAAAGCATGCACCCACTAAAACTCTAGAGATACATGAAAAAGAATTAAAAAGAATGATTAACACTGGTGCTGATGTTTCCATCATCTCTTCCTGATAATGGCCCCATAGTTGGGCCCTGTAGGAGATACCTTATGGCTTGCAAAAAGTAGGCACTATCTTTTTACTATGTCTTACAAAGTGCTAGAGGTCTGAAAAACATTGGCCCTGAAAGCAATATAGCCACATTTCAGCCTCATGTGGCTCCCTTGCCCCTGAATATATGGGGTTGAGATCTATGCGAACAATGGCACACTGAGTGCATGATTCCCTCTCTAGCCACTTCTCTAGCTCATAATTCAGAAGACACTCATTTTTAAGCTAGGGCTACTGTGGTACAGCACCCAGAAAGCCTATAACCAGGGGTTGAAGGAATGCCCTCAGTCCACGCCATTGTGGCTTCTGTTTTCCCAACTAGAAGAGGAGTGGGAAGCTGACCCAGGTTCATGCCATTTTTGGAAAAATCTTGTCTGAAGAATTCCAAGAACCCAAGTCTCTAACTGAAGTCCATGTGGCTGGAATAGGAGCCAGCTTGAAGAACATTATTAATGTGCCCAGCTTCTATCTCTTGTGGTTTGAACCCATCTTCCAGGAGGCCCAGTTTTAATATATTAAATAGTTTTTCTTTTTGTTTTATGCCTCTTACACCATATTGCATGCTGCTATTTTTACTGTTGCTAAACATTTCTTTTCTTGTCCATTGGCAATGCAGCACCAAACTCCCCTATTAGGAGACAAAAAGAACTGCTTTCTGCAACCAGTCCACTACCTACTTGAACTGGCTTCTTTGACTAGGGTCCTGGCTTGAGGCCATGGCACTTTTGACCTGCAAAGGACAATTTACTTCATGACTGCCCTGTGTCTCATTAGCTGACATTCTTCAGATTTGACCTAACTGAAACTTGATTGGCAATGTAGAACAATACTTGGGTACTGTTACTTATTCCTACTCCCCCTGTGTTTTTCCTATGTAAAAGGAAGTGTAAGGAAACAGATTCTCTGATCCAGGATCAGCAGGTAATGTCCTATTAAGGGTGAGGATGTCAGTTATCAGAATTGCCCCTTGTAACTGCTGCAGGTTGACAGTTTGCCCTGGGATATATAAAGCCCCTACCTGAAATGTTGGGAGTTTGGGGGAGTGGAGACTCTGCTGCTGTCAGTGCTGGACTGTTCCTGCTGGAGGGATACTGCCTGATTGCTGGAGAAACTGTTTACTAGACTTCCAGCTCCTGCTACCTTTTGCTGCCCCTCTCTCCAACTGGTCTGGGCTTAACACTAACACAAGGAATGGGAATTTAAGATTTATCTAATTCTTTCTCACCTGACAGTGATTCTATGCATAATGTTTTATCAAGTTGCCATATTATACATGTTTAAATGTGGGAGAAGTTTTTCTCTGCTTTACTGACTTACCATTCCTATATAGATGACTTAAAGTCTACATATTATTTTATAGGAAGATGTGCCTGAAAAATTCAATTTAAATAAATAGAAATTCTCCCGAAATCTCTACTATGTTTTCTTAGTACCCCCAAATATGGACAAAATTAGAATATTGATACTTATCTCTTCCTTCTACATTCTTGCATATCACAAAATGGCATCTCCAATCTAGGAACCTAGAAACTTGGTTAATATGTAATCATCTCCTTACCTAGGCATCTCTCGTTATCTCCCTCAAACCATTCAAATGAATTTATCCTGCTTTTTTTTTTATCATCAGGATCAATAGAAGAATTCATTACTCATTCAGTAAACATTTTGACTTTCATCATCCTTAATTTGGGCCTAGTAAGGAAGGAAAACCAAGAGTCATTTATAGCATTGAAATGGCATGAATAATCTTTTAGAGGCACAGGGTGGCAGTGCCCCTCTGAAATCAGGTCAGGAAGTAGCCCTCTTAGCTGATTACCAGCACCATGAGCTCATTAATGACCATATGGTGTCAGAACCTTAAGGCAGCTAGACTCAATCATTGTAACTCAGCACTCAACTCAGGAGTAAAGTCATGATAATACTGCTACTGATGCTCAAAGGAGATAACCCTCACCTTTATTGTCTCTTTTCTCATATGAGGCCCAGGATAAATGAGTACATGATTATTAAAAATAAATAGCCATGGTTTGTAGTTACCCTCTAATCACAGCTATTTAGGGAAGAGTGGCAAATAGAGACCAATCAAAAGATAGGTTTAAATTACATACATGTTTTGGTTTATGAAAGCAGTTTACACAAAAGATATTCCAATACAGAATTAATATTTCTCATTTGTGGGATATAAAAAAACAAGGTAGGCAAATAAATATCCAAAGAAGGCAGCATAAATAGAGCTGGTGGTTAGCAGGAAGTTTACCATGGCAGGGGACAATGGCAGGGGGAAAACTGGGACAATGGTAGAGAAGGAAGTGGACATACTGGTGAAGGTTATAGTTCCAAAATGTTTTCTGTCTACCCTAACCATTAACAGAAATTTAATTTATGGTGCCTAAAAAAATAGAAGAAAGGGAAAAAAATGTTCCCTCACAAAATTCAACTTTACTGGGATCACTGATCAATCTGGCAGTGATAGTGGGGTATAGAAAGTACAGATATTTTCCTTGTCACCATGTTTCTAAAATCATATCCTTGTCTCCATGCACTCAGCTTCCAGCCTTGCTGTTGCTATGTTGGTCCTTCTTTGGTAAACAGATTGCTCTGAAGAAAAATGATTGATTGTCCAGCAGTGGGGAACAATTGCCCCCTGAGTTCCTTGATGGCTATCTTATTTGTAGTCACCTCCTGTAGTCACATGCCTTGATATTTAGGCTCTTCTGATCATTCTTTTTTAGTTTCTTTAGAAGGTCAGCTAACTTGAAGGGCAGACTCTTTGCCTCATTTCCTTAATATTCCAAATGCCTCATAGAGAGGTAATCCGTAAAGTGTGATTTTAAAATATTTTTTATATATTTAAATATAAGGAATGCAAAGTTAAGGCTGGAAAGATAGTATAGCAAGTAAAGTTCTTGCCTTATATGCAGGTGACCAAGGTTTGATCCTTGGCATCCCATAAAACCCTCCCAATTTCCTATGTGTGGAGTCAGACTAAAACCTGAGCATTGCTGACAATGATCCCCAATGAAAAGAATGCACAATTAGTTTCTCTATTCCTTAAACAATTGTGCTTTGAAGATATCTTGACTTTGTTTTATGCATCAATGTGAATTAGAGATATTTCATTCTAACATTTTTTATGAGAAAATTAAAGATCATTGAAGCCATATAGCCAATAAGTGATGTCAGTGCTGTACATATTAATATCTCATAGCTTATGGTTCTTTTTTAAACCAGATGTCACATAGAGCAGAGAAATTAGGTCTGCATTTTATGTGCAGTGTTAATTTGTGGCAAAGGGTTGGGCATCTTGGAGCAGAGTGATAACAGATAAGGCATTTGCCTTGTATATGGCTGATCCAGTTTAATTTTGGCATTTCTTGGGGTGCCCCAACCACTTTCATGATTATTTCCCGAATTAGAACCAGGAGTAAATCCTGAGTCTTTCCAGATTTGGTCCCATCGACCCTTCAAGAAAAATTCCTGGATTCTCTCACATACACATGAGAACTTGATGCCCTTTTCATTCACTCTTGGGAAATGAGTATGTTGGCAAAGAGAGGAAACCATCTTGCTGTTAGCACAGAGAGTTCTGATTTATTTTGAAAAATTGTCAAGAATTTTTATTCTTAAATGAATGGTCTTTCCTTACTCTACGACAGTCATTTTTCATGAGCTGTTGGCAATTTTATTGCATGCTATTTTTAATTTTGTAGACTGTACTGATTGGGATTTTTCTTTTGATTTCATGTCATTTCAATATTAAACAGTAGTAGTTTAATCACATGGGGCTTTATTTTCCATCATTAAAAACATATGCAGCAATTCAATCATTCTCTGAAATTGTCAAAAACTCAGAATCTTGGCACTGGGAAAGTGGTTCAGTGGTAGAATATTTATTTGCCTTATATGTGTGAGCCCCTGGATTCAATCACACCACTACAAAGCAAGAACAACCACACACACCCTTGCTCAGATTTATTTCGTTTTAAATCTGTCATATTTATGGTCTGATTTATTTCCAAGGTCGTGAGATAGTGCCTTTTTTTTCTTTGAGGCATCATGCAAAATGGAATTCTGTAATTCAGAAAGCATAGGAGAATGGGTGCTGCATACTGAGGAGTAGTCTTGCCATAGTCTACCCTTGGTTAAACAGCATTCGTATATATATTCTTTTCAGACACAGGTCAACACCTCTGAAATCTCATTCAATTACAGTATTCAATTCAAAGTCACAAAGTGTTAGGTTCTTGGGTTCCCATAATGAATAAACTTAACTAGAGTTACAGTCTATCTTCAATACCTGCTGATGTACAGTTGTGGGGAAGAAAAAGGACAGGGACAATAAAAAAGCAATAGAGCAAAGAGGAGAATGGGTGTCACATTGATCCAGGGCAATAGTTAGATTCTATGAATATTAGGAGTGTTGCCCTCTTCCCTAGTTGTGGACTAAGTGTCTTAATAGATGACTGACAGCACCTGAATCTATTTTATGAAACTATAGTCCTTTGGGTTATGGTTTCAAGGCCCTGAATCTCATAAAATACAGAAATTATTATCCTCAATGCCACATGTGAGAATGGTACCAGTAAGGGTCATTACTGATAATTTAATTAATGCAGGCCACTTTTTTTTTTTTTGTTTCTGAGTCATACCTGAAAGTACTCAGAAGTACTCCTGGCTCTGTACTTAGAAATTACCCCTGGTGGTGCTTGAAAGATTAGCCACATCAAGACAACTGTCATACCTCTCGTATTAACTTTTGAATCCATATAGGTCACTTCTTCATAGAAATGTAGATTTTAGGTATTATTTAAAGGTTCAAATTACCAGAGGCCATTGAAAGTCTGGCATGTAATTTTATTAGCAAGATGTTTCCTCTAAATTATTAGTAACCAGCCTATTCAATATTTTTTAAAGTCCAGATAATCTATCCTTTTGTCTATTTTCATTGTTGTAAGTTTTCATTTGAGAAAACTTTTCATTTGAGATGCTGTGCTTAGGGATTTCTGCTGCCAGGTCTAAAGGAATCATATTTGGTGCTAAGGATCAAGCCAGAGTCAGCCCCTTGTAAGGCAGGCATCTTACCAGCTGTACCAACTCTCTGGCCCAGAAAATCTGCCTTTCCAATGGAAAGATTTCCAATTAAGAGTCCTTTGCTTAATTTAAATGTTAAATTGCTGGCAAAATGCCTTGTCTTTAGCAAATGGGCATTTCCTTCTCTCCTTATAGCTACACTAGCTACAAACTAATTCATCTTCAGTACATTGCTCATTATGGCAAGTAGAATTCTGCACACGTTCACTCTACTGAGCACAGCTTCTTAGATATCTTAGATGTGTTCTCCATCTTCCAAGTTGGTAGCTTACCGATAGTCATTTCCATGACTAAACAGCAATAGCTGAGGAGCTGGGGAGTATCTGGAACCTCCTAATATTTCTGTATTGAAATGCCACATTGTTGGATGTGGGATTTAGCTTGACAGGCACTATGAAAGGAATGATAATGTAGCAAAGGAATATGGTGGAGCTAATATTTTATGGGTTAAATTTTGGCTACTGAAAATCAGGATGTAGGAAGAGAGAAAGGAACATAAATTATTATTTTTCTTTTTGGTGAAATCTCGTGCAGCTTAATTTTGCCATACTGTGCCTGAGTGAAGAATTCCTAGTTTGGAATATAACTGCCAAGGTCTAGGTTTTGTTTACATGACCTTTTACAATGTATAGTTGTCCTACATTAATTGCTTGCTTATCCTTTCTTTTTGTATTGGTGTTCTGTCTTGATAAAGTAGCAGCATCCAATTCTTTTTTTTTTGTTGTTGTTGTTGTTTTTTTTGGGGGGGGCCACACCCGTTAGATGCTCAGGGGTTACTCCTGGCTACGCGCTCAGAAATTGCCCCTGGCTTGGGGGGACCATATGGGACGCCGGGGGATCGAACCGTGGTCCTTCCTTGGCTAGCGCTTGCAAGGCAGACACCTTACCTCTAGCGCCACCTTGCCGGCCCCAGCATCCAATTCTTATCTAATTCTCTGTTGCTGTTTTTTTTTTATTAAAGTAAAGTGGAAATAGTATTTTAATGTTTTTTTCTCTTTTATTTTCATAAAACTAAAGATTTAGCTGATAATATATTTACAATCCGAGTTTAAGTAAAAAATTTGAATAAATCATTTGCTATTGTGTAGGAAGGATCCTCCTCAGCCTCCCAACCAACACAATATTGGTTTCATATTTCCAAAGATAGATTAAGATTTTTTTTCAGAAGAGAAAAATAATGTTGGATATACTAAAATATAAATTTATATAAATATAAATTTTATTTTTGAATGTTTTTTGTTTTACATATATGATGTAAGTTTTAAATTAAAGTAAAAGAACATTCAGGAGCCAGAGTGGTGGCACGGAGCAGTAAGGCATCTGCCTTTCTGGTGCTAGCCTAGGACGGACCGTGTTTCGGTCCCCTATGATTTCTGAGCACATAGCCAGGAGTAAGCACTGAGCCATCACCAGGTGTGGTACAAAAACAAAACAAAACAAAACAAAAAGAACATTTAAGTTATGTCTAATCAAATACAATATGTAAATTGTATTTCACTATTCATAAATGTATATGCATGTATGTGCTGTGGACGTGTTGCTTCCCTAAGCAAAACCTTCGTAGGGTTCGAGAACCTTTACAGGGAGAAAGCAAGAGCTCGAGTGGATGAATATGAAATAAAAGAGACCACAAAAAATGCATTGTATGGGGACCCACGTCCATGGGACAAGAGACAAATTTTACTGTTCAGCCGATGACATTTTAAGCACAAACTCTGGTATGCAAGGTGTCTTCAGGGAAAACAAAGGGCAGAGGATAGCCAAGAGGGCAACACAATGGTACTGGACCCTAGAATCTACATATCAAATAACTACCCTGTGTAGGTGAGAAAGAGCCCTGCTAGAGGTAATGTGAAACATGGACTGAAATGTTTTTGGGTAAGCAAAAGACAGGTTTTTCAAGAAACAGGAGGAGAGAGACAGGTTTTGAAAGAAATGTATTTTCAGTGGCTGGAAAATGGATTTTTGGGGGGACAAAAATAATTGTTTACTACTATGGAGCTAGACTCAGAAAAACAAGCTGCTGGCGCCAGGTTATACTAGAAGTAAGAGTCACAAATAAACTAGCCAGCGGGAGCTTTTGGCGGACTTTGATACTGAAATTTCTTTGTGAGTGTAGAAAGGCTAAGGCCTAATTTCTGTAGTAGAAAATAAGACAAAAATCAAATAAAAGAAAAAGAGAAAATGTAATGTCACAGCCGTGTTAGAATTATAGCCAGTAATCCACGCAAAGGGTCAATGATTGACTTCTCTAACGGGCCTTCTGGCAGATAATTCTTGGAAGGAAAATTAGGCACTGCACCAGGAAAGCCAAAAGCCACGTCTGTGCGTGCTTCCTTTTGTGGGTAGTGACATGTATGTTTATAAATATAAAGCACATACACGTATATATTTATATATTTTTGCCAGAATAGTGGAAATGTATAATAGCAACAAAATTGTTTTTACTTTCATTTTGTTTTTTAAATACAGTCTACCAATATGATATTCCCTGCATTACTAATAAGCAAAGAACTAAAGAAAAATGTTTTCTTTCTTTCTTTCTTTCTTTCTTTCTTTCTTTCTTTCTTTCTTTCTTTCTTTCTTTCTTTCTTTCTTTCTTTCTTTCTTTCTTTCTTTCTTTCTTTCTTTCTTTCTTTCTTTCTTTCTTTCTTTCTTTCTTTCTTTCTTTCTTTCTTTCTTTCTCTCTCTCTCTCTCTTTCTTTCTTTCTTTCTTTCTTTCTTTCTTTCTTTCTTTCTTTCTTTCTTTCTTCCTTTCTCCTTTCTTTCCTTTCTTTCTTCCTTTCTTCCTTTCTTCCTTCCTTCCTTCCTTCCTTCCTTCCTTCCTTCCTTCCTTCCTTCCTTCCTTCCTTCCTTCCTTCCTTCCTTCCTTCCTTCCTTCCTCCCTCCCTTCCTTCCTCCCTCCCTCCCTCCCTCCCTCCCTGCCTCCTTCCCTCCCTCCCTGCCTCCTTCCCTCCTTCCCTGCCTCCTTCCCTCCCTCCCTGCCTCCTTCCCTCCTTCCCTGCCTCCTTCCCTCCCTCCCTGCCTCCTTCCCTCCTTCCCTGCCTCCTTCCCTCCCTCCCTGCCTCCTTCCCTCCTTCTCTGCCTCCTTCCCTCCTTCCCTCCCTCCCTGCCTCCTTCCCTCCCTCCCTGCCTCCTTCCCTCCTTCTCTGCCTCCTTCCCTCCCTCCCTGCCTCCTTCCCTCTTTCCCTCCCTCCCTCCCTCCCTCCTTCCCTCTCTTCCTCCCTCCCTGCCTCCTTCCATCCCTCCCTGCCTCCTTCCCTCCCTCCCTGCCTCCTTCCCTCCCTCCCTGCCTCCTTCCCTCCTTCCCTGCCTCCTTCCCTCCCCCTTCTTCCCTCCTTCCCTCCCTCCCTCCCTTCCTCCTTCCTTCCTTCCTTCCTTCCTCTCTCCCTCCTTCCCTGCTTTCTTCCCTCCTTCCCTCCTTCCCTCCCTCCCTGCCTCCTTCCCTCCTTCTCTGCCTCATTCCCTCCCTGCCTCCTTTCCTCCTTCCCTCCCTCCCTGCCTCCTTCCCTCCTTCCCTCCCTCCCTGCCTCCTTCCTTCCTTCCCTGCCTCCTTCCTTCCCTGCCTCCTTCCCTCCTCCCTTCTTCCCTCCTTCCCTCCCTCCCTTCCTCCTTCCTTCCTTCCTTCCTTTCTTCCTTCCTTCCTTCCTTTTATATAGGCTGGAAGTGTGAAATGTTTTGTTCGTTAATGTCTCTCTTCGCTTAGAAATCTCTAATTTCAAGACTTCAATAATAATACAATACTTGTGGGAGACCTCAACACGGCCCTGTCAACACTTGATAGATCAACTAGACTAAAACCCAACAAAAATATACTAGCTCTGAAAAGAGAAATGGAAGAAAGAGGACTAGTAGATATATATAGGACACTTCATCCCCAGAAACCTGGATATACATTCTTCTACAATGTACATAGGTCATTTTCCAGGATAGACCACATGCTGGCACATAAAACATACCTCCATAAAATCAAAAGAATAGAAATTTTGCAGGCTACCATTGTTGACCACAAGACTCTGAAATTAGATATAAACTACAAAGAGACACAGAAGAAATACTTTAATAGCTGGAAATTAAACAGCCTGCTACTGAACAACCAGTGGGTCCAAGATGAAATCAAAGAAGAAATCAAAACTTTCCTGGAAAATAATGACAATGAAGACACAAACTACCGGAATTTATGGGACACAGCAAAAGCGGTCCTGAGAGAAAAATTTATAGCTTTGCAAGCACACATCAGAAAAGAAGAGGGGGCATACCTGAACAGCTTAATGATGCAGCTTATAAAACTAGAGAATGATCAACAAAAGGAACCAAATATAGGGAGACAGAAGGAAAGAACAAAACTGAGAGCAGAAATCAATGAAACCAAAAAACAATCCAAAAGATCAATGAAAGTAGAAGTTGGTTTTTAAAAAAATAAAGATTGATAGACCATTGGCAAAACTTACAAAGAAAGAGAGAGATAAACTTCATAACCCATATTAGAAATGAAAAGAGAGAGATCACTACAGATATTGCAGAGATTCAAAAGGTAATTAGAGACTACTTTGAGAAACTCTATGCTAATAAACACGAGAACCTGGAAGAAATGGATAAATCCTTGGACTCATAACCTTCAATGGTTGAGTAAGAAGGATGTAGTATATCTAAACACCCCCATCACTATTGAGGAAATTATAATGGTAATCAAATGTCTGTCCAAAAAGAAAAGCCCAGACCCAGATGGATTTACTAATAAATTCTTTCAAATCTTTCAAGAGAACTACTATCAATCCTAGCCAGAATTTTTCATAAAATTGAAAAAACGGGAACACTCTTATGAAGCCAACATCACCTTTATACCAAAACCAGACAGAGATGCTGCCAAAAAAGAAAATTATAGACCAATATCCCTGAACACAGATGCTAAGATCCTCAACAAAATCCTGGCAAATAGGATCCAATGCCTCAATAAGAAGATCATTCACTACGATCAAGTAGGATTAATCCCAGGAATGCAAGGATGGTTTAACATCCGGAAATCTATCAACATAATACACAACATAAACAACAAGAAAAATAAAAATCACATAATCACATCAATAGATGCAGAGAAAGCATTTGATAAGGTCCAACATCCATTCTTGATAAAAACTTGCAGCAAGATGGGAATGAAAGGAACCTTTCTCAATATAGTTAAGACCATCTACCACAAGCCAATGGCAAATATCCTCAATGGAGAAAAACTAAAAGCTTTCCCTCTAAATTCTGGTGCAAGACAAGGTTGTCTGCTCTCTTCAACATAGTACTGGAAATACTGCTATAGCTTCTAGGCAAGAAAAAGATAGACAAGGGCATCCAGATAGGAAAGGAAGTAGTCAAGCTCTCCCTGTTTGCAGATGACATGATACTCTACTTAGAAAACCCTAACGACTCTACCAAAAAGCTTCCAGAAACAATAGATTCATATAGCAAGGTGGCAGGCTACAAAATGAACACACAAAAATCAATGGCCTTTTTATACATCAATAATAGGGAAGAAATGGACATTAAGAAAACAACTCCATCCACTTTAGTGCCATACAAACTTAAATACCTTGGGGTCAACTTGACCAAACACATGAAGGACCTATTCAAAGAAAACTATAAAATCCTGCTCCAGAAATAAGAGAGGATACACAGAAATGGAAACACATACCCTGCACAAGGATTGGCAGGATTAACATCATTTAAATGGCAATACTCCCCAAAGCATTGTACAGATTTAATGCGATCTCTCTAAAGATACCCATGAAATTTTTCCAAGAAGTGGATCAAACCCTTCTGAAATTTATTTGGAACAATAAACACTCTTGAATAGCTAAAGCAATCCTTGGGAAAAAGAATATGGGAGGCATTACTTTTTCCCAACTTTATACTGTATTACAAAACAATAGTCATCAAAACAGCATGGTATTGGAATAAAGACAGATCCTTAGATCAGTGGAATAGGCCTTGAGTGTTTAGAGAATGTTCCCCAGACATACAATCACCTAATATTTGATAAAGGAGCAAGAAATCCTAAATGGAGGAAGGAGAGCCTCTTTAACAAGTAGTATTGGCACAATTGGCTAGCCACTTGCAAAAAATTGAACTTAGACCCCCAGCTAATATCATGTACGAAGGTAAAATTCAAATGGATTAAAGACCTCAATATCAGACCTGATACCATAAGGTATATAGAACAATGTGTAGGTAAAACACTACATGATATTGAGACTAAAGGCATCTTCAAGGAGGAAACCACTCTCCAAACAAGTTAAAGCAGAGATTAACAGATGGGAGTATATTAATAGCTGAGAAGCTTCTGCACATCAAAGAAAATAGTGCCCAGGATACAAGAGCCACCCACTGAGTGTGAGAAACTATTCACCCAATACCCATCAGATAAGGGGCTAATATCCAAAATATAGAAGGTACTGAAAGAACCTTACCAAAAAAATCTAATTCCATCAAAAAATGGGTGAGGAAATGGACAGACAATTTGACAAAAAAGAAATACAAATGGCCAAAAGGCACATAAAAAAATAAAGCTCCACATCACTAATCATCAGGGAGATGCAAATAAAAACAACTATGAGGTACACCACAAAAATTGACACACATCACAAAGAATGAGAACAAGCAGTGTTGGTGGGGCTGTGGAGAGAAAGGAACTCTTATCCACTGCTGGTGGGAATGCTGTCTAGTCCAACCTTTATGGAAAGTGATATGGAGATTCCTCCAAAAACTGGAAATTGAGCTCCCATTCTATCCAGATATACCACTCCTAGGAATATATCCTTAGAACACAAAAATACAATATAAAAATCCCTTCCTTGCACCTATATTCACTGCAGCACTGTTTACCATAGCAAGACTCTGGAAACAACCAAGATGCCCTACAATAGATGAATTGCTAAAGAAACTGTGATACATATATACAATGGAATATTATGCAGCTGTCAGGAGAGATGAAGTCATGAAATTTTCCTATACATGGATGTACACGGAATCTATTATGCTGAGTGAAATAAGTCAGAGGGAGACAGAAAGATGCAGAATAGTCTCACTCATCTATGGGTTTTAAGAAAAATGAAAGACATTTCTCAACAATTTTCAGAGACAAAAGAGAGGAGGGCTGGAAGATGCAGTTCATGACATGAAGTTCACCACAGAGAGTGCTGAGTGTAGTTAGAGAAATAACTACATTGAGAACTATGCTAACGATGAGAAAGAATGAGGGAAGTAGAAAGCCTTTCTAGAGTACAGGCAGGGGTGGGGTGGGGAGAAGGGAGATTTGGGACATTGGGGATGGGAAACTTGCACTAGTGAAGGAGGGTCTTCTTTGCATGACTGAAACGGAACCATAATCATGTTTGTAATCAAGGTGTTTAAATAAAGATATTAAAAAAGAAAAAAAGAATTATCTAACTTCTTTTTGCACTTGAATGAGAGGGGGAAAGAGAGAGAGACTGATACAGAGACAGAGAAAAAGACTGAGAGACGGAATTTTTTCTAATAAGTCTATGATCCTTTTATATTAGAATACCCATTCCTAGGGCTTTATTTAACCATAATTTTCTACAAAGGAAACTATCTCCCGATAATAACCAAATTGAAAATTACATCAGTTTTAGGACAAATATTTAACACGCATAGAGAATATAAGTGAGAAATAACATAATGGAGCCCCTTTATCATTTATTGAGAATGCTTTTACCTTCTGCACTTAGAGAAAATTCTGGTTCACACAAAATGAGTAGTCTTTTGGGGTTCTTAGTGTTTCCCTATAAATATACTCAGTTTTGGATGTAGCATTCCATATCTTAGGTTTATCTTGGGAATATTGCATGTATCTCTGAAATTTCATGCATTTTCAATCTATTGGAACCTTGTGCTCATGGTCCATCATAGTAAAATATGATTACAAAGTTGTGTACAAATGCTGGTAAGAAAAAACAGACCTACATAGGCTGTACATTTCTCTTATTTGTGTGCTCCATTGTCTCATTAAACTTTACTTATGTGAAGGCTTCATTTATGTAAAACATAAGATGAATTTTAAAATAGACAAGTAAAGTGTAACATTAAATGAAGATTAAATAAAGGCATATTCGGAGCCCCCAATGAAGCCAGTTTTATGGACCCAAATCAGCAAAACCAAACTTGAAATGTTGTTACTTGCAGTATTCAATGCTTTGGATTCCATTTGTGTTTGGCTTTATGTAACAGAAAATTCTAATGGAAAGTTTCTTAAACATAGGGGAATTCATTTTTCTTCTCTAACAAGAAGTCCTAGGAGGGTAATTCAGTCTGAAATCAGTGTATTTTATTTCACCCCACTGTTTATAGATTCTAGATTTTAGTCTTCTGATGTAAGATGGCTCCTGTCATTTAGGCATCAAAAGCATGTGAAAACAAGAGTAAGTGAAAAGACAAAATATAAATTAGCCACCTGAGAAGTCTCTTAAATTTACTTGATTTGTTATCATTGACAGTACCAACTAGCAAATTCTACTTTTCATGTCTCACAATTACATAACTTAGTCATACTTTGCTTCAAGGATAGATAGAAGATTTGATAATTTTAATAAAAAATGCTAAAGGAAATCGAAGGTCTCAGACTGGAGTGATAGTATAGCTGGTAGGGTACTTGCCTGACCTGCAGCCAATAATCTCTGGTAAAGATTAATCTGTCAGGAGTGATTCCTGAGAACAGATTCTAAAATATATATAGTATATAGAGTAGTGGCCTAAAAACAAAAAGAAAATAGTAGCATCCCACAACAATTATTTTATGGTACTCATGGATTCTGTGCTACAGAGCATAGTTAAGTTTAGCTTGTCTTGACTTTTCGACATCTGTGGGCACAGATGGGAAAAACCAAATATCTGGGGTGGTCTAAACATAAGGCAGAAACTTAAGGAATTACTGCTATACATATGGAAACATAACCACTGAAATAATCGATGGATGGGCATATAAATAGATCTTCAGATATCCTCTTTCTATAATTATATCTCTCATGAGGAATCAGAACATAGAAGTCACAAATGATCACCACCAGGTAAAAGTAGAACCGTCTAAATATATAAATAACTGAGGAGTGAGTTGTGAAAAATCCAGCTGTATCTGAAGGCATGATATCTTAATTCAGACAAACAGTAAATGTATCTTTTCTCTTTTTCTTTTCAATTCCTCACTGAGTTGGATAGTGCTCACATTGGGGAGGGCCATCTGCTTTACTAAGTGCACTAGTTCTAATGTTTGTCTTTCCAGAAATAACATTTAATTAGGTATAAGTACTCCGTCATCCAGACAAGGTTGACATATAAAAGTAGTAGTGGTACGATGGAATAAGATTTTTAACTAGACAGAAAGACATTCAATGTGGCTTTCTGTATATTTTGGTCTTTTCTCTGTTTGAAGAAGACTAGACTCAGAAAAAATTTCAGAAAAAGCTTGGGAAGAGGATGTAGGATTTCTTTTCTGACCTACCCTGCCTTTGAGTTTTGTAAGTGTATAGAAAATTATGAGGGTCATGAAGGCTAGATTAGAGTCAAGGGAAGAACAATACCACCTCTTGGAAAGTGTCAAGGTATCCTTACAGAGAAACATGTAGAGCAGAAGACACTGTTGTATCCATTGACATAAGAGATCCAGGGTCCAGGGATCAATAATGTGGCTATATAGGTATTTTCTTACCTGTGCTTTTTTGGGATTGTAATCTTTGCAGGGAAATGCAGAGAAAGAATGGGAATGGAAGTCTCTATAGAAACTATTGCTTGATTAAAAACAAACCCAAATACTCAGTGTCCATTCCTAGATCCCTTTTTTTTCCTTCAACTTAAAAATGTTCTTACAATAATTACTATTTGTAGTGTGAATTGTTTTATGGATTTTAACACTTCTTGCTAGTATTTCCACAAGCAGGTTGTGGAACAATTCCAACATACTGTGGAGTGATTTAGGATTGTCTAGTTGTACTTAGCCTCTGTTCCACTTATAACCCTTGGGAAACTCTTATTTCTAAGTATAAATTGCTGTGTTTTTGTGGATTTCAGAATATGCTGTACATATCCTAGAGGGGCATACAACCATGACCCAAACTGAGATGGTCTGGGAGAAAATAACAACATATCTGTTTCTATCTTTATCTTATGTTTATGCTTCAAATTTTGCACATGTATAAAAATATACTGCTTTTGTGGGACATACATATGATTTGTAAAGAAAAATAAAGAATAGAGAGGTTGTTAAAATAATAATTGCTGATAAGGATAAGTGACCCTGAAAGTTTTTAAACAATTGGCTTAGATTAGCACCCAAAGCAATTTCCTCTGGGGTGAAAGTGGCTTGGTTGTTTACACATGAACTTTTTTTTTTAGCCAAATAGAATCGTGAATGAAGGACAAAGGGTATGAGAAAAAGTATAAGTTTCCTGAATTGGAGATTGGTTTCTCCAAATGAGATTGTAAAAGATTCTGAAATAACTCAATTTTTTCCTCATTGTGTTTTGCAGAAATAGGAAGCATTTTTGTTGTTCATTCAAGCAATACCTGACATATTGGATCTTTAGGTCTAAAGGCACAGAAGAGACCAAAATAGTTAATACCTTGCATCTTGTAAAATATAGTTTCTAGTTCAAAAAATAAATAATATATAATAAATTGATTATACACTTAGATAATCCTAAATTATTTAAAGAAATATGGGACTAATTAGATAAAGGATTATGTACACTGCCTCTCTATATATCCATCAAAGACCTCTCCTCTGTATGAAAAGGTCCTATTAGAGCTAAAACTGAAATGATAATAGCAGTCAGCCACAGAAATGTCAGATAGGTTTGCGAATTTCACAGCAGACAGAAATAATGCAAAGAATTGTTTCTTTTATGGATTCATTAAAATTATATATATATATATATATATATATATATATATAATTTGGTTTTGCATCACACCCAGTGATACTTGGGCATTTAATCTGGCTATGTGCTCAGAAATCGCTCCTGGCTTGGGGGACCATATGGGATGCTGGGGATCTAACCAAAGTTCATCCTGAGTCAGTCACTTGCCCGGCAAACACCCTAGTGCTGCGCTATTGCTCCGGCCTCAGTCATTAAAAATAATTCTGTGGGTGAAAATAAATTCTTCAGAGAATCTCTTTCAGAAATATGGGCTCCAACAAGGAACAAAGTGTATTGGCCCAACATTTAAAAGCAAAGAGATGTGCACTTCTGAACTGCTTCATTAATTTTCTGGGTCCAGATTATAGTCAGTAAATGACCAAAAATTTTTTTATGCTTTCTATATTTCTTGGACTTTTCTCTTTTTGGGAACTAGATTCTGAGAGAAAATTCCAGAAAAACCTTGAGCAGAGAATGTAGGGTTTCTTTTCTGACCTTCCCTGCCTGCAAGTTCATTGGAAGTATATAGTAAATTATGAGGGTCATGAAGGCCACATTAGAGTCAAGGGGAGAATAATATCACCTCTTGGAAGGTGGCAAGGTCTCCTTATAGCAGGAGTTCACAAACTCAATTTAGGTGGGAGCCGCAAAAAGCAAAGTTGGGGTGAGGCAGGGCTGCATAAGGGATTTTACCAAAAAGAAGTCCTCAAACGTCATTATTAACAGTTTTATTTATTTCCTCTGAACATGAATAGAACATTGAGTGAAGATCATGAACAGCTCTTCTGAACATGGCATCTTTTGCCTGTTCCTTGCTGCCAAAGACTTGACAGCACTTCTCACAAATCTGAACCACATTTGGCTTTAGAGAGGAAGCAGTCAAGACCCTCAGTATGGCTTGAAGATGATCATCATTCAGTCTAGACCTGTACTTTGACTTATTGAAGTTCAATGTAGAGAATATCTTTTCACACAAATATGTGCTCCCAAAAAGGCACATGGTGCACTTGAACATTCAGGAAAACTCAGAGAAGCTGAGGGGGTAATTCTCTCAAAAATTGCCCATGCATGTCTGCTTTTCCAATAATCACCCTGAACTTGGCTTGAAGTCAGAGTTGCATTGAAGGTCAATGAGCTCCATTTGAAACACAGGAGGGACATCTTGCACATCAAAGGAAAAGGGGTCCACAAAAATTTGGAAAGTGGCTCTGTGAGTTTTGAAGTCTGCAAATCTGTGATCAAATTCCTTCTCTAGCTTAAAAATAGCATCGACATATTTCTCACCACTGAATGGTATGCCTGCATTCACAAGTTCCTTGCATGCTGGGAAATGGCAAAGGTTTGTCTGAGAGAGCTGGGATTTCCATAACACAAGTTTTGTGGAGAATGCTCTCACATTGTCATAGGCAGCACTGATAAGCTGCCCCAGGCCTTGGAACATCTTGTTTAGTACCTTCAGCTTATGTGTGATGTCAACAAGAAAGCTAAGTCTATGAGCCATTTGTGAACACTCAACTCAGAAACAGCATTGTTATCCTTTTCCATGAAGGCTTTCACTTCTTCTCTCAACTCAAAAAATCTTTTCAGGACATTTCCCCTGCTGAGCCAACATACCTCGGTGAAATAGAGCACATCTCCATATTCTGACTTTATTTCTTCTAAATAACACAGAACCTCCTGTACTTTAAGCCCCTGGATCTGATTTGGTTGATGCATTTCACAACAGGAGACATCATATTGTCACATGGCAGGCATTTGCTGCAAAGAGCCTGCTTATGGATAATGCAGTGAAGAGCAATAGCATTTTCTACACCCTCCTCTTCCAGTTTTTTTTTTGAATAAGTGCCACCAGTCTATTTTTCCTCCCTGTCATTGATGGCATTCCATTGGTTATTATTCCAACAAACCTCTTCCATGGCAAACCTGCATTCTTAATGGCATCACACAGATGCCGAAATATCTCATTAGAGGTGGTCTGACCATGCATTGAAATTATTGTGAGCAGCTCCTTTGTCAATTCAAAATTGTTATCAACACCACGGACATAAATTGTGAGCTGCGCAGTGTCTGTTATATCTGTGCCCTCATCAAGAGCAACTGAGTATGCATCAAAACATTTGGCTTTCTCACACAGTTGATGATAAATGTCACTGGACATGTCAGAAATGCACTCTGCCACAGTGTTGGCAGAAAGGCTGATTTTACTAAACTCACCTTTCTTTTCAGATAGATAATACTTGCAGCCTGTAACATGCATTTTTTTTTTAACAAACTCTACTTCTGTGAATGGTTTCCCTGCCTTAGCAATCATCTCACTAACCATGGAACTAGCTTCGACTGATGCAACATACTCTTTGGTTGTTTTCTTGAAGAAATCTTGTTGCCTCATTAGACATGCTTTAAGACTGGCAACCTGGGCCCGGAGAGAGCACAGCGGGCGTTTGCCTTGCAAGCAGCCGATCCAGGACCAAAGGTGATTGGTTCAAATCCCAGTGTCCCACATGGTCCCATGTGCCTGCCAGGAGCTATTTCCGAGCAGACAGCCAGGAGTAAGCCCTGATCACTGCCGGGTGTGACCCAAAAACCACAAAAAAAAAAAAAAAAAAAAAAGACTGGCAACCTGCTTGGCTCTCTCATTTCCTTGATATTTTGCACATTCCTCAGCATGTTTAGTTGAATAATGGCATTTCAAGTTGTATTCCTTGTGCACTGCAACTTTCTCTGAGCAAATAAGATATGTGGGGATGCCCCTGTGCTCAACAAAGAAATACTGTGTCTCCCACTTTTCCTGAAATTGTCTGTGCTTGTCATCAATCTTTTTCTTCACTGCAGGCTTTGATGAAGTCATGATGAAGATATGACAAAATCTAATTCTGTAATAAACTTCTCTCCCTTAGGCCTCCGATAATGTAAGGGACAGCGGGCAGGAGCAGCGGAAATGACGTCTGCAGTAGACACAAAGAATTCGTGATTATTCGCTTACCAAATATTCTTAATAAAAAATCGCATTAGTAAGAAAAAAATCGCAAAAAATCACATTGAAAATTTGCATACACCGAACAAAACTGCTCAGGGTATGCAAATATTTAATGGTATTTTTGCGATTTTTTTTCTTACTAATGCGATTTTTTTTATTGCTAATGAGATATTTCAGCATCTTTGTGATGCCATTGAGAATGCAGGTTTGCCATGGAAGAGGTATGTTGGAATAATAACCAATGGAATGCCATCGATGACAGAGAGGAAAAATGGACTGTGGCACTTGTTCAAAATAAACTGGAAGAGGAGGGTGTAGAGAAGGCCATTGCTCTTCACTGCATTATCCATAAGCAGGCTCTTTGCAGCAAATGCCTGCCATGTGACAATATGATGTCTCCTGTTGTGAAATGCATCAACCAAATCAGATCCAGGGGCTTAAAGTACAGGAGGTTCTGTGTTATTTAGAAGAAATAAAGTCAGAATATGGAGATGTGCTCTATTTCACCGAGGTATGTTGGCTCAGCAGGGGAAATGTCCTGAAAAGATTTTTTGAGTTGAGAGAAGAAGTGAAAGCCTTCATGGAAAAGGATAACAATGCTGTTTCTGAGTTGAGTGTTCACAAATGGCTCATAGACTTAGCTTTCTTGTTGACATCACACATAAGCTGAAGGTACTAAACAAGATGTTCCAAGGCCTGGGGCAGCTTATCAGTGCTGCCTATGACAATGTGAGAGCATTCTCCACAAAACTTGTGTTATGGAAATCCCAGCTCTCTCAGACAAACCTTTGCCATTTCCCAGCATGCAAGGAACTTGTGAATGCAGGCATACCATTCAGTGGTGAGAAATATGTCGATGCTATTTTTAAGCTAGAGAAGGAATTTGATCACAGATTTGCAGACTTCAAAACTCACAGAGCCACTTTCCAAATTTTTGTGGACCCCTTTTCCTTTGATGTGCAAGATGTCCCTCCTGTGTTTCAAATGGAGCTCATTGACCTTCAATGCAACTCTGACTTCAAGCCAAGTTCAGGGTGATTATTGGAAAAGCAGACATGCATGGGCAATTTTTGAGAGAATTACCCCCTCAGCTTCTCTGAGTTTTCCTGAATGTTCAAGTGCACCATGTGCCTTTTTGGGAGCACATATTTGTGTGAAAAGATATTCTCTACATTGAACTTCAATAAGTCAAAGTACAGGTCTAGACTGAATGATGATCATCTTCAAGCCATACTGAGGGTCTTGACTGCTTCCTCTCTAAAGCCAAATGTGGTTCAGATTTGTGAGAAGTGCTGTCAAGTCTTTGGCAGCAAGGAACAGGCAAAAGATGCCATGTTCAGAAGAGCTGTTCATGATCTTCACTCAATGTTCTATTCATGTTCAGAAGAAATAATTAAAACTAGTAATAATGACGTTTGATGACTTTTTGTGTGTGAAGTCCCTTAAGCGGTCCTGTCGCACCCCATTTTGCCTACTGCGGCCCCCGGGTAAATTGAGTTTGAGACCCCTGAACTAGATAGAACTTTCTGTCTCATTGGAACCAATGTAATAGTTACACATTATTCCACTCTGGAGCTTGTGTTTGTGAATGTCATGCTTATTCTTTTGGTCACTGAATATATAGAATCAACAACTTTGCCCCTTGGAGCCTTTTTAGATTTTTCCTTACCTGAGAGGTCACCTTGTCATTACATGTCATTTTGGAACCAACAGAAAGAAAATATCGAAATGGAATTTAAAATGCAAAAGATATTTTCGAAAGCAAGTTAATAAATGATTAAAAGAGAACAGAAGTAGGTAGAGCATGTCCTCAAAGCAGGATGCAGCTCTGATATTTGTGAATGAAGAGAAGAATTGTCAATAGGATGCAGGGGAATGCATAATACAGTAGGGTTAGTTGGTTGCTTTGCTAATGGCCAGGCTCGGTTTAATCCTCAGTACCCATGTGCTTGAGCTTAGATCCAGGAGTTAACTCTGAGCATAGCTGGCTGTGGCTCATAAACATAAATATCAATACAGCAACAGCAACAAAGAGGAAGAATTGGTTAGGAAGATCTACAGATATGAGTGTAATTCTGAGGAAGTCTCATCTAACCTAAATAAGACCTATAGACAATGGCTATTTTTTTTTTAGAGAAATCTTGTCCTGAGAAAAATTTGGCAGGTTGAAAAAGCCCCACTGTACTCAGACAGTAGGCCCTTGGACCCAAATCTGCAGGGGTTATTAAAACATCTGCATTTGGGGATTTCAGGCAATAGATTTCCTCCTATCCGGTTCTCTTGAAGAGAAAAACCAAGATGTGTGTCTCTGTGACTGATAAGCCTGATCCTTGGCAAGATTCCCCTTTGCCAGCCTTTGCGGGTATATTTCTACTGAGAATGCCATCCTGGGATCCTGCTCCTTCAGCAAATTAATTTAATGAGCTTTTTAGAAGTAATCATGAGCAGTTTTATTCCTATTGGTATTTGTGTCAAGGAGTATCATTAATTACCAAGTCACAATTTATGGTCATTAACTTTGTTTCATTCATTTTTTTTTCTCCTCTGTGGCTGGAAGGTGAAGAGCTTGACTATGAACTCCAATAAACAAATACAAACTGACTGCTGCAAGTGGGTTGAACACATCTGTAATGAACAATTTAGAGAGCTTGAACAATTTAGAGAGCTTGTTTAGAAGTTCTTTTTTTTTTTTTCTGGGCCACACCTGGTGACATCCAGGGGTTACTCCTGGCTATGCACTCAGATATTGCTCCTGGCTTGGGGGGAGGGGACCAAATGGATCGCCAGGGGATAGAACTTCAGTTTGTCCTAGGTTAGCTGCATGCGTGCAAGTTAAACGCCCTATCACTTGCGCCACTGCTCTGGCCCCATTGTTTGGAAGTTCTAACAGGGAAGTACAGCTACTTGTATACCATTGACCAAAAATTGGTCTGTCTCTATTTGCAGAAATTCTCTCTCTTCAGTCCCCATCTTTGGAAGGGATGTACATGGAAATGAAGGAAGAAGGGACACAAGCCAGATTAGCTGAATGAACCCTGGCAATCAACAGGGTGACAGATGTCACAGTCAAATTGCCCTCATATCCCATAATGAATATTTAGAGCCAACAATGTTTCAGAGGACACATATACTTGTGCTGGTGAGACTTGGAAGGGCCAGAATAAAGAAAGATATTTGACAACTGGGGTCCCTGGGAAGTGTTGCAGAAACACTTCCAAGATATTAAATAATAAGTCCATGGGAAGAAGTTTAGGGTTAAGGTTTAGATTAGTATTAGGGTCTGACATCTGAACTAAACATGGACACCAGGTTGATCAGAAATTATTGCCTTTCACCACTGCATAGAAACTGCAACTCATCTTGCTGGATTGTGGAAGAAAATCTTTTACCAGATCAAGTAAATGATCTCTGTTGCAAATGTTCCATAAAGTTGCTATTTACTTGATATGTTCTGATAGTTTCTAATTACTCTCTGGTTTTACTTTCTTCTTGCCTTTTCTCTTCTCTAAAAATCAATGGGCGAGATATTCCTTGCTCTTTTCTTTTTCCAAATGCCATTAGCTATTCTCTAAAGCAACATGAGCTTGACCCAATGGTGTCTAGAAGTCTCCAGTCAGCTTTCTGACCTTGCTTTAGAAATATATGGATTTTTCAAATAGTATGTGTAAGTCACCAGAGTGGCATTAGAAAGGGAAAGAGAAGGGTAGAAAATAAATTGAGTTTGAATGGCGGCAAAACAAATGCCATGTTAACTCAAGCATTCAATATATAGAAGAAGTTGTTTGATTCCTTGGTAATTAAACTTTCAAGGAGGCTTGTCTGGCCCCAAGTAAACAAATGTAATGATCTTTTGTTCACATTAAGACTGGTGCAAGTGATTTCTCATTGAGACTTTTAGTTTTAAGCCGTCATTAAGTTTGAATAGGAAGATTTGGTTTCCTTTTAATCTATGTTGTTGGGTTGTAAGTGAGCAAGAATGAAGTGAAAGAAAGGAATGTCAGCTCTAATGATAAAGAAGTGCTTAAATAAGGCTAGGGTGCTACTAGGAAGTAAAGAAATAGAATTTGGGGTGTCAATGAGCTTAGCACTTGCTTTGAGTCTCTTCTTGGTAAATATTAAAAATGGAAGGTAGAAAAATTAAGATGCAGGAAAATGGGGCAGAAAGAAAGCTGGACTCAAAAGAAGTGGGTGCAAATATCTGCTGTGACACTTGTCATTACTCTGAGTAATGTGAGTTGTGTGGATTCTAGCAGCCTTTCCCTGTGAGCAATTCTTGCTAGGATCTGGAGGCACACAGTGTGTAAAACTCAGGGGTGAAATAAAAGACATTATTGCACTAATGCCCAGAAACAACAGACATAAGGGCTGGAAGGACCCAGCCCATGGTATGAAGCTCACCACAAAGAGTGGTGAGTGCAGTTAGAAAAATAACTACACTAACAACTATCATGACAATATTAATGAGGAAGAAAAGTAGAATGCTTGTCTGGAGTACAGGGAGAGGGTGGGAGTGGATGGAGACGAGAAGGGGGAAGCATTGGAGGCAGGAAAGTTGCAATGGTGAAGGAGCTGTTTGTTTTATAACTGAACCCCAACTACAATCATGTTTGTAATCATGGTGCTTAAAGATATTTTATAAAAACCTCAGGGGTGAAATATGAATTTTATAATTCTTAAGTTACACTGCTATAACAGACATAAAAGGGTTTGTACCTTTCAGATGGTTCCTTGGTTAACTGTCATTTAGTGGCAATTGCCTGGGGGATACCTATATAAGCTCCCAGCTCAAGTGGGGGTGCTTGTTGGTGCTGTTCCTCCCATACTCTGGCTCCCATACTCAGATAGCATTGCTGGAAAAACTGTTGGCTAAACTGTCCAGTTGCTCCTCCTGCCTATTTCCTTTTTTTCTGGTCCTCTATCTGTCTGACTTCTTATCCCGGTCCCAAACCCAGCTTTCACTCTCTTCCTTTCTTGGCTTACAGGTTTGTTATAAGGCCCCTGGTCTCACTACCCTGCCTGATCCTTTATTAAACCTGGTTTCTAGAAAAACCTCTGTTACAAAGTTGTGCCTGCTTAGCCTTTGGCATATGATTTCAGGTAAAATTCCTGGCTTATAGGTTTTTTTGGACTATAAATATAATATATTATATATATAATATATAACCTAATAAATATAGGTTAAACCTTCATGGGTACATTGCTTCATCCCCATAGCTTAACCTCTCATACCCATAGAGCTAGCTTCCAACATGTAGTGCTAATGAAAACTTGGAAAATTTAGTCTATATCATCTCCTGTGAATGTTTCTCATAATATACCTATTTTATGTTTTTTGGGTGTTGATATACATTAATCAATTAATTTGTTTTGTTTTTATTTTTGGGTCACACCCGACAGTGCTCAGGGGTTACTCCTGGCTTTATGCTCAGAAATCGCCCCTGGCAGGCACGAGGGACCATATGGGATACCGGGATTCGAACCATCGTCCTTCTGCATGAAAGGCAAATGCCTTACCTCCATGCTATTTCTCCGACCCCCTATCGATTAATTTTTAAAAGCTTCAAGCTAGATATTTTGTTCATAACCACATAACTTCCCTTACACCCAGCACCAATTAAGTAATATGTATTTTTGCATTGGCAAAAATAATTAGTTTAACTTTTACAATTAAAAAAAATGTGAAGATTGGGGGCCGGAGAGATAGCACAGCGGCGTTTGTCTTGCAAGCAGCTGACCCAGGCCCTAAGGTGGTTGGTTCAAATCCCGGTGTCCCATATGGTCCTCTGTGCCTGCCAGGAGCTATTTCTGAGCAGATAGCCAGGAGTAACTCTTGAGCACCGCCCAGTGTGGCCCCTAATCCAAAACAAAATAAGAGATTAAAATCATAATATTCATACAAAGTGAAGTTAGAAGGACGGACATGTAGAATGACTTTGCTCATATATGAGGTGAAAGGAAACGGAATAATAAATGGTCAAAGGCAAAAGAAATTGAGAACTCATCTATTGACTTAATCTTACCACAGCAGGAATTTAGGGGGTGTGAGATGAGTTGATGAGGGTCACTGAGAAAATGGTAGAGAGAAGTAAATATACTAATGTTGTGTTAAAATGTTATGTGCATGAAACCCTACCATTAACAAAATAATGAATCATGTTACCTAAAATTCCAAAATGAAAAACATTGAAAAGCATATTAATGAAAACAGTTTTGTTGAGAGCAAAATAAAATGGACAAAAAGCTGGCATAGTACAAAGCATCCACATCTCTTCAAAAATGTAGACATTGACTATTGCTCCTATCAGTTGCCTTACATACTCAGTTTTAAGTCTATCCCCATATATGTAATCTCTGGTAATTTCCTCCTCTTTTAGATAACCCATCTTCCTTCTTATGATTATTGGGGGACCAAATTTAGAGGTAGCTTTATAAATCTTGAAAGTGCAATGAAAAGGTGTAATATCTAGTTAGTAGCCCTAGATTGGAACTAAGTGTCCCTGACAGCTAATTTTGGTCTTTTTCATAACTCTGGGAGAAGGTTGTGAAAAGGGCAGATAGCAGAGACAGCTAATGTTTGAAGATGAAAGAAGTCAGCACTGGCATCAAGGCATCTTTTATAGGAAAGGCAATTTTAAATTTTGGTAGAGTTATTCAAGTCACAGTGAAAGGTTAGGAACAACATCTGTCTTTGTCCAAAATATAGAACAGTGACCAATCTGAACAGTTTATTTAGTGAACTGTTTATTGAACATTTAGTGGAGATGTTCACCAGGTTTAGGCACATAATTACTTTTTTCTATGAGGTAGGTAGAGTAGATAGAGTGATTTAAAGGCTGGGAATATGAAAGCTTGAATTCTCATAATAAAATTCAAAAATTCTTTTAGACCAGAGAGAATATAATCAGCTTGCAGGAGAAAAGATTCTAGGAAATTGGTCTCTTTACTAATGCTTTTATTCTAAGTAGCATTTCTCCAACTATCATTCAGATAGCATCATATTTCATTTTCCTGCCACAATCTCTAATTCTTATAGAGGACCCTGGAAATCCATTTTTCTTTTTGTGAGATGGAATCCAGGACATGATCATCATCATTATTATTATTATTATCACTGAAGATAAAGAAATCTATTTCCTGCTGCCTGCATAATAACTCAAGCTCTGTCTTGGTCATCTACTTTAAGGGACAATATAATGACATTGCTGGGAATTATATATATCCTCTCACTCTGAAGCCAAGAACTCTTGGTTCAGCTTTAATAGATCAAATTCTATTCAAAAAAGTTATGAAAACAATGAATCTAATTTTTTTAAAGATCTAGGGTGCATCAATTCTACAAAAGTGAGCTTTAGAGTTTCACTGTTTAGGGACTACAATTTGCTTCTGGGAAATGGTATGTTATGTCTGAGTGTTTTATATACTGGGAAACTTTAGTAGAGTATTTCCAATTACTAAAGTATGACTGAAGGTATGACAATTGATGTACACTTTGATAACATTGTGAGAAACTTGTTCATCTCCAAAGTCCTTTTAGTCTACAGTCATTGAACACCTGTCTTAAAAGCATCAGGGCCACTGTTGCATGCGCAAAAATGATTGAGACCTTGACTTCATATTTGAGCATATCTAACAGATGAGCAAGAATTGAGCTATCTCCCTTCTCTGTAAGAGAGGACATTTTCATTATATTTGTATTAATAATACTAAGTTCCCAGGTGACTTGGGTAACACATGCGTTACCTTTTCAAAGTCTTTTTGTCTGTGTTTTTTAAGTTAACTATCAAGTATTATTAGTCCAGATTGTGTTTTCTCCCAGTAGCTATTGCATCCAAATACCTACAGTGAATAATATATACTTCAATATTACATGGTGAATGCTACAAAAGATGTGTGTAAAAGGACCAACAGAAGCACCAAATATAGGTGATCTGAATTGGGTCCTAAATCCACAGGAAGAAAGCCTAGAAAAATTTGTCTTTAAGGTTATAGTTTCTTTCTGTGACTGAAACCAAACACAAGCATTTCCGTAATCACAGTGCTTAAATAAAGAAATTATTAAAATAGAAAAGAAAAAGAAAAAGTAAGTGGGGTGATAAGGGCATCTCTGACTTTGAATTTTCATTTTTCTCTCCCATCATTTAACTTTGCCCTCTTGACTATGGTCATATCTCACTGTGCTCTGTCTTCTCTTAGAATTATAAATGGATGACATGGTAGGAATCACTTATTTCAGTTCTTTCAACCTTTACAAGACATCTTTTCTTCCCCAGACTCCAGCTGGGCTAAAACCTGGAACCCATTTGCCTGAGTGTTGATTCCTGTTAGGAAAGGTTGTATTTAAATTATTTCTTTAATTCACAAGTCAAGCAAGTTTTTCTATTATTCCCTCTTATTATTTTTAAATATTATTTTTTATTAACAATGGCTATTGTTTTATTTATTTATTATTGTTATTGGTTTATAATACTGGATACATTCCAGGAATATAACAAAATCTCTCATTAATTTGTATATATACCAACATAATCCTCAGTGTAGTTCTAGTGTTATCCATCATTCAAATAAACAATTCTCCCAGACTTTCCTTTCTTCTTTCCTAATAACCACAATGTTTCTTTCTTGAAAGTATAAGAATTGTATTTGTCATGTCATATTAGTTCATTTGCCTTTATATTTATATTCCACATTTGAGAGAAACTCAGATATTTATCTTTTATTTTCTTACTTTATTATCACCCCTTCCAAGTCTAAAGGGGAAAGATTTAATCTTTTGTAATAAATTAGGAATATTTAATTGAATATATAAACCAGACCTTATTTATTCAGTCATTGTCATGGGCAGTTAGGTTGTGTCCATGTCTTAGATATTGTGAATAGCAAACAATAAATATAGCAGAACACATTTCTCAAACATGTTAAAATTTTTATTGCAAATTTTTTGTATAGATTTTCCAGGGATGAGAGAAGTACTATAAAATTGGAATGGAAATATCATCAATTTTCAAAAAGGTAAATAAAATGAATTTTGAAGATAACATAACAATGAGCATACTGTTGACCCCTGATCAAATTCTGGAATGAAATATTAAGAGAAGGATTGTGAGCACTATAGAAAGAAAGAAAGAAAATGATTGAAAACAATGAGTTTGAAATAATGACATCTGACTAGCCTAATCTAATTCTCTTTGTGTAATTTAATTATTTGATTAGAGGAAAGCACTCAATGAAAACATCTGTATGCTAGTAAAATTGTGAAAATATGCCTATAAGCATTGTTTTCTCATGCATTTTGCACATGCTGTGTCTGTTGCCAGAAAACTCTTACTTTTCTTATCTGTTTATAATTACTTATTATGAGACATGACAATGTTGTTGGAGTATTATATTTTCTTTTAGCCTCTTTCTAGCCCTGGCCTTTAAGTTAGCTGAGTTGTCTGAAAACATACTGTAGTCAGGTGAGGAAATACTGAAAAAGCTCTTAGTAGTTGTCTTTGGATTTCAAAAGTCTAAGTATTTAGGGAAAACTGAAAGTATGCTTAGTTAGTAAAACAAAAGCTTGAAAGAATAATTTCAGGTATAAAAAGCTATAAAGCCTCCACAATGTTTTCTAAATGAGCTGACTCTGACAACATTCTAACCAGCAACAATGGGAGTTTCTTTCTCACCGTATTCCCATCAACACAGATTTGATCCTATCCTTTTTGAAATACCATTTTCACTCATGGGAGGTAACATCTCATTGTTGACTTCATTTTTTGACTTAATTTTAATATGTGATGATGAACACTTTTTTATATGCTTACTGGCCATCTGTCTCCAGAGAAGTTTTTGTTCATTTCCTCTTCCTATTTTTTTTAAATGTGGTTATTATTGGATTTATTGATGTTGATCTCTGTGAGTGCTTTGTATATCTTGGCTATTCATTCCTTATTATATAAATATAAATATAAATATATATATTATCCCAGTAAGTAGGGTGTCTTAATTTTAGTGTTTCTTTTGTCATGAAGAAACTTTTTAATTTGATGTAGTCCCATGCATTAGATTCTTTTGTCTTTGTCTATAGAATCATGTCTTTGTAAATACCTTTCAAGTTCAAGTTATGGAATGTTCTGCTTATATTTTCCCTAATGTACTTTATGGAATCTGGTCATAGTCCCAAGGTCGTGGTTTAAATAAAAATAAATGAAGTAAAGTCATCCCTCATGAAAATTAATTAATGATAAGAGCAGAGATCTAGTAAGGTGGTGTTAGTATGCACGAGCTCCAAACATCACTTGTTGTGTAGTGTTGTTATAAAGTTTTTTACATTATCCTTAATGACCTCCATTCTACAGCTTTGCTCAAAAATATCTAAGCATAACTGATGCTTGACTTTATCCTACATAGACAACTCTCTGATTTAATATCTTTGGCATATGGAAGCTTCAGTGTTGGAAGATGAGAATCTATAACCCAGAAGTGGAAGCCATGTGGAAGGAACCCGTAGCTGGGTGGGAACTAAGCAGAATCAAAATTTATTTTTAAACATTATTTTTGTCTGAACTACAGGGAAAAATCATTGAATGAGACACCTAAAATAAAGAGTTGTTGGAGTTATTCCCCAGAAGTGCTTTGTGAATTTTGTTTTGAATATGTAAGCCTTCTACTTATCTAGGATTCGACTTCATCAGCCTCACTTACATCTGGCGTCTAGAACAAGGACTTGAGACAAAACAGTGAGCAGACAGGATTCCCTGGTGGATTGGGCTATGTTGTCCTCCTTGTTCTGCACTAAAAGTGCCATGTGCTTTACCAAAATGGCAACATACATGCTGGCTTGCTTTATGTTATTCTGATGCATTAATGTACATCTCTTGCACAGGAATCTACATGTCATGGTCTCTAGAATTTCTTCAATGCATGAAGGTAGAGATGTCTACCCAGTGGTAACACACTCTTGAGTTAAAGGTCATTCCAGGGCCAATAATTTATCATTCACTACAAATGTAAAACCAGAAAGACCTCGATCTGCTAGGTTTGGTACATCAGATATCTGAGGAAGATATTTATGTCAAGATGGCTACTACTTCTTTGAACTCAGAGTCTGAAAACAACTCCGTAGAAATGCTCTCATCTATTCTTCTTTCTTATAGACTACCCTAGATATAGTTCCAGGTGAAGCTCACAACTACCACCTATGCTCCATGAACTTTGCTATTTCTCTCCCAACCATCTGGAGATAATCAGCCTCCATCATATGAAGACTTGAGAATTGACTCACTAGGTCAGTTTAAAAAGACCTGTGCCTCATATAGACCAATGTCCCCATACTATAATAAATGTAATGACTACTGTAATGAATATTTTCAAGCTGGAGTGAAAGTGCACTTTGGATTGCTAAAACCTGCTTAAGTCTTTCACAATACATGCAGTGGAAAATATGGTTTAGTGATGAGGCTAAGATATTCTAGGTCATTCTGGGAGGGTATATATATGTATATGTATATACATATACATATATATACATATATATATAGAGAGGGGGGGTTGGGGACCACACCTGGTGACGCTCGGGTTACTCCTGGCTTTGTGCTCAGAAATCGCTCCTGGCTTGGGGGACCATATGGGACGCTGGAGGATTGAACTGCAATTTGTTCTAGGCTAGTGCTGGCAAGGCAGACGCCTGGTCTGCGCCATCACCCCAGCCTCTTTCTGGGAGGATATTTTCAGGGGTTATGAAATATTGGCTTATGAACTGTTGTTTGGTAAAGGACAATGGGCAGACATAAGAAAACAAACTGCCCTTCCTTGTGCTATTTTAGCTCCGGTCCACGAGGCAGATTTGTGGGCTTGGGAAAAGATTGATGCTGATACTGAATTTAAAGAAAGTTATACAAAGATTTTCCAGGGAGTTACTGAGCCTTGTGTGGAATTTCTGGGGAAATTGATGAATGCAATTTAGAGACAGGTTAGAGGTATAGAAACACAGCAGCACTATTAAGCAATTAGCTTTTGAGAATGCCAGTGAAGATTGTCAGATGGTCTTGCGTTTTATCAGAGAAAGGAATGACATCACAGACTAACTGAAAGTATGTTGAGACATTGGTTCAATTAAACATCAGGCACACATTCATGCTATTTTTTTTTTTTTTTTTGGTTTTTGGGCCACACCCGGTGGTGCTCAGGGGTTACTCCTGGCTGTCTGCTCAGAAATAACTCCTGGCAGGCATGGGGGACCATATTGGACACTGGGATTTAAACCAACCACCTTTGGTCCTGGATCCGCTGCTTGCAAGGCAAACACCACTGTGCTATCTCTCCGGGCCCACATTCATGCTATTAAGACCTATTCACTATTGAAGCAAGCTCAGGATAATTGGGATGGATCAGGCTATCTCTGCAGGGAATACAGAGCCTCTTTCAATACTGCCCCCTCAAGCGTACCACCCAGACCTTGTCTGAGGTCTGGCAGGGGAAACCATTAGGCAAGAGACTGCCACTCATCTGGTAATCCTTCCTCGAGAAACTGGAGAAGCCAGCCCCAGGCTTCACAAAGGTCAGGATGTTTTAACTCTGGTGAGTTAGGGCATTTTTGAAGAGATTGCAGGACTCATCCTGGACCTGCCTTTTCAAGACTGTTACCCAACCATCCCATCTTGGGAAACAGGGTAAGGGGTCAGCCCCAGACCCTGTAAAGTCAGGGAACACTCTCGTTTGCACCACCCCCCTTCTGGATCCACCAAACTACAATCAATACATTCACTACAACCTGCTATGGCAGGAAGTTCTGCCTTAGATATCCCCTGCCATGACATGTTCCTACAAATTAATATCTGGCATAAAGGGGGCTGATTCTGCCAGGCATTGTAGAACTGCTCCTAGAAAGAAGCAGTCTGACTTAAAGGAATCACTGTTCTTGTCAGGGTGATAGACTCTGATCATGTTAGGGAAATAATTTTTATTTTACTGTCAACTGTTTGGACTTTTGAGAAGGGAGAGTACGTCACCCAGATTCTGTTGCTCCATTTTTGTATTGTCTGGCCACTCTAATCACCTTAAGATTAGAGGTTTTGGTAGTACCAACCACCTAGCAGCAGCATCTGATCCCCTAGTGGCCTTTACCTCTGATCTTACATGGAACAAGTGTCCACTTATAAACCTTATAATTCATGGGGAAAAGTTTAAGGGTATGATTGGCACAAGTGCCAATGTTTTTTATCATTACTTTCCAATACTTGCCCCAGAACTAGGCTGTGCTGGAGATACCTTCTGATCTGCATGAAGTAGGAACCTTGCCTTCTTCCTCTAACCGATTGTTAGACAGCTAAAAAAGCATTGTCACAAAGGAGAATATAGCCACCTTCCAATGATATGTAGCTCTCCCACCTACTCATGATTCTACAAGGCCAAGATTTACACAAACAGTGACACACTCAGATCACAATGCTTTACTCAACCTTGAATTCTGAGGTCATACATGCCTTTTTAATTGGGGCTGCTGTGGTTCAATGCCTGGCATACCTTTAAATTCAGTGGAAATATCACATTTGTATGGATAACAGTGGCCCCCTCAACAACATAAAGTTGAAGATGCTCATAGATATGGTAGAGGAACAGCTTAAACTGGGGCTCATTGAAACCTCATTTTCAGAATGAAATTCTCCTGTCTTTGTTACACAAAAGAAAAATCAGTCAAATAGCAGTTGTTTGTCATGGCCTGCTTGGTCGGTACACTAAGGAAATTTTTGGGGTCCCTTCTCAGAAAGGTGGGTGTATTAAGTCAGTAAATTGAAGAAACAGAGGTTCAGACATTCAGAAATGATGTAGAATCTTGTCTCTTTATTCTTGTCTCTTTCTCTGAGCTAGAACAGGATATTTATACTAAATCTCTTGGCAAGGATTCACAATTGCAGACATAACTATTAGCTCTTCACTCTAAACAAGATAAAATTCAAGCTGCGTAGAACAAGTTGTATGTTTATTTTTACTGACCTAAGGCATGGCATAGCTTTCAGCTTCTGTGATCCTCCAGCAAAGTCAGTTCACATAGGCTGACTATTGTTTTGGCCTTGCTACAGTTCATGTATTCTAAGCTGGTGTCTACACTTCATCTGACTGCACTTACACTAACAGCAAAGCAATACTTGAGAGTGGTGAATATTTATGTAAGATTAATAAGAAAATGCTTAAGCACACACATAGAAATCTGAGTGGTCTTTAAGAGAGGCTAAATAAAAGTACTTAGGATGCTAGTTAAATTGTTTTTAAATAATATTTATGCTACATCCCATTTTCCCTGACTGCCTCTTGGTGCCTTAAAAATCCTCCTTTTATGGTTACAGACAACTTCTTGAGGCCAATGCCCTCCCTTTTGGGTACAGGCAGCTAGGGCCTCTCAAGTTGATGCCCTCCTTTAAAAGTACAGACAGTTAAGGCCTCTTGAATCTGGTGCCCTCCTGTTTAATAATTATTAATTATAAAGTCCTAGTAGTGGTGATGAATGGGTGGGCCTTTCTCAGCCCAGCTCAGTACCTGCAGTCCATTTAGCCCATGGGTCTGTTGGTATCAGAGCTGACAGCAAAGAAATGATCCACAGGCAGTCAAATGAAGTTTCAGAAGATATAGTTTTATTACAAGGCCCTAACTGCCATGTACATATTTCTCACATGGCCTCTCTGCATCCAACCTGTGTCTCTTCTTTCCTTCCTTCTGCTGCATCTCCCTTGCTGAATCTCTCTTACCCTTCCCCCAGGCCACTTTAGTTACCAACCACAGACCATCTGTGAGAGGAACTGACCATCCAGGAAAGATTAGCATTTGGCCTTGGGGAGGGATAGCAACTTCCTTTGGTCTCAGAGTCAGAGTTCCTTACATAGGGTGGGCATAGCAGTTGTTAATTGACTTAAGAAATATTAATTCTTCCATGAGAATCATGAAAAAATTTTCCATGGGTGCCCTTCTACCTGGCCTCCCTGCCCCAGCAGTGATTCCTGAAGACTGGTCACCGATTGTAATAGACTTAACAGACTGATTCTGTAATATACCTGTATACCCAAATGACTGTTTTTCCATTCCTGCACAACAACAGAACACAACATGCATAGATTTCAGTGCACTACTTTATCTCAGGGAATGATCAACTCATTATGTGTCAATATTTTGTTGATGTGGTTTTAAACGCTGCTTGTGTAAGGTTTCCACATGATTATATTGTTCACTATATGGATGACTTCTTGCTTGCATGTTCTAATGATAGGGAGCTTCAGATATTGCATGAGGATGTGATGACATGCTTGCTAGTGGATGGTTTACAGGTTGTCACAGAGAAATTTAGATTCTGCCCCCATATGAATATCTGGGTTATGTTCTGGAATGCACTACAATGGTTCTCCAGAAAATTCTCCATTTACCAAAAATATTTCAAAACCCTTAATGATTTTCAGAAACTGTTGGAAGAAATTAATTGACTCCAGCCCTTCTTTGAATTCTTAACTTAGATCTTAGTAATTATTTCTTACTGTTGAAGAGACGTTTGCCCTGATAGACTAAGGCAATTAACCCCTGAGGCACAAAAGGATTTAGAATTTTTATGAACCATTTCCAAAAGTCGTATATTTTCAGGTTTACCCTTAGAGAAAAAGTATGGCTATTGTTATTTGCAATACACTAATTACAAATTGCAGTAATAACATAGTTATCTGTCTCATTAGAATGGTTCTATTTACATAAAAAAACAGCCTCACACACTTGTGCCATCTTTGAAGTTAATAGCTGTCCTTATAATTAAAGAAAAATTGGAAGCACATACTTTACTGGGTTATGAACCTCATACCATTGCCTTACTCATCCCCAAGAAGAAAATTGAATCAATTTAGTACCTCAGTGATGTCCTTCAAAGAGCCTTAGTTGATTTCTCAGGAGAAATTTTCTTTCATATTCAGTTGGAAAAGCCTTGGATATTTTCAGAGTTTGAGAAATATCAAAATTTCAGAAGAAATTTGTTCTCCTCTCATTCTTAAAGCTACAATATATTATATTGATGGGACTTAGGGAAAGGTGTATCACTGGCCCTTCACTGACCACAACAGTATTTACAACTTACAAGTCCACCCAACAAGTGGAATTTGCCATATACTTTCCCATGTGTCAGGTCCATAGAACATGAGGAGTGACTCAGCATACATGATTGGCCTTTATACTGCTTCCATAAGTGCCCATAACCACGTGGTTTGTGATTTGCTCCAACAATTACAAAATCTTTTACAAAAGCGCTTTGAGCCTATATTTATTACTCATATTAATTCCATCTTATTCTGGCCTCCCTTGGTTGGTGGCTCAAGGAACTGAGACTGCTGATCGCCTGGTGGTGCTTGTTTTTATATCACCGATATAAGAGTATCAAGCCTTAAACACAAATGCCCACTGATTTCATGTACATTATTGCATTCCATAGAGACAAGCCAAATTGTGTAATTCCTGTCTGCACTCCGTTACACTGTATATCACATGTGGCCAGAGTTAACACCTGTCTGCAGACAAATTAATAATAGTAGATAGATGTTACATCTTAACCTTGTTTTAGAAAAACCTTTTCTTCATATAGTAGTTGACACTTATTCTCATTTTTGTGGGCTATTCATTTGATTTATGAAAGAGCTGAAGATATTTGCTCCCTTTGGTTACAACATTTTTCTGTCATTGGTATTCCCTGTACCATCAAAACTGATACTAACCCAGCTTACACTAGAGAAACTTTTCGATCATTCTATAAAGAATGTTAAATCAAACATGTTGCTGATATCTCCTATAATCCTTAGGTATCGGGCATCATTGAATGAGCTCACAGGATTAAAAATTAGAAAAGGGGGTATACCCGCACATGACTTCTTATTCCTAACAAGAAATTTGTATTTAAATATCTTGAATTTATCTCAAGAAGAGCATTACACAGTGTTTAACAACACTTTCAAGAAAGAGCAAAAGCTCATGAAACAGTGAATAAATACACTTATCTGAGTAAAAAAATGATAAAGAATGGGAATAGGAAAACCTCCTTAAGTGAGGAAAAACTGTGCTTATATTTCCACAGCTGGCAGCCCCACCAAGAAACTTTGGGTCTCATTCCATCTCATTAGAAGTTGATACCACCAAGTTTTAGAAAGGCCTCTATCTCTTTTAAGATTAAACCTCATAAGAGAATTAACCCAAAGAGAAACTGCTCTCAGAACCTTCTCCACCCAAGTCATCCCTAAATAATAGTAATTTTGTCTCGCAGCCCTTTGCCTCAACTTTGGGCAATTTAAAGATTTTAAAATGTTAAAATGTTCTAATGTTTTTGTCCACAAAAGTCTATGGTAAAGTAGATGGATGCTATCGACTCTTTTTACAGAGCTCATTATAAGAATATTTCAGAAACTTTTACTTAAATTAAATACATCCTTAAATACGTTCTAATTTATTTCTACAGAAGTCTATGGGGAAGGAACTTGGATGCTATAGACTCTTACTACAGTGATCATTATAAGAATGCTTTAGCAACTTATTTTCATATTAAATATTTCTTCAAATGTGTTCTAATGTTTTTGTTCACATAAGTTTATGGGAAAGGAATTTGTCTTTCCTGGACTACTCATATTACAGTGCTCAAAATAATAATGTTTAGCAACTTTTGAAAAAACTTTTGTGATATGAATAAAACAGGATATGGAAAAACTGGTTTAAGAATGATATATGCACATTATAACCTATGGCACATTATAACCTATGACACTTTTATAGCCAAATCTACCCTCATTTGCAATGACTCCTAGAAATTAGCTATTACAGTAACTGGCTTAAAGTTTTCTCACCACTTTTCTTGTCAGCTTTAGAGTTATGAAGCACTTTGACCCATTCCCACTTACCACACTAGATGGGTCAGATATACAGCTCTAACAAGTTGATCAATCGACTATGTATGTGCTTGCATACATACATGCATACATACATGTGTGGTGGCCACCTTTACATTTATAGCCAATTTATATATCTTTGTATTATACATACCAATTTATGTATCTTTGTATTATACATAATGTCTGTCTGTGTTTTACAAAGCCATTGTAAAATCCTTCTCCCTGCCTGCCACTCTGCAAAATCTTTTCTATTGTTTACCTCTGCTCACATATCCCAGGTTTGTTGCTTTCCCTCTAAAACCCCAATTCCCCTACAGCTCAATACTCCTTGTAGCACAGCCTCACTTCAACATGCCCCATCCCTGTATCCGTTCAACTTTTCACTGCAGTGAACTGTCACCAAATGATCTTGGCTCGGACACTTCTACTACCTCCCTGACTGTCATCAACCCAGCAGATCACCTCATTAGCTGATGCAGTATTCCAGACTCTACCCATCTTGGAGTTGATTGCAACAGACTAGGGGGGAATATGTGTAGTTCGTTATGTGTGTTTCTTAATTGAAGAACAATACTGTTGCTTTGACTTGTTCAGCAGAAAAAAATATGTTTATTTCTTTGTGTGAACTTTCTGGAGAACAGTGTTGTTATTGTACCTATATATCAGGGATTATAGAATATGATATCATTTGAGGGATAGATAATACTACCTAATAATAGTGCCCTGGTGTCCCAATAATATTTTGTAGCAATATCCTTTTCCTTTTTTGCATAGACCAAGTAAAATGGGGGATATTTTACGAATTAGAGGAGTTACCATCTATTAGGGAAACAATATATGTTTCAGGTAGGCCCTAAATCTTGAACATTTGTCATATTAGCTTGACTTAAGCTTCAGTTACACTGAGATTGGCTGTACACTCCCAAATTTTGGGTCCCATTGACAGAATACAGGACAGGATTCAAGCTACCCTGGCAACAAAAAAAGCAGGGGCAAACTTAATGCTCCACTGGCAACAACCTGCACTGGGAGATGCTTGTGACACTCTGGCAACAACTTGCAACTGAGGCATGCTTCTTGATGCCCTGTCAATGACATAGGATTTGAGAGCCCATGGACTCTAGTGTAATCTTGAAAATGACAGCTACCAAAGCGAAGAAGATGAGGGAAAGGGAACATTTAATTTCCCCAAGATACTCTATCCTGAAAAAGGCCACCCTGCTCTTATCTAGTTAGAAGTTATTTCTTAAAAAAAATAAAAATTAAAAAAAGTTATTTCTTTTCATTTCCCCCAGCTTTTACTCTGCCTATGCAAAATAACAGCCACTTTTTATCACATTTCAAAAAGCACTGCTCTGGATATAATGGTTCTGCTCTCCCAGGCTTTTGGTAGCTCTGGTACTACTGATTTTGGGGTCTTGCTTCTTGCAGAGAACAGTAATTCATACAGAGAGTATGGCCTATTTAACTAATCTCAAATTTTTGTGTTTAGCAAACAGAACAAGGGGGCATGTAGCAAAAATCATAGAGACTGAAAGAGGTAACATCCTGTTTTCTGTCTAAAGAGAGCCTACATCCTGTTTTCCTTTAAAACAAGTATAATCCTGCTTTTCCTTTAAACAGAACACTTATTTTTTTTTCTATTTTTCATGTTTTCCCCTTAACCTGATTGGCTTAGACACATTATAAATATCCCTTCCCACTTAAACCAAATTGTTAGTTACTCCTCAGAAATGTTTCACGAATGGTTTTAGAATTGGTAAATTCTCTATTTGCCTGAGGTCTGACATCATCAGCCTCTCATTATGTAGGCTTACTCCTGCCTCTGTGTTCAGGACTCACTCCTGGCATTCTCAGGGGAACATGTGCAGTTCTGAAGTCCATTTCGGCTACATGCAAAGCAATATCCCTACTTACCATACTTTCCTACTGCTCCCCATAATAGACATCTAATATTAAAATTGAATGCTCTTTTGAGGAATTTTAAAAATAAAAGAATGCAAGAATTAATGCAGAGTTTGTACCGCCTGACTCACTGATGTCGATGTGATGTATGATTTCAATCTGATATATGATTCACTGATGAAATCATGAACTATTGAATATAGTCTGACAAAAATATTTAAGAAGACAATGCTGGAGAATTGATAATAAAATGTATGTGGGAAACTACATTTTTAATAAAATTTCTAAACTATAGAGGCTAGACCCTAAACAAAACGATGTCCATGAAGAAGCCAAGGTTGAATTTGCTGTCTATTAAAGAATACTTAAGCTTATGCTGAGTAAACATAACATTTCTTACCACTGAGTAAAATTGGAAAAAGAGATGCTTATTACTAGTAATAAATACTTGACAATTTGGTATTTTCATTAATGCAATAACAACTTGCACCAACTGCTATATCCAGTCTACCTCACTTCACTGGAAAAGTTTAAGCTTAGAACAATACAACTATCACCATATTTCTGCAAAGCAAAAGTGATCAGATTCAGACTAACTCTAATCTGGCCTCCAATTTAATGACAAGCCACTTCATCTGTATGTGTCTGCTCCTGTCTCTCTGGATGTGGATGGACAGGGAGAACCTTTTGACTAAATGGCAGAAATGATGAAGAGAACCGTGTGTCTTAGAATAGAGCATCCGGGGCAGCTTTTATTCCTTATTATGTATGTGGGCCACATATAAGGCAAAGATATAGGCTGTCAAGCAGTAATTCATGTGAAAGAGAAGGAAATAATTCCTTGGTGGATGCGAACTGTGAGGAAGAATGATGATGCTACTCTATGTTCCATGACTCTGTACCTGGAGAAATAAAAGAGAATTGATCAATGGGATGCTTGGGGCTAGGGGCGGGGAAGGAATACATATGATGAAGAGGTAAGTATAGGTCTCATCTGGGAGAATGATGATGTCTTACACCCGGTCCATGGCTCTTAGCCTAGCAGGTGAGTCTGAGACAATTGATTGCTTGTGATGCGCAGGCCATCACAGTAATTCTGAGCTATGTGCCATGGTCAAGCAACTCTCAATATCGAAGACAGCTTCATTACTGTGGGCTCATCCTTCACTTAACAGCAGACCTTCTATCAGCCAAAGATGAATGAGAAAATCATCCAGCCTCTGCATGTTTTCAATATTGCCCTTTCTCTTCCTTCCAGATCAGCTCTGGTTTATGTATTCTGCTGCTTCATCTTTGAACTGTAGTAAAGAAGGCCTCTGGCATCAGCCACCTTCCAAATAATATGTGAAACATGAACAGGAGAAAATCCTCAAGGGACAAGGTCAACTGGGAATCTCTGCAGTAATCACAGAGCATGCAGTGGAAGAACATGCCAAGTAATAGCAGAGCATGCCCTGGCTTGTCTAGGAATAGGCAGAGGTTCATTGCTCCTTTAATTAGTCCTAAGTAATTCCATCCCCATTTCTGAGCATGGAGTGAATACAGCATTTTTCAAGAGCCAGAATGGGCAACTAGATAAGATTTATTTCTTCCAAGAGAAGGTAACATATATTATTTGTGAGAGATATGAAATGGTGTTGTAGTTAAGTAACACTTATTCACATCTCATGTTCTTTGTCTTTAAATTTCAGAGAAGTACAGTTTCTGAGTTTAGTCACAATATATTGATTTCTAGAGAATCCAAGAAGACAGGTGATAAGAAAATGTTTTAGATATAAACCTGGTTCACTTTGCTCTTCCTTCCTTTCTGAAGCTTCTCACTTCCTCTCTGGCACCTCTCTCTAGGTGTCCTCCAAGCCAACGACTTCATAAAGAATGGAGTTTAACCAGGCATCCTGTCTCTACAAGGTATATTCATATTGAATCACAATATAACTTTCGACAAAATGGCACATCATAGGTCATAGATTAAAACTAAAAACCCTGGAGTTTTGAGACCACCTTAGGTATCATATTTATAAACCTCAGGCATCTAGGTCTGAAGAAGCAGGTTAGTGTCGAAGAAATAATAGCAAGCTAGTTGGGAAAGGATAATCATGGCATCCATGGCTTTTGTCTCATGCTCTCTCTGCTTCAGCTCCAAGCCAGAATTGCTCTTTCTTTATTCAAACCAATTTCCAAAGGAGGAAGGTCAAATAATCCAGGTGGGCTTTTACATACTAAAAGAAGAGGTTAAGGGAAGACAGGAGTTGGGGGAGCACCTTTGTTTGGGGTTGGTAGCTTGGTAACATCTTACAATAGAGAGAGACTTACTGAGAAACTCATTTAGCTCTGGACAGAATGACATGCCATGGATCATGAAATAAGACTTGTTGTGGAATTATAAAAGGTTCTGATGTTACAAACTAGAAGAGTAGGAAATTCAACTTTCATGGATAAATTGTTACTGATGGAAATAAAAATCAGGATGATTACTCATCTCTTATTTTCTTGTAAACTTCTCCAAGGTATATTTTCTCCTTGCAAATTTCTGAAGAAACCCGTCATGCTGAGGGCACATGCTGGCCTATGAAGGTAGAGTCTTCATTCTGTCTCATTGAGAATTATGACTTATTGAGATTGGGAGCCTTTTCTGCAGCCTCTTTCCTGGATTCACCACCTTGTATGCCCTACTTGCACCACTCTAGTTTTGCAACTCCTCCAATGAATTCAGAACTTTTGTTTTTTATTTGAAATAATCTTCTCGATAGCTAGCTAAGATTAAAAGAACAAATACAGAAGTTGACTTATTCAGGGACTATTGAGTAGCTATGATTTGTTGGTTTATTAGGACACAATGATGGATAAAATGTGATCCTTATTTTTAAGTAGTTCATAATATAGAAAGCTAGACATGAGCTCAGATAAACTCTAGTAAAAAAAACTTTGAGATACAATATTATGCTTATTTTCGTCATCTTTTTGTTTCTTAGTCAAATTTAGTGATGTTTAAGTGCTACAGCAGTTCTGTTCATGGGAATTACTCCTTGGATTCTCAGGGGACTATGTGGAGCTGGTGATAAAACCTGGACCTCCTGCATGCAAAACTTTCTTTCCGGCTCCTGAAATGAGTTTAATAATGCCGCATGTTTCTCAGTATTGAAGCCCTAAATTTATAAACTAAGGTATTTTCTACTATATAAGTATTAGACTAAGCCAAAACTGACAAATAATTTTTAGCATTTCATATTCTAAGAAGAGTCACAAGAAACTTCCTGATGTGGGCTGGACACCTTACTGAATTTTTAAACATAGTTTTAAGTTGGCCCACATCTGGCAGTGCTCAGGACTTACTCCCAAATCTGTGCTCAAAGATCACTTCTGTTGGTGCTCAGGAGACAAAAATGGGGTTCTAGGAGTCAAACTCTGGTCTTGGATTTTCAAGAATTATCCACTCTATTGTCATTCTGGCCCCTTTGCTGAATGTTTTTGAGAACTGAACTAAATGGTTCTCTTTTCATTACTTTCTGGGCCTTCACTGGAATCTAAATGAAAAGGGGTCTTGGGAAGACTAGAATCATAAAATTGATAGCCTTACTGTAAAATTTCTCTTAGAATCTTTTTTTATTCTCTAAAAACATAAAGAGAGCCAAATGAAACAGCATTAAGAAACTCACTTCTGGGCCGGGTGGTGGCACTAAAGGTAAGGTGCCTGCCTTGCCTGCGCTAGCCTTGGATGGACCGCGGTTCGATCCCCCGGTGTCCCATATGGTCCCCCAAGCCAGGAGCAACTTCTGAGCACATAGCCAGGAGTAACCCCTGAGCGTTACCGGGTGTGGCCCAAAAACCAAAAAAAAAAGAAACTCACTTCTAAGAATTAGGAGTGCTTAAAAGAATTATCTGATACTTTTTCTAGCCCACCAGTAGGTAGCACTGTTAGCGTGAAAGTAGATTTTCTTGAGTTGGTGGGTTCTAAAAAATTTTATCAAAGATTTGCACGAAAAACTTGGAACATTAAATTAGAGCTAATTGCAGAGCTTTATGTGGGTCTATGTCCTTCCTCAATGACTAGACCTCTCCTTTATTTGTATGCCATGTATATAAATCCTGTCCTAGCAGTGCCCAGTCTCTTGTGCTACCTCTCAGGCTCATCTCCTGTGGTCCATCTGCCTTCAGTGTATGATGACAGGGCCTATTTGCTGCATCACTCTGTCTAGTGTATGACTTCTAGGGGATGCAGGACTTGGTTGCATGTACTTATTAGCTCTGAAGTTTCTCTGTAATGATGTCCTTGACTGTTCCTTCAGGAAAATTCTTTTCCCATGCCTCTGGGACTCCAGTGATTTTTAGTTCTTTCTGTTGAATTTATCCACTTCTGTTGACATTTTTTGAGAATTTTTTTCCATCATCTAATTATTTGTTTTAAGGTTCCTTTTCAATATCTTCTGTTGTATGGAGTTGTTATGTATCTCATCTTCCAATTCACTGATTTTCTCCTCAGCCACTGTTACTGTAGTGGTGATGCTTTCCAAAGGGTTTTGTAGGTTTTTGCCTACACAAATTTTCAGTACTTTTTCTCACTTTGGATTTTTCTCACTTCAAGCTTTCATATCTTTTGATTTTTATTTATGCTTTGTTCATTTCTTTGAGTTATTTGAGCACTCTCCAAATTTATTCTCTATTGTTGGGTCTACAAAATTACCATAATCATTCTCTTTTTTTTCTTTATTTAAACATCTTGATTACAAATTTGATTGTGATTAGGTTTCAGTCATGCAAAGAACACCCCCCCTTCACCAGTGAAACATTCCCACCACCAATGTCCCGAATCTCCCTCTATCCTGCCCCCCCCCCCACCTGTACTCTAGACAGGCTTTCCAGTTCCCTCATTCAGTCACATGATTATGGTAGTTCTCAGTGTAGTTATTTCTATAACTGCACTCACCACTCTTTGTGGTGAGCTTCATGAATGAGCTGGAAGTTCCAGCCCTCCTCTCATTGTCTCTGAGGATTGTTGCAAAGATGACTTTTATTTTTCTTAAAACCCATAGATGAGTGAGACTATTCTATGCATGGCAGTGTTCTGTGTTTCTCCTCTCTCTCTCTCTCTCTCTCTCTCTCTCTCTCTCTCTCTCTCTCTCTCTTTCTCTCTCTCTCTCTCTCTCTCTCTCTCTCTCTCTCTCGTTTTTGGGCCACACCCAGGTCCCAGTGGCTCAGGGGTGGGTTCTGGCTATGAGCCTTACTGCTTGTGCCACCACTCTGTTCTCTCCATTGTCTCTTTTGCAGTGTGGTATTTTCTAAGTATTGTGCTGGGGTTCATTAAGTAGAGGATATGTATGCAGCCATGGAACAGGGGTCAGAAGCTTACCTTGCCCTGGTCAGCACTCCTGCTGGTTCCCTTCAGGGCCATGGGCTAGGCACTAGATTTCTGCTGCCTGTAGCGGTGGTGGTGGGAGCCTGGGGAACTCACTATGCCTGCTGGTCAGCCTTCCTGCTTGTTCCCTTCAGGGTTGTGGGCTGAGTCCAGTGTATGATTTCTTATATTGAAATTATGCCCCTTGGCCTTTCCTGTACTGTGTCCCAATGGTGAGATTCCTGTGCTATTGTACCCATCATTATGCCTCTCTCAAACTGTCTACCAGCAATTTCTTTTATTCTCCTCGACTTTATAGTTTCTGGTTACTGTACATACATGTAGGTGAGACTCTTGTTCTCAGCACCTTGCTACTGCACGAACATCTGATCCTTACCTGAATCTAAACTTTCCTGGGCATCAGAACCCTGCCTGTATTTTGTTTCTCTCTGGACGTTTAAGGCCTACCTATACTAGGCTAACTTTCTGGACACCTAAAGCCCTAGCTAATTCTACAGTCAGTCTGGGAGAATGTGGAGAGAGACAGAGACGAGAGAGACAGAAACAGACAGAGACAGAGACAGTGAAAGGAGAGAGAAGAGAGAGAAAGGAGAGGGAAGAGAGAGAGAGAAAAGAGGAGAGAGATGGGAGTGGGGGAAAGGGAGAGAGGGGGGAAAAAGTGGATACCCACATTCAATTCCTGGCATCTTATATGGTCCACTGACAACTACCAGAAATAAGCCCTCATTATTGCTAGGTGTGGCCCCAAGCAAATAAACAAACAAAAAGAAGTCATCATAGCAGTATAAAATATAGGGACTAAAAGACCATTTCTATAGAGAATTTTAAGGGCAGGCCTGAAAAGAAACATCCTTTATGCCAATCTCAGTTGGTTAGAAACTGTATTTCTATCCTTAACCTAATTGTATATAATGTCTAGAAAACTGTGTTCTAGAAGAAGAAAGAGTGAAACAAATCATTGTCTTTGTCACACAAAATGATGTTTTAATTCATTGTGTTCCACTTTGAAGAATCTAGTCCTGCAGTAATGATCATGTTAATAGTGAGACCACATAACAAAGCTATTCATTGGCTTCTCACCCTGTGTCCTCAGACAACCCACAATGGTTTATAGGTTTGGGTCTTTGAGGGAATGTGCTCTGACCTGTGCAGGATTACAGTCTAATACTGTAGATTCCTGACATGGGGTGATGACTCTCACTTTCTAGCATAAACAAAAGAGCTCATAATTTAATATCATAACCTATAAATTATAGTTTTGTTGTTAGCATATAGCTTTTGCTTCTTTAAGAACAGTATCATCTGGTCATCTTGACTTCTTAAAATGTAAGTCCTTCTTTTTGTTCAGGATAAATTTTCTAAACCTTATTTCCATGATTCTGTAATGACTCCCTGTTGCTTTTCCACATGATAGAAGCTCACTTAGCCAAAGATCATGCTGCCAAGCATCATAGTTTATTGTTCCATCTGGTTGTTATTATTTTATTTGCACACGATCCTGATGTGTATGGCTCTTCTTTTGGTGTAAGGTTGCAGTTTTAATGGTTTGGTGATGAGTGGAACGCATTTGGTGTATTTAGTAATTCCCTTAATTTGACTCTGATGCATATGAAGATTGAGTATTCACTAGCTCATGCAATTTTGATTTTTGACTATAAAATTGGAGCAGATGGGCCTGGGGCTCAATAATTCAGCTACTGCTGATCAGTTTCATATCTTTGTTAATTTATTAATGAGTCTATTGCTAGAAAATCTTTATAATTTTCTTCTAGTAACTCAAACAACTGTTTGATAGTAATGTAAGACAATTTGCATCTAGAGTATCTTTCAGGTTTTATGGAAAGAGAAAATAGCATATTTTGATTGATGGTATTAAATAAGGTATCACAATTTTATATCATCATCTTTGATATTGTTAAGTGCTTTGGAACTCAGAATACAATCTTTTTTTGATAATTTGTACAACAGCATGCATTTTTCTGGAATGTTCTGATTAGCGTAGAAAGGGGGAACATGGAGTGAGGTAAAGCTGCCTGTTCCCACTCTGAGAAGTTTCCAGAATTTTCAGCTCCCAAATTGGTGTGCCAGTGATGACTCTGCAGAGATAAATGGTAAACCAGTGAATTTGGGCCATTGTCATTTTGGTAACTATGGGGTATGAATGCAGTTCCCAGAGCTTTGGCAAAGAAGGATCTTGTTCTGCAACCCTCCTGAGGGTGCCTCACAATTTTCAGCTGGCTGACAGGTATGCTTATAATTTTTTGCTGCTTAGTTTGCATTTCTTTTGAGATTTATTTGTAAATTAAAACTGGGCTGATGAGCTTATATGGTGGCAGACTCATGATATAGATATGACTGCTGGGGATCCTAGCAGTACATGCAGGAGTTTGGGTGGGCAAATCCCCCCATCCAAACTGCCCAAATCCCCAGCAGCCACATCCACATCCTATAGCTGCTCACATGCAGAATCATGGACCCAAATTTATAGATATTGGAGTTCCTGGAACAGTTGAGGGACACCTCCAAATATCTCAATACTGATACCCTAGTAGGAGCATTACAAACTAGATGGGAAAGCAGCATAGAAGTCACCTAAACTCAATAAAAAACAACACAGATTTCTCAACTAGCACAAACAGCTTAATTATACTCTCAGAGAGTGATGTAATGATCCCATTATGAGATACAACAATTTTCACTGATTTTCCTTACTGAAGTATTTTTTTTGATAATTCCATTAGCCACTTAGTTGCAACAGTGATATAAAATAAATTATTTTGTGCTTGCCAAACTGGTAGACTTGAGGCGGGGTAGAAAATAGGACAATATAGAAGAACTATTACACTGGTAGTGGTGGGATTGGTGTTGGAACAATTGATTGCCAGAAACAACTGTATTATGAACAACTTTGTAATTCATGATATTTAAATAAAGTAGTAATATAAAAACATTAGGAACTGATTCATACAGAATACAAATCTCAAACTTAATTTCAAAATTCAAACTACTTTTAGAAAGCCATTTAGTCAACTGTACATGTAAACTTAAAAATAAAGTCTGGCTAATAAATAAAACAAAAGAAAGGGGGAATGAATACTCATATTTGGATATTTTTGAAATTACTAGAATAAAATTGATAAGTTGCTGGGAGCAATTTTGTGTGTTTATTGTTTATCTTAAATAGTAATAACTGGAAAGATACCTTATATAATCCATATCCAATAAACATATAAAAATAAAATGTTATCTTGGTGGCAGTCCCTGTTTGAGATGTACATTTACATTATCATTCTAAAAGTAAGAAGCAAAGACCAAGAGCAAGACAGTAATTTGTGGAAAGCTATCTAAAGGATGAAATTAGGAGAAACGACAGAATTCCCTAACTTCAGATTTCTTACATAAATAAAGAGGTGTTTCCTGCTACTAAATTGGAAATTTTAATTATGAATATACACTTCATCAGAACTTTCAATCTGAGAAAACTCATCCACTAATACATTATTCATTTATTTATTTGACATTACGTATATGCCAATTATAAATGTATAAGCTAAGGATGAATAAAATGATGACTTTGTTAATAGAGTTCATATATTTAAAAGGGTCAAATTTAAAGCAACATACTAATCTAAGATTTTTATTTTTCCAGCTGTTAAATACAGGTTAATAAAGTGCTTAGACTAAGAACCCAGATGTGATCTCTTTGTTGTTGATAGTATGTTTTCCCTGAAATAAATAATGACTTTCTTGTCTATTTATGAACAATTTTAAGTTGACATTATGATAAAATATGTTTCATCAGATAAAAAGAAATTGAAATCCAAACATCAAAAATAGATTGTTAAAACTTGAAACAGGATTGAACTGGAAGTCAGAAAAACTGGGTTATAGTTCTGTGTTTTACTGACCCTGGTATAAATTTTAGGTGGGAGATAAACCACTTTTGTGATTTTTATTTTCTTAATTTCTAAAACTGACATGGGTGACTTAATTTCTAAAACTGACATGGGTGACTAGATACAGTGCTCAAAAAGAATGAGTCAATAAAAAATAAATATGTATTGAATACCTCCTTATGATTCTAAATTTAATTCATGGAATCAGAGATACAGAAGTGAACAAAGTTGATAGAAAGAAGGGTTGAAAAATTAAGAAGGTGTGATGCTCTAGACATGAAATGGAAAATGTTTCCAGGAAGAGGATGGATGAATTATCTACTGTTGATAACGAAGAGGCTAAGAAGCAATTTTTGCACTTAACACAATCAACCATTGGTGCTTTTTTTAAGAGCTGTCTCAGAGCAGTAACAAGAATAAAGGTATGATGGGAATGGGTTTGAGATGAGACATACTAGACATATGGACCACTATGAGGCTGTATGTAGAACTAGAATTCCAATTCAGAATCAACAGCAACCAGTTCAGGAAGCCAAAACATTAGCCACACCAACTAATCCAGGGAGTTAATGTACTATCGATCCATCAGAGTTCTAGGAAGTCAGACCACTATCTCTAAAGAGCAAGAAACCAGAAAAACAACCCCTCCTATAATAATTTATCCTTAACAACCCAGACTTGATTGAAAACTGGCAACTTTCCAGACTTTTTATTCTGCATCCAGAGAATGCCAAATAACTCCTCCTTATGGCCTGTACCCAGAAATCTGTGGTATATTTTGTTTCAACAGCTCCAGTCATGGCAAAAAAAAAAAAACAAAAAACAAAAAACAAAAAACAAAAAAACTTTCCTTTTTTCCCCACAAAGTTCTCCAATCTTCTGCCTCTGTACCATTAAATCCAAGTAACAGTGACTGGCTCCTTTATTAAGCATGTTCTAAATAAGTACCAATTGCGTGTTCTTGGGTGTGTTTTTGTTTATTTTCACATAGCAAAAATGAGAGGAGAAATTGAAAACATATATAAACAGGTCTGTAAGTATATTTTGCTGTAAACAAGAGCAGAAAAATTAGCCAGTAACAAAAATGAGAGACATGATTTTTCATATTGTTTTGGCAAGGATATTCGGTTCAATGATTAATAGAAGCACTACTATGCTACTTGCTATCTGATGTTAAAAAGAAATCGAATGTTTTATTTACCATTTTGAAATTACCTTAATTTTGGAAGATATTTATATAAAGGAAAATGCCATCAATTTCAAATTTGAGAATTCTCTTATTATTAACATTATTATTGCTTTTATCATGATTTATTTTCTTACAAATATCTTACCGCTGTTAAAAATTGTATGGCTTTTCTTCTTTAATGTTTGTTATATATTAAACTGCTTTTAGTAGATTTTATATTGCTTAACCTTCTTGAATTCTGAGGTGATTTATAGCCTGAAAGTGATTTTAAATGTATTGCCAGTTTGGTTTGTTAATAGGGTTTAAGATTATATTACAAATGAGATTTTTTCTTGCTCATATTTCTCTTTTCTAATACTGACCTTATCACATTTTTGTAGTAATGTTTTATAGTTTAAATTCATGAAATGAATTGAGGAAAACCTTTTTCTCTACTTTGAACAAGTATTTTGTGTCTCAAAATTATCTGTTCCTTGAATTTTTGTAGCATTTAGCTCTAAAAGCACAAGGCCAATTATCTATTAGGTGAATTTGTGGAGATACTGATTTTATTTCTTATGTAATCATAAAAACATGTTTTATAATTGCAGAAACTATCTCTCCTACTCTTTTAAGTTTGTGGCATAGTATTTTATATGTGCATATAAAATATAGTTTAAGCCACTAAGGTCCTTGGATTTATGATTATATTATTCATACTTTCTTGGATACATTATTCTAACACCATACCCACTGCCAGAGAATCTGCTTCTTTCCACCAGGATCCCAAGATTCCCCCCTCCTCCTTCCATGTTAGCTCAGTTCTATAGATAAAAATCTGTATTGCTGATGACTTTGTCATTTTTTGTTCCCTAATTACCTTGTTTTATAATTTCATGTTTGGAATAGTGCTTTCTCTTGTATTTGCTGTGGAGGTGGTGACAACAGCACACAGTGAAGAGACCTAAATTCCTGGAATCCCATAAAATAGTAAAATAGTGATGAATAAGGTAAAATGTTTTCCCAAAAGTGTTTTTTTTTTGCATGTCTCTAAATAAAAACTTAAAATAACTCCATGCAAATTCATTTTAGTGTTTACATGAGATCTATAAATCTAACAAATGTAAAATTTAGGAAGAGTGAAGAGACAAGAAAAATGTAAGCGGAAAGTATGAATATGCCCTTAGAAGCAGAAAAGTGTATGTTATTCTAGGAAAGGAAATATTGACTTTATGTTAGAAACTTTTATATATATATATATATATTGCTTAAGAATATGAGTAAAGAATTATAATCAAACTCTGGATATAAAAATAAAAACTCTGATCATATATATAACATATATATAGCATTGAATATAATTGAAATATTAATTATTGCAAATGTAGAAAATGCCACATCAGGATAGGACTAAACAAGCCTTTTTTTAATATAGTAGAGGGCAACCATAAGCACCACGAGTAAATGTCATACTGAATGCCAAGTGCTGTAGAATTTGTCTTGCCTTTTAAAGAAGCTCCTTTATAGCATCTTTTAAGACTGGTATCAAGGCTCTGAATTTCCTAAGCTGTTGCTTGTCTCTGAAACACTGTCATTCTTTCAAATTTGAAATTATAATGTAACTAGGCAGAGTAGTTTTGGTGAGGTGTGCAGATCATTGAGTTTTTGTAACATATCCCTCCATTATCTTCTGGCTCATAGAGTCTCATTGATAGATCTGTTGTGAAACATATAGGCTTGCCTTTGTTTATTCTTTTAGAGTGCTGCTTTCAATAATCTTTGTCTTTAGATTTTGTCATTTTGAGTTCAATGTGTCTTAAAGTTTTCCTATTTGAGTCTCTTTTTACTGGAACCCAATAGACCTTTTGAATCTCAGTGCTGCCCTATATTGCTCAACTCTGGGAAATTCATATTTTTATTTTCAATTTTACTTAATTATATATTTTGGTTATAATATTGAAATTTACCAAATTACTCATAAGAGTTATTTTAGGCATTAAATGTTCAAACACCAATCCAACCTCCAGTGTGACTTTCCCTTTATCAGTGTTCCCAATTTTTCACCTACCTCCTTAGCATGCTTCCTTTAAGATACAAATATACTTTATGTTGATGTTACAACACAAAGGCAAATAGTATTATTAAAATTTAAATCAACAGGGTCAATTAGAAATTGTTGTTACATTTCTCCATGGTGTTACTAAAGTCAGTGTCTAAGTATTTACTGGGCTGTGGTTAGTACTAGTTGAGCCATCTGTGTTAGTTTAAACTCACTGAGCCTGATAGATTTTTATGTAACTTACCCATCAAATTTCTCTTCTGGCTGACAGTACTATGGAATCTTGAGGTGCAGTGCAGCTGCTTGCAGATATATGGTTCAGAATCTATGGATCTGGAACAAATTTGGTGGCTTGAAGTTTTATAAGTTTTATAAGTTTTGTAGCTTGCCATTTTCTGTTTTATTTATTTTTTATTTTTTTAAATTTGTTTCTGTTGAGGGGTATCTGGTGTGGTGGTGGGCTATTGTGGCATCATGCAGGAAGGGTATCTGTCCACAACTATTCTGAAAATTTTACAGAAGTATCAGCCTGAATCAGACTACCTGGAGAGAACTGGCAGCCATTATTTTATTTTTGGAGTTTTGGTTGAGGTTGAGCCATTTTTCTGCAGGGAAAATGTCTGGTGTGGGGCAGAGGTTGCTGAGTTTTCCTGTGATGTGTGTGTGTAGTGGGAGAGGGTGGTAAAGGTTTGGTTCACCCCATCCTGAAAATAACTGGGAAAATTCTTATCTACAATTTCTTTAATATTGTTTTTGTTATTTTTAAACTTATCAATCTGTTTCATGAACTCCAATGAGTCTTAATTGGTACTTACTGAATTTATCCCATCATTCTGTAGTGTGCTCTTTATTTCTTTTTCAGACTATTCTCCACCTTCTGTTGTTTTCTAGAGATTTTCTTCTTCTTGCTCTTAGAATACTTTGATCTCTTCTTAGTGTTTTTAACCTGCTATTCGAAGCTTCTATTGAATTTTTAAAAATACGTTTTTCATTTCTGTTTGTACTTTTTCTCATTTCAATTTTTATGCTTTCTTGTGCTTTGCTGTCTACTTGTGTCATTATTTTGAATTCATTAAACACTATCACAATGTTATCACTATTTTGCACATTGAGCTTTTAGGTGTCTTCCTCATTGCTTTGCTGGGATCTTTCTGTGCTGGGGGTGAATCTTTGTAATTATCTCCCACTGGAACTCTATAAGAAATTGGACTGGGAATTGTTCTGTTTCTTCCTTGCCTATTTTCATGCAGTGATAGTATCACTGAAAGTAGTGTAAACTTTAATGAAGAGCTA